>NC_066620.1:29976599-30576599 GCF_025201925.1 Gopherus flavomarginatus | reverse complement strand
GAGTACATAAACCGAAAGCGGTACTTTTCAATGGTGCTGCAAGCACTGGTGGATCACAAGGGACGTTTCACCAACATCAACGTGGGATGGCCGGGAAAGGTACATGACGCTCGCATCTTCAGGAACTCTGGTCTGTTTCAAAAGCTGCAGGAAGGGACTTTCTTCCCAGACCAGAAAATAACCATTGAGTATGTTGAAATGCTTATAGTTATCCTTGAGGACCCAGCCTACCCTTTAATGCCATGGCTCATGAAGCCATACACAGGCACTCTGGACAGTAATCAGGAGTTGTTCAACTGTAGGCTGAGCAAGCGCAGAATGGTGTTAGAATGTGTATTTGGATGTTTAAAAGCACATTGGCGCTGTTTACTGACTCAGACAGACCTCAGAGAAACCAATATTCCCATCGTTATTACTGCTTGCTGTGCACTCCACAATATCTGTGAGTAAGGGGGAGACATTTATGGCAGGGTGGGAGGTTGAGGAAAATCGCCTGGCTGCTGATTACATGCAGCCAGACACCAAGGTGGTTAGAAGAGTCCAAGAGGGTGCAGTGCGCATCAGGGAAGCTTTGAAAACTAGTTTCCATGGCTGGCCAGGCTACAGTATGAAAGTTCTGTTTGTTTTTCCTTGATGAATCCCCTGCTTGGTTCATTCTACTTCCCTGTAAGCTAACCACCCCCTCCTCCCCGCTTTGATCACCGCTTGCAGAGCCAATAAAGTCATTGTTGCTTCACATTCATGCATCCTTTATTAATTCATCACACAAAGAGAGGGATAACTGCCAAGGTAGCCCAGGAGAGGTGAGGGAGGAAGGAAGGAAAAGGCCACACTGCACTTTAAAACTTAAAAACTTTTATTGAAGGCCAGCCTTCCGTTGCTTGGGCAATCCTCTGGGGTAGAGTGGCTGGGTGGCCGGAGGCCCCCATACCATGTTCGTGGACATCTGAGTGAGGAGGCTATGGAACTTGGGGAGGACGGTTGGTTACACAGGGCTGTAGTGGTGGTCTGTGCTCCTACTGCCTTTCTTGCAGCTCAGCCATACGCTGGAGCATATGAGTTTGATGCTCCAGCAGCCTGAGTATTGACTCCTGCCTTCTGTCACCACCTATCACCTTTAGCCCGCCACTTACTCTCTTTAGCCCGCCACCTCTCCTCGTGTTCATATTGTGCTTTCCTGCACTTTGACACTGTCCGCCTCCACATATTCTGCTGTGCTCTGTCAGTGTGGGAGGACAGCATGAGCTCAGTGAACATTTCATCCCGAGTGCATTTTTATCGCCTTCTAATCTTTGCTAGCTTCTGGGAAGGAGAAACATATGCAGCTGGTGGAGGGGAAAAAAGAGGGAGAGTGGAAGTTAAAAAGACATTTTATAGAACAACAGGTACACTTTCACGGTAAACCTTGCTATTAATATTACATAGCACATGTGCTTTCATTACAAGGTCGCATTGTGGTGGATTCACCCCTCCCCCCACCACGTAGCTAACAGCAGGGAACATTTCTGTTCAGTCACAGGCAAACAGGCACCTCTGAATGTCCGCTTAATAAAACCACTCTATTTCAATCAAGTGACCACGAATGATATCATTCTCCTGAGGTAACACAGAGACGAAAAGAACGGATGTTGTTTAAATGCCAGCAAACACCACGACCATACGCTGCAATGCTTTGTTCTGCAATGATTCCCAACTACGTGCTACTGGCTTGGCATGGTACAGTGTCCTACCATGGAGGACGGAATAAGGCTGCCCTCCCCAGAAACCTTTTGCAAAGGCTTTGGAAGTACATCCAGGAGAGCTTTATGGATATGTCCCTGAAGGATTTCTGCTCCAGACACGTTAACAGACTTTTCCAGTAGCTGTACTGGCCACAAATGCCAGGGCAAATTAATCAAACACGCTTGCTTTTAAACCATGTCTAATATTTACAAAAGGTACATTCACCAGAGGTCCCTTTTCTGCCTAGAGTGTCCAGGAGCCCACCTTGGGTGAGTTTGGGAATTACTGGCTCCAGGTCCAGGGTGAGACACAGATCCTGGCTGTTGGGGAAACCTGTTTCTCCGCTTCCTTGCTGTGAGCTATCTTCCTCGTCCCCAAAACTCACTTCCGTGTTGCGCCCTACTCCACTAACGGAGTCAAAGCACAGGGTTAGGGTACTGGTGGCTGCACCCCCTAGAACGGCATGCAGCTCATCACAGAAGCTGCATGTTTGGGGCTGTGACCCGGAGAGACCGTTTGCCTCTCTGGTTTTTTGGTAGGTTTGCCTGAGCTCCTTAATTTTCACGCAGCACTGCTGCGAGTCCCTGTTATAGCCTCTGTCCTTCATGCCCTTGCAGACTTTTTCAAATGTTTTGGCATTTCATTTACTGGAACGGAGTTCAGCTAGCATGGATTCGTCTCCCCATACAGCGATCAGGTCCCATATCTCCCCTTCAGTTCATGCTGGAGCTCTTTTGCTATTCTGGGACTCCATCGTCACCTCTGCTGATGAGCTTTGCATAGTCACTGATCAGCTCACAAAGCTGGCCAAACAGGAAATGAAATTCAAAAGTTTGCGGGACTTTACCTGTCTACCTGGCCATGGCATCTGAGTTGAGAGCGCTGTCCAGAGTGGTCACAATGGAGCACTCTGGGATAAGATCCCGGAGATCAATACCGTCGAATTTATAGAAGTCCACACTACCCCAAATTTGACGATGCAAGGCTGATTTCAGTGCTAATCCTCTCAGAAGTGGAGTAAAGAAATCGATTTTAAGAGCCCTTTAAGTCGAAAAAAGGGCTTCATCTTGTGGACAGGTGCAGGGTTAAATTGAGGTGATGCTGCTAAATTAGACCTAAAATTGTAGTGTAGACCAGGCCTACAACACAATTAAATGCGATATCCTGGGGCAGGCAGGTTACCAAAAAGTGACGACACTGAAGTTTGAAAGGAAAATTTCAATAAAATATAGTTAGTCAAAATGGCGTTAAAAGTAAAGGAAGTAAAAACCTTAAGAAGTGGTATGGATGCTACTTAACTAAACAATAATGGAGTGTCATAACACATTCCAGTTGCTGAACAAAATGGAAATCTGGAAGGCAATGTAAATGGTAAGATCTGAGAGGCTATTAGAAGCAAACTGCAATCCTTCAAAATTTGGAAGTCTGAACTGATGGAAGCCATAAATCACACCTGGCAATAAGTAAAAGGGAAATTAGAAGGGACAAAATGTATTTTGAGGAACAAACAACAAAAGATGTAAAAACAGATTTAAGTATATCAGAAGCATAAAGCTTGTGAAAGAATTGGTGTGTCCAGAGCTAAATGGAGAAATTATGGACGATAAGGACACTAATGAGAAGCTAAGTGATTTCTCTATCAGATTTCACCACTGAGAAAACACCTACCCCAGACCTGCTCTTTTCTGATAACGAAGATCAGCTACTCTCAGGAATTCAGGTTTCAGAAGAGGTGGTACTGCAGCAAAATAATAATTTGAAAGGTGATAAACCAACAGGCATAGATTGGATACATCCAAAAGATAAGGCAGCACTTAAGGATGAAATGGCTAAGCTCTTATTAAAAAACAGCCACTGTTCCAGAGGACTGGAGGATAGGAAAGATTGTACCTATATTTTTAGAAGGCTCTTGGAGTGATCTGAGGAACTAGAGGGCAGTAAAGCCTTACATCTGTACCTGACCAACTGGTTGAAATGATAATTATAAGCAGAACAGAACATCTGGAAGACTATGGTATGATAGGTCTAAGCAATATGGTCTTAGCAAAGGAAAATCATGTCTCATTAAACTTTTAGACTTCATTGAAGGTGTCTATAAAGTAATAGATGAAGGAAAACTAGCTGATGTAGTTCATTTAGACTTTAAAAGGCCTTTGACGAGGTTCCGTACAACAGAGGGTGAATAAAAATCAAAGTTTTTTAAAACTGATAGCATAAGGTAAAGCCTAAATTTATTATAATATTTTAAGATTATGTAAATTAAATAAAAAAAATAATACTAAGCGATGTTTGCTGTGAATTGTTACCAGAAGTCAGTCATTAAACTGGTGGGCTAAGCACCTGGAAACAGTTTGTTGATTTGCTAAACCAACTTTTGAAAGCAATAGCCTCTTCTGCAAGTGCAGAGAAAATATTTTCTTCATTTGAGTTTAACTAGTTCAGCTCAAATGACTAGTTCAGTCAGCGTTAAGAAATCAGTTGAAAAAGCAGAAAAGCTTGTTTTACTCTTTCAATCTTGTGAGAGGGTGAGCTCTACAATCTGTAAAATCTTGAAGAACATGTTGACCAGAAACAATCACTTCAGTTCATTAACTACAGATATTTCCTTTGTTTAAAAAGGTTAATTTTAAATGAAAAGCATGTTTTTAAAAAATTCTTATGTTTTCAGAACTTAAGAAGTTTTATTCAATACAAAAATTAAAACGCAGCTTTTGTGCATTTGTAATTGAATCTAAATTTTCATCCGAACAGGCTTTGACAAAAGTCCCGAGTCAAACAAGAATCATCTAGTAAATAAGAAATGCATCATTCACCATTTAAAAAAATGTAACTGTTAACACTCTGAATTAGTTAAATTAAGCTATACAATTGCTTAAATAAATTTGCATAATATAGTGTATCCTGTTTAGTAAAAAGAATTCACTAAATTTAGTGAAAAGGCTATATTCAGGTGCAAATCAACATGTTTTAATGGTTACCAACTAATGAGAATTAACTTTTGTTTAAAAATAAACTAAAAAAAAAGTACAAATACAAAACAGATGATTTAAGTCAGTTCATCCTGACAGAAGAGGCTACCAAAGAATCTAGTCATAGGGTGAGAGTCAAAGTACTGTTTTCAATCAAACTGGCTAGGAGACAGAAAGATATAAATAGGAATAAAAGGTCAGTTATGCAAAAGATTCAGAGTGGGGTGACTCAGGGTTCTGTACTAGGTTCCATGTTTAATATACTTAAAGATGTGGAAAGGAAATAAGTAAGTGAAATTCAGTGTTGATAAATGTACACTAATGCACACTGGAGGGGGAAAAACTAAATATTCATACACCTTACATAATTCTAAGTAAACTGTATCAACAAGATATCAACTTGAATATTCTTGATTCCCATACAAAATTATCAATTGATGATAAAAATTTTGGAAAGGATATTTACCTCATGCGTCAAGGGTTGAGTAAATCTACTAAAAACCAGTCAGAAATTTAATCTGCAGAGGGGGCAGATTCCCACACCATGTATCTATTTCAGGGTTCTTACACTTTTTTTTGAAGCATCTGGTATTGGCCACTGTCAAAGACAGGATACTGGACCAGACGGACTCGAGTTTGATCCAGTATAAATTCCTATATTCCTACTCATCAAATCATAGGAAACCATGGCCCACACCAGGGTTCGGCAACCTTTCAGAAGTGGTGTGCCAAGTCTTCATTTATTCACTCTGATTTAAGGTTTTGCGTGAGTAATAAATTTTAAGGTTTTTAGAAGGTCTCTTTCTATGTCTATAACATATAACTAAACTATTGTTGTATGTAAAGTAAATAAGGTTTTTAAAATGTTTAAGAAGCTTCATTTGAAATTAAATTAAAATGTAGAGGCCCCCGGACTGGTGGCCAGGACCTGGGCGATGTGAGTGCCACTGAAAAATCAGCTGGCGGCACACGTGCCATAGGTTGCCTACCCCAGTCCACAGAGTTTACAGATTTGCATAGAATCACAGGGTTAGAAGGGTCCACAAAAGTGTGTGGTACAAGTCGATAGACAAACGTCTAAGTTTATATAGTTAAACATTAGGTTTGTATTGTATACACACTAAATTCGGGGCATTCTCTATTGCTTGTTTTACAACGTATGTTCATTTATTTTAAATTAAAATTTCTTTATTATTAGATACTATCAAGTGGCGAAGCAATGCTCTACCAATTTGTCACTGCTAGAAAGTTTCCATACAGTACATGGCACAAAAATATACATGGGGATAGAAAGGCAGAAAAGAAGAAGTGAAGGACATTGTTTTATGTCTCTTACTAAGATGCTGATAAAAACAAGACCAGTGAAGGAAAGCCAGGACATTTTTCTTTAAGTAAATTGTTTCAATTTGAAGCCTACCTTGTTCTTCTTGCCTTTGGCTTCACTTAAAGTGAGTTCATCCTGAAGCAATTCCACCCTCTTTGCAAGCTGTTGATTTCGAAATGTCAAACTGTCCATTTCTTGTTGCAGTTTTCTCAATGATTGGTCCTTCATCTTCAGTTGTTCCTGAATTAGCATAAAAGTTTCATCAATCCAATACAATTTCAGCACAAGCGTTATAAAAAAGTGATTAATATTAAAAAAAAAATCACAAAGGAATAATAGTAATTATACAAAATCTAAAAAAATTCAACACAAATGGCTTTGTTCATTTGTAGACAACCTAAATGCACATATGGATTGTTTTTAGCAAAAAAGAGTTTAGATTCCTTAAGTCTACACAAAGCATGCTGCGAGTCCGTACTTCTTCCTTTTACACAGTCAGATGAACACTTCCTGGTGACTGTATTGTAAATGCCCACCACACCGCATAAGGAACAGAACAGTTGCAGATGGGAAATTCTTACTGAATCAATCCTTTGTTACAATTAGCTACATCCACTTAACCACAAAGCAGATCTGCAAAACTTCACCATCTGATCATACAGTTTGACAAGAGTGCAATTAAATAGGAGACTTTTTAACTTGTACCTTCAGAGAAGCAGAATTTGCTTGCTCATCCACGACACCTTTTTTCAGCACCTGATTCTGAGCTCGAAGCTGAAAACAAAGTGCAAATTATTAATCCAGCCAGGAATCAACAAACATACAAAGTGTTCATTAACAACCTGCAAGAGTACATATCTTTGTTTAGGAAAACAGGAAATATGTGCATTTTTAAGCAGGCCGTATTAGTTCTGTTGTAGTAATATTGAAAAAAGTATAAGACCAGCATAACCCAATTCCATTGTTTTAGATTTTGGAAAACAAGTCATCTTACCTTCTATGAACTTCACTCTCAACCAAACTGTCTTAAACAAGAAATATACTGTGATGTTGCACTCTATGATTTTATGAAAGTATGCTGATGAGTATGAATATAAGGCAACTGGAATATGCTTCATGCAAAAGGTCTCTTGTAAGGGATCATTGCAAAGCTTATAATCTACTGAGTGTGGTCTTCCTATTTGTATAAATTATCACTCTTGTACCTGAAACTAGAAATACGAAATATAACTCTGAGGGCCTATTGTAATTTATGCAAAGTGTGGGCCATTAACGGTGGTTCGGAATCTTGATGCCTCCCATTAACCAGGACAATTGTCTGTGGATGGCTCTGTTTTACTTGCGAGTCTTCCTGTATATCTGTGTGCTGGCAAGTGGGTAATGAAGTCTTACAGTGACATGTGATCATGTCAGCTGAACTGAAATCCATCTATAACCTGGTGTCTTTTCATTGAGAAGAAGGGGGTGGAAACCCAGAGAAGGACAAAAGATTCCCGCCTTATGCAAAAGATATATAAAGGGGTGGAACGGAACAAAGATGGGAGAGAAGCCATCATGAAGAATCCCCTAGCTACCACCTGAGCGGGAACAAGAGCTATACCTGGGGAAAGAATTGTGCCCAGGCCTGGAAGGTGTACAGTCTGAGGTAAAAACTTACTGAAGCATCTCTAAGGATGAGATTATCTGTACTCAGTTTGATTAGACATAGATTTGCGCCTTTTATTATTGACAAAGTGAGTATTCACCCACAAAAGCTTATGCGCCAATATGTCTGTTAGTCTATAAGGTGCCACAGGACTCTTCATTGCTTTTTACAGATCCAGACTAACACGGCTACCCCTCTGATACTTCTTATTTTTGTTCACACTACAGAACCAACACAGCTAACAGAGTCAGCACGATTCTATGCCACCTCATGTTTCCACAGAATTGTTAACTACATTCTGATTACAAAACTTATGCTTCATTACCAGTCACAAGCCAGAGAAAACACAGCTTGAATTAACATCTCAGGCTATGATTTTGGCTAGTTTGAGCCATTGAGACAAAGATGGAGCTCCACAATGACATTCTTTTATTCACTTTTCAGAGTATCACCTCTCAAGCATTAATAATAAAGGCATTGATCATTCCATCTTCCCATTCCTTGATAATGGCTCTGATTCAGGTTTCTTCACCAATAGTTTGTATTACTTTGACATGACTGAGTCCAGCAGCTGCAGACATGAATTAAAATGGTTTGCACTGCACTGGGGAATGCCACTGGCCAAAGCACAAAGCGAGTGAATTCACGTAAAGCAATACTGATGTCTAAACTTTTGTTTGACAGCCGAACATTTCAAAAGATCAAGAGACAACAATTAATACTGTGGGCCTATTATGCTACCTTTGAATTGCGTAGGGGGCCAAAAGGGAGGGGAAGCCACCTGCAAGTTGCCTACTGGGAACTTCCCAAGCACAGGGAGTCCCAGCAGGTGTAGGGCCAATACAACAGGTTCCTACGCCTCCCTCCTCACAGCTACTGGCACAGGGAGCATGTCTACTATCCTTAATTGGCATATGATCCACTAGGGTCTGTTGCCAGCTGACAGAAGCTGTGCTTTAGTCAAATATAAGTTATAGGGCTCAATACAGGGGTAACCTGGTGAAATTTAAGGAGCTGTGATATACTGGAGACCAGATTAGATGATCTATTGGAGTGTTCTGGCTTTACACATTCTGAAGTTAGAGAAGCCTAGGTAGCTGTAGACGGAAGTTAGCGCAAAATTGCCACAGGAGTAATATACAGAAGTGTCAAAATAGACAGGCACCAAACTAAGAAGGGAGAATCATATTTCATAGACACCAGAAATCAAGCTCATTTCATCTATTAGCTTTACGCTAATGAGTTTGTGCTTTGTTTAGAAAATACCCAAGTGACAAGAGCTTGTATTTCTCTTCCTAAAGTTTCAAATCAGGATAAGCAACAGACCATTGGTTTCCCAAGCATAAAGTCATTTGAGCAGAATTAATCCAGAAAGCCAAAGCCTATATCCCCCTCACAGTGCTCGGCAAATATTCGGTTTGAGTTGAACCAATTCTGAAAGCTACAAAAATAAATTTAGCAAATTGAAAAAATCCATTTCTCCTTGAATTAAAATGTTCTACCCAAAATGTTCTCTCCAGCATTTTTAATTCGTCACTAGAGTCACAAAACAGCTGTAGATGGTAGTCTCTTTATAACCTTTCGCCCAGTGATTAGGGCACTCACTTGGGATGTGGGAACTGTGCATTCAATTCCCTCCTCTGTCTGATGTGGAGAATGGATTTGAACTTGAGTCTCTGACAATTTCAGGCAATACCTTAGCCACTGGTCTATTGGATATTCTGGAGCTTGTCTTCATTACGGGCTAAATCGGTGCTGCTTTGAGGTGTACAAACTACAAAGCTCCTTCCATCAACAAAAAACTCTCCTGCTTTGCCCACTAAATAAAACCACTTTGACAAGAGGTGTAGAGCTTTTTGTGGCAAAGTTGTATTGACAAAGTGTCAGTGCAGACACTGTGCTTGGTTAGGTCACTGTAAATGGCCTCTAAGAGGTGTCCCACAATGCTCATCCTGCCGTTTCTGGTCAGTGGTTTGAACTCCACTACTCTGCATCCAGGTACATAGGCATCCACCCCTCCTCCTTAAAAGGCCTGGGAATTTTTGAAAATCCACTTCCTGTTTGCTTAGTGTGGACAGCTCTCATCTTCCCAGCCAGGGCCGGCTCCAGGCCACAGTGCGCCAAGCGCGTGCTTGGGGTGGCATGCCGCAGGGGGCGCTCTGCCAGTTGCTGGGAGGGCAGCAGGCAGCTCCGGTGGACCTCCCGCAGGCGTTTCTGCGGACGGTCAGCTGGTCCCACGGCTCCGGTGGAGTTGCCGCAGACACACCCGCGGCAGCTCCACTGGAGCTGCGGGACCAGCTGACCGTCCGCAGAAATGCCTGCGGGAGGTCCACCGGAGCCCGGGACCGGCGAGCGACAGAGCGCCCCCCGCAGCGTGCCGCCATGCTTGGGGCGGCGAAATTGCTAGAGCCGGCCCTGTTCCCAGCTGATCACAGGAGCTCCACACAGCAAATGCTCTCCTGCTTGGAACACACCTGAGTTGTTGGATCTACTGGCACTGTGGAGAGAGGAGGTTGTGCAGTTTCAGCTCATCTCCAGGCATAGGAACTTCAGTATCTATGGTCAGATTTCTCATGGCATGTTGGGTAAGGGCTACAAACAGGACACACACCAGTGTCATGCAAAGATAGAGGAACTGAGTTAAAGGAGTTGAGATAAAGGAGCAGAAGGCAAGCGAGTCAGACCGTCGTTCTGGTGCTGCATCAAAGACCTGCCACTTCTATAAGTAACTGAATGCCATCCTCTGCGGTGAACCCACCTTCACTGCCAAGAGCCCTGTAGATACTTTGGTGGGGCTGAAGACAGTGGTCTCAACACAGAGGACAAAGTCGTGGATGAGGAGATCAAGTCGGAGGACGACGTGGAGCACACGGCAGCGTCGTCTGGTGGCATGGCGAGTCAAGACATCTTTTCCACTCTGGAGGGTTCTAGCCAATTCCAGCAGTCCATCTCTGGAGTGAATAATGCAGGAGAGGAGAGCTCCAGTAAATATTCTTTTTCAGTTCATGCTGCTTGGTTATATGAGGTAGAGCTGTCCTTTTTGTATATTCTAGCAGAAGGAATAGACATGTACAAAACTAGCTGTGTTTGGGAATGCTTCACATTCTCCTATGCAGCTACACAGCAGGGGCCCTGTGGAACACTGTGGTAATGCACACCGAGATTTCACAGGAATCCTCCAGAGAGATCTCTAGGAAACTTTTCTGGAGGTACTCGCTAATCCTATGCTGAAGGTGTGTTGGCGAAAGGTGCTTTGTTCCTTCCCTCATTGTAGGAAAGTTTCCTGTGCCGATCTGCAATCACTTGCACAGGGACCAAAGCACCATACAGGTGAGAAGCACAGGTAACCAGTCTGAAGCCACACATATGCAGAAGATGCACCCTTGCATCTCTCAGTCCATCTCAGTACCCTGTTCACTACACGTCTTTGGCCAGTTTCCAAAATGATGCACACAGCTATTAGAGCCTACACTGCCCTTCATTATCTCCCTTCCCATCAAGCCTTTTGTGTGTGTTGTTAATTGGTATTTAATAAAAACACTCTCTGAAAGATAACCCCAACCTTTATCTCCTACACACAGTGGTTGCTGGGGGAATTAATACACAGTGGGAATATGATTATTTGCTGACTACAAATCACGGTCAGGAATCATCAAAATTTTCATGCAAGGCAGCAAGTTTACAAAGCATGGCGGAGTGCTGTACAGAATGACACACTGCTAGTGCTCATTGTCAAAATGGTGCCTCAAAGCCTCCCTGATTCAAATAGCTCCCCATTGTGCCTCTAATAGCCCTGGTATCTGTGTGCTCAAAATCAGCCTCCACGCTCCATTCCTGGGGAAACTTATCACCCTTAGCCTCACAAATATTATGGTGTGCACAGCAGGCGACTATGAGCATGGGAATATTTTCCTTATTTCCTCATTCCTCTAACCTGCCATAAAGGCCATGTTTTTAATCTGCCAATGGCACAGTCTATGGTCATCCTGCACCTGTTCAGCCTATTGTTGAATCGCTCCTTGCTTCTGTCCAGGTTTCCCATATACGGCTTCATGAACCATGGGAGTAAGGGGTACACTGGGTCTCCCAGGATCGCTATGGACCTTTCTACTCCCACCCCATGCATTAGAATCTTCTGGTCTGGAAAGAAAGTTACTGCTGGCAGCATTCTGTACACGCCAATGTTCCTGAAGTTGTGTGCATCATGCATCTTCCTGGATGACCCTGCATTGATATCAGTGAAACGCAGGGGGGTCCGGGAAGATGCATGATGTACACATCTTCAGGAACACTGGCCTGTACAGAATGCTGCAAGCAGTAACTTTCTATGAATTGCCACTATGAATGGCAATGAATAGTCACTGGGCCTGGTAAGGTTAGAAAAAAGTTATAAAGGAGGGCACCTCCTTCTGCTACCGTCATTTTGTGAATGGCATTTAAGTCTCAAAAAAAAAAAAAAAAAAAAAAAAAAAAAAAAGCGGGCCACAACTATTTGGAAATTTGACACAAATTTGCTCAATAGCTTCTGTTGACCCAATACTGCACGTTTTTTGCAAATAAACTATTAATTCAAAACCAAAAAAAACTTTCACTCTACTCTAGTCATAACCATTTCAGTGTAGCTGGAATGTTTTGTTCCCCTCCTTTTTTGACATTCAGCTCATCAGGTTCTTTCACAAAACAAACTAGAACCTAAAAAATTGAGGCTCAAAGTAGCAAAATTCCCTATAATATCTCCCTGAGCAATTTTTAATTTCTAAGATACAATAGGACAGCAGTAGAAGGTGATAAGACTAAAATTCCTCTGCAAGGGGTACAATTCTGATGCTAACTTCAGCTTGCAGCACTTCTGGAACAGAACTTCATAATAAAATAAGTTCCATATAAGGTGTGTGGCCACGCAGCAGGCTATTTAGGTCCCCCAGCCCAGGCTCGCTGGAGCTGCCAGGGAGAGGCACCCCTCCCCTGGCTCCAAGCTGCTGCAGTGAGAGAGATGGAGGAAGTCCTCTCCCCCCATCACAGCCCCAGAACAGCCTAAACCTCAAACCCCTCATCCCTGGCCCCACCCCAGCGCCTACACTACAATCCTCTGCCCCCTCCTGCATCCCAAATTCCTCATCCCCAGCCCCACTCCAGAACCTTCACTCCTAGTCAGAGCCCTCACCTCCTGCACCCAACTCTGCCCCCCTAATCCCCACCCTGCCACAGATCACCTCAATATTGTGCACATAAAATTAATTCCACACGTGGATGTAAAAAATTGGGTGCTGGCTGGCGAGTCTTGCCCACATGCTCAGGGTTTAGCTGATTGCCATATTTGGGGTCGGGAAGGAATTTTCCTCCAGGGCGGATTGGCAGGGGCCCTGGAGGTTTTTCGCCTTCCCCTGCAGCATGGGCATGGGTCGCTTGCTGGTGGATTCTCTGCAGCTTGAGGTCTTCAAACCAAATTTGGAGGATTTCAATAACTCAGTCCTGGGTTAGGGGTTGTTATAAAAGTGGATGGGTAGGGTTCTGTGGCCTGCCTTGTGCAGGAGGTCAGACTAGATGATCATATTGGTCCCTTCTGACCTATGAGTCTATGAGTCTAAATTAGAGGGAACATTGTCTGTGACTGTTTTAGACTCTTTGCAGCTCATGGTTGCTTACAGCAGCTACCAAAGCTGTGTACTTTCAGGAGGACAGTAGCAACAGAATCTAAGGACAAACCATCAAACCTGGTCAGAATATGTTGCCAAAAGCTTTTATTGCTAAGAAGTACAATATCTGAGCACTGTCTCTTCCTATATAGACGTTCCCAGAACCTGCATGTGAACTGCAGCATTCACTTTCCCCAGATTGTCCTTTCTTAAACAGAATGGAGGCTCAGTGTTGTTAATCCAATATGGGATTTTTCATCTAACTGGAGGATCTGCATGCACTTAGAAAATGAGTACCATTCCCCCGTAGGATGTCTAAAAGAGCTCCCTAGCATTCTTTCAGGTTAGCAGTGGCAGTGAGAAGGTGAAAAGAGGTAACAGGGAGTAGCCACTTGGGCAGCTGTAAGACAGATGAAAACACTAAGGGTACCCTATATCCACCTTGGAGTAGGTGTGGGATCAAGTAAAGTTACCTCCAAAGTACTTCAAAAAGGTGGGGCAGAACAAACGCTAGTGGTGAACGCCCACCACTGCCAGCCTGAGCAGAAAGGAAGCAAACCCTTAGTCCATCCAACCGGGGTAAGTATGAGGGTAGGAATTGAAGACAAGCACACCCCCATCAAATAAATACTTATGACAGGTGAATGGGTGGGGAACGGAGAAGCAAGAAGTGCTACAACCAGTTTCATTGCCATTGATAACCAGCAGCTTTGCTCTACCATTCCCCTCTGCTGCAGGCAAGTCTCCCTAGCTTCTCTCTCCTGAAAGCAGGTCAGTCCTTTGAGAAATTGTAGGAATTGAGAAAACAGGGACAGTGTCTTCCCAGCCCTCTAAAGCTTTTCCTCTCTTTCAAGGAAGGCAAACTCATAGATGCTAAACAAGAAACATCCATATCACAGCAATAAATTTTTCAATCCATGACTGCAGTGTTACTTTCCTTCATGCACCAAGGCATCAGGAAGGGCCAGGAAGATAAGTGGGCCAGTGATGGAGCACAAGCCGCAGTATCAATACTAGAAAAGGTGACAATCTAATATGGAGCTCTCGCATAGCACTTTCAGATCAGCACTTTACAACAGCAATGGTGTAGTGTGAGAAATGGCTCTCTTTAGGAATTTGCTACTTAGGGTTATCATAACCTTAGTCCCAGATTTGGACCTTAGCGTCCAAAATATGGGGGTTAGCATGAAAAACCTCCAAGCTTAGTTACCAGCTTGGACCTGGTACCTGCTGCCACCACCCAAAAAATTAGAGTGTTTTGGGGCACTCTGGTCCCCCTGAAAAACCTTCCCTGGGACCCCAAGACCCAAATCCCTTGAGTCTCACAACAAAGGGAAATAATCCTTTTTCCCTTCCCCCCTCCAGGTGCTCCTGGAGAGATACACAGACACAAGCTCTGTGAAACTACACAGAGGGACTCCTCCTCTCTGTTTCCAGTCCTGGAAACAAAAAGTACTTTCCTATTCCCCCAGAGGGAATGCAAAATTAGGCTAGCAATCCAACACACAGATCTCCCCTTGATTTCTTCCTCCCACCAATTCCCTGGTGAGTACAGACTCAATTTCCCTGAAGTAAAGAAAAACTTCAACAGGTCTTAAAAGAAAGCTTTATATAAAAAGAAAGAAAAATACATACAAATGGGCTCTCTGTATTAAGATGATACAACACAGGGTCAATTGATTAAAAGAATATTGAATAAACAGCCTTATTTAAAAAGAATACAAATCAAAGCACTCCAGCACTTATATTCATGCAAATGCCAAAGAAAAGAAACCATATAACTTACTATCTGATCTCTTTGTCCTTACACTTAGAAACAGAAGACTAGAAAGTAGAAACTGCTTCTCCAAAGCTCAGAGAAAGCAGGCAGGCAGACAAAAGACTCAGACACTCAATTCCCTCCACCCAGAGTTGAAAAAATCCGGTTTCCTGATTGGTCCTCTGGTCAGGTGCTTCAGGTGAAAGAGACATTAACCCTTAGCTATCTGTTTATGACAAGGGTGCACTGAGTATGCTCAGTAACATCTGCTGAAGCCATTGGCCTTCACCCTACTCTTACTTGGCATAGGAATCTGCAGACTGCTTTTTAAAAGGGGCAAAGGGGGCAAATTGGAGGAGACGGGTAGCCAGGGTCTGAGCAGGAGGTGGAAATTGACTGGTCAGGGGGGGTCAAGCAGCTGCAGGCAGGGTTAGGATAGGGGCTGAAAGGCAAAATCAGGGATGGAGGGGGAGAGAAGGAGCCAGGGTTAAGCCCAGAGGTGAGGCGCTGCCGGAGGGCAAAAAACCAGCACAGGCGGTAACAGTTACCCTGGTGGACTGAGACACCAGTGTCTGCAATAAATGGGGGGGGACGACTTTATTTCCCCTCCCACAGAGAGGACCTGTTAGCATGGGCTTCCCAGGGCTGGGTTCTTACAAGCACAGGCATCCCAATGGCAATTTCTTGAAGGCACAGGCAACGGCTAGTCACTGCAGCTGCTCCCTGTCTAATGTAGCCTAATGAAGTGCTGCAGGAGACTTAAATCAGTGAAACATTTTATATATACCCTCTGAAACAAAGAATCCCTGATCAGTGTATCTGATTGCATAAAGTCTCACAGCAGTTCACAAATTTGTCTTATCTGCTGCTAGGATTCGCTGAATTACTCTTAGCACTTCATCATTTAGCTTTGTTATTGTGCAGATGCATGTCATTGGGCTATTAACTTTACATTTTAACAAATACTTATTGAAAATATGTATAAGTAAGTACTTCACATGCATCTGATGAAGTGGGTATTCATCCACGAAAGCTATTGCTTCAAAACGTCTGTTGGTCTATAAGGTGCCACAGGATTCTTTGCTGCTTTTACTTGCTAGTAGTTTTAGCAATGATATCTGTGTTTCTATTATTGTACTTGCTATGTTTTTTACTGTGATGTCTAATTTTGAATTTTTAAATCTAACTTTTTCTTCTTATTTTTAAGAGATATTTATTCTGTTGGATCATCTGACTTCGGGCTTGGCTACACTTGAGAGTTACAGCGCTGGTGGTGGCTTCACAGTGCTGTAACTTACTCCCCGTCCACACTGGCAAGGCACATACAGCGCTGTATCTCCCTGGCTACAGCGCTGCTTGTACTCCACCTCAACTAGAGAAATAAAGAGAACAGTGCTGCTGCTGCAGCGCTGGGGTACCAGTGTAAACAGTGATTAATCTTACTACACTGTAACTGACCTCCGGAACCTTCCTATAATGCTTTTAAGTAAAGATAACTCTTTGTTTTGTTGTAATGCCTCTCTTTGTTTTGTTGTGAACTCGGCGCTCCCGGAGCTGCTTATCTAAAAAACAAGCACAGCTACTGTTTGCAATGAATGAGTAGAAGCAGGCAGGGGGATCCCTTTGGAATGTCCACAGCTAGCGTTTGCTTGAGCAGAGAAGCAGCACAGCAGGCGGGAGGGAGGGCGGTCCGTTTCGGAGCAGCTGCTTATCTGGTTTGTGAGGAAAAAAACAAAAGGCGGCTATTTGCATTTAGTGAAAGAGAGAGGGGTGGGGGAAGGGGTTGGAACTTGCAAGGCAGGGAGCTGACAGTGTCAACGCCAAAAATCCACTCTGTCTCCCTCACGCGGCGTCATACTCCACTCCAGCCCCCTCTTCTGAAAAGCATATTGCAGCCACTTGAACACTGGGATAGCTGCCCATAATGCACCACTCCCAACACCGCTGCAAATGCTGCAAATGTGGCCACACTGCAGCACTTTCCCTACACAACTGTTCGAAGACAGCTTTAACTCCCAGCGCTGTACAGCTGCAAGTGCAGCCAAATCCTTCCAGTCTGACTGAATTTCTGGCCTGGTCTCAAAACTTTGTTTTCATTTAATCCACAGTGATGGTTGGATCACAGAAACCCCCTTGGGAGCTGCCAACTCATGTCCTAAGACTACCTCTGCTCCTGTTTTCCCTGCCAGCTCAGGACTCCAGCACCCTGTCTTGCTGAGCCAGACACTCCCATCTGCTCCAATAAAAACCCAGAGTCTGAAATACTTGCCCCAAAACTGCAGGTTTACCTGAAAGCAGCTAACAGAAGTGTGCTTGTCTTTAACACTCAGATGCCCAACTCCCAATGGGGTCTAAATCCAAATAAATCTATTCCACCCTGTATAAACCTTATGCAGGGTAAACTCAAATTGTTCGTCCCCTATAACACTGATAGAGAGAGGCATGGCTGTTTGCTCCCCCAGGTATTATTAATTGACCCAGAGTATGTATTAAGTAAAAAGTGATTTTATTAAATACAGAAAGTAGGATTTAAGTGGTTCCAAGTAGTAACAGACACAACAAATTCAGTCACCAAGCAAAATAAAATAAAATGCGCAAATCTATGTCTAATCAAACTGAATACAGATAATCTCACCCTTAGAAATGCTTCAGTAAGCTTTTTCCTCAGACTGGACAGCTTCCAGGCCTGGGCACAATTCTTTCCCCTGGTACAGCTCTTGTTCCAGCTCAGGTGGTAGCTAGGGGATTCTTCACGATGGCTCCACTCCCATCTTTGTTCTGTCCAACCCCTTTATATATATTTGGCATAAGGTGGGAATCCTTTGTCCCTCTCTGGGCTTCCACTCCCTCCTTCTCAATGGAAAGACACCAGGTTAAAGATGGATTCCAGTTACAGCACTGTTGGTGGCTTTATAGCACTGTAACTCACTCCCCATCCACACTGGCAAGGAACATACAGCGCTGTATCTCCGTGGCTACAGCGCTGCTTGTACTCCACCTCCCCGAGAGGAATAAAGAGTATAGCGCTGCTGCTGCGATGCTGGGGCGCCAGGGTAAACAGGGAATAATCTTAGTACGCTGTAACTGACCTCCGGAAGCTTTCCATAATCCTTTTAGGTAAAGGTCCCACTCTTTGTTCTGTTGTGAACTCCGGGCTCCCAAAGCTGCTTATCAAAAAAACAAACAGCTACTGTTTGCCGTGAATGAGCTGAGGCAGGGGGGCTCCCTTTGGAACACCCACAGCTAGTGTTTGCTTGAAGAGAAGGGGATGGAGGCAGCTTGAGGAGAGAAGCAGTGCGGCGAGAGGGAAGGAGAGAAGGGGGTCCATTTCGGCAGTGGCTGCTTATCTGGTCTGTGAGGAAACAAACAGCTGCTGTTTGCTTTCAGTGAGTGAGAGAGGAGTGAGGGAGGAGCTCGGAACTTGCAAGGCAGGGAGCTGACAGTGTCAGCTCCAAAAAAATCTACACTCTCTCCCCCTCACGCTCTGCCACACTTCACCCTTTTTGAAAAAGCATGTTGCAGCCATTTTAATGCTGGGATAGCTGCCCATCATGCACCGCTCCCAAT
The DNA here is from genome assembly GCF_025201925.1 of Gopherus flavomarginatus. NCBI lineage: Eukaryota > Metazoa > Chordata > Testudines > Testudinidae > Gopherus > Gopherus flavomarginatus. Next base: position 30,557,977 of record NC_066620.1, on the reverse strand, counting down.
GCCGCTGATGCTGCAAATGTGGCCACAACAGTGCGCTGGTAGCTGTCAGTGTGGACAGACTGCAGCACTTTCTCTACTCAGCTGTACGAAGACAGATTTAACTCCCAGCGCTGTACAGCTGCAAGTGTAGCCATATCCAAAGATTTCATTACCCACTTGCCAGCACACAAGTATACAGGAAGACTCACAAGTAAAACAGACCCATCCACAGACAATTGTCCTGATTAATGGGAGCCATCAAGATTCCGAAGCACCATCAATTCTGAAACACTTAGAGGAGAGGAAAATGATCAGGAACAGTCAGCATGGATTCACCAAGGGCAAGTCATGCCTGACTAACCTAATTGCTTTCTATGAGGAGATAACTGGCTCTGTAGATGAGGGGAAAGCAGTGGATGTGTTATTCCTTGACTTTAGCAAAGCTTTTGATACGGTCTCCCACAGTATTCTTGCCAGCAAGTTAAAGAAGTATGGGCTGGATGAATAGACTAAGGTGGATAGAAAGCTGGCTAGATCATCGGGCTCAGTGGGTAGTGATCAATGGCTCCATGCCTAGTTGTCAGATGGTTTCAAGCGGAGTGTCCCAAGGGTTGGTCCTGGGGCCGGTTTTCTTCAATATCTTCATTAATGATCTGGAGGACGGCACACTCAGCAAGTTTGCAGATGACTCTAAACTGGGAGGAGTGGTAGATACGCTGGAGGGTAGGGATGAGATACAGAGGGACCTAGACAAATTAGAGGACTGGGCCAAAAGAAACCTGATGAGATTCAACAAGGACAAGTGCAGAGTCCTGCACTTAGGATGGAAGAATCCCATTCACTGTTACAGACTAGGGACCAAATGGCTAGGCAGCAGTTCTGCAGAAAAGAACCTGGGGTTACAGTGGACGAGAAGCTGGATATGAGTCAGTGTGCCCTTGTTACGAAGGCTAATGGCATTTTGGGCTGTATAAGTAGGGGCATTGCCAGCAGATCAGGGATGTGATCATTCCCCTCTATTCAACATTGGTAAGGCCTCATCGTGGAGTAGTGTGTCCAGTTTTGGGCCCCACACTACAAGAAAGATGTGGAAAAATTGGAAAGAGTCCAACAGAGGGCAACAAAAATGATTGGGGACTGGAGCACATGACTTATGAGAGGCTGAGGGAACTGGGATTGTTTAGTCTGCGGAAGAGACGAATGAGGTGGGATTTGATAGCTGCTTTCAACTGCCTGAAAGGGGGTTCCAAAAAGGATGGATCTAGACTGTTCTCAGTGGTACCTGATAACAGAACAAGGAGTAATGGTCTCAAGTTGCAGTGGGGGAGGTTTAGGTTGGATATTAGGAAAAACTTTTTCACTCAGAGTGGTGAAGCACTGGAATGGGTTACCTAGGGAGGTGGTGGAATCTCCTTCCTTAGGAGTTTTTAAGGTCAGGCTTGACAAAGCCCTGGCTGGGATGATTTAGTTGGGAATTGGTCCTGCTTTGAGCAGGGAGTTGGACTAGATGACCTCCTGAGGTCCCTTCCAACCCTGATATTCTATGATTAATGGCCCACACACTTTGCATCAATTACAATAAGCCCTCAGTTATATTTTATATTTCTAGTTTCAGATACAAGAGTGATAATTTATACAAATAGGATGACCACACTCAGATTATAAGATTTGTAATGATACCTTACAAGAGACCTTTTGCATGAAGCATATTTCAGTTACATTATATTCACACTCATCAGCATACTTTCATAACATATAGAGTGCAACATCACATCCACCAATGATGATTGCCTTTTATAACTGTTACTTGGCCTTTTAATCCAGCTGTCAGCGTTTTTCTGCATGCCATTGCTTGTGTGTAGAATTTGATTCTGAAATATTCAATAAAGGAAGTGTGCTCTCTCATGTAACATCTTTCTCAAAGACAAAAATCTACTGTAATTTTTGCTGTACATTAGAAATGCCGTAGTGGATCAGACCAATGGTCCATCTAGTTCAGTATCCTGTCTTCTGACAGCAGCCAGTGCCAGGTGCTTCAGAGGGAACAGGCAATCACTGAGTGAACTATCCCATTGTCCACTCCCAGCACCTGGCAGTCAGAGGTTTAGGGACACCCAGAGCATGGGGATGTATCCCTGATTATCTCAGCTAATAGCTGATGCACCTATCCTGAGGAACTGATCTAATTCTTTGTTGAACCCATTTATAATTTTGGCCTTCAAAACATAATGAACACACATCTACAACCCCAAGATAGCTGGACAACCACAAGAATTCTAAAAACATGAGTTATACACTCTGACATCAAAAATTTTTTAAAAATACATGATATTTTGTTCCTTATGTGGCACTTTGTTTCTGAACTTTTAGAGTGCAATATGGTGAGTTCCCCAAAAGCTGGAGCCTAAACACCTGAACGAATCTTGGTCTACTCTCATACTTTGAAATGTTTGGGACAGGTAACAGGAATTTCCCTATACCTAAGGCCATATCTATACTACAAGGGTATGTTAACTCAAGTTATGCCAGCATAGACTTGCTACAGTTACTATGTCACTTTTGCACATGCCTATGGGACTCCTAGTCTTGGCAATGAGGGTACTCACTGGAGTAAGAGGTCCTGAGAAATAAACCTTGGTATCAGAGGCCTGGTATGAGGCCTAAGGCCTGAACTAAAGTAATGGTCAAGACTTTGCTAACAAAGCAAAGTTAAGCTGTGAGCCAGAGGCAGGCCCTGCTCACAGAAGCTGGCAAGGAAAGGGCTGATGCTGCAGAAAGAGCCATAGCTAAAAGGTACTGGACACCAGATATCAGAACATTCGCATACTTGTACACTCCACACAGATAACAAGGAACAGACTAACCCATCCCAATGACAGGGGCAAAAGGGTAATATGATGGAGAGAGTTGTTTTGTTCAAACCAACACGTACAAGGTGAGAGGCGGCACCTTACTACGTAGAGGGGTTGTACCTTGCTACGCAGAGGGGCTGCACCTCATACGTCAGGAGTGATGTGTAGCTTGTTTGTATCTGTGTATAAGAATGCATCCCTGGGGCGGTGTCTTTGTCCAGCCAAGGGGGCAGTGGAAAGTCCCGCCACTGACTGAGCTGAGTCCACTGCCAGAGGGCACATACTCGTAGTATGTCCTGTAGAGTAAAAATCTAGGAGGGAACTATTATTGTGCTTTGTTTGACAATAAACCTGGCCGACGTGCCTTCGTACCTTACTAGACTCTGTGGTCACTGGGGGTTCTCTTCAGGTCTGCTGTGTCAGCTATCTTTGAAGAGCTGGGACAGCACACAGAGGGAACATACGCACGCAGCCAAGTGATATCAACATTAAACAGAGCAGAGCACCACACCGGTAGCATCTGACAACACTCACCAGAAGCACTTGTATCAATTCAAAGTGTGGTGCATCATGAATAGATATCCCACTGTGCAACTCATCACTGTCCATCGCACTGTACTTTGGGAAGCTTTGGTTTGGAATTGTATGCTGAGGCCCAAACAGGTTGCACAGGGCTGACTGATCATGAGATCAAAGCATTCCCATAAGCATTTGTGATGGCATCACCGGGATGCAGCCTGGGACTATGGGACTGCTGTGCCCCGTGAACTCTCTCTAGTGTGGGCTGTCTCTCACAATGCCTTGTTAATGACCAGAGGCAAACCCCTCCAGGTGCTGTTATCACTCAGCACAACCACATGGGGCACACCCCCACCCAGCTAGATTGCATAAATGCTCCCAAAGCCACTCATGAATCACACAGGGACAGGCACCAGCCAGATCCCCCCAGCTCCCAGCACTGTACTCAGGAATATATCATCTTGCAGTGATCAAGAGGAGCAGTGCACATTTATTAACTGCTTTACCACTTCATCAATGGAAAGTGGATATACACCAGCCTTTGCAAACCTGGCCAGTTTTACCAGATACTTCATACAAACTCACTGGTAAAGATAAACAGCAAAACAAATGTATTGACTACAAAAGATAGATTAAGTGATAGGCAAAGTCAGAGTTAGTTACCAAAAGAAATAAAATAGAAGCACACAGTCTAAACTCTCAACTCTATTAGGCTAGGCAACAACTAGACTAAGCAGTTTTTCCTCACCCCACTGGATATTGCAGTCCTTAATATACAGATTTCACCCTTGAAATCTGGGCCAGTCCCCTCAGTTGGAGTCTTCAGAGTGTTGCTTGCAATGTAGGTGGGTGAAGGAGAAAGTGGCCACATGCTGGGCCTATGTCTGTTTTATACTCTCAGTCCTATGTGCTTGGGGAGCATCAGTCCAGGGCATGTCTGGGGACATTGCTGAGTCCCCAGACAAGGCTGAGCAATTCCCCTGGTATGGCCTCATACAAGTGAGTCATTGAATTGTAGCTCCCTTGCTGGACAATGGTTGTTGATGGGTTCCTTGACACCCTATCCAGGTGTTGGTTACTTTCCTTGCTGTTGCCTCTAGGGAGCTAATATCTGGCTGATTGTCATTAAAACATGCTGTAAATTGGGGAACCATATAACAATTCTCATAACTTCATATGCATTAATGATATACATATATGTATAGAGAAATGACTCAGCAGATCAGAAACCTTTCCCCGGATACATATAAAGCATGCCTTGTAAGGTAAGATCACGATTATATACAAATGAGGAATATGGGGCTTCCATGATGCTCCCCTAAGGTATAGAATGTCACAGCATTGTTAAATATATCCCCTGATTTTATATGTACCCATACGTAAACTTATACATAACCGTTATATAAGGCACTGGTGAGACCTTATCTGGAATAGTGTGTGCAGTTCTGGTCTCCCATGTTTAAGAAGGATGAGTTCAAACTGGAACAGGTTCAGAGAAGGGCTACTAGGATGATCCGAGGAATGGAAAACCTGTCACATGAAAGGAGACTCAAAGAGCTTGGCTTGTTTAGCCTAACCAAAAGAAGGCTGAGGGGAGATAATGATTGCTCTCTCTGAATATATGAGAGGAATAAATACCAGAGAGGGAGAGGAATTATTTAAGCTCAGTACCAATATGGACACAAGAACAAATGGATATAAACTGGCTATCAGGAAGTTTAGACTTGAAATTAGACAAAGGTTTCTAGCCAGAGGAGTGAAGTTCTGAACAGCCTTCTAAGGGGAGTAGTGGGGGCAAAAGACATATCTGGCTACAAGACTATGCTCAATAAATTTGTTGAGGGGGTGGTATAATGGGATAGCCTAATTTTGGCAATTAATTCCTCTTTGACTACTAGTGGTAAATATGCCGGCTCAGACACAGGTTTAATACAGGAGAGGGTGGGTGAGATTTTGTGGCCTGCATTGCGCAGGAGGTCAGATTAGATGATTATAATGGTCCCCTCTGACCTTAAAGTCTATGATGCCATGACTGCATTGTTTTTTCTAAACCCAAAAACCTGCCTGGCCCTCCTGACTGTCTGCCATCTCACATAGAAGCATGGAGGCTGCATGGCTCTGCACTATTGTCATGAGTGTTGCAAGGCCAAGGTGCACGATCCTGTAGTATTTGCAGAGCCGCAAGCATAGAAGTGGGGGACATCATGATTCTATGCAAAACTGACTGCTGTGGGACATAGCGACAACCAATTCAAATTTGTTAGTGGCATTCACGGGTTTGGGATGATGAGCATTGGCTACACAAATTTTGGATGTACAAGGCCACATTCTTTGATCTGTGTGCTGAACTTGCCAAAATGACAGCTGCATTGACAATGGAGAAGCAAATACAGATTTCACTGTGGAAACTTGCAACAGATTGTTACCTCTTACTCAAAAGCATCTCAACTGTATTGTGGCACTCCGGACTTAAGCAGTACCCTCCCCCTCCCATTCACCCTGTCATATAAATATGATATATTTCATACAAACAATGCCATGTCACATATATGAAAGATCAAGATCTGCTGAAACCCATTGATCTGTCAAAGAATGTATATTGTTAGAGCATATGACGCTATGAAATTTTGTTGCATGGCGGTTACTGAAATATGTTGTTAATTTAGGAGTTGCACAATGTTAGCTTTCTAGTGACAACGAAAGAGAATGAACAGCTGGAGGGCACTGAATAATCACCACCAGCCATTACTCGGCAATGCGAGTTATAATCAATGGATTTCCAATTCAATGACAGACCATACCAGGGGTATTTCTGAACAAATTCACTCTGCAAAGCCCATTACTACCTCTCTGAGCAACTATTTTCCAGGTACATGGACTCAAGTTATAAAATAAAGGCAACATGCATTTGCCTCATAATCTTCACCAACCTACGCTGGAAGCAACTTGTACACTGGGAAGACAAATACTTCAGCTCAGGATATTGAGCAGGAGAGGGATCTGACATTATCAACCACTGAACAGTATATGTTATGTCTACATTATGCAGACATAGGCTTTTTCCTCACTACTAAACAGAGTGGATAAAAATCAAGGATTTTTAAAAAAAAATTTTATTTAAATCAGATTTTTTTTGATAAAATGCTTTTTGAGGAGAAAACCTATCTAAAGATAATTTTAATTAAGATATCTTTGAGCTATAATATATCTCATCATGGAACAGGAATTATAAATTGTAATTCTATAGTATGAGACAGTATGTTCATGTAATGTTTAAGAAAAGTTTTCAAAATGAGTTCCAAATAGTTCATGGATTAGGGACCTAATTCTATGGGATTCCATAGGCTTCTGTATAGATTATTTAGGTTAATCTTTCTATCTACCCAATGGGACTCAGTGCTCAGTCTAGAAGATACCATCAGAGATGCTTAGTTTTGCAGTTCTCAAACTGTGGATTTCTGTCTCCAGAGATAACATGCTTGTTAACAGCAAAAATGTTTTAAAATAAATAAATAGAGGTGAGAAATAACAGACCTCAACCCTATTGTCCCTCTGCAAATTTGTGTACACAGAGTCAATCCCTTACCTCTCTCTAAAAAGGGCAAAGATTCAAAAAGTTCAACAAACAGAAGATTGTTGGGGGCAGAATAGATCTGGACAGGGAGAAGAAGTCTGGAGATAAACGTGAGAAGGGAGGGACAGAGAGTAGAAACAGAAGTGAAACTGTTTGAGCAGCATACTCCAGAAGTCTTGAGGTCTTCCTGAGTGTAGCTTTCATTGATTTCAGATCTACCACACCATTCTCTCACTGGAAGGGAAAACCTATAATGGCAGCAGGCCATAAAAAGAGACTCAGTTTGGGAATAACAATCATTCAAGAAATACATGTTTCCTAAAGTTGTTTTAAAGAAAGGCACACCAGTGAACTGGAGGAATTCACTTAAGCACTTAGATTCAGAGACTGTTGAAGTGATAATCTCACTTTTAATAGCAGTAGCTTCTTCTGCCAGTGTAGAAAGAATATTTTCTTCCTTTGGACTAATTCATTCCAAATTGAGAAATCATTTGGGACCTGAAAAAGCAGGAAAGCTTGTTTTTCTTTTCCAGATTATGAACAAACAGGAAAATGAAGATGAAGACGACTGAGTTAGCTGCAAAACCCAATATGTTTCTCATGTTGACCTGGCTGACAGTCAATTTAATTTTTTAAAAAAAAATATTTCATTTCACTCTTTTAAAAACAATTTTAACAAAAACAAACTCTGATTTTAAAAAATTTGAATGTTTAACTAAATTCAAAGATTCATATGCTTGTTTTGTTAAAATATTATGTTTGCTGTTGAAGAAAAAAATCCAGAACATGGTTGTTTTAGTTAAATAAAACAATTTAAATGTCTGTTTGGTAATGTTCTCCTCCTAATACAGCAGGGGTCTCAAACTCAAACGACCATGAGGGCCACATGAGGACTAGTGCATTGACCCGAGGGCCGCATCACTGACACACACTCCTCGCTGCCTCTGGCCCCGCCCCCACTCCACCCCTTCCATTAGGCCCTGCCTCTTCCCACCCCATTCCAACCCCTTCCCCAAAGTCCCCACCCCAACACTGCCCCAGGGGGGTGCAGAAAGGGTGCAGGGTGTGGCAGGGCCTCAGGGCAGGGAGTTGAGGTGCAGGAGGTGTGCAGGGTGCAGCAGGGGGCTCAGGGCAGGGAGTCAGTGTGTGCGGTGCAAGAGGGTGAGGGGTGCAGCAGAGGTGTGGGATGCAGCGGGGGCTCAGGGCAGAGGTGTAGGGTGCGAGCTCCAACCTGGTGCTGCTTACCTAGAGCGGCTCCGAGGTGGCAGCGGCGTGCACCGGGGACAGGGAAGGCTCCCTAACTGCCCCGGCGCCGAGCCACTCCATTCCAGGAAGCGGCTGGAACCATGTTCCTGCAGCCCCGGGGGGAGAGGGAGGGGCTCAAGGTTCTGTGCGTCTGCTGCTCTTGCCGCTCCTCCAGGTACCTCCCACAAAGCACCCATTTGCGGTTCCCTGTTCCCAGCCAACAGGAGCTGCGGGGCGCAGTGCCTGGAAGGAGGCAATGCAACCGTCCTCTGCCTCCTTCCCCCTCCCCCACGAACCAAAGGGGCATGCTGCCAGCTGCTTCAGAGAGCAGCACAGGCTCACAGCGCCACAGGAGGCAATCTCTGTAGGCAGGGGGGCAAGGGAGGGGCATGGGAAGCTTGGCGGACCACACGCAAGAGCACCACAGGCTGCTGCATGTTTGAGACCCCTATAATACAGCATGGCAAGAAAATCCTCCAAGTATTAATGATTAACCTGTTGAATTGGACATATTTATGAAGTCACTGGGAAGTGAACTATTTGGTAAATGAAACAAACAAACATTCATTTCCTGATATAGCTGTAAAACTAATCTGAAAAAAGTTAACATAACTCACTTTAAAAATGTATAGTATGTACTGTCTAAAAATGAAACCTACATCTGAGTAGTGAAGAATATGTATTAAGTTAATACAACCAACAAGAATGTACTTTCATGTACAAATCCATGATTAAATCGAGTCTTCCTGACTAGTGATTTAAAACATGATTTAAATCAAATCCACCCTGCTGCTAAAAAAAACTGATTTTTTTTAATGTAAATCACCTCGCAGTAATAAGGGTGATTGAGCTGTTGAAAAGTGACAACGTAATCAAGACAAGTTAAGTTTTAACAGTGAGGGAAAAGGCTCAAGAAAACGTCTCAAAAATTAAATCAGAGAGCAATAAAGTGATGTGGTAGTACCTTGTTGTTTGATATACGTAACACTGACAAAAGTAGACATCTGTAAAAAGCACAATGGTAGATTCTGCCTATGAGCTTGCTTTCAAAAGGAATTCATAAGTATTTAAAATACTATTTATAATGCTTTGCACTACTCTCAATGTTGTGTGTGCATTTAATGTTTCTTTACTAGTAGACCGTATGACCCTCTATGCAGTGTAAAGGGATTAATAAAGGTTTTTAAATGCTTAGACTTCCATTAAGGGTTTTTCATGCTATAGCCCTAAAATTCAACTTGTAAAATGCTTTTTAAACAGTCCTGTAAAGATAGGAATGTAGGCTTGGTCCTCCCTACTCCAAAAATGTTTGGTATCGAGTGTTATCTAACAGGTACTGTGAGGATGTTGCCTAAGCATTTGTCATACAGCTAAAGTGTCACTTGTGATTCCTTGAGCGCTGGGGCCACCAGGAGCACTGGGGAATGAGGGTTTCCCTCACTAGTACAGAATAAGTGTAGCAGAAAACACCAGAGGATAATGTCACAGGAGTGTAATCTGGAAAAGTGATCTGCCAGACCTCTCCAATCCTTGATTCTGGGAGCCAGCCTTACTGCGCTGTGCAAACCCCGACTCCTAGGCTGTTGGCGCACAGCCGCTGGCATGTAAGCTGCTCCCAGCTACTTGCAAGCAAGTGACAGTAGCCAATGTCTTCGGTCCCAGACACAACCCTGGGAACCTCCATCTTGCAGTGCCTAATTATGCCCGCTGGACACTGCAAGCTTACATAAGTTCATCAATTTAACAAAGAAACTGATATGTACCAGTCTTGTTTTCCCAAGGACAGTCTGATACACTGCAAACAAAAATGCACTGTTTCACATAGAATAAACAGATTTATTAACTATAAAAAGGTAGTTTTAAGTAATTATAAGTCAAAGTATAACAAGTCAGATTTGGTCAAAAGAAATACAAGCAAAATGCATTCTAAGCTGATCTTAACACTTTCAATGTCCTTAAAAAACTTAAATGCTTTTCAGTCAGACTCTCCTCTTTGATCAGCATTTCAGTCCCTTGGTGGTGGTGTCTGTAGATTTAAATGGGAGAGAGCGCGCGCATGGCAAAATCTCTCTTATCTTGTCCTCTCTTTCCTCTTGGCTTTGCCCCCCTGCCCTTCAGAGTCAGGTGAGCATTACCTCATTGCAGTCCCAAACTGCCCAATGGAAAGGGGTGACTCCCTGGAGGTTATAACAGATTCTTCTGTTGCTGCCTAAGCCAGCGTCCATTGTTCCTGTGAGGTTGGGCTGGGCTTGTCCCATCCATGCCCTGACAAGGTGTGAACTGCCTCCCTGTTCTTGGACAGTTTTTCAATAGGCTTCCTTTAAGCATGAGGATACATTTTCATCCTCATAACTATATACATCAAATTATAACCTATATTATTTCTATAATTATCACTACAACAACCATGCTCAGTGCATCATGAGCCTTCCGAAGACATCCAACATGACAAACTTTGCATTGGATACCATATAACCATTTTATAACAATGAAAATGGGGGTGTAGGGTTGTCCACCTGAGGTAGAGAGCATCACAACTGCACACAGTTCATGGCTCCTCTGGAGTGCTCAGTATAACTGGCAGTGCCTTCTGTCCCTGTCTGCCTGCCATCAGGATATTTAGGCAGTAACAACAGCATGGCTTCCACATACATAGGAGTGGAGGGAGGAGGGAAAGGACTTCTTGGCCCTCTTCTCACTTTCACCACTATTAATGCCTCTGTTGGTGGCAGCCATATTTTGACTCTGTAATAAATTGATAGGAACTGCTTCTGCCAGGAAAAATTTCAGGTGAGCATAGATGGCCTTCATTAAAGGAAACAGGAAATCCAAAATACTTCTCTCTCCTTTCTACCCAGTCCCCAGAGAGTAAAATATACCAGAATGGAGACAAACCCATCTGGCTTATCTTTATACTACAAACTCTATTATCTCCTTTTGAACAAGTCCGTTCATCTCCAAAAAGCTATTACTCCAGGAGCTTCCTGGAATCTACACTCTCTTTGATCAGAAACTTCTCTCAGTCAAGGCAACAGGACAAGTGCATTGCTGCCTGTGCCTGTCTGCTGAGTTGATGAACTGTAATGGTCAGAGATCACACCAGCATAGAAGTATATTGACACAAACTCTAAGGAAATTAAGAGTTTAAATCCTCCTCCAAATGTCCTACATCCCACTAAAATGAATAGAACCCACAGGTCACTTGGGCACAAGTATCAGTGTCAGAATGCTACATTATCAGCACAAAGGAGTACTTGTGGCACCTCAGAGACTAACAAATTTATTTCAGCATGAGCTTTCGTGAGCTACAGCTCACTTCTTCGGATGCATACAATGAAACACAGAGACAAGAGATATTTATACATACAGAGAACATGAAAAGGTGGAAGCATGCATACCAACAGGAAGAGTCTAATCAATTGAGATGAGCTATCATCAGCAGGAGAAAAAAAAGCTTTTGAAGTGATAATTAAGATGACCCACAGAAGGTGTGAGAAGAACTTAACACGGGGAAATAGATTCAATTAGTGTAATGACCCAACCATTCCCAGTCTGTTTAGGCCCGAGTTAATTGTATCTAATTTGCATATTAATTCGAGTTCAGCAGTCTCTCTTTGGAATCTGTTTTTGAAGTTTTGCTGAACTCAAATTAATATGCAAATTAGATACAATTAACTCGGGCCTAAACAGAGACTGGGAATGGTTGGGTCATTACACTAATTGAATCTATTTCCCCATGTTAAGTTCTTCTCACACCTTCTGTGGGTCATCTTAATTATCACTTCAAAAGCTTTTTTTTCTCCTGCTGATGATAGCTCATCTCAATTGATTAGACTCTTCCTGTTGGTATGCATGCTTCCACCTTTTCATGTTCTCTGTATGTATAAATATCTCCTGTCTGTGTGTTCCATTCTATGCATCCGAAGAAGTGAGCTGTAGCTCACGAAAGCTCATGCTGAAATAAATGTTAGTCTCTAAGGTGCCACAAGTACTCCTGTTCTTTTTGTGGCTACAGACTAACACAGCTGTTACTCTGAAACCTGTCATTATCAGCACAGTAAATGAAGCTGCAAAAATAAATGATGTTTAAATGACCTCACTATTTTTTACAATCCTGTATTAAGAGGTAATTGATATGTACACCAGGCAGGGTCATTTGGAAGCTAAAGACTTTATGCTTCCATCCCACTCTAATGTCAAGTTTTAGCAAATTAGGACAAGTCAGCAAACCACCACCTTAGCTATCAGTAACTGCTCACAGTAACAATTCGCGGTTACTGGTAGCAAATTACACCAGATAGCAGGGTTGGGGTTTTTTGGTTTGTTTTTTTTTACAATCCCGTATATATGAATAACTGCTACAGACAGCGAATTCCTACAGGTAGCAGTTTCTCGCACTACAGATCCAGCATCGGGATCGGTACTGGTAACTGGAAAGTACCGCGATAAAGGAAGAGTATCGGCATCATGGCGCCTGACGCCCGGTACCTTCGAATACTCCTGAGCCAGTTTCTGGTACTTCCCCTGCAGCTCCGCGCCAGCCGCCGCCATCGCCCCACCGCTCCTCGGTAGGTACCGCTGTCCCCGGAGAACCCACTGCCCGGGGCCGCCGCGGCTCAATGCATCCACGCCCCGTCCCTACTGACACACTTCCGCTTTCGGACGTGAGAACGCGCTAACGTCAACGCGCAATCTCACACTAGGCTACGGAGTGGGTCGACTTCACTCTTCGGCGCCATCATCTTGACGCAAAATCCAAGATGGCAGAGTGAGGGACCTTGGGCATAACAGACAAAAGCGGGCGGGCGGATCACGTGACACGGGACGGCGCGAGCGTGCCGTTGTTACCATGGTAACAGCCTCACAAGCGCTCCAGGAGTGGCCCTGCGTATTGCGCAACAGAAGTACGGAGCCCGGCAAGGCCGATAAACTACGGAGTTACGAGGCTGCACGGCTGTACCGCCGCGCCCTTCCTCCCACCGTTGAGCTGAAGCCAACCCGCGAGCGTACAGTGGGTGACTTGAGGGGGGGACGGGGATTCTCACCGGTATCTAGACGCCCCGCTTTAAAACCGTTGAGGGGCGGGCACCAGGTGTAGTTGAGCCCCGCCACCCCAAACCCGTAATGAACGGGCCTGTGAGCAGCGCCTCAGTTGCGTGTGCACAGTCCCCGTGACCTGGGCAGCAACATTGTCTCAGCCACTGCAGGGAGAGGGCCAAATATACCGGGTTGATGAGAGGAGGGGGGTAACTGTTTCAGGGCAGTAACTTGAGAAGAGCCGCAGGTTTGTCACACAGTGAAATTGGAGGCGTGGGGCCTGCTAACTAGACACTACTTTGAAACGTCCAAAATCAGGATGGGTAGGCCGGGCTCATTCTCTTACCTGGCATATGGCCACAGTTGGAGCCAAGGGCGCCTAGCTGTCCCCAGGTGGTCCTAGCTGGGGAGGGGGGCATTAAAAGCTGCTCCTGGCCTGCAGAGAGCCAGCCTTGTCTTACCTCATCTGTACATGGGGAGAAAGAAGAAAACCTTTTTGACAGGCAGGGTCTTTGAAAAATCAAGCATTTGTTTAAACGACCCTTAGGGTTTATTTGTGAAAATAAGTCTCAGGTGAGAAGAATCAGTGGGGAGGGTGCATATGAGACCATCATTGCCACAACATAAATTCAGTTATGATATGAGTGCAGAAATAAGGGAATGTAACCCATGGATATTGTCACCATGTGAAATATATATTTATAAGGAACACATCACACTGTCATTTGGAAAATATTTGATATGAACAAATTAGATGTGTATTTTTAACACCAAATATGTAATTACAAAGAGCTGTGTGTGGCGGGTTCAGTCACAGAGACCCCCTTGGGACTCACTTGCTGTGCTGAAACTACCTCAGAGCCCATTTTCCCTGTCAGCTTGGGACTCCAGAACCCTGTCTTGCTGACTCCTTAGTCTGGGCCCAATCCTTTCCCTGGTACAGTTCTTGTTAGTTCCAGCTCAGCTGGTAACTAGGGGATTTCTCATGACTGCTGCCCCCTTTGTTCTGTTCCACCCCCTTTTATAGCTTTGGCACAAGGCGGGAATCCTTTGTCTCTCTCTGGGTTCCCACCCTTCCTTCTAATGGAAAAGAACCAGGTTTAAGATGGATTCCAGTATCGGGTGACATGATCACAGATCACTGTAAGACCCTATTCTTCATTACTCACAGGCTGTCCTCCATGTCCACAAGAAGGCTTGCAGGTAAATAAACCATCTACAACCAATTGTCCTAGTCAATGGGTGCCAGCAAGATTCTAAACCCCCATTAATTGCACACACTTTGCATAATTACAATAGGACTTCAGAGTTAACTTCATATTTCTAGTTTTAGATACACCTCTACTCCAATATAATGCGGTCCGATATAACACGAATTCAGATATAACACAGTAAAGCAGCGCTCCGGGGGACGGGGCTGCTTTACTGCATTATATTCAAATTCGTGTTATCACAAACGGTTCCTCTGCACCCGCCCATTACTTGTTGCAGCCCTCCCCACCCCGCCCCAGCTCACCTGTGCTTCGCCTCCTCCCACAAGTGTGCCACAGCTCTGCTTCTCCTCCCTCCCAGGCTTGCGGAGGTGAGTTGGGAGGAGTGGGGAGGGCAGCAGCAAGTAATGGGTGAGTGCAGAGGAACCACTCCCTACTCCAGCTCATCTCCGCTGCCTTCCCTGAGTGCACTGCTGCAGCTCCCTTTCTCCCCCCACCCTCCAGGCTTGCCAGGCCAAACAGCTGATTGGCAGGGCAAGCCTGGGAAGGAGGGAGAAGCGGAGCGCCAGTGGTGCACTCAGAGAGGAGGCGGAGGTGAGCTGGGGCAGGGAGCCTTCCTCTCCCTACCCTGATATAGCACAGTCTCACCTATAACACGGTGAGATTTTTTGGCTCCCAAGGACTGCATTATATCGGGGTACAGGTGTACAAGAATGATACATACATACAAATAGGATGAACACACTCAGTAAATTATAAGCTTTGTAATGATACCGTATAAGAGACCTTTTGCATAAAGCATATTCCAGTTACATTATATTCACATTCCAAATATATTTTCATAAAGCATATGGAGTGCAACGTCACACTATGTACTCCATTAAGTCCCACTGGAATTTTTGCCTCAATAAAATTAATTTATTATGTAAAACCTTAGTCAAAATCTACAGCAAGGCATAAAAATGAAAAAACTCTAATTTAAACATGCATTTTGTCCTATAAATTGTACAAGCTGCTTTTAGCATTAACACACTAGGGGGAGCCTTTTACCCAAGTCTGGCAATTTGATTTTCAGAACAGGAGGAGAACATGTACAAGCACTTTAATAGGTAATTGGTTCAAAGTGTTGGTAGCAACAGTAACTATTTACGAAGATCGTGGGTAAGCTCATTTTACTACACGCAGGTCTCTAGATTTGAGACAAAGTAGATAATACAAGTTAATAATTATGGAAAACTACTTTCTCATTGAGGTGGTCAGTGCTTTCACAAAGCTTAGATTTAGGTTTCGGCACTGCTTTCCCTGAGCAACCTGCTAGCCTATGATGTCAGTTGCATATATGTGGTAGTTTTCCTATAATATAGTTAATAATAATAATTAGGGCTGTCAATTAACTCAAAAATATTAATTGTGATTATTCACAGTTTTAATCACATTGTTAAACAATAGAATACCAATTGAAATTTATTAAATATTTTTGGATATTTTTCTACATTTTAAAATATATTGATTTCAGTTACTAACACAGAATACAAAGTGTACAGGGCTCATTTTATATTATCATTTTTATTACAAATATTTGCACTGTAAAAATGATAAAAAGATAGTATTTTTCAATTCAGCTCATACAAGTACTGTAGTGCAATCTCTATCATGAAAGTGCAACTTACAAATGTCGATTTTTTTTGCTACATAACTGTACTCAAAACCAAAACAATGTAAAACTTTAGAGCCTACAAATCCACTCAGTCCTACTTCTTGTTAATTCAGTCGCTAAGACAAACAAGTTTGTTTCCATTTACAGGAGATAATGCTGTTCTTGTCTTGTTTACAGCACCAGAAAGTGAGAACAGGCATTTGCGTGGCATTTTTGTTGCCAGCATTCCAATGCATATGCATGCCAGATATGCTAAACATCTGTATGCCCCTTCATGATTTGGCCACCAATCCAGAGGGCATACTTCTATGCTGATGATGCTCGTTAAAAAAAAATGTATTAATTAAATTTGTGACTGATGTCCTCAGGGGGAGAATTGTATGTCTCCTGCTCTGCTTTATCCTCATTCTGCCATATATTTCATGTTATACCAGTCTCGGATGATGATCCGGCATGTGTTGTTTGTTTTAAGAACACTTTCACAGCAGATTTGACAAAACACGAAGGTACCAATGTGAGATTTCTAAAGATAGCTACAGCACTTGACCCAAGTTTTAAGAATCTGATGTGCCTTCCAAAATCTGAGAAGGATGAGATGTGGAGCATGCTTTCAGAAGTCTTAAAAGAGCAACACTCCAATGCAGAAACTACAGAACCTAAACCACAAAAAAAAAAATCAACTGTCTGCTGGTGGCATCTGACTCAGATGATGAAAATGAACATCTGTTAGTCTGCACTGCTTTGGATTGTTATCGAGCAGAACCCGTCATCAGCATGGACACACATATTCTGGAACGGTAGTCAAAGCATGAAGGGACATATGAATCTTTACCGCATCTGGCACATAAATATCTTGCGGCACTGGCTACAGCAATACCACGTGAATGCCTGTTCTCACTTTCAGGTGACATTGTAAACTAGAAGCGGGCAACATTTATCTCCTGTAAATGTAAACAAACTTGTTTGTCTGAGTGATTGGCTGAAGAAGTAGGATTGAGTGGACTTGTAGGCTCTAAAGTTTAACATTGCTTTATTTTTGAATGCAGTTATTTTTTTGTACATAATTCTACATGTGTAAATTCAACTTTCATGATAAAGAGATTAACTACAGTACTTGTATTAGGTGAATTGAAAAATACTATTTCTTTTGTTTTTTACAGTGCAAATATTTGTAATAAAAACAAATATAAAGGGAGTGCTATACACTTTGTATTCTGTGTTGTAATTGAAATCAATATATTTGAAAATGTACAAAACATCCAAAAATATTTAAATGGTATTCTATTATTCTTTAACAGTGTGATTAATTGCATGATTAATTGCAATTTTTTTAATCACATGATAAATCGGGAATAATTTTTTTAATCACTTGACAGCCCTAATAATAATACATGACATTTTATATTTTCAAAACTGTGTACAAACATTGGCTACACTGTTATACCTTTACGAGTAGATTTAAGTCTATTATTGCAATTGTATAGATAGAGAAATGAATCATAGAGCAGTTAAGATGTTTTCCCAAGGTCCACAACAGGTCAATGTCAGAGCTGGGATTAATAGGAGTATTAATGCTCCCAGTACCATACTCAATCGATTACGTTATACTGCATTGCCTCTCCATCATGCTTATGTCAGAAGATGTCAAGGGTGTAATGAGCTTAATCGTATAGGCCTTTAATGCACAGGGCTGCCCAGAGGTTTCAGGGGGCCTGGGGCAAAGCAATTTCAGGGGCTCCTTCCATTAAAAAAAAGTTGCAATACTATAGAATACTATATTCTCGTGGGGGGCCCTGTGGGGCCCAGGGCAAGTTGCCCCACTTGCTCTCCCCTCTCCTCCCCTCCCCTCCCCTCCTCCCTTCCCCCCGGGGAAGCCCTGGGAAAAGTAAACATTTAAAAACCTTCCACATCTCGGCACAAACTCAGTTTTGAGAAAACTTCTTTTCATGTCACCTTTACAAGGTATCGCTGGTTCTCAGCATCAGCTAGTGCTAAAAGGCACTAAAGCTCATTAAAAGGGTTGGACAAATATTTTCTGTCAAAATTTTTTTGGATCGAAAACTATGGGTTTTTAAAAAGCAGAAAAAATCACGAAAATGTCTGCTTTCCTTCAAAATTTGTTGTGTTTTTTTTAATTGAAAAGCTGAAATTAGTCTGCCAAAATCTGAATATGGTTTGGGGTTTCAGAAGTGTGTGGCCAAATATTTGCTGCTTGCTGTGTTTGTTTAAAGAAACAATAAAAACATTCTGCTTAAAAAAAAATCCAAAACTTTTGAACCACCTCAGCTTGTGACCAAAAGCCTGAGCCCGTCCAGTCAGAGATTTTTCCAGGTTTCTGATACTCTGCTGGTTTCCTTGACTCATGTCTGTCTCTATAACTTTGGGTTTATTTCGCTTAGAACATAAGAACATAAGAATGGCCATACTGGGTCAGACCAAAGGTCCATCCAGCCCAGTATCCTGTCTACTGATAGTGGCCAATGCCAAGTGCCCCACAGGGAGTGAACCTAAAAGGTAATGATCAAGTGATCTCTCTCCTGCCATCCATCTCCACCCTCTGACAAACAGAGCCTAGGGACACCATTCCTTACCCATCCTGGCTAATAGCCATTAATGGACTTAACCTCCATGAATGTATCTGTTTCCTAGAGACTGGCTCCACGGGGTCCCTCACAAACTGGAGACAGTTACTGTGGGTTTGTCTTTAGTATAGCTTATGTACATACTCATGAACTGATCATTTGAGCTTGTTCCATAATCTGGGATGAGCCTATATTGAGAAAACTGAAATGCTCAAAATAGCACATGCATGTGAATGGACACGGTGCTAAAATTAAATTAACCCAGGGGTTCTCAAACTGGGGATCAGGACCCCTCAGGGGGTCGCAAGGTTATTACTGGGGATCGCGAGCTGTCACCCTCCATCTCAAACCCCGCTTTGCCTCCAGCATTTATAATACTGTTAAATATATAAAAAAGTGGTTTTAATTTATAAGGGTGGTCGCTCTCAGAGATTTGCTATGTGAAAGGGGTCACCAGTACAAAAGTTTGAGAACCACTGAATTAACCCCTTTGGAGCCTCCGGGAATGCAGAGGACGGGGATCTCCCTTAGTAGGGTTGGGAAGGAGGTAGGTGGTGTAGGATATTGCTCTTCTCATGTGATCCCTCCCCCATGGAAAGATAACAGCTTGGCTCTTTGTGTTAAATAGCTGTCTGCAAGCCTCAAACTGCTGAAGGATCTTTAGGGTAGGAAAGGCTGTGCCTTCCCAAACAGCTTGGCCTTGCCCCCTATCCGACCCCCACCCACTTCCTGCCCCCCGACTGTCCTCAGAATCCCTGACCCATCCTGCTCTTTGTCCCCTTACCGCCCCCCCAAGACCCGTCCCCAACCATCACCCTGGGACCCTACCCCCTACGAACCCCCCGATCCCTGTCCTCTGACTGCCCCAACCCCTGTCCCCTCCGAGTCCTGACAGACCCCCAGAATGCCCACGAACCAACCCCCGTTCCCCATCCCCTGACCGACCCCCCAGAACCTCTGCCCCCTCCCTGTGCCCTGACTGCCCCCGGGACTCCCTGCCCCTTATCCAACCGCCGGCCCCGGTCCCCTTCCATGCTGCTTACCCCCACCTCCCCCCTCTCCCAGAGCCTCAGCGCACTGCGTCCAGAAGCGGCCCTGGACAGCGCTGCAGCAGTGTGACTCCAGTGGGGCCCTGGAGCTTGCAGCGCCGCCCCGTTACCTCACGGTTCCTAGTGGGGTGGAGCTCAGGCCCCGCTAAAGCCACGCCGCTTTAGCTTTGTCCAGGGCCACTCCTGTATGCAGCAAGCTGAGGCACCGGGGGATAGGGGAAGGCAGGGCCGGAGCATTCTCTTGGGGGCTCCTGCGGGGCCTGGGGCACATTGCCCCACTTGCACCCCCCTCTGGGCGGCCCTGTTAATGCAGGTGGGCCCTAACATGCTTTATTAGCTTTACTAATTCATTGTATAATAACCTATGGCCCCAATCCTGCAATCAGAAAAACTTCAGATTCTATGTGTGACGGTATTCCTGGGGTGCAGCCTAGGACTGTGGGACCACTGTGCCCCCTTAACTCTCCAGACTTGGCTGTCTCTCATAATGCTTTGGTAGTGATAAGCAGAAAACCCCTCCAGGTTCTGCCATCACTCAGCACAACTGTATGTGGAGCCTCACACACAGCTAGATTGCATGAATGTTCCCAGAGCCACTCTTGAAACGACACAGAGAAAGGCATCAGCCAAATCCCCTCAGCTCCCAGCCTTGCACCTCAGGAATATACTATCTTGCACTGTTCAAGACACTTTCTTGAGCAATGCGAGTTTATTAATTAGTTCACCACTTCATCAATGGAAAGTGAACATACACCAGCCTTTGTAACATGAGCAGATTTCTGAAGCACTTCAGGCAAACTGACTAGTAAAGATAAACAGTAAAACAAGTTTATAGATTACAAAAGATAGATTATAAATGATAGGCAAAAAGTCAGAATGGTTACTAAAATAAAATATAATCACACAGTCTAAACCGTAGCCTTTATCACACTAAACAGTATTTAGGTCAAGCAATGTTCTCACCTCACTGGATCTTACAGTCCTTAATATACGTTTGTCTTTTAAACCTGGGCCAGTCTCCTCTGTTGAAATCAACAGTCTTCTGAGTGTCCTTATTGCTTGCAGGTGGGGGTAGAAGAAAAGGCAAATGCATAGGACCATTGTGTTCTGTTTTTACACTTAGTCCATGTGCTTGGAGAACACAAATCCAGCCATGTATGGTGGGCATTGCTGAGTCACCAGGCAAGGTTGAGCAATCCCCCTGGTGTGGCCTTGTGTAAGTGAGTCATTGAATTGTAACTCCATTGCTAGACAATGACTGTTGATGGTTGTTCGACACCCACCCGGGCATTGGTTACTTCCCTTGTTATTGTCTTTGGGGGAGCTAGTATCTGGGGGTTTCCCAAACCTATAGCATATTTTAGTTACAACTATTCAACACAATTCTCATAACTTCATGTGCATTAATTATATACATATTTAGATGGAACAGTGGTTTTCAGCAGATCATAACCTTTCCCATGATACCTTACATGTCAGTTATATAAGAATGATGAATATGGGGGTCACAGGGTGCTCCCTGGGGGTGTAGAGTGTCACACTATGTATATGAATCATAATTTGCACCACTGAATTGAAGCCACTTTAGAGTTAAACTCAACATGTTTGGGATTATACTACATGCAGTTGAAAAACTATGTGTGCAGGATTAAATTCAGTGGGGTTAGATCTGGGTATTTTGCCATGAGACAATACAGCAGGGAAGGATTGGGCTGGTGCTGATACTCCCTGTAGAATGCTTCGGCAGCAGAACTGCTAAGAACAGCAGCACCAGAGCGAAACTGACATTGCTGGACCTAGAAGTCCTATATGGGAACGTGAAATTTACTAGACTCACATCAGTTTCACTTACCAAGACTAATTCTGGGGAATGGAAAGCAAAGAACAGCAATGGAAAAAAGACTAATACAAATAATGACTACTAATAGTAAAGGGGAATAAAAATCCAAGGATAGAAGTAAGGCTTAAAATAAATCCCAGGATGGGGGAAGGGGGACAAAAATCTGAATAAAGAAAGATAGAAAAAAAGATAACCTAATTTTAATAGATGCTAAATTTTAAGGCAAATATTGTATTTGAATAGATTTGGTTACCAATTTGAAGATGATAATTGGGTTGACATGTTTCACATCCATCTCCATATTCCTACCCCTGGTTCCCCACAAAAAACAAAAAAATCAATGCTTCCCCCATAGCAAGTTAATTAGGACACACGGATAGACATGTATAGTGAGTGTATAGACACAGGTATAGACATAAATGAAAATTACACTTTGAATCATTTCGCAGGTTTTTCATGCTGTGGAAAAACAAGCTTCACTGTCTTCATTTAGACCATTAAGAGTATTTTACAATAGGTTTTCTAAGAACTAGAAAAATTCCAGAAATGATTGGAAACATACCATCTTCAGTGATCAGACTATGATAAGAAAATGCTCAAGCCACATCCTCAGATGCAGCAAACACCCTAAACTTATGTTTTGTTTCTTTTATCTTAGCAACAGCAAGTTTGAACAGCAGGATATGTGCTCTCTCTCATGATGAATCTATAACAAATCTTTCATTGAGTAATGCCTTTTACGTCTTTCTCAATCTGATCATTCTGTTTTTATAAAATCAGACCAAGTGCTTTTAAAAATATAAGCATGATGTACACATACATTCACACTTTATAAATACTTTGCTCCTTCCTTTCTTCCCAGCCTGTAGGAGAAATACCTTGATTCTTCATATAGGGTGTTGGTATGTATGTGACTGGGTGAATTGTGTCTGTGTGTAAAGAAATTACCAGGGAAAGACAAGATGAACAAATGACTTTTGCATTCAGTTCTGATCATGAAGCTGCCCATAGTGATTTGTATCTGATTTCACAGCTCATTTGAAGGTATTTTTTGTCCAGCACTTAGGATTCATCTCCATTGAACAGTTTCATTATTCCACTAGAATGCATGGGTTGTGGTGCAGAGGGGGCAATTGAGATCTTGATACACCAACAAAAATTGTAACAGTTGCAGAAGTCAGTGTTTCCCAAACTTGTGAAAGCTAAGCTGACTCCACTGCCCCTGACCTCCTTCAGGAAATTGAAACCAATCATGTGCCTCTAGCCTCACCCTGCTTTGTAGCCCCACCATGTTCTGTTAAAGGTCTACCAATCTCTAATTTATACATATTCTGCACCCCCCTTGCTAGTCTCTCATGCCTTTCCCCTTGAAGGGTACATCCACACTTCGGGAAACACATACTAGTGATGCCAGTTGCACTCAAAGTCTCCAGCTCATTAGCTTTGTTGCCCATAGGAAAAAAAGTACAACAATCCTACATGACTTCTATTATTTTCAGTGAGACAAGTCACCCAGTTTCATAGGGCGTGGTGAAAACAAAAAGGAGAAATGTTATAAAAATTGATGTCTCCAATTTTGAAATGTTCTCATTGAAAACCAGTATGGTTTTGTTAATAGAACATTCTTTTAACTGGCACCAGCTATGGACCCCATTCTGCAAACTCCTGTGTGAGTAATCTTTACTCACCTGGGTTATTTAGTTATGTCTTTTTGATAGCATTCACAACATGGTAGGGTTTTCTAAGCAGGAAAGTAGACATCTTATCTGTTCCAAGTTACTCACCATCCAAAGAGACAAATAAGCAAACACTGAGAGGGAAGGAGCAAAGGGTATAACAGATCTACAGTTGCATTAACAAAAAATATATATGTATTTTAAAAAGCACATGTAAACTGTTCCCAGATTACTCTAGTTTGTCATTGTTAGCAAGTTTTCCATAGACACTTCCATGGTTTTCAAGTAGGGACTTGAATATGGAAAGGGTTGGGGCCTTTTGGAGGAGCTCAAAGAGAGTGTTCCATAGAGCCTAGTGTGTAATAACAGAGAGATGTTTGCATGAGAAGGATGAGGCTTGTTTCATTAAAGGAACATAGGACAGGAACAACATGGAATCAGAAAAGAGCAGATAAGTAAGGAGAGACAGAGTTATGTAGAACTTTGAAATCGGTAACAAGAAATATGAACTTGATGCAATAGAAGAGGGAAAGCCAGTGCGGAGATTGAAGGGGGCAAGGGTAGCATTGCAATCCAGGGGGTTAAATAGGTAAGTATGCTTTTGTAGCCACAGGCTCAGTATCATGGGAAACGTGGCATCAAAAGCAATGCAGTGTTGGGTTTGAGTCCTCACAATAGTAGTCTCAAAGCTGAGAAAACACTATTTTAAATACTTTTTAAGCAATCAGTTCAATCTCCATTAATTCCTTTCTGTATTTTTAAAGAAACAACTTCTATATTTTTTTAAGAGTCCACAGCAATATGTATCTGATATTAAAGCTCATGACCATAGTTTTGGCACTGAACTCCAAAAGCTACATTATTTGAGCTTATGAACCAAAAGAGTGCACCTGCATTTAGGTATGGAATAATTGGCCTAGAGAAAATAAGTTTAGTCATATTTGGGAAGTATTTTTCTCTGTTAAATGAAGGCCACCTCCAAGGGGCAGTTTTGTATTAATGTGAATAGGCCACCTCCAACAAGCAGTTTTGTATTAAGGCCACCTCCAAGGAGCAATTTTGTATTAATGTGAAAATACATTAAAGTTAACAAACTTGGGTGAAATAAAGGAATGCTTATTGGGAGTTAGTGGACAATTCCATCTTTTTATTTTTTTTTTGAGCAATTGAGCAAATGCAGTGAGTATTAATTACAGCCTACTGATAATTACAATTACCCAGAATACAAAAGTACATTTAAAATTTTCACTGGAATGATTTTAGATAAGAAGAGACTATTTAATCTTTAGCTTATTTATACTAAAATTAATTTAGGATTGAGAAGACACAATAACAATACTTAGAAATAATTAAATATTAATTTTATTACCAACGACCATTATTCATACCTAGTCATTGTTTTTAAAAATGTGATTCCTTAGAAATTGTGCTTCTGACCATTGGTGCAATGACAATAAAGAAGACAGGAAGGTTGCATAGTAAGATTTTGTCTTCTATTTGTATGTATAAATTTATTATTAAGGAAGTTGAAATTCCATACCAAAATCCATTTGGTAGTATTTTTTAGAATACTTCCCAATGAGATGCTTAAAATTATTAATTGAAGAGCAATTCTACCAGAAATGGAGTTTGTTTCTACGGATGGAATTCTTAGGACAACCTCTAAAAGAACCAACCAGCAGAGATTAACAACCACATCAGAAATAATTTGCCCTGACAGTTCTAGGGTTAAATGCTTTAGAATTAGATCTTGCTGAAAGCTGAATCTTGTTGCCCAACAACAGCTGCATGGGATGTTGTTGTCACTCACTGGATACTTCTCTGAGGAGTTAACATTGTGTTCAGAGAAAACAGGTTATGATTGGGTTGAGGTGACGTCATGCTGCACAATGGAATCCTGATTTTTTTTAAGGCAGCACCTTATATAACAGAAATCAATGCCAAGATTGTGATATTTGTAGGTATAAGGAAATAATCTTTTCTCTTCCTTTTTTTATTTTAATTTTTTTTTTAATTTAAAGCATCACTCAAGCATTGCCTGCCTTTGGAAAGGGCTAACACTAAGAGAGGAGGCTGGGGCAAAATATTTGAAAGAGTGGGTCATTTTGCAACTCTTCCACAGCCATCCTTAATAACTCAAGGTGTATTTTAAATCTTTTCAGTTTACCCATAACATAGCCAATAAAAGATGTATTTCTTACTCTTCAAGGTGGATTTCCAATGTGTTTGGAGGCTGCAACTCTCTGACTAGCAGTCAGAAGATCCATAGATGGAGATACAGAATCCAGATAGTTGAAACCTATTGCTGTTGGAAATAACGCTGTTGGTGCAGATTTGAAGATGTAAAGCTATTAGGAGCCCATTGACACCTTTTACTAATAAGAAACACAAATTGAAGCTTTAATTTATTTTAATCCCTTTAAAAATTATGCTAAGCACTTAGGGTGAGATTTTAAGGTATTTATACACCCAAAGGTACAGATAAGCATCTAGTTGGATTTTAAAAAGCAGCCATGTGCCTAAATACCTTTAAAACTCTGGCCCTTAGTGTTTTCCCAAAACATGTTTACTTGGTATCAGCTTTTTATGAATGGATACATTCGTTTTATGTATGTGATTTAACCTAGCATGTTGCTTATTTGATCTTTTGTCACAGTACTAGAGTATAAGTGCCAGATCATGCAAATATTTATGCATATGTTTAACTCTAAGCATGGAAGTAGTCCCATCGAATGAGTGAGTGAGCTCAGATTACTCATGTCCTTCAAATTAAGCACATTTGTAAGTGTTTGCAGGGTTGAGGTCTAAAACAGTATGAGGAAGTTACCTTGTGCAGTAAAATGGTTCTTTGAGATGTGTGTCCCTATGGGTGCTCCACTGTAGCTGTATCTGCGCCCCTATGCCTTTAATTGGAGATTTTATGTAGCAGGTTCCGTTCAGCCCACACATGTGCTCTCCCCTCCCTCATGGTCTGCCTCAAGGCTATCTAGTGCTGTTTGAGCACACTGGTTTCAGTTCCTTCTTTACCGCAGAGTTCCATATTGAGAACTACGAAGTAGAGGGTAGAAGGGCAGGTCACAGAGCACCCATAGGAACACACATGTTGAAGAACCATTGTTACTGCACAAGGTGGGTAACATCCTCTTCTTCTTCGAATAGTGTCGCTATGTGTGCTTCACTGTAGGTGACTCCACAGCAGTATCTCCCATGGGGGCTGGAGCTTTGGAGTACAGTCTGTTATTACAGAGAGTACTGTGGAGCCTAAGATGGCATCAGAGGCCAAGTCTCTGGTGATCACTTAGTGTTCTGCAAAAGTATGGGCAGAGGCCCTACTCGCTGTTCTGCAAGTTTTGGAGATAGGGACTTCTTTAAGGAATGTGATTGAGGTAAAGATTGAGTTTGTGGAGTGTGTACAGACTGCAGATGGAAGCAACAGGCTGCGCCCCTGGTAACAGTAATTAATGCAACCAGAGACCCATTTGGATAATCTTTGAGCTGATGTTGTGGAACATTTAGATCTTTCCTCAAATGAAAGGAAGAGTTTTGAAGACTTCCTAAAGTTTACTTGGACAGGACTTGCAAGCGCTCTTCTAATGTCTAGCATATACAGAATTGCTTCCCTGTTGTCATGATGTGGTTTTGGGGAAAAAACAGGAACGTGATTTGTTGATTCATATAAAAGATGGAGACTACTTTAGGGAGAAACTTGGGATATGGCCTCAGTGTTACTTTGTCTTTTTAAAAGACCATGAATGGCAGGTGTGCCATCAAGGCTGCTATTTCTCCTACACATCTAGCTGAAGTGATGGCAATTGAAAATGCTGTCTTCGTGGACAGGTGGAAGAGAGCAAGTCACCCTGGGCTCTAAGGGCAGTCTAATCAAGGCTCTGAGAACTAGATTAACATCTCATGTTAGAGTGAGTCTTCTCCCATGCAGGAAGAAATTTTCAATGCCCTTAAGGTATCCATGCGTCAGTAGTTGAGCAAACACCAAGTAGTCATCTACAGGACAATGAAAGGCCATTTTAGTCGCAAGATGTACCTTAAGGGAGCTCAGAGAGAGTTTTGACTTTTTAAGGCTAAAATGAGAGGGAGAGAGGACAATGTTGGGTTTATGTGGTTAGAATGACACCAAATTTGGAATTGCTTCCATTTCTGCAGGTAAATATGCTGAATAGTCAATTTTCAGCTGTGTAGCAACACATCTTTCATCTTGTCAAAGCATTCTTCCTCTAAGTCTTGGAACCAAGAAGGAGCCAAGCCTGAAGGTGGAGGACCTGCATAGAAGGGTGAAGAGAGGTGAGGAATGAGGCTGAAGAGGAACCATAGACTTAGTGCCATCTGTGCCAGGTAAGGAAACCAAACTTGCCTTGGCCAGGAGGGGGCTATCAGAATAACTCTCACTTTGTCTCCTATTTTTGACATGACTTTGGATAGTGGAGGAACGAGGTGAAAGGTGTATTAAAGGTCCCTATCCCATGGGAGGTAAGTGCATTCCCCAGGGACTGTTTCCCCAGGCCTGCTCTGGAGCAACAGCAAGAACATTTCTTGTTCTGGTATGTAGCAAAGAGATCTATAGTCAGGGTTCCCCAAAGGTCGCAAAGCACCTCTGAGTTCAGTTCCCATTTGTGGTCATGAGAAAAGTTCTGACAGACTGTCTGTCACATTCTGTATCCCAGGTAGGTAGACAGCTGAGATGAGCATGTTTTGTTGGATGCAGTAATTCCAAAGTTTTAGTGCTTCTGTGCAGAGGGAGGCAGATCTGGTGCCCCCCGATGATTGATGTAAAACATAAAAGTTATTTTGTCCATCATGACCTTTGTGTTCTTGATGACTAGGAGAAAGTATGCACAGGCGTTCCTGACAGCTCCTAACTCCAACAGATTGATATGGAGGTCTGCTTCTGCGGGGACAGCTTGCCCTGAACCTTGACATCTTGTAGAGGAGCTACCCAGCCTATTAGGGAGGCATCTATCAGCATGAATGGAACACACGCTCAGACATTGGGTGGGTCTTTCCATCAGATCAGAGAGTTCTTTACAGTGGAAGGTATTGATAGTGGTTTGCTTAGCCTGTCCTTGTTCAGGGAATAGACAGATCTGAGCTACATCTGTAGACACCTAATGAACAACTGGGTGTGTGGGGTGACGGAGGTGGATGCTGCCATATGCTGAGCAGTTGTAGGCAGGCCCTGGCCAATGTTTGTGGGCTGTCCTGGACTGTCTCTAGACTCATGAGGGTGATAAATCTGTGCAGCGGGAGGAATGGTCTTGCTCGCTTTGAGTCAAGTTCGGCTCCAATGAACTCCAGTCTCTGTACCATAGTGAGTGTTGACTTCTGGGTACCGAGCTGTAGACCCAGTTGCGTAAATGTATGCCTGGTCATAGGGTGGTCACTATGGTGTCCTGGAATGTGAGCGCCTTGTGGAGGCAGTCATCTAGGTAGACAATGCCCAATGTTTTCATGTGTGCTGCTATGCTGGAGAGAACCTTGGAGGATACCTTGGGTGTGGAGGAGAGGCCAAATATGAGCACCTTGTACTGATAGTGGTCCTGCCCAAAGGTAAATCCTAGGAATCTCCTGTGTGACAGTCACATCGAGATGTGGAAGTAGGCATCTTGTAGGTTTAGGTGCGAAAACCAATCTCACAGAATCATAGAATATCAGGGTTGGAAGGGACCTCAGGAGGTCATCTAGTCCAACCCCCTGCTCAAAGCAGGACCAATCCCCATCTAAATCACCCCAGCCAGGGCTATGTCAAGCTGACCTTAAAAACCTCTAAGGAAGGAGATTCCACCACCTCACTAGGTAACCCATTCCAGTGCTTCACCACCCTCCTAGTGAAAAAGTTTTTCCTAATATCCAACCTAAACCTCCCCCACTGCAACTTGAGACCATTACTCCTTGTTCTGTCATCTGCCACCACTGAGAACAGTCTAGATCCATCCTCTTTGGAACCCCTTCTCAGGTAATTGAAAGCAGCTATCAAATTCCCCCTCATTCTTCTCTTCTGCAGACTAAACAATCCCAGTTCCTTCAGCCTCTCCTCATAAGTCATGTGCTCCAGCCCCCTAATCATTTTTGTTGCCCTCCACTGGACTCTTTCCAATTTTTCCACATCTTTCTTGTAGTATGGGGCCCAAAACTGGGCACAGTACTCCAGATGAGGCCTCACCTATGTCAAATAGAGGGGAATGATCATGTCCCTCGACCTGCTGGCAATGCCCCTACTTATACAGCCCAAAATGCTGTTAGCTTTCTTGGCAACAAAGGCACACTGTTGACTCATATCCAGCTTCTCGTCCACTGTAACCCCTAGGTTCTTTTCTGCCCAACTGCTGCCTAGCCATTGGGTCCCTAGTCTGTAGCAGTGCATGGGATTCTTCCGTCCTAATTGCAGGACTCTGCACTTGTCCTTGTTGAACCACATCAGGTTTCATTGGGCCCAATCCTCTACTTTGTCTAGGTCCCTCTGTATCCTATCCCTACCCTTCAGCATATCTACCACTCCTCCAAGTTTAGTGTCATCTGCAAACTTGCTGAGAGTGCAGTCCACGCCATCCTCCAGATCATTAATGAAGATATTAAACAAAACTGGCCCCAGGACCAACCCTTGGGGCACTCCACTTGATACCATCTGCCAACTAGACATGGAGCCATTGATCACTACCCATTGAGCCTGACAATCTAGCCAGCTTTCTATCCACCTTATAATCCATTCATCCAGCCCATACTTCTTTAATTTGCTGGCAAGAATACTGTCGGAGACCATATCAAAAGCTTTGCTAAAGTCAAAGAATAAAACATCCACTGCTTTCCCCTCATCCACAGACCCAGTTATCTCCTTATAGAAGAAAATTAGGTTAGTCAGGCATGACTTGCCCTTGGTGACTCCATGCTGACTGTTCCTGATCTCTTTCCTCTCCTCTAAGTGCTTCAGAATTGATTCCTTGAGGACCTGCTCCATGATTTTTCCAGGGACTGAGATGAGGCTGACTGGCCTGTACTTCCCTGGATCCTCCTTCTTCCCTTTTTAAAGATGGGCACTACATTAGCCTTTTTCCAGTCATCTAGGACCTCCCCCGATCATCATGAGTTTTCAAAGATACTGGCCAATGGCTCTGCAATCACATCTGCCAACTCCTTTAGCAGCCTTGGATGCATCGCATCCAGCCCCATGGATTTGTGCTCATCCAGCTTTTCTAAATAGTCCTGAACCACTTCTTTCTCCACAGAGGACTGGTCACCTCCTCCCCGTACTGTGCTGCCCAGTGCAACAGTCTGGGAGCTGACCTTGTTCATGAAGATAGAGGCCAAAAAAGCACTGTAAAAGCAACAAAGAGTCCTGTGGCACCTTATAGATTAACAGAAGTTTTGGAGAATGAGATTTTGTGGGTGAATACCCAATTCATTGGATGCACTGAGTACATGAGCTTTTTGCACATCCTCGATCATTAGGTTGCCTCCCTCATTCATAAGGGGCCCACACTTTCCTTGACTTTCTTCTTGTTGCTAACATACCTGAAGAAATCCTTCTTGTTACTCATAACATCTCTTGCTAGCTGCAACTCCAAGTGTGATTTGGCCTTCCTGATTTCACTCCTGCATGCCTGAGCAATATTTTTATACTCCTCCATGGTCATTTGTCCAATCTTCCACTTCTTGTAAGCTTCTTTTTTGTGTTTAAGATCAGCAAGGATTTCACTGTTAAGCCAAGCTGGTCGCCTGCCATATTTACTATTCTTTCTACACATTGGGATGGTTTGTTCCTGCAACCTCAATAAGGATTCTTTAAAATACAGCCAGCTTTCCTGGATTCCTTTCCCCCTCATGTTATTCTCCCAGGGGATCCTGCCCATCAGTTCCCTGAGGGAGTCAGTCTGCTTTTCTGAAGTCTAGGGTCCATATTCTGCTGCTCTCCTTTCTTCCTTGTGTCAGGATCCTGAACTCAACCATCTCATGGTCACTGCCTCCCAAGTTCCCATCCACTTTTGCTTCCCCTACTAATTCTTCCCAGTTTGTGAGCAGCAAGTCAAGAAGAGATCTGCCCCTAGTTGGTTCCTCCTTGCTCTAGAACTGGAATATTGGCAGCTAGCATGACTATCTTGAACTTCTGTGCCTTCACGTATCTGTTTAATGCCCATAGATCTAGAATGGGCCTCCAACCTCCCTTTGCACTGGGGATCAGGAAATAATGGGAGTAAAACCTCTTGTCCCTGAATTGCAACAGGACCTGTTCTGTGGCATAACAGGTGATCTATTTTCTGGCAAAATCGATTCTTGTGAGAAAGGTCCCTGAAGAGGGATGGGGAAGGAGAGTGTGAATGGGAGAGGGATGTGAATTGAATGGCGTGACCCTCCAAAATAATCTCTAAGACTCATCTGTCAGCGGTGATGTTCTGCCAACTGCTGTGAAAGAGGCTCAGGCAATTGCTGAAGGGACATGGCAGGTGCGTAGTTGTTAGCTGATGATGCAAAGAATAGCTCTTGGGCCCTCGACCAACCCGTCAAAAGTGCTTAGAAGAGGAAGTAGGAGAGGTCACAAATTGGGATGTTGACTACTTCCACTTTTGTACCCTGGACCTCTTACGCTGCAGCTCATAGTAGCACTGTGACAGTGTGTACCGAGGTCGTGACCTGTGCTGTGGTTGAGAGCCATATCTTCTTTTCTTGTCCCACAGTAGATTCCCAGGGAGATAATGTGGCCCAGGAATTGTTATTTGGAGGGCGATTTTGGATGAGGAGGCAATGTGGAGAATATCACCAGCTTGTGATGTGTGTCTGCTACCTCTTGTA
The DNA here is from genome assembly GCF_025201925.1 of Gopherus flavomarginatus. NCBI lineage: Eukaryota > Metazoa > Chordata > Testudines > Testudinidae > Gopherus > Gopherus flavomarginatus. The sequence continues at coordinate 30,525,960 of NC_066620.1, read as the reverse complement.
GGGGAATTTGCAGCTAATCCACCGCCCTCTTAGTAAGATCTTGAAAGTTTTAAAAATCACCAGCTAATGATGGGGCGGGGGGGCATTAAATCCTCATCTGGTGATAATGAGGAGTTTCATAGAGGGTAGCCTCCCTTTTGAGCCTTTCTTCCTCTCCTTCAAAGGTTTCCTCCTCCTCCAGTTCAGGGGCTCTAGACAGTGAAGCTGTAGGAGAATGTCTGGTTGACTGTGAGAGACATTGGATGCCCATAGAATGTGTGATCTGATCACCCACGATCCCAATATGGCCACTGAGGAGGGAAGCGCATGGGCAGTCAGGGTACCCAGGTAGGCCTATACCTAGATTGAGGATTGGCATGAGGGTGGAGCTGTGGGGGTTCCTGGTACTGTGACCACAGTGAGAGGCCAGGGAAATAACATCCTCCTGGTCACTGTCAGACATATCAGTCTGTAAAGGTGGAGCTGACCAGGGTGTTTGTAGTAAATGACCCGGTGCCATGGGTGATTCCAGGCTTAGGGATCTGCTTGGTACTGGGGCCCCAGTACCGAGTAACGGGGATTTTGATCACCAGGTCCCGGAACTGTTGCAGCACTGCAACTCACTCAGTACCATGAAGGACTGTCAGTGTTCAGTGGGACTGCCAGTTGCTTATATGATGAATGCTCTGGTGTGAAGAGCTTTGCTGCACTCGGTACTGATGATTTCACCAGTGCTGGTCTTTCTGTGACAGTATGGTCTTTATCCTTTTCTCTAGAAGGTGGCACCGCTGCCTTGGAGCCTGAGCCCTTGGTGTCCCTAGGCATTGTGGCAGAGCTTATAGTGGACGGACCCTGATGCTTCTGGGTACCGTGCTTCAGAGCCACCAGTGTGATTGCTATTGAAGTCGCTGAGTGCACTGGAGAACCCTCTGACTGGCCAAAGACTCTGGTGGTTTGGGGACCTTTTTCTTGAGCCTTTATGGGGGGAATCTGCCCAATTTTTTTCGTGATGCTACGGCCTTGGAAATTGAAGGATCTGGGGATGATGTACATCCTGGAGAAAGTTCAGCACAATTGTCAGCTGGTGGTTGAAATGCACTCTCCATCAGGAATTTTAACTTCAGCTCCTGTATTTTTCCCCCAGACCTTGTCTTCAGCTGCTGGCAGAGGGTGCACTCTTGTGGGATGTGTGTCTCTCCCAGGCATCGGACACAGCGAGAATGTGTGTCTTCTACAGGAATTGCTTCCTTGCAGCAGAGGCACCTCGTGAAACCGGGGGAGTCAGGCATGCCCCGGTGAGGCTATCAACCTCCAAAAGCGAGCAATGCAAAATAAAAGTCTGCTCTTCTTTTTTGTCTTCTTTCCTATTTATTTTTTTTAAACGGAGAAGACGAAAGTTTGGACTAGCTAGCATCCCTGTGGAGGTGATTCTCCCCCCTCCCTGAAAGGGCAGGAAACATATACGAAAAGTTATTTTTACCTTATTTTTGTTCCCAATAGGGGAAACGGAAATTCTAATTATTAAACGAAAAGACTGCAGAGAACTACTACTTTTACTAATGATGCAGATAAGGGACAACTGCTCACACCATTCAAGACCAAAGGTGGTCAACAGGGAACTGGGGATGGTGTGCCCACGCAGCGCTAGATAGCCTCAAGGCAGACCACAAAGGAGGGAGAGCACATGTGGGCCAAACAGACACTACTACCTAAAATCTCTGCTTAGAGGTGCAGAAAAACCTACAGTGGAGCTCTCTAGGAACACTACTCAAAAGTACTAGATTCCAGGTTTGGATTCATTGTGTTAAGAAACTAATAAATCATCTAAGTGTTCCCTTTTCATGATAAATATTCAAAATCACACCTTGTATAATGGTTAAAAAGTTATGACTATTTAGACTTGAGCATAATCCACAGCTAAACCCAAGGAAAAAGACCCTAGGAAATTTAAGAGAGAAGTTAAGGTTCTTTTCTACAATACCATTGAATGACAATTAGACACACACCACTAAAACTTCATATATAATTGTTTCACCTAAGCTAATTAGACAATATAAGGAGTACTCTTGTCAGCTATCAGATAACAACTAACATGACAGCTCAACAAGCATTATTGGCACTGGGATATTGTGTAAATTTGTGATTTAGAGTCTGAACATCTCTTTTGGTTTACTAGATTAAATTAAGACTCACATTGCAAATCATGCATTTAAAATATCAGAATAAAACATTTCTAAGACAGTAGAGCTTTAATTTCATTTGTGAGATTTAATAAATTACATACAGGGAGAAAAATAGAAAACAGATAAACCACTGTCTGCAACAGGAAAAAAAAATCCATCATTAAGTTCTGGCACTCCTAAGGTTTAGGATGTCAATGGAATCTATGATGGGACCAAACCCTCATAACTCAGAGTATCTCATTAGGCTTTTAATTATAACATTGAGGCCTAGTCTACACTGGGGGGGGGGGGAGGTGTGAGCTAAGTTGGTCTAAGTTACGCAACTTCAGCTACTAAAATAGCATAGCTGAAGTTAATGTACTTAGAGCTACTTACCGCCGTGTCTTCACTGCAGTGGGTCGACAGCTGATGCTCCCCATTAACTCTGCTTACACTTCTTACTCCAGTGGCCTACTTAAGTCGATGGGAGACCGCTCGGTGGTCAATTTATTGTGCCTTCACTAGACGCAATAAATCGATTCCCACTGGATAAATCGCTCCGGAGGTAAGTGTAGACAAAATGCATCATCAAGATTTCCATGATGGTGTTGAAGCACTTCACTTTTAAGCTCAGATCCTATCCTACTACAGTTTCTAAGAACAATTTTTTACATGATGTAACCCAAGTTTCTAGTTGATTTGCTTAATGAAAAATTCACATTTATAGCACAGTTCAAAATAAAACAATTCTAATAAAAAAGCAAGCTAGTCTCTTGTAGATTAAAGGGGGGAATATTAAAATGGAGTAAGTTCTGTTAGTACATTAGCAACTTTGATTTCATCTTGTGGTATGAAGCACTGTCTTAGGATAAAGATGGCACATGCAGTAAGACATTCAATTAGGGAGAGGGAACAATACATTTCAGAGTTCAGGGCATGGATCAATGGGGTTGAATGCATAGTTGAGAAGCTTGGTTATGAGTGAGCCAACTCTTTGGGCCCCACCCTGCACCCCACTCTATTCACAAAACACACCCCTGCTGTCAGGCAGAATAAAGTCCATTTTTAATTTTAGTAACAAGTCAGAGCCCAAAGGAGTAAGTGGTTTGGGACAGCAGGAAGGAGAAAAAGGAGTGAGCTACTGCATATTGCTTTGCACAAGGCCCATGAAAAGTAGGGCATGCCAGAGTTTGAGCATCATCATACTGAAAGAAAAATTAGATAAAACTGGAAAAGTACCAAACAAAACAAAAATCACAAACCCAGAGAGGGATATAATTCAATGACCCTTGGAGAAACTGCATTGTTTTATTAAGCAATAATGTATCTTCCAAGCACTCAATGGCAGCTCTGTGAGTAACTAGTTTAGCCAACTGGGAATATTGCATTATTTCATAATTATGTGGATCATCTGATTGCTACTATCTGCAAATATTTTTAAAATTAAGTAAATATTTGAAACAAATACCTTGTGTATAAAAGCAAAACATACACCACATGAGCAAGGCATAGCAGTAGAGAAGGGAAAGAGATGAAGTGATACTCAGACATTGCAGTGACCAGTGACCTCAAAATGGTCTTAAATTCCTGAATTTAGGGGTGAAATTCTGGTCTCAAAGTCAAATAGCAATATTCTCATAATCTTCAGTGGGGACAGGATTTCTCTCCAGGAGTGGATTCTTCCATTTTATGAACTTAGAAAAAAATAGAGGGGGTGGGGCTCAAGATGTTGGCGTTAAGTCATGTCATTTTCATCTATAGTTCAGAATTGGTCCAATTATCAAGAAAGAGTTAGACAGTGAATGTTTTGATGTGTTGACAGCATTAACTTGTGGTACAACTTATTTCCATATGAGAGTGACTTTCATAATTAAACAGAGACCTAGACTGAATTACAAAGATTTTTTTAAAATGGGCCAATCCTGTGAGGCAGTGACTTGAATGGGAGTCAAGAGCATGCAGCCCCTCATGAGAACAGGCCCTGTATCTCAGTGGAAAAATAGATAATACTGGGCTGCTTCCCATTCTTAATGCTGTTTATTTGTATATAAACCCCTTCAATCACATGCATGAAAAATGTGCAGAAATGAACAGTCACAAATGTTATAAAACAAAGTTTATTCTGCAATGTTTTATATTGAATTGCATCTCTTTGGTAAAAATAAACTTTATAAACATTTTAATTAACAGAGGTTAGAATACAAAAAACTAAACTTCTGTAAATTGTCTTTAAAATGGATAAAGGACTGAACTAGGGTGTGGGGATGGGTTAGGATTGGTCATCTACTGGCAGAGTTATTCTAAATAAACCCAAAACATTTCTTATGCTACATTAAGCTAAAGGGAGTATTTTAAAACAACTCCAGTTGCTTTGATCAGAAAGCATTCTTACAATTTCACTTTTAAATAAATAATAGTTACAAATGAATTGGCAATTATAAAACGTCTTATATCACTATATGATGGCAACATAATACTTTAAATTATGCACTTAGTTTGAATAAATGTACATTTATAAAACAGTCTTGATAATGGCACTGGCAGATGTGAAGAATGTGCTTTAAGATAATGGCAGGTGCAACATTTAAAATACTCCACTTTTTCTTTCAATAAATATTTTGACTACACCATTATTAACATGTATGAATGCTTTGCTTTAAACAAAGCTTTCACTATTTAGCCGAACAAAGAAGTTGAATGACTTGCAACTTCCATTTTTAAAGTTGGATTTTAAAACATTTGCTGTGATTTTCACAGAAGCAATAATTTAGTACTGGAATTTGAAAGACTGATTCAGCTTTTTACAGTATTCACATCAGTATTTAATAGGAGAGCCTCCTTGGTAAACAGGTCTCACACACTTCTTCATTTTAATTAAGAATTGCAAGTGACATTAACGCTTTCCCTACCCTTTTAACAGCTGCTAAAATATAGTTAAATTGACCATTTGGTATGAACTCTTTATATAATATCACTGAAAAAGCAGTTAAAACACCCTTCAATTTATACTATATACACCATGGTCTAACTCAGACCCCAAGATGTATGAGTGAAAGGATATGAAACTATCTGAGGTGAATATAAAAGAAGGGTAATCCACAATAGAACAGTTAGGGTGACATTCACGTCCTCTGCAGCGGGAGGTGTTGAGATCTGAGAAGCAAGAGGTTGCAGGAGGACACCCACAGTCCTTCTGTCTGCTGGAACAGAGCACTGAGATTAACACAGGGACATGCAGGAATGTGGTCAGTGGGTGAGTAAAGTAAAGATCCATCTGCCTTTACACTTGGTGGGAAATGCAGCACTGACTGTAGCAATGGGTGCAAAGCAGTTGTATAAGTGTCCTGTGCCCTACTACCGCTTGCTCAGAAGGGAAGATTCCAATCCCCCATATCTCCCAGTTCATTCATTTAGGTTTTATGTGAAAGGTGCAAATTGCACCCTTAACTTTTTGTTAATTACAGATTGATTTTATTGCTCTGTCTTTGCATATGGAGACTAAAATGCATTATAAATCTATCTCCCAATTCTGACACCCTCACTCATGCTGAGTAGCACAACTGATTCCAGTAGTACAATCAGGCCCCTATTTAGTATGGAATCTTTATTTTGAAAACACTGATTCTGTTGGGAAATGAAGGATACAATTTGAACAGGTTAACTGTCTTACCAAGGCAAACTGCAAGAAAATGAGTATGAATACAATTTCCAGTATTTGTATATTTAGGGAGTGATCCACCTTCCTTTAAGGTTAACAGAAAGGCTGTGACTGACTTTATCTAGAGCTTAATACAACACTTATTCCATAGTGCTGAATTTAAAAAAATTGAGATATACAAAACTTAAATGAATTTCAAAGGGATATTAATGATGCTTCTTCATAGTTGAATCATTATTTTTATATTGCTATAATAATAATTACTTTTACATTGCTATACTGAACATGTTTTGTATCAAACTCTATTAAAAAGTATATTGGCAAACACTAGTGAAAGAAATGTCATGTACATCTCAGTGTTTAAGAAATCCCATGTTCGTAATTAAAATTAATGGAATTTTCATTTGTTTGTTTTTCAATTGTGAGAAAATTAATTTCACCCATTATCTGTTCAATAACAGGTCAGCTAATTCACTGCTCGAGATATCTAAGAGAGATGCAAATGTGACACAAAATGGAGCACATTTGTATACCATTTTTTCCTCAGGTGGATGGGTTGGTGTATGCACAGTCACAGTGCCAGAGAGACAGATTTCTTTTTTTTTTCTTTTTACTTTTATGCTTAAAACTAAAAGTGGAGCCCTCTTAAAGCCACTGGATTTAAATACCAAAGAAATGCTATGTAAGTGCTTGAATATCTTGGGGCCTGATCCAAAGCCCATTAAGTCCATGGGAGTATCACCATTATCTTCAACAAGCACTGGAGCAGAACCTGAGAATAGCAGGCCTTTAGCAGCATGGCTGTATGAATACTTAAACTGGAAGGGATAATTATATGGGCAGGATCCATGGAGAAACTGACAAATAAGAAAACACCGAACTCTAAGAGCCTTGTATCAAAGTGGCCAGAAAAACATTATCCCATTAGTAACAGTTTAGGCTTAATTTCTTTTTGTTGAATCCAGCACTGTTCTGAACAACCAAACACTGGACACGGTTTCATATATGGGTATATAGTATTTGAGTCTAGTTCTAAGCCATCTTGCCCAAACTTACTGAAAGCAGCAGCTTAATGTATGAGCTAAACAGATTTCATGGCACATCACACTGCCTCTCAAAAACAAGCAAAATGACCTCTTAAGTTTTCACTATGCTGAAACATACTTAAGGCATTCTTATACTTTCAGTACTGTTAAACTTATTCTAACGTGTCTGCGTACCCATTTTTTTTGCACAAAATACTAAAAAAATTGCCACCAGCTACATTAAGAGTTAAGCAGTAAAAAAATCCATTACACTCATTTACTATAACATTCTTGTCCGCAAGATGTTTGGGTTATAAAGATTATTATTGCAAAGGTGATGAATTTTAAGGAGCTTCACCCGCAAATATGAAGAGATCACCATGATTCACAGTGTATGCTCTAAGAACGCCATGCTACTGGACATACACTGTAGTTCAAAGGAAGCTAAAATGGTACATACAGCATGAAGCAGAAGCACAGTAATCAGTAGACTAAGACCAAAGTTATGGTAGCAGATATTAAAATGCACAAGGTATTTAGAAATTAATGTAATTAACTCAGTTTTCCTAATCTTAAAAGAAATTATTATATTATGCTTTTCTTAAACATGACCCAAAGTTCTTTCCAGCAGTCATTTACAATTTAGCCATCTAGAATCTCCACTTCATTTGTGGATTGAGACAGCACGAACTTTGAGTTTTTAACAAATATTTTTTACACATGAAAAACAAAACAAAAACAGCAAAAACCTTTAGCTAACAGCTACTGTGTATTCAGTAGTTGGGGAAAATGGTAAGTGGCACATGTGCAGTGGCAGCTTCTCACTGTTTGCTACACCAGTGAAAGTTATTTCTGTCTTGGGGAGGGAGATCGGGAAATTATGTCCCCTCACATAGGGTGAAATTCATTCCTACGTGGAGTAGGCCTGCACAGGGGTAAATTTCACCCATAACATGCATCTGAACCTATGCATCGCTCTGTAAATAGTCAAATATTCAATCACTGGTCATCAAAAAGTATACAGTTAGGTTTTCACATGTCATGCATCTCTCCTAATCTGAAAAGATTAAATAAAACATTTTCTAAGCAATAATTTGAAAATAAAAGGCCAAACTATAATTAGCATCAAAAAATAAAAAACAAGTCCTCTTATGGCTTTGATCTTCCTTGTGAAAGGTAAAAGTAGAAGAGTATTGCCACACTTGAAAAAAATATATGTATATATTCACATTAACAAGCATTACTATTTTTTCCTCTGCTTTTGACTTTGGGTCTTTGCAGTACTTATTAGTGAACCCAAACATGTGCTGATTCCAGCCAGGTGGAGCAGAGACCCCGCTGCCTCTTTCAGCTCCTCATCAATTTCTTGACATAACTCCTTGAGAGCTTTCTTGCTAGGCTGACTTTTGTCAGAGGTATCTACACAAGGTTGTGCTGCATAGCCACTGTCTCCAAGAGGGTCGTCTTCATAGTCAATGTCCGTATCCACTTCACTATGAAATCCTTCACTGCCATTGCTTCCTGCATGGCTGGTCTTGGAGATAAATTCATACACCTCATCAACAGAGGACAAGGAAGACATGCTGGACCTAGATGCACAACACTGTGAAGCCATGCTGCTAGCACTGTAATTGTGATCCTCCTTTGGATCAATATTAATGGCTGCAGAATGATTTTCTTGCAGGTTTATGGAACTGTGATGATTAAATGTACTGCCATAACTCCTCTTCTTGGGCATCTTGAGAGGTTTGGCCTTCTCACCTGTTGAAAGCAAAGATGTATAAGTAAGCAAAATAGCTCAAACTAAAATCTGTTATCCCAGTCTGTCAGACTGATGTGCAAAGTTAAGATTTTTAAACTGAGTATTTAATTTACATAAGGTGTGATGGATCCATCATTTAATGAACACTGAATACTAGAAGATCTTGATATTCAGCAAATCCTGAATATGAATAGTAGTGGTAGAGATGCGGGCTAGAACTATAGTGTCTCCAACTATGGAGTGGCAGAAGGTAACCAGACTAACAAAAGAAAGCAGAAATGGAGTCCTTGTAAAACTGGGAAATGTTGGCAGAAGGGGCTGAATATGCAGGATGGCCACTCTACTGCTTCCCTACCATTTATAAGCTAGCCAGAGAGTTTCTCAACAATGGGTCTGTGGACCGGTGCCAGTTCCCGAGATCTCCCTGACGCAGTGTAGGAAGGCAGCAAGCCAGCCATTGCTATTGAAAAGGTTGAGAAACACTGAGCTAGAGCATACCTCACTTCTGAAATTTTCAGCTATAATTTTTTTAGCTTTCAGTGAAGGAGAAAACAACACATAAAACTGTTTATGCTTACAGTCTAAAATCCTTTGTTCAATAGATGTATTTAACAGCATCATTGCAGTAGCAGCATCAATATCAGATTCTGTAAAAGAGAGGAAGCAAAAAGTTAGGTTTCATTTTGGGGTTGGGTGGAGAACAAGGAATCCTGCTAAAAAGTAACAACAGCAACCATAATGTGCATTTATAGTTGGACACACAAGGAATTGGAATCGTGTCAAAGAATCCCAAACAGGCATGACCGCTGCATGCTTAAAAATTAGCTTATGAGCATGATTGAATGTGATTTGATTAGAACTACCATTGCAGAACAAATCACAGTGTATTTTAATGGTGATATGAACATTATAATGTACATTTCTAATGTACATTACCAGAGCTGAAGTCAAGGAAGAGTAGCCTCACATTAGGCAGTTTTGTATATGTATGATCAGGCTGCAATGTTATATTTATCTATGAATATTTGCTATTCATAACAATACAAAGAAAAAGATTAGCCATCTGCCACAACAGAGATCTGCCTTAAGCAGCCTTAGAACTTGGTGCATTAGTTAAATACAGCACTGAGATTCAACACAGATGAGTAGCATCTTTACATTAGTGGAATACAAAGAGCTTTACTTGCAATATCCATCACATTACCCACATGTCAAATGGAACAACAGTCAAGCAGGGAAACAAAAGGAAAAACATTTATAGAACTCTTCAATCTAGGGAGCATGAAAGTATAAATAATAAATGGGCAATTGATGACCTAAAAATAATTAGATAAACAGCATTGCTTTTACTTAAAATTACACACATAGCTGTAGAAATTCTATACAGCAGGATGAAATCATCAGTTTCTTGAAGAGCCCAACAACAACAATGGACAGTACTGTAAAACAACTAAAGTTACTAACTGGAATCAGAATCAGCTGGGTTAGCAATTAGCTCTCTGCTCACAACAGAAGAGCTGTTGTTATGTTCTCATTAGAGCTACTGAGCACACCTTTTCCTGACGGTGATCCACCTACTCAGGACTACTCCATCTAAAAATAAAAATCAAACTAAACTATGTCTATTTTCTCAACTTTCTCTTTATTTACACCACGCTTTCCAAAAATATGCCTTGCAAATATTTAGTGGAAAAGGTTTCTGTCTGTCTGTCCTATTCTATGCGATTTCAGGGCATCTTAAATGTATTTTAAGGAGAGGAAAGCAATAAATGGGCCTTACAGACATTCTCTCTCTGATCTTTTTTCAGCAGCATAACAGAATCAGATACACATTTCTCACGTATGGTGCACGGGTCAGACAAAAGGAGAGCAGTTGTTTATGGTATGAGGGAACAAGGTGTTTCAAAGGTGGGAACCCCCTATGAAGTATCATGGTTGTCTCACAGAGGGAAAACACATAGTGGGAGTAAGCATGTATGGGGAGTGGTGGACTGTGAAATGAATCACGGGCAATGCCTGGGAAAGGAACCTTTATGGGGGAGAACAGTCTACCAGCACCCTGCAATCCTGCTGAACAGGATGGGGAAAGAGAAGAGAAGCTGGCAATTCAGAGTTTTCCCATGTTAAGCATCTGTTGAAGTTTAAACTGGTGGTACACAGCAGCTCATATGGCTCTTTGTTTCTCCTGATGGCAATACTATTACTAATTATTATTATTAAATGAATAGCTATCATCCTTAGACATGGGAGCTATATATTTACATTTCAAGAGCAAAATAAACAATCACACTGGGTCAAATTTCTCCTTGACCAGTGATGAATTCAGCTTAATTTTTAGGAAAAACAAACTCACATTTGGGATCATGTATAGCAATTTGGATAATTACTAGAATGTCTATGCATTTACAAAGCTTTTCTTAGAATTCACTTCACAGAAGGCCATGAAAAGCCAGCTTGATACTATTTCAGGAAGTGGGGGGGACTGAGCTTCTGTTTTCAGTGCTAACTATAGAATATATACATTTTTCACTGTTAAAATGGGAGAATGCTAAAACAAAATCCTTTACAGTCTGCCCTACAGCTCGTGAGATTTTTATTCTTTTCCTTTCCAAAATGATGTTGGCAGCAACACCACCATTGGGTTTACAGCTCTTATGTAACGAACTGACAAAAAAAAAAGTTGTGAACCATTATTTTGCTCCATTATCTTGATCAGGAAGTGAAATGTTCAGAATTATCACTTGCTGCTACAGACATTTTCTTTTAGCATATGATGTTGGTATATAAACACCACTTCGTTAAATGTCAAGGAGTTATAAACAATAATTCAAGACAGAACTACCTGCAAGCATGGTTTCTGCGTCTCTGTACCCCAACACAGAACTCATGAGTTGCAGTTCTTTCTTTCGCCTTATAAGCAGCTCTTCAGGTCACCACTAATGTATTTTGGCTTGCTCCCTCTTGCTGGAATGAACTTTCCCAAATTTATGCTTCCCCAGCACCATGGCTAAAGAACACGCTAAAAGAAGTCTTCAGTCTCAACAACAGCTGCCTCCTAAGACCCCGGGAACACTAATGGCTTGCCTCTAACAGAGAGGATTTTCTGAACTGTTGTATAATATGCAGAAATTCAATTAGAACTGATATGAATTCTTGATGCCCTTGGTGTATCAATTGGAATGACTAAAATCAAAGGTGATGCATGGAAGGGGGGAGCACGCGGGGTCACATGCCCCACCCCCAGCCCAAAATACATCATCTTTCCGTCAACAGTTACTCATTGTCTCTTACTAGCAATCCCAAACTTGTATGGGCCACATCAGCACAGTCATTTAAAAAAAGAGTGAGATACAGAATTTTATTCTACAGCAAGCCCTTGGGATACTTAGAACAAACATGTCTATCCTTTATTCCCTAGGGAAAATGTGCAGAAAAGGCTCAATAGCTGTTCAGCAGACAGGCCAGGAAACATCCTTAGTCCAGCATCATGGGACAACCAAAAACCTGGTTTGGATGAATGAAGTTTAATGCTGCCTGCTGAACAAACAGCTAGCTGATCTATCCTCAAAAGTCCTGACTAACTTTTCTGGTGGTCTGTGGCTGAAAATTAAAACTAACCTCCCATTTCATTTGCCTAAAGCCCAACATACAGCTGAAGACATTGATTATTTAATCTGCCTGTCTGCTACACCACTAAATTCCTGCTTAGGTTCTATTAAGTCAGTTGTGCCTCATACTGGAATTTGAGAAGAGCGCATAAGGTTATTCTTATATGGCTTAAAAAAATAATAGAACCAATATATTTTCTTGTCAACCAGCCAGTTCAAGATCCAGATTAAGTCACTTGACACCCCTCCCCTCTCCAAAACTGCTATCAGCAGAGATCCTCTACAGACACATTTCCTACTTGCTCAGGACACTAAACCTCTGGTGGAATATGCCTTATTATTGATCAGGCAATCCCTGAATTCAGCCATATACAACAGGCTCTGTAGGAATCTTAGTTCAGGTACTAGGTATAAGGTGGTTTTAGTATATTTCTGGAACCACTGTACAGAATACGATGTTTTGAAATCAGAGGCCGCTTATCCTATTTAGGGAGAAATGAAGTTCCAAAATTATGCTTGGCCTTAGATGGAGATAAGCTAAGGTGAAAGATGTACCATTTACATATAACAATAACACTACCTTTGAATGTGAAAGCTGGATTGCCCTAATGACTAATTTTTTCCTGGTTGAACATCAGAAAGTCTACAGGATAGGGCTACTGCAAGATCTCAAATCCCTGTTATACTGCACTCATCAAAACCTAGATGGATAGATTAGACAGAACTGTCTGGGATGAGGAAATGGCTACCAGAAAGGCATAATATGCACTTACAGTTAACTAACATTTCTTTTTTGTCCATGTGGCAAAGAATCCCAAACATACATGACTGTTGTATGACCAAAAATTAACACATTATATACTGAGGATGAGAGTGTTTCTTTATTGGAGCTACTACAGCAGAACAAATCATAAAGTATTTTAGTGATGATAAAATACTTCACTTCAGCATCAAAGAGAGCCCTATAAATGTCAGGGCTACTGAAGTACACTATATACTTGGCGTATATACTGTGTCGAGTGGACACACATTAAGATGTATTAGAGTCAAGACAGTGTAGTTCAGATCAGTAACTGAGTATATGAACAGGAAGATTCGGGACTCTGCTAGGACTTGAACAGAGAATTTTCAGATCCAAATACACACAACTTAAAATTAATTTCCATTAGCTTTCAGTAGCAGTACAGCTTAGATCTTTTCAGCCTTCGAGCCACTAGTGAGTGAAGTTCTCACAACAGTCATAAATCACACAGAAGGATGACGACATTTTGAAGTGTCTTATAGGTGCTATCTGCTCTACAAAAATAACCATGCTTAAATAGGGATTGTGAGGCAACATTTTTTAGGTCCTCATGGGAAATGAAAAAAATTGTATTACCCTGTTGAGCCATAACATCAGCTAAACATATTGTTAATGCTTAACAGTGTGCTCATTCAGGCCCTTCCAATCTCTCTCCATTACCGTTTTTGGGGGATGATTTAAAGGTGTATCTATATTATAAGAAGGAAGGTTATGTGATCTAATATTTATTTTATTACTAATTCGGTTGGGAAAACAGAGCTATAACCTGAATATGGAAGAGTGTTACATATTAAGATGTCAACAGCTCTATCTACAGCCAATAAATACATCAAAACCTATTTGATCTGGTGACAGGTTCTATGGTACCAATGGAAACAAAGAACAAGCCAGTGGAGTAAACTTTTTCTTGAATAAAAGGGATGGTATCCTCCTATGCCCTTGAGGCTGGCTTGAAAATGTAGTGTCACATGTGTTCACCATGGTTGACACCCACTTGTCAATGAAGACTGATGCACAGTCCTCCCTTTAAAAAAGGGTGGGGGGCAACCCCTCCCCCCCCAGATATTGCACAGTAAAGGCAGACAGAAAAATCAGCTTCTTGTTAGAATTTGCTTCATCTGAAGGCAAATTAAATTTCCCTTGAAAATAAAATAAAGGAGAAGGGAAGAAACCTTTGAAAGAAGGACAGCCTGTGTTAAGGAGTGGTGCAGAGGAAATGGTGCATCTCAGATACATAGGGAAGGGAATCTTTATCATCTGTCATGTCATTAACAGAGCTCTGTACTCTTCAGACTGCCAGGCGGACCATCACATGTTTTTATTACAAACCATCCTCTGCCCTAACTGGCTGTTGGAACACAGAAGGCCATGAAGGAGGATTGGCTTCTTGAAGAGTGGAACCCCTTCTCAGCACCAGGATGGCGAAAGATAGACATGCTATGTTTCCTCCTTTGCATAACTGCGAGACTCACATCTGGGTCCCATAGTATTTTATGGATCTCATGAGTAGACCATAGGAAATTGTAATCCTGCACCTCTGCCTTGTGGTTTATCCAAATGCAGTTTTTCTCCTCTGAAAGGTAAAAGCTAACATTTTTTGACATTGCAGAGAGTTGTGCTGGCCCATGGTGCAATCATAGGGCTCTTCTGGCTATCACATTAATCATCATGACTTTAAGCATAAATCTTCAGATACTCCTGTACCTTACAACATAAATAACCAGACTCAGGGCTATATCAGAGAAGAATTTTTCTCCCACTGTCACAGATAATAGAAAACAAAGAGAACAGAGAAGCGGATTTTAATACACAAAGCTTTGCAGGACATGGCCATAAGACTAGCCATAAAACAGGATGTCCTGCACAGAGCATTTATGTGGTGGAATGGCAGTGTTAGCCAGGCTACTCTGGATTTACTTACACCATGACATCCTTGTTTCATAAAGGTACAGCATATGCCCATATAACTCTATGATATTGCACACATTGGTGTAATTACACCAAAGTACAAAATGTAAACTTTTTTTTAAAATAGCTGTTGTGATGGATTTACTAAAAGAACAAAATCAGTTTAAAGCAAAGACACACTAGGACAACTAAGGAGCACTCTATTAACTGACTTTTCTGAAAGAGTCTTTGTACACTTTGACAAAGGTCCATCTGCACATTTTAGACTACAATTTATTCTGAATATGAATAACATTGTGGGAGGGCAAAACATACAGAATATTAATGCCATAATTACCTTTGAGAGACCGGCCATGATTCTGCTTAAGTACTGAAGTTAAGTAATGAGGACAGGATGACCTACTGAAAAGAAAAAATTTTTTACTAAAACCATAAATAGTACTAAATTTAATATACTGTGAATAGATGAAGTGAAGAAATTTCTATGCCACAAAAAGTTAAAAGAAAAAGGTCATTAAAATAGGAGAGGTAAGCCAAGGAAGCCCCATAATTTCTACTACTTTAGGTAGCTAGATAGTAAGCAAGCCAGTCTGATTATAGTACTACATAGATTTAAATTCAGGACTCAGAAAAGCCCATTCACTTTGGGGTGATTAGGAAACTTTGTTTGGCCAGCCATCAACTTCTGCAGATTCTAAGTGTTTATTAAATTTTTTTTAAAAGCTCTAGCCTTTATGGTTATGAAGAAACTTTCTAAATATGACCTAAGTGTAAATCAGTGAAGTGATGTCCAGAACTCAGGTGCCTCGACTGTTGCTAAGGATTTTGCCTGGCTGAAACTAAATGAAGAATGTCAAGAGTCCTGTCAGTTTCATTGCTGCTAATCAAAATGTAGTGGTCAATGACAAATTAAATTAATCTCACTCTGCAGTTGCTAGAGAAAGCTCTGAACAGAAGTAGAAGCAGGCAATGGAACTTTTTACCGGTGAGGAGGATTCAAAACCTGAGGATAAGGGAGCAGTAAAGCAACACATATATGTGCCTCTTCCCTTCACAGCAGCCAGGAGGCTTGGAAGTGGGGCAAAGTAAAGGACTCCCAGACACACTCATAGCCAGAAGACTACAGTGGAAGGAAGGAACAGAGAGACTTCTTTTTCCAAAGGAAATGGGGAGCTGAGGAGAGGGTCTTCAAATTAATCAGACACTTAAGCCCCCAAACGGAGTCCGTGGGCAGGTGAGGGGAAGTTGGCTTGTCTCCTAGATGTTGCCTTTGGAGATTGTGCGCTCCTCCACCTCTATCTTTTATATTGGTCTCTGAGACACTAAAGACAATGCAGGAAGCGATACACCGTAATATTACAGAAAACACAAAAATGAGAGAAAAAACAAGGAAGAAAAGGAGGAACAGAAAAAAATAAAGAAGGATATATAGTAAGCAGGACTGCTTAAGCAGGACTTGTCTCATACATTAATTGACAAATTTCACAAGTATTTGTCAAATAAAATTATTTGACAGGTACTTTTTTGTATTATCTGACCATCTCAAAGCTGGCCATATACTATTCTGTGAATACATTATTCAATACAAACAAGTGAAATTAATCAAGTAGCATATTCAGAAAATTATTTTTGATACTCAACCAGCCCTTGTAGTATGTTAGATTTCATGAAAAATATATATACAAAAGAAATTTGATTAGCAATATGTTGCAATTAAATGCCATATACAACAAACAGTGCACAACTGTTTTATTCTTTCAAATTTCATGGAACATAGGTCTTTCTTACCATTGTAGAAGGATTTGACCTCAGGTTAGTAGGCAATGATAGATTTTTCAAGCTCAGTGTATAATCAGAGCTTTGCAGTGAGCATGGCCCATGATTAAAGATTAAAAAACCTGGGTGCCTAAAAAGTTAGGCAACCTTATTTTCAGAATTATCATAGTTAGCAAAAGACAGTTACCTTTTCCGTAACTGATGTTACAGAGATGTGTTGCTCATGTCCATTCCACAACAGGTGTGCGTGCTCGCCACATGCACCGGTGCCGTAAGTTTTTCCTTTAGGAGTACCCATACGGGAGTGCCCCTAGCAACCCCTGGAGTGGCACCACTATGGTGCGATATAAGGGGCGCTGCGTGCTCCCCCCATCCTCAGTTCCTTCTTGCCAGACAACTCCAAGAGAGGGGAAGGAGGGCGGGATGTGGAATGGACATGAGCAACACATCCCGAAGAACACTAGTTACGGAAAAGGTAACTGTCTTTTCTTCTTCGAGTGATTGCTCATGTGCATTTCACAATATGTGACTCCAAGCTATACCTGTTAGAGGTGGATAAGAGTTCACGGAGCACTGCCTTGCCGAACCTGGCGTCCTCCCTAGTTTGGGAGACGATTTCATAATGTGAGGTGAACATGTGGACTGACAACCATGTGGCACCCCTACAAATGTCCTGAATAGGGACGTGAGCCAGAAAGGCAGCTGACGAGGCTTGCACGCTAGTTGAGTGCGTCCTCACAATCGGCGGCAGGGGAACTCCCTCCAGGTCGTAACAAGTATGTGCCACATGAAGTGATCCAGTTGGAGAGCCGCTGAGTGGAGATCGGCCGACCTTTCATGCATTCAGCCGTGGCGATGAACAGTTGTGAAGACTTCCTGAATGGTTTTATAAGTTCCAGGTAAAAAGCCAGACCCCGTCTCACATCTAGTGCCACTTCCATATAAGTGGCGCTCCTCACTGGATGTGTGGGGCTTGGGACAGAGCACCGGTAGGAAAATGTCTTGGCCCATATGATAGGTGGCAACCACCTTAGGGAGGAACGAAGGGTGCTGGACTTTATCCTCATGGAACACCGGGTATGGGGGTTCAGAGGTCAGGGCCCGAAGCTCCGAGACACTCCTAACAGATGTGATTGCCACAAAAAAGGCTACTTTCCATGAGAGGTGGGACCAGAAGCATTTAGCAAGCGGCTCAAACGGAGGTCCAAATGGAGGGACCAGGGGTTTAACATAAGGGAAGAGGCGACCCAAGCCCTTCAAGTGCGGTAGAGAGAAACTGGAGGGTATAGCCCTGGGAGATCGTGTTGAGGACCCATCAGTCTGACATCAGCAGCAACCACTCTGGGAGGAAAGTACATAAGCGGTTGGAGAAGGGAAGATTGGGTGGATCCCTGGTACAAACTGGTAAGTCATCCCCGGATGTCCCATCAAAACTGGTGCTTACCCGCCTGCTTGCCCTTGGAGGGCCCAGGCTGGGGTGCAGGCCAAGACTGCCGCTGTGAGCGCTTTTTATAGTCCCTTGATTTTTTAGAAGGGGACTCGTATCTGGAGTGGGTGGCCTGACTGGGGGCTAGCTGCAGCTTGAACTTGGTCCTGGCCGGGGCCGGGACACAGAGACCAAGAGTCTTTAATGTCGTGCGGGAGTCCTTGAGACCGTGTAACTTCCTGTCTGTTTGTTCCGTGAACAGGGCCTTGCCGTCGAATGGGAGGTCCTGCAAGGAGCTCTGTGCCTCACTGGACAGCCCAGATAACAGGAGGAACAGCACTCTTCTTATGGACACTGCAGAGGCCATAGATCTTGCATCCGTGTCTGCAGCATCCGAGGTTGCCTGAAGGGCCACTCTGGTGGCAGCTGTGCCCTCCTCAACTAGAACCTTTAACTCCTTCTTCTCACACTCCTGGAAGGAGTCCACAAACTTTGGCATTGAGCCCCACAAGTTAAAGTCATATCTGCCCAGCAGGGCTTGGTGGTTCGCCACCCTCAGTTGGAAGCTCAAAGAAGAATAAATCTTTCTAGCAAACAAGTCTAGTCTCCTCTAGTTCTTATTCTTAGGGGTAGGAGCGGGTTGGCCCTAATGCTCCTTATGGTTGACCACCTCAACTACTAGAGAGTTGGGAGTGGAGTGGGTATATAGATACTCGTGCCCCTTAGCGGGCACAAAATACTTTTGTTCTGCCTTCTTGGAGATGGGGGACAAGGAAGCCGGGGTCTCCACTGGGCATTGGACATCTTTGCCACTCCTTCGTGGAGGTGGAGAGCCACCCTGGCTGGCACTGTAGCCGAGAGGACATCGAAGAGGGAGTCCAAAGGTGCCTCCACCTCCTCAGCTTGTAGGTTGAGGCTTAATGCCACTCTTTTCAAATGTTCTTGGTGGGTTTTGTATCCTCCTGAGGCACAGGAGGAGGAGGTGCCATGATTGCCTCATTGGGGGAGGATGAAAATAGAGGTGTGTTACTCTGCGTCCCCACCAGAGCCGCAGGTCCCAACACTTGGTCCCCTTCTGAGCGCGGAACCAAGGAGAAGCGCTCCACTGACCCCTTCGTGGGTGGCTGAGGGAGGCCAAAGGTCTTTTCGAGGCTCTAGCCACCGAGCCACCACCGGGGGCTGTGTCGGGCCCACTGAGGATTCATCCTCATCATATAATCATAATTTCAATTTGGCATAGTTAACAGTCTCTGCTGAAAGGGGTTTCATAACTAGATTAGCAATGGTGCAGCATATCAGGGACAAAAGTGCACTAATTGAGGTGTGTAACAAAACTGGTACGTTGCTAGCCTGCATTATGTTTGGTGGTAGTTACTGATATCAATCTTGTTGTCATTGGCTCTGAAAATTGTCACATTCACCATCCAAGAAAACATAACAGTTTAGCTCTATAAACAAACACAGCTATTTCAATTTTTTGTCTGGATAGGTTGATGTGGTGCAGGAGAGGATGAACAAGGAGAATTTATTCAAAGAATGGAAAATCACAACTAAATAAGGGATCTACACGACATTGTTTGATTTGCAGTCCTTCACATAAAGTGATGAAGTGGCAAGTGTGCAAGAAATATAGCAACCTGTCCTTTCACATGGGCTCAGATCCTGCAAACACTATGTCCACCTATAATTTGACTTCAGTAGAACTAATCACAAGAGGAAAGCTATGCACATGCTTAAGTGTGTGCAGGATCAGGATCTAGGTGATCACCATAACCTAAAGGCAAAATGCATATATTAGAAACTGGCCATACTCACTATACTCAACTTGCTTAACAGGTTTCACAGAAACAAAGTACATTAACTATGCCAATCATTTACAGTACCAAAGATTTATGTCTAAAAACGGGTCCTGTACATCAGAAGCTGACCAAAATTTAAAAAGGCAACAATTATGTTTTTTGGGACAACAAGTGAACAATAGCTCTAAGACCATGCTAAAATATTACTGACTACAAATACAAGCCCTCTTGATGAAATCTGGGGCTTCCTCTGGCACAGTAACCATCATTTTATTTCTCTTCAAGGATAGATTAAGCTTTTGGGATGGGGGTGGAGGGATTATAACATTCTGTTTGGCATTATTATAGATATATATTTTGTTCACTAATAAAAGTAGCATTTAGATTCATAAAGGCCAGAAAGGATGATTTGATCTTTTTGTCTGAACTGCTGGATACCAGAGGCCATTAAATTTCACTCAGATATCTCTATACTGAGAATAACAATTTGTGTTTGATTAAAGCATAACTTCCTGAAAGCATCTAATCTGGATTTTAAGACATCGAGTGATGGAGAATCCACCACTTCCCTTGTTAGTTTTCAACAATGGTTAATCACACACTATTAAAAATTTGTGCCTAATTTCTTATTTGAATATGTCTGGTTTCTGCTTCCAGACATTGGTTCTTGTTATCTCCTTCTCTGCTAGATTAAACAGCCATTTAGTACCTGGTATTTTCTTCATGTGAAGGTCCTTATACACTGTAATCAAATCACCTCTGAATCTTCTTTTCGATAAACTAAATAGATTGTAAACGCTAAAAGTCTCTCACTGTAAGACATTTTTTCCACCCTCTCCAATTTTTCCATTCTTTTTTTAAAATGCTGACACCAGAACAGTACTCATTATTTGAGTACTGGTCTCACTAATACCATATATATGTTTATTAATTATTGTTATTATTTAGAAACTGCTTCCTTGCAGTACTACTGCTGAAATAACAGCTGAAGCTAAATGTCTGAATTACTCTGTTCACAATAAAACTTTAGAGTAATATTTACTTATGCCTTAAACCACAGCTCTCTAAGAACTATTGGATTAAGATTTAAGGGCTTCTCTACACTACAAAGTTAAGCCGACATTAGGCAGCTTACATTGACCTAACTATGGAGATGTACTCCTACCGCTGCTTTAACTTTCCTGCTACGCCGACAAGAACTTAAGGCAATCTGGTTAGAATGATGCAGTGTTAGTGTAGATACTGCATTGTTTACGACATCCAAAGTGGCCTCCAGGAGGTATCCCACAATGCCCACTGTGACTGCTCTGATCACTGTTTTGAACTCCACTGCTCTGCAGCCAGGTACACAGATATGTGCTCCTCTCTTTTTAAAGCCCCATGGAGTTTTGAAATTGCTCTTCCTGTTTGCTCAGTGTGGAGAGCTCACATAGCTAGAGCCCTGCTCAGATACAAAATTTGTATCCACATCCAATCCGTGATCCATAAAAATGATATAAAACAGATATCCACGAATTTGCAGTGCGACTACTCAGATGAGCATGTCAGCTCCATGCAGCAAACATGATGCTGCCTGGAGTACACAGAAGGTGGTGGATTTCCTGGGTCTGGGTGGAGAAATCACTGTAGGGAGGCTGGGAGAGAGAATCACAAGGACCTCCCTACACTCCCCTTCCCCCCATCCCTGCCCACCAATTCCATGTATCTTCTGGGGCCACAGCAATACCCAAGGCACTCCACCCCATGGGAGATTAAACATGACAGCTGCACATACCCCAAGGAGGCTCTTACAGCCAGTTGTATGTGCTTATGAATTCCCTCTTCCATCCCTTTAAAGATACTTTCCCCTGCATGTATGAAGTTTACCTCAGTATTACATAGGTATGTTTGCATGGGTGTGGAATAAAAATCTACTTTTGGAAACTGAATTTATCTTTATTATTCTCCATCACATGGTGGCTGGTGCTAACATTCAAGACAATAGCAATAGGTGCACATGAATTATAAGAGTTGGGCACATACAGCAATCATACAAAGTTTATAGCATGGTGCAAACAAACAATGCCAGGCTCAGCACACTACAGAAACACATATTGCTTTGGCTCAATGTTAAAATGTTCCTTCACAGCTTCCCCCAGCCAAATAGCCCCACACTGAGCTCTTCTTATAGCCTTATGTTCATAAGACACAGCACAATATTGAAGAGTGATGCAGGATCCATGCTTTCTAACAGATATGGTTGGCTTGCAGGTTAGCAGGGCATTTGAAAAGCAGCTGGCAATTTAGTAGGATACCCATCGAATGATGGGACTGAGAAACCTGCATCATGTGACACTAAACCTGCCCCCATGAGGCATTACAAACCCTTCCCAAAACATCCTGCACCAGTTGCACAGAGGGCTAATTACCCACAGTGCACAGCTCTCTGTGTTGATGCAAGAGCTGCTACTGAGGATTTGCTTTGCCAACACATGGAGCATAGTGAGGACATGCAAGGTGGTTTAATTACAGCAGTGGCAGTAGGTTGACATAACTTAAGTCGACTTAAACTTGTAATTTAGACATAGCCAAAACTTAGGCTAAGAAAAAAGAGAAGGACGAATGTATCCCTTTCCTGCACAGATCAGAGGCCTAGAAATGTAACTTTTTTAAAGGAGGAATTTAAAAAGACTTCAAAAGACAGAAGAAAATATATCAAACATTTAGTTAATAGAAAAGAAAAAAAAAAAGATACGCAATAATAAAGCCTGAGGTGAAATCCTGGACCTATTGAAGTCAATGGAAATTTTGCCATTGATTTCAATAGGGCCAGTATTTCACATTATGTGCAGTAACTAACATAATTAGTGTGAGACTGTTGCCTGGCTTCAATATGTCTGTTACAGCTATCCTCCTATTCCATTTTGTTTCTTACAGCTGTCCCCATACTCCATTTTGTTTTTGTTCTCCTCCTGTGGCCGCCCTTCCCTGGCTGTTAAGTTGTTTACCAAGAGCCACTGCCCTTCTCAAAGGGATGGCCACTTGTGCTGCGTGCTAAGTGGGACCACTGCCCTGTTCAAAGGGTTAGTCCTATTATCACCTTGTTGAACCTGGGCTTGGTGTAGGGCAGGCAATGTCTAGAGCTGCAAGACCTATTGTGCTTTTAAGATCCTGGGCATGAGTCATAGGCCTCATGTGCTTTTGAGTCACCTATTGCACAGGACCCTGCCCAGGCATGTCTCTGTGCTCACCTGCAGTTTTTTCCCTGTGCCTCCTCCCCTGTGACAGAGGGAGCCTATCAGGATTACTGGCGGGAAACTGCCTAAGTTTGCCTTTAAAAACAGACATCAGAAAGGTTCCTGCATTGCTGCCTGGTCTGATCAGCCAGGGGTTTTGGGGGGTCCTTTCTCCACTCTCGTTTTATTTTTGAGCGTACCCCCGGTTTTTAAACCCCCCCCCCACGAAGAACGAATTGCTGCCTGAGAGAGCTCCTGATTATCGAGACCATACCGAGCCCTCCTTGCTTGTTCTGATGTTGCTGCTGCTTCTGACTTTGCTGCTGCCTTGGGGACTGGTAAGACTCCCTCTGTGAAACTTTCCATACTTTTATTTTATTACTTTAGTTGCTGGCTCTGTTTCCATAGCACACAGACTCAAGCTAAACCTTAGTCTGTGTCTTAAAACCTCTCTTAAACTCCGCAGCGCTTTGCTGCTAAAAATAAGCTTGTGCCGCTGCTAAGCTCTGCTCCCTGCTTTCAGCTGTATCCACTGCTGCAGCCACCATCCCTTGGCTTCCTTGGGAGCTGTATCCTGGGCACATACCACTCTGCCTTCTGTAACTTCCCCATAGCATAAGGTGCACCGTAGGTTTTGCTTTTTAGTTTAATAAGTCATAGTTTGCTAAGATTGTAGAGCTTGTAAGTTTCACCCGCCTTGTTATAGTTTGCTGTTTTGTTGCTCTGTTTAGTTGATTGTTATAGTTTGCTTAGAATTGTAAGATTTGTTGTTTTGCCTAGTCCTTGATTAAGATAGATTTTAAAAAGCCATTGCCTGGTTGCATTCTGTACCTGTTTTATTACTTTGTATAAGCTGCTTGTAATTTATATAAGTTTGATTAAGTTAGAGGATAGATAAGGTTTTTACTGCTTGAATTCGTCTTCCCGCTGTCCCAATCTCTCCCTGAACTTTCCCATGTCTGTTTTTCTCCTGCCCCAATCTCTCCCTCTGTGTACTTCTCCATGTCTCCCTGTTGTAACCCCTTGCTGCTTCCCTCTCCCCCCCGTGTAACTTCCCAAACCCTTTGCCACTTCTTTTCTTCTTTTTTTTTTTTGGGTGTCCCTCTAGCCCTTCTTTACACCTCTCTGCTGCCTCTCCCTGTCTCCCCTGTGTTCGTGCCCCCGCTCCTCCGCTGCCCCTCCCCTACCAAAGATCACCATCACACTGCTCTGTTTGTCTTCACCCTGCTGCTCCACAACTTCCCTGAAGTGCTCTCCGCTGCTGCAGCCTGTTTCTTCCCTGAAGTGCTCTCCGCTGCTGCAGCCTGTTTCTTCCCTCAGCCGTCACCCCCATTCTCCACGTGCCTTCTCATCGCTTACACGTTCAGCACCCTCCCCTCTTGCTGCTCCCAGACTCCCCTTAAGTGCACTCCAGCTGCTCTTGTCTCCCATACCTCCAGCCCGCAGGCTCCTGAAGACTGCTGCTCGGGGCTTCAGAGTCTCTCGCTGCTTGCAGCTGCACTTTCCTCTCCTCAGATACCACTAATCACTCCCTCCCCTCCCCCCTCCTGTTTCTTGACCCAGCTTTTAGGTACACTCTTGCTATCACAGCCTCACAAATTAAGTCAGTAATTTCCTACATTACATAATTTCACTTATCACTCATAATGTATTATTGCACTGTGACTCACATTTTACTTGTGGTTATAACGAACACCCCATTAGTTGCCTCCATTTTTCTAAATATACTTTGTATACCATTTTTATATAGAAGCTACCATTTTATTTTGCATTTTCTTTTGGGTACGTTTTGCATTCCACACTGTATCTAGAGTTGTTCCTATATAAGGTTAACTTACTTATTGACTGTACTGTATCCCATTGTGCTGAACCCCACTTACTGTACCCCACTGTTAAAACCCCCTACACTGTTCAATAAGAACCCCCCCCATCACTGTCTATTGTAAACACCTTATACACCCCATCCCATCGCATTTCATTGTTAAATTCCCACCACTTCCTTTTCCCTTTAAGAAATTAATTGGCACCCCACCTGTGTGGTAATTGCTCCCCAAGATCCCATATACCTGTGGGCAGGGACACAATGAAAAAGAAAAAACTACAAACAACAAAAGTGCTACAAATTTGGGACCTGATCCTGCAAATACTTATGCATTTGGAGTAAAGTTTCTCACTTATGTGGTCCCCGCTGTTGTCAATGAGGACTATTCATATGAATGAAGTTACTTCTACTTCAGTGTCTGCAGGATCAGGTCCTTATGAATTTAGGGTTTGACTCTGCAAACAAGACAAAAAACAAACAAACTCATGAACAAAGGTTTTTAGGACAGAGCCTTCACTTCAAATTTTATCTACAGAGAAGCTCATGCCCATTACGCAAAAATACTAGCTCTTGTAAAACACATCACCTTCTAGAATCTAATGACTGTTGTTTCAGTTGCCATTGTTTTGACAACAAGAAGCCTGAAAAGACCATGAATCATATTATGACACTTTTAGTTTTGAATATTTAATAGTACTCAAATTTTCTGCAATGATTTTTATTAATGTTTTTATTCCAATAGTGATTTCTTTCTAAATAAATGCAGCTATATATTATAAAAAAGTGCTTTGCAGTTAGACATTTTAAAATAGATTTTAAAATAGATTATTTTTAACATATATATCCCAAAGTGCCAAATACACTTTTCAAGTGCCTTACAATAGCTTCAAATTCTTCTGCTGGGCTCTTTCAAACAGAAGAATGATCACATATGGCTTAACACAGCTAGATGGTTAGAGACCACTTTTGTAAATAAGAGAATACAAAACCCAAGTGTAAGCCACCAAGCTATGCAAAGCTTTTTATTCACTACTATGTATTTAAACGCTTGCATTAGGGTGTCAAATCCAAGGGTCAGTGTAGCAGTTTCATTTAAAAAGTAAAATGCCAAGTTGAGTTTTGTGGTAGACCTAGCAATTATAAGTTCTAGAAGAAAGTAATATTGAAATATTTCTCTTTATTCATTAGAGTTGAATCATCTACCATCCTCAGCTTAGATTACATACTTTTAAATATATATTTTTATTTTTCCAATTTAACTTTTTAAAGTATTTTATTTTTAAAATAGTATGAACATACA
Organism: Gopherus flavomarginatus; assembly: GCF_025201925.1. Taxonomy (NCBI): domain Eukaryota; kingdom Metazoa; phylum Chordata; order Testudines; family Testudinidae; genus Gopherus; species Gopherus flavomarginatus. The sequence continues at coordinate 30,499,718 of NC_066620.1, read as the reverse complement.
AAAGAAATCCTCCAACATGAATAGATATAGTTTCTATATAGAAGTATGGAGTATTCCTTTGTAGCAGAAGTGGGCAAACTATGGCCCACAAGCCACATCTGGCCTGCGGGACCCTCCTGCCTGGCCCTGGGCTCCTGGCCTGGGAGGCTAGCCCCTGACCCCTCCCTTGCTATTCCCCCTCCCCTGCAGTCGGGGCAGGGGTTCTGGGGGCAGTCAGGGGACAGGGAGAAGGGATGGCTGGATGGGGTAGGGGTCCGGGGGGGGCCATCAGGGAACGGGTGGGTTGGATGGGGCAGGAGTCCGGGGGGGGGGGGGGCTGTCAGGGTCAAGAAAAGGGGAGAGCAGATAGAGGGCAGGGGCCAGGCCATGCCTGGATGTTTGGGGAAGCACAGATTCCGCTAACCATCCCTCCATACAATTTCTGAAACCCACTGCAGACTTCAGGCCAAAAAGTTTGCCCGTCCCTGCTTTGTAGATATGTCAGCAAATAAGTGTTTTCAATAAGTCACTATTTTTTTTCTACTGCCTTTTCTTTAAGTTTAAGATGCCCAGACATTCCAAGCTAGTCAGTTCCACTGAAACTGGGATTTTGTCCCACTTACACAAAACCCAGGGCACGGTGCAGTACTGCTACCCACAGATGTTCAGACAGCTACTCACCCCGCATCAAGTTGTTAGTGAGACAAGAAGGGATATTTGCTCCCAACAAACCTGAAAATAGCTGAAAGGCAGCCCAAAGACTTGCTAATAGCAGTAGCTCCTCTTTGTGCTGCTCCTAGCTATGTCCCTGATAGAGTCACATTGGGAAGAAAGAACAGGGAGAAAGTGAGAGTAGAGAAAGAACACGGTGCACATAAAGGGAAGAGGAACCAGCAGAAGACAAGCAGTAAAAACGAACAAACCAACCCAAATGAAAACCCAGGAGATTAACAAAGGACACAAAAAGATGCTGGGCTTGCAAGAATGGGTTAGAAAACATAGCTATGAGTTGAGTTTAGGGGAGAACAAAATACACAGGGTTAAAAACTGTTTTCTCCACCTCCATTTTTGAAAGGTGTCCCAGATTTTCTGGAGAGGGAGCCCTCCTTCCTGCCCACTTGCTTCATACACTTTTCCTCCTTCCCCACAGATATCAAATGCTTCTCAGAAGACAGGTGTCCTGATGTATCAGCCTGAAAAAATCTAGACTCACTAGATTCTCACTTCCTTGTCCATTCAGCCCACTTCCCTCCCTGAGCCCCATTCATCTCCTTCTCTCCACCAGTCATTTTCAATCTATTAACCAACCTTCCATGCAGTATTTTGTCTCTTTCTCCCAATCCTCTACTTCCATTCCTCTCCACTCCCATGTCAGGAAACAATAGAGTTTGGGAGGCATAACTGGTCACCTCATTTTTTCCCCCAAATAACTACTTCCTTTGTGTTATAGGTTGCCCAGGCTGTTGTGTTCTTTGGGAAAGGTTACCATAACTTAATGCTATACTTGTAACGGAAAATTTGCCTACCTCGGTGGTGAAGCCGGTGGGGTATAAAATGCAAGTGCTGAGGGAAAAGGTTGCTTTTTCAGTGCTTGTATAAGATTTGGCTTATATTCTGGATCAACACACCATAATGAACCTTTTCCATTCACCTGGAGGGGGGAAACATAGTAGTGTGAATTAGAAGATTTAGGAGAAATTAGTAAACAAGCCATAGAGGAGTCCACTGTTACAATACTAATATTAAACATCCATTGTATCAACACTGACTATAGGCTATGGTATTTCCATTCTAAACCCATTTTCCCTCACCATTTTCTCAGCTAGAACTTGCAAAGTTTGATTTCAGTCCATGCTAAATATTTTTGTAAGTCTGAAGAAAGTCTCTTCAGCCATTTGAGGGGCAGTGATATGGGCCCCCTTTCTACCCCCCAGAAATAGGGTCCCAAAGTTGGGATTCCCTCCTCTCTCCCCTGCACTCTAGGAATGTAGGGAGTTGTGTGAAATGAGCCCAGGTAGTATGTCAACTGAGCCTGGCATGAGGAAGATGAGGAAATGTACATATTAGTAGAGTCATATTAGCAAAAACTGCAAGGTAAGCATCTGAAAAGGACTGGGAGGTTTAAAGTGTTTGTAACTTTTTTTGTTTTAGCCAGTCTTTTCAAATCCATCCAAGTCAAATGTCTGTACTGAGGAGTAAATGCATAGCATGTTGGAAGTTGCAAAAACAAGTTGTCATAAACGGATAGTTAAGAGTTAATAGAACAGAAGTACTTCATATCTTTTGCCGGTAAAGGGTTAACAAGATCAGTGAGCCAGGCTGTCACCTGACCAGAGGACCAATCAGGGGACAGGATACTTTCAAATCTTGAGGGAGGGAAGTTTTTGTGTGTGCTGTTAGTTGTTGGTTGTTGTTCTCTCTAGGGGCTCAGAGGGACAGGATGTGCAACCAGGTTTCTCTCCAATCTCTCTGATACAGGCCCTTATAAGTTTAAAATAGTGAGTACTGGATAGATAAGGTGAGCTAAGCTTATGTTTGTTTTCTTTATTTGCAAATGTGTATTTGGCTGGAAGGAGTTCAAATTTATATTTTGCTGAAAGGATTTTAATTTGTACTTGAATACTTAGGCTGGGAGGGTGTTCCCAGTATCTATAGCTGAAAGACCCTTTACCTATTCCATTTTAAATTTACAAAGATAATTTTTACTGATTTTTTCCTTCTTTAATTAAAAAGCTTTTCTTGTTTAAGAACCTGATTGTTTTTTTATTCTTGTGAGACCCCAGGGGACTGGGTCTGGATTTACCAGGGAATTGGTGGGAGAAAGGAGGGAAGGGGGAGAGAGAGGCTAATTTCTCTCTGTGTTAGGATTACTTTCTCTCTCAGGAAGAGTCTGGGAGGGGGAGAAAGAAGGAGGGAGGAAGGTGCATTTTCCTCTCTGTTTTAGATTAAAGGAGTTTGAATCACAGTGATCTTCCAGGGTAACCCAGGGAGGGGAAGCCTGGGAGAGGCAACGGTGAGGGAAAGGGTTTACTTTCCTTGTGTTAAGATCCAGAGGGTCTGGGTCTTGGGGGTCCCTGGGCAAGGTTTTGGGGGGACCAGAGTGTACCAGGCACTGGAATTCCTAGTTGGTGGCAGCGCTACAGGTTCTAAGCTGATAACTGAGCTTAGAGGAATTCATGCTGGTACCCCATCTTTTGGACGCTAAGGTTCAGAGTGGGGAATTATACCATGACACAAGTCATGTTTGATTTATCACATGAGTAAAGGGAGAACAAATTCTGAAAAACAAATGTGCGAATTAACAGCTCCATAACTGAGAGAAACTTTTCAGTTTTCTTCTAACCTTTAAAACAAAATCATTTTTGGGTTGACTAGGTGCAAGGGAAGTCAGCATCCCAGGAGTGTGTATGAATGTAAGGGCTGGTCTATGCACAGCTTTTGTACTGCTACAGTGGGTTAGAAACAGAGTTAAAACAGTACAATCCCCTAATTATAAGGGCTGTAGTTACACCAATATAACAGGTGTTTAGATCAGAATAGTTTAGTCTCAGGTTATGTCTACGTCTCATAGCCTAAGCTGTCAGAGCACGCTAGAGTAGACGCAGCTGATACCTACAGAAAAAGTTTTTCTGCTGATCTAGGAACACTACCTTCTTGAACAATGTTAGCTATGTTGACAGACATACTCTTCCATCCACACAGCTGTGTGTATACTGGGGTTTTTGTCAATATAGCCATGTCGCTCGCAGGGGTGGGGTTTTTCACATCCCTCCCTGATGAAGCTATTAACTTTAAGTGTAGACATGTCCTTAAATGAAGTGAAAGCAGCAAGTGTTAGGTTAGACAAGCTGCTGCAACCATTGCAACTCCCCCAGCCACCCACCCCCGCAGAGTCTAGCTGGAAATTAAGAATTCCAGGAAGTCAGAAACACACTGTCAGACTGACCCCAGGCCCCATTCCTCTTTTTATCTGAATAACTGTTTCTGCATTAATGTTTCAGTTCAGAAGGTTCTTGCATCTCTTAGTACTCTTGAGTAATACTCTGACAATACTCTTCTCCCATCTTTGCTTTCTGGTTGGAATGGTATTTTACAATAAATCAAAAACATGAACAGCCAGTTTCTTCTACACCAGGGTAGGCAACCTATGGCACATGTGCCGAAGGCAGCACGCGAGCTGATTTTCAGTGGCACTCACACTGTCTGGGTCCTAGCCACCGGTCGGGAGGCTCTGCATTTTAATTTAATTTTAAATGAAGCTTCTTAAACATCTTAAAAACCTTATTTACTTTACACACAACAATAGTTTAGTTATATATTATAGACTTATAGAAAGAGACCTTCTAAAACGGTTAAAATCTATTACTGGCACGCAAAACTTTACAGTAGAGTGAATAAATGAAGACTTGGCACACTGCTTCTGAAAGGCTGCCGACCCCTATTCTACACTGAAGTCCATGGCCTTTGTCAAGACTGGGGGAAAATACTTTTTTCAGTCAAATGGCCTTAGCTTGAATAAGCCCTCCATTTAACACCAACATAGACACAATTTAGATTTTAGCAGATCAAATTAGATTGCAACTTAACCATCTAAAATCACCTCATGCAACAGAGTTGCTGTAAAGCTTGTGGGCAACCGCTGCTAGGTTCCCAGTCAGGTGTACAAGACAAAAGTGTTTTATTAGGCTGTCACACCTTTCGGGGGCAGGAGGGAGGGAGGGGCAACAACTACAGCAGTCTTTCCCAGCAATAACAAGGAAGGCACTGGTAGCAAATCAAAATAAAAGTCCTCCATCAGGCCTATCTTCCCTCGGAGACAGACTGGCTGGCAGCAATCTCAAGCAGTTCCTGATCCCAGAAGGCTTCTCACAGAGCGAGACCTGGAGGTCTGCTCTTCCTTCCAGCTAGTTCCCAAATGAGTTGGACTCTACCCTTTTAACCTCTTCTTGCAAACCTGATACCTATAGCATGGTTGGGATGACTGAGCCCACAGCAGCTCATTAACCCTTTCATTGCCTCAATAACCCATCACACTGAGCCTATACTGATGTTAATTCAATTACGTTAAACTATTTTGACTAAATTTGATTGAAAAAATACCATTTCTTCCTAGTCCAGGCGAGGCCAATGACTCCTCGTGGCTTACAGTTTAGTGAGAAAGCATCATGTCTGGTAACCAACTACTAAGTGAATTATTGTGGTCCCATGTTTCCAAAACCTGAAATCCTGACAATTCAGTGTATCCTACTTGGTAGAACCCGTAAGCCCAGCAATGTTACCACTATTTTGCTACACATTCCAGGTTATTCAAATTGACATATAAAAAAAACTACGCATGAGAGAATATGCTCTACTTCTCCCAAAGCTTCTTTGCCCATTCACTGCATATAGGGGAAAGCTATTAGTTAGGCTAGTTGCTTCTTGTAATACAGAAGAGACAAATCAGATACTGAGAGTTAAAGCAACCCTATCCCAGTGAGCTATCATGTCACAGCTAGGAGGCTAGCAGTGCCAAGTTTTCCTGTTGAGAAATCTGGCAGAATCTTACAAAAGCCACTAATGTATACGGATGATGGAAGGTGGATCAAGTAAAAAAATAAAAGATGACAAATATAAATGATTCTGTATTAACTTATAAAAAGAACAGAAAATGCATAATACCAGACAGCCATTCTGACACGTTGGTTATTAAATATTTGCATTAGAGCAATTCTATATTTTAGAACAGAAGAGAAAATAAAAGTAATCTTGTCAATACATGAGAAAAATGTTTCAGAATGAAGATTCAAACTTCATGGGATAAAGCCTCAGCATTTGTAAATTGTCAAATACCTACTGACTTCATTGGGCCTATAACTACTTACACCAGCTGAGGATCCATTCCTATGCTTTTATGAACTGATGTTCCTGACAATTAAATATTGTCAGGGCTTAGACAGCACCAGTGTAGCATCCACTCACGGAGGGATCTAAGTTATTCGGCTTTTTTCATACGATGACAAATTTTGTTATAAAAAGAGCCTGCACTATGAATTAGGGGAAAAATTCAGAAATAAAAGTGTGTTATTTAGTGGTTATTGAAATACCCTACAAACAGATGCCTCTGAACGTTGCTTTCTGTAAAATTCCTTTTTTACAGGATACTATTCTTTACCCTGCAACAAAGCTTAGTGTGAAAACTACAAAAAATACACCAACTATTTTTCTTTAGATATTTGTATTTAAATAGACTATTAGCCAGCTAACCCCAGCACAGCTCTGATTACCCTAACTGGCTGAACTCACCCTCTTAATAAGAGTATATTGCACAGGGTGGATAAAAATCAATGATCTTTTAAAAAAAATGTTAATCAGCATTATAAAATGCTTTTTGAGGAAAAAAACCTATCTAAAAATTTAGTTTTATTTTAGATATATTATAGCTCAAAGATATCTCATCATGGATTAGGGATTACAAATTCTTATTCTATAGTATGAGACAAATATATTTGTGTAATATTTAACAAAAGTTATGTAAATTAGTTCCAATAGTTCATGGATTAGGGACCCAATCTTATGGGGTCCCAGGGGCTTCTATACGGATTATTTAGGTTAATCTTTCTATCTACCCAATGGGACTCAGTGCTCAGTCTAGAAGATACCATCAGAGATGCTTAGTTTTGCAGTTCTCAGACTGGATTTAGGTCTCCAGAGATAACATGCTTGTTAACAGCAAAAATGTATTAAAATATATAGAGGTGATAAATAACAGACCTCAAGCCTATTGTCCTGCTGTAAATTTGTGTACACAGAGTCAATCCCTTACCTCTCTCTAAAAGTGAAAAGTTTCAAAAAGTTCAATGAATAGAAGATTGTTGAGGGCGAAATAGATCTGGACGAGGAGAAGAAGTCTGAAGATAAATATGAGAAGGGAGAGACAGGCAGTAGAAACAAAAGTGAAACCGTTTGAGCAGCATATGCCAGAAGTCTTGAGGTCTTTCTGACTGTTTTGAGATCTACCATACGTGACAAAGCTCTGTCCTTGTCTCCGTGGGCCCCATGCATCCTGGTGGATTTTGCTGGACTCAGAGGTTCACTGTGACCCTCCACATAGCCCTTCTCTCTAGAGGCAGGGGTCACAGCCTACTGAGCCATTTTCATCATAAGCCAGCGAGAGAGGTTAGGAGAAGCTATCCTCCCTTGCACAGTCTCTGTTGTCTCTCAGTCTCAGTGATTAATCAGGGGCACAGGAGGGAGCCCTGGCCCACCCTCTACTCTGGGCTCCAGCCCAGGGACCCTAATAGTATCAGCTATGGTAGCTGATTGTTTAAAAACAGGATGTGTATAATTCCCTGGGCTACTTCCCCACAGCAGCCCCCAATTCCTCAAGCTCCACTTCACCCTTACCTCAGGGCCTCCTTCCTTGTGCGTGATATGGTGTGTACTGCTCAGTCTCTCCAACAGCACAACTTCCTCCCATAGCGCCTGACATGCGCACCTCCCTGACTAACCGGGAGGCTTTTAACTAGTTTCAGCCAGCCCCTGATTGGTTTCAGGTGTCCCAATCAACCTAGCTGTCTCCACTGCTTTCTGGAAGGATCTTAATTGGCGCCAGGTGTCTTGATTAACCTGGAGCAACTGCCATTTAGTTACCATGGTAACAGGGGTTTGTTTAGCCTGGTGCTAACATACCTGTTTTTCACTACTTTCCTACAGCCATCTGGCTTTGCCCCATCACATATCCCCCCCCCCCCAACACCATAGAGTTCTGCAACTTGGGACGCCAGGCAGTGTGCTCGTCACAGACCCTCAGCGTTGCCGTAGTGGCATCCAGCCCTGTGCCGTATGTGGAACTGGAATGGCTGGAGGAATAAGAACCACCTGGTGACCTTCTTTTCTTTATTCCGCTGCATCTACTGGAGGGGTGCATGGTCCGTCACAAGAGTAAATCGCCAGCCTAAGAGGTAATAATGCAGTGTCTCCATGGCCCATTTGACAGCAAGGCATTCTCTCTCAACTACTGAGTATTTCTGTTCTCTTGGGAGCAGCCTTCTGCTTAGGTAGAGAATAGAGTGTTCCTCTTCTCTCACCATTTGCGACAGTACCGCCCCCAACCCCATCTCGGAAGCGTCTGTTTGTAAAATAAATTCCTTGTTAAAGTCTGGGGCTATGAGTACAGGGTCATTACAAAGGGCCATCCGAAGATCTGTGAATACCCCTCTGCTGCGTCGGTCCACTTCACCATGTCTGGATCTCGGGCCAGGTCCGTTAAGGGACTTGCCCTAGTGGCAAAGAGGGGAATAAAACATTGGTAATAGCCTACCACGCCTAGGAACGCGTGGACCTGCTTCCTTCAGGTCGGCCGGGGCTAGTTTTTAATTGCCTCTAGCTTATTCATTTGGGGCTTCACTATGCCCCTTCCTACAATATACCCCAGGTACCTAGCGTCTGGCCCTATGGCGCATTTAGCAGGATTAGCGGTGAGGCCAGCCCATCTTAAGCTGCGTAGTAGTGCCTCAACTTTCTCTAAGTGGGTTCCCCAGTCTGGCATATGGATTATGACATCATCTAGGTACACGACTGCATAATAGTATGGTGGCACAGCAATTTATCTATGAGGCGCTGGAATGTGGCTGGGGCCCCATGTAACCCAAAAGGGAGGACAGTGTACTGGAATAGCCCGTCCAGGGTGAAGAACGCTGTCTTTTCTTTAGCTTCTTTAGTCAGTGGAATCTGCCAATACCCTTTTGTCAGACCGAGTGTAGAAAAGAATCAGGCACTACCTAGTCAACCAGTTCATCGATGCGTGGTATGGGGTATGCATCGAATTGAGATACTTCATTCAGTCAGCGAAAGTCATTACAGAATCTCGTGGAACCGTCAGGTTTAGGCACTAAAACAATTGGACCTGACCACTGACTAAAAGATTCTTCAATCACCCCTAATTCGAACATTTTCTTTACTTCGGCCTTGATTTCTTCTCTTTTGGCTGCTGGGATTCGGTAGGGTCTCAGTGTTACCTTGGCTCCAGAGATCGTGCGGATATGATGATAGATCTCAGTCGTCTGTCTCAGTTTTGTAGAGAACACATCTCGGTTGTGATTAATCACGTCGGCTGCCTCGATCTTTCGGATCGTCATCAAGTTGGGTGATATCCTCGCTTGTGTAAGTTATCCTCTGGGAAAGGGTCTCCTGCGCATCTAAGCATGCCTTTCAATTGTACAAAGGTTTTAGAATATTGATGTGGTAAATTTTCTCCGGTTTCTTGTGGCCTGGCTGCTGCACCTTATAGTTCACCTCTCCCACAGCTTCGATCACTTCATAGGGTCCCTGCCACTGGGCCAAGAGTTTACTTTCTGCTGTGGGCACCAGGACCATCACTAGATCCCCTGGTTGGAACCATCAAAGCTTTGCTTGGTGGTTATAATGGGTTTGTTGGGTCTCCTGTGCTTTCTCCAAGTGTTGTCGTACAATGGGCGTAACTCGGGCTATCCGATCCCTCATCTGCAGTACACGCTCCACTATGTTCCTTCCGGGATTTGGCTCCTCTTCCCAGGCTTCTCTGGCTATAGCCAATATGACCCGGGAGTGGTGCCCATATAGTAATTTGAACGGAAAGAAACTCATGGAGGCTTGTGGGACCTCCTGGATGGCGAACATGAGGTATGGCAATAGGGTATCCCAATCTTTCCCATCCCGGCTCACCACTTTCCTGATCATGGCTTTGAGAGTCCTACTGAACCTTTCCACAAGGCCACCTGTCTGCAGGTGTTATACAGTGGTCCATAGGGCTTGGATGTGGAGCAATGAACAGAGATCTTTCATTAACTTGGACACAAAAGGTGTCTCTTGATCCATCAATATCTCCCTGGGTAGCCCAACCCGGGCAAAGATCTGTACTAGCTCCTTAGCTATTGTCTTGGAAGTCGTGTTGTGTAGGGAGACAGCTTCTAGGTTGCATAGTCCAGTACAGCAAGCACATGTTGGTGGCCTCGAGCTGTTTTCTCTAGGGGACCTACCAGATCCATGGCCATGCATTCAAATGGTACTTCTATTATTGGAAGAGGTATCAAAGAGGCCTGCAAATGCGGGCGAGGGCTATGTAGCTGACACCCCACACAAGAACCTCCACAGGATCCGTGCCTGGGTTTTCTCTACCCCTAGGTGTCCTCCAAACAGGTGACTGTGGGCAAGGCTCAGTATGGCTTTTTGATGTTTTTGTGGCACCAGAAGTTGCTGTATCTCTTGCTCCTGCATTTGCATCACCCGGTACAGGAGATCTTTCTTTACTATAAAGTAAGGTCCTGGACCCATCCTCGGGTATCCCATCTATCTCGGGTATCCCATCTATCTTTCCTGGCTTTATCATATCTGGGGTCTTCAGCCTGGTCCCACCCAAAAGTCTCTCTCCCAGGACTCACCTGCGTGAGCTCCCAGGGACCCGCTTCTGCTTCTTTCAATGGCTCACCACCGTCACGGCTGGGCCGGCCTCTGGTTCACTTTCTGTGGTGGTAGTTTGTCTCTTGGCTGCTTGTGTTCATCTGCCTACGAAGGCGGTCTTCTAGCCCTGGGTCAGGATCCGGATTCCCACGGCTTTTGCGGCCTTCCTCTCTTTTTTGGTCTTCCGGGTCCTTCAGGGGGCTGAGAACAGATCCTGAGAAATCTCAGCGAACATCGGGGGTTGGCATTCCCCTGGAGATAAGTCGCTGCCCTCAGGGTCCCCACCTCCCTCCAGCCTCTCGGGGGGGAGTAAATTATCAAACCCTGGATAGTCCCTCCCAATGACTACAGGATATGGTAGTTTAGGAACCATGACCACTAACACCTCCATGGGGTTCCCAGGAACCTCTACTTCCACCAGGATGGTGGAGTAATGGCTCACGGCCCCATGCACACATGTCACTGCTACATGTTTGGCTTGTGGCAGCTGGTTACTATTTACCAGCTTACCCGATATGAGGGTGATAGCACTCTCAGAGTCCACAAGCGCTGTAGCCTCTGCTCCATTTATCGTCACCAACCTGGTGTAGTTATGCGGGGCTAATGCGACGCCTGCAAGGTAGATAAGGGAGCATGGGACCTCAGAATCCCCCAAGTTACATTGCATAGGCTCCTTGGTGCTGGGACACTGTGCTACTATGTCCCCACTCCCCACATGCATAACATCTATAATTGCTTCTAATCACTCCCCTATCATGGGAGTTAGGGGGTTTAGTCCCAGGGTCCCCCCCATTCAGGCCAATTCCTTTCTTCTGGGGTCCCCGCTGGTTTTCATGCCCGCCTTCCACCTAGGACTCCCTGGGGGTTTGGTCACACAATCTTCCAGGGTTGGGTTCGGGCGCTTGCTCCAAAAGGTGCTTTCTTTGGGTAGTCAGATCAATTCCCTGGCTGTCATCCGTCTTTCACGTCATTCTGTGATCATCTCATCGTAGGTGAATGGATCATTCTGGCCTACCCATTTGCGGAGATCTGGTGGCAGTCCCCACATGTAATGGTCCACCACCATAGGGTCTCCAAAATCTTGTCCAGGCTGCACAAAAAAGGGGTGAGAATGCTGACCCCACTGCTCCTGGGGCCATGCCTCACGCCGAGCAGTCCTCTAGAATGAGAGGAGATATGCCTCTACGTCATCTTCTGATGTCATCTTTGGCAGACAACCAGTGGCCCTCAGAGTTCACATCCTGTCGGACCCCCGGGCCTGGATGGTGAGGCTCTTCAGCTGGTCCACTACCTCTCGCAAGTGGGCACGATGTTGGGTTGCCTGGCCCATCAATAATTGATTGGTTTCCTGCTGTAGCCACGTAGACTCCTGTTGTGCCATCGCCTGAGCCCAGGTGGCCTCCTGCCGGGCTGCCGTGGCTTGTACCAGAGCTCTTAGTACCTCCTCCATTGTGATACAAAGCAAACAAACAAACCAAAACAAAAAAATCCAAAACCCCAGTGCACTTATTTTTTTTTTTAAACCTCTTTCTTCCACACACTGTGAACAATGATCCCACGGTTAACACCAGTTGTGACAAAGCTCTGTCCTTGTCTCCATGGGTCCCGTGTTTCCTAGCGGATTTCACTAGTCTCAGAGGTTCACTGTGACCCTCCACATAGCCCTCCTGGAGGCCAGGGTCACAGCCTGCTGAGCTATTTTGATCATAAGCCAGCGAGGGAGGTTAGGAGAAGCTATCCTCCCTTGCACAGTCTCTGTTGTCTCTCAGTCTCAGTGATTAATCAGGGGCACAGGAGGAAGCCCTGGCCCACCCTCTACTCTGGGCTCCAGCCCAGAGACCCTAATAGTATCAGCTATGGTAGCTGATCGTTTAAAAACAGGATGTGTATAATTCCCTGGGCTACTTCCCCACAGCAGCCCCCAATTCCTCAAGCTCCACTTCACCCTTACCTCAGGGCCTCCTTCCTTGTGCGTGATATGGTGTGTACTGCTCAGTTTCTCCAACAGCACAACTTCCTCCCATAGCGCCTGACATGCATGCCTTCCTGACTAACTGGGAGGCTTTTAACTAGCTTCAGCCAGCCCCTGATTGGTTTCAGGTGTCCCAGTCAACCTAGCTCTCTCCACTGCTTTTTGGAAGGATCTTAATTGGCACCAGGTGTCTTGATTAAGCTGGAGCAACTGCCACTTGGTTACCATGGTAACAGGGATTTGTTTAGCCTGGGGCTAACATACCTGTTTCCCACTACTTTCCTATAGCCCTCTCGTCTTGCCCCATCACACATAGCATTCTCTCACTAGAAGGGAAAACCTATAATGGCAGCATGCCATAAAAGAGACCCAGTTTGGGAATATTTTAATGAAGTTCCTCTACCTGTGGGTAAGACAGGCATGCATCCAAAATGGAAACAGTGCAACAGAGAAAGGCAAGGCCTGGTTGCCCGAATGAAAAACCATCATGAGAAGTGTTCTTTCTCAGGAGGAACCTGCGTTGATGAAAGGACCATATCTGAACACGCAGGATCTTCAGGCTGGTAAACTTTTTTATTTCATACTTCTTTCTTAAGGACTGCCTGTTTTCCTTCTGGACAATTTTTGAATTCTCATGTTTGAGCAAAAAATATAGTTGTTACTCTATGGTACTATCATTTTAGATGCAGTTGTGATAAAAAATAAATAGAAATAAATAGCTGAAATAGGCAGATCTTCCTTTTACAATTTCACCTTTAAAGTAGTACTAAGTGTCAGTGAATGTAATACTAAATGAGCAATATGGTAATAATAATTAAATAACTGCATTAACTTATTTTGTTTAGGAGAATCCATCCTCAACGTACAGGATTCTGAAGACTATCCACCTTCAAAATCACCAGCATTTTCTATAGTTTCAGAAAAAACAACAAGGAGTCCTTGTGGCACCTTAGAGACCAACAAGTTTATTTGGGCATAAGCTTTCATATGGGCTAAAATCCACTTCATCAGATGCATGGAGTGGAAAATACAGAGGCAGGTATAAATACACAGCACATGTTTATAGTTTCAGAGTTATCTGCCAATGATAGTGTTTCAGTCACATCATGTATGTCCAAGGCTGATGCAAGGATGTTTCACGCCCTAGGCGAAACTTCCACCGTGCGCCCTTCCCCCCCCCCCGGACCTCCACTCTGAGGCGCCCTTCTCCCCACGGCAGCTCCCCTCCTCCACCCTGAGGTGCCCCCCCTTGCGGCAGCTCCTCACCCTCTGCCCTGAGGCGCCCCCCTTGCAGCAGCTCCGCACTCCGCTCCGTCTCCACCTCGAGCACGCAGTCACTGCTTCACTTCTCCTGCCTCCCAAGCTTGCGGCGCCAATCAGCTTAGGCACCGCAAGCCTGGGAGGCAGGAAAAGTGAAGCAGCCACGGCGTGCTCGGGGAGGAGGCAGGGCCGGGGTGAGCTGGGGCGGGGAGTTCCCCTGCGTGCCGGCCCCCCCCCCTTGCAGCAGGCAGCCCTCCCTGCGCTCCCCTGCCCCAGCTCCCTCCACCTAAATGCCGGCGGCGACCGGGGCAGCCGAAGATCCAGCCACGGCAGTCACTGCTGAAGAAAATGGCACCCCCCAAATCCTAGCGCCCTAGGCGACTGCCTAGGTCGCCTAAATGGTTGCACCGGCCCTGTGTATATCACATAGCCACAGTAGATCACCTGTAGCAAAAAGAAAAAAAACCTCCATCATCCAGAAACAACCACAGATAACTTTGTGATAGAACCAGCAGATTACAAAAAGAAGTAATCATGAAAAAATTGCCCGGGTTGTTTATGCAATGAACTCTCCTTTCGTATGACTGAGAACCCACACTTCATTAACATGGTTCAGTCATTAAGATCAGGATACAGTCAACCCAGCAGAGGAGATGTCACAGGCAAATTGCTGGATAAAGTGTATGAAAGAGAAATTGAGCAGTGTGCAAAAGGTCTAGAGGATAAAATAGTTAACCTGAGTCTTGATGGGTGGAGCAATGTCCACAATGATCCTGTTGTATGTGCCTGTGTGACAACAGAAGGGAATGTCTTCCTTACAGAAACAATTGATACATCAGAAAATGTGCACACAGCAGAATACTTACAAGAAGTATCAGTAAGAGCTATAACAAACTGTGAAAAAAATTCAAATGTCTAGTACCACAGCTTGGTCACAGACAATGCTGCAAATGTATCCAATATGAGAAGAAATTGTGTAGAAGAGAGTGAAGAGAGTCCCAAGCTAATAACATACGGTTGCAGTGCTCATTCAATGCATCTCCTTGCCAAAGACTTCAGTGTTCCAGAAATAAAGGATAAAGTTGTTGAAATTGCAAAATCCTTCCCTAACAACCACTTTGCAGCAGCTGCTCCGAAAAAAACAGGAGGAACCAAGCTAACTCTCCCACAAAACGTGTGATGGAACTCAGTAGTGGACTGTTTTGAGAACTATATCAAGAAATGGCCTAATCTGATGACAGTTTGTGAACAAAATCGTGAAAAAATAGAGGGCACTGTCACAGCCAAAGTTCTCAACATTGGGCTTAAGAGAAATGTTGAACACATCCTGAGTACCCTGAAGCCTATTTCTGTAGCCTTGAACAAAATGCAGGGAAATAGCTGTTTTATTGTTGATGTTGTTGAAATTTGGAAAGAACTGAGTGAGGTCTTAAAAAGAGAAATATGCAATGACAGAGTTAAATTACAAGCATTAAAAAAACGAATGGGACAAGCACTATCTCCAGCTCATTTTCTTGGAAATATTCTCAATACCAGGATCAAACCTTAACTGCTGAAGAGGAGTTTGCTGGATAGCCATCATCCTCACATAATGCCAACTATAATAAACTTCAGAGCTAAGGGTGAACCATTCAAGAAATATACCGTATGTTTGCTGATGATATTTTAAAGAAAGGCACACCAGTGAACTGGTGGAGGTCATTTAAGCACTTGGATTCAGAGACTGTTGAAATGATAATCTCACTTTTAATAGCAGTAGCTTCTTCTGTCGGTGTAGCAAGAATATTTTCTTCCTTTGGACTAATTCAATCCAAACTGAGAAATCGTTTGGGACCTGAAAAAGGAGGAAAGCTTGCTTTTCTTTTCCAGATTCTGAGCAAACAGAAAAATGAAGGTGAAGACAACTGAATTAGGTGCAGAAGCCAATATTTTAGGTTTCTCATGTTGACCTGGCTCACATAGTCAATTTAATATTTTTTTAAATATTTAATTTAACCATTTTAGTTAAAAACAATTTTAACAAAAACCAACCTGATTTTAAAAAACTTGAATGTTTAACTAAATTCAAAAATTCATATGCTTGTTTTGTTAAAATAGTGTATGTTTCCTGTTGAAGAAAAAAATCCAGAATACAGATCGTTGTTCTAGTTAAATAAAACAATTTAAATGTCTGTCTGGTGATGTTCTCCTCCTAATATAGCATGGCAAGAAAATCCTCCAAATGTTAATGATTAACCTGTTGAATTGGAGATAGTTCACCTCCCAGTTTTCTGATATAGATGTAAAACTAATCTGAAAAGTTTTCAAAATAAATCACTTAAAAATGTATAGTGTGTACCTTCTAAAAATGAAACCTACATCTATCTCTGAGCTGTAAAGAATATGTATTAAGGTTATAACAGCCAACAAGAATGCACTTTTATGTAGAAATCCATGATTAAATCAAGTCCTTCTGACTAGTGACTTAAATCATGATTTAAATCAATTTGATTTAAATCAAATTCACCCTGATATAGAGCCATTATTTTATTTGAAAATTGGCTTTGTGCAACAACGGTGATAGCTGCTGGTGAGGCCTCTTCTTTTTCCCAGCTTTCTTCTGGGGCTCATCTCTTGAGAATTGCTTCTGGGTTGGCTTGCGGGCTCATTCCATTCTAGGCTAGTCCTCAAAGGACCCACCCGCTTGGCTTCCTCTTCCTTCCTTGAGAGCTCTCATGCCTTCCCTCATGGAGCACTGAAAACTCATCTTATCTATCATTCAATTGCTACATACGGTATTCCTATTCTGAATAGGATACAATTTTACCCGCACTTCCATTGTGCTAAACAGAGGCATAAATCAGCTTCTTTATGGCACTGCCTGTGGAGCAATAAGTAACTACTGTGCTCAGATTCATCACTCAGTAAAAACTTAGTGGGAATCGATGTGAATTTCAATCTGGCACTGCCTCTTTGGGGTACAGATGTGAAAGACCCAGTTGAAAGAACTGTATACAATGTCACCAATAAGAAGGACGTTGAGCCTTACTTTACTGATCACTTAATCCACTCCAGCTTTTACAACGCAGGTCAAGGAAATCAGATCTTGGCCTTCTAAAAGACACACATATTAACTTCACAGTGCAAAAGAAAACTTCTGTAAAACCTGAGGACTGTACACAGTAGAATTCGGCATTAACCAATACCACCAAGATACATCTACAGTTATTTCCTCCTGCCTAGGCTACAACACAAACTAGATAAAACTTAAGCTAAAGTGTAACTTTATATCTATACTAGGAAAAAGGATGAGTTTAAGTCAGATTTAGCTAGCATGTGGTGTTACCTAAATCCTATCTAAACTTGAACACTTCTCCTAGTCAAGATAAACCTTAAAAGGTCTTTGGTCTTAATTAGGCTATGATGATCAGACTCCACTGTGGGAGGAGGATGTGTGTGACTTTCCACCCCTGCTGTGACTATAGCTATGCTTATTGAAATGTGATCATAACTTTTATTTCACATCTACCAAAATGGAAAATGTTATTGTCAGTGTAAACAAACAAATGAATTGCTGATTCATTTTAAGATCTGGGGTAAATAAGGATGGGCAGTCTAAAAAAGAAAATGCATGTGTGCAAAAAATTTTTAAAAAACAGTGACATTTGCAACCTTTATAATTCAACTCGCCATAGTAGCAGAGTAAAGGAAACTAAATGGAAGGCTTTTTAAATTGCCAATGTTTGGATTTTTTATAATAGCAAAAATCTCCCAGGCCAGTCTGCATATTTCAGGACAGTATTGAGATGCCTTTGATTGGTGGCAATATCACAGCGGGGATACCTTTTTTCTTGTCCAAAGCACCTCATTGATAAAACAGTGTTTCTTATGGCTTGTCTACACATACAAATTACTTTGGGATATAGCAGGGTGTAAATATTAAATTGATTAACTATTTTTGATTAACTCCATGTGTGGATGCTCTTATTCCCGAATAAGAGTGTCCACATGTGGAATTAATCAGGAATAACTATTCTGGAATAACTTCCCATATAGACAAGACATTAGAATAGAATGTCTCATCAAAAGAGCCTTTTCTCCTGTGAATTCACAGCTGTAAGATACCACTGCTTTTTGTCTTCTGTGGCTGAAGAACAATTGCAATCTGGTTGTGAAATCATGCTCCAAATGACTGCACAGTTCCAGTCCTCTTCTGAGACTTTTTATTTAACAATGATTCAAACCAATGCACCCATCAGTCTTACTGGCCCTAAGGCAATATTTCTCAAATGTGGCCACCACGGGCTTTTCGTGCGGCCACAACAGCCTCATGGGCAGTGTTGCTCCTAGATGTGCTGCCCTGCACTGCCACTGGAGAGAGGCGGGGCACAACTGCAGGAGCAAGGTGAGTTCTTGACCTACATTGGTGGGGCGGGGGTTGGGCGGCAGGCTCCAGCTACGGGACTTCAGGGCAGTGGCTACCAGCACTCCCAGCTCTGGCCACACAGCCCTGGCCTCCAACTGTGGGACTGCAGTGTCAGGCCCCTGGTTCCAAATGTATGGCAGCAAGCACTGGCTCCGGCCACACAGCGGCAGGCGCTGGCCACAGGTGCCAATCCCCAGCCTAGCCACACAGCAGTGGGCTCCAAACATAGGGCTTTGGGTGCCAACCTCTGGCTCTGGAGCTTCAGTCGGCCTCTTACCCCAGTTCCAGCCATGAGGTGGTGGGCACTGGACCCGGTCTCCAGCTACGCAACTCTAGCCCCTGGTGCTGATCCCCTGCCCCAGCTGCATGGCAGCAGGCACCGACCCACAGCTCTGTTCCCGGACTTCGGCCATGCAGTGGTGGGAGCTGGCTCAGGCATTGACTCCTGGCTCCAGCCATACACCCCTGGGCTCTAGCACCCAGCTCTGGGCTCTAGCTATGCAGTGGCAGGCACTGGCCCCAGGTGCTGAGCCACAGCTCTGGCTCCGCTCCCTGGCTCCGGCCATGCAATTCCTGTCCCTAGCTCCGGGCATTGAGCCCTGCCCCTGGCCGCATGGCAACAGTCACCAGGCCCAGGCTCCGGCCATGTGACATTGGGGCTCATCACCCCCCCATTCCTCCAGCCCCCGCTGCCTCCCACAGCCTTGTATCCATCCCTCCTACATAGCTTCGGGGCCCTGCTTCCTCCCCCAGCCCCACATCCATCCCACCATTGCCTCTGATCCCCTTTGGCCCCACCATCCAGGGCTTAATGGGTCCTGGGGCTTGCTGAGAAAAGTGATATTAACAAACATGCAGGTATCATTTTTCACAGAAGACTTACTAGCTCTTGATGAAAAGAGATATTTGTATGTTTGCTAATAACACTTATCACTTTTCATAGCCTTCCAGGTAGCTACTAAGTGTGCTGTGATATTAACAAATATATAAATATCACTTTTCACAGCAAGCCCCAAGACCCATTAAGTCCTAGATAGGGGGCAAATGGGGAGACAGCATTAGTTTGCCTAAAAAACTCTACAAATATAAATTACAATGATTTGGATGTGACTCTGTGGATATTTGTTTTTCCAAAAGTTAATTAAGTATTTTAGGAAAAAAGTGTCAGTGTGGCCACTCATGAGAGTTGATCACTGCACTCTGAGGCCATCAAAAAAGACGGTTACTCACTTTTGTAACTGTTGTTCTTCGAGATGTGTTGCTCATATCCATTCCAATTAGGTGTGGGCGCGCCGCGCGCACGTTCGTTGGAGACTTTTTTACCCTAGCAACACTCAGTGGGCCAGCAGGTCACCCCCTGGAGTGGCGCCGGTATGGTGCCTGATATATACCCCTGCTGGCCCGCCCGCTCCTCAGTTCCTTCTTGCCGGCTACTCCGACAGTGGGGAAGGAGGGTGGGTGTGGAATGGATATGAGCAACACATCTCGAAGAACAACAGTTACAAAGGTGAGTAACCATCTTTTCTTCTTCGAGTGCTTGCTCATATCCATTCCAATTAGGTGATTCCCAAGCCTTACCTAGGCGGTGGGGTCGGAGCGAGACGTTGCGGACTGTAAAACCGCTGCGCCGAAAGCGGCATCGTCTCTAGCTTGCTGGACCAGTGCATAGTGTGATACGAAGGTGTGCACAGAAGACCAGGTGGCCGCACGGCAGATTTCCTGTATGGGGACATGAGCCAAAAACGCGGCCGACGAAGCCTGAGCCCTGGTAGAATGGGCGGTAAGGGCCCCCGTTGGCACGAGGGCCAAATCGTAACATGTCCTGATGCAGGACGTGACCCAGGATGCAATACGCTGGGAGGAGATTGCCAGGTCTCTCATGCGTTCCGCTACTGCCACAAACAATTGTGGTGAACGTCGGAAGAGTTTAGTTCTCTCAATGTAGAACGCGAGAGCTCTTCGGACATCCAAGGAATGGAGATGTTGCTCTCTTCGGGATGAATGCGGCTTTGGGTAAAAGACTGGCAGGAAGACGTCCTGGTTAATATGGAAGGCGGAGACGACCTTAGGGAGGAACGCCGGGTGTGGTCGCAGCTGTACCTTGTCCTTATGGAACACCATATACGGAGGGTCCACGGTCAGAGCCCGAAGCTCCGAGACTCGCCGAGCCAATGTGATAGCGACTAGGAAGGCCACTTTCCAGGACAGGTACAGCAGCGAGCATGTGGCTAAGGGTTCGAAGGGGGGCGCCATGAGCCTGGTCAAGACAAGGTTCAGGTCCCAAGTAGGGGTAGGCCATTTGACCTGAGGGTATAGTCGCTCCAGGCCCTTGATGAATCTTGACATCATAGGGTGGGAAAACACACACTTGCCAGCCTCGCCTGGATGGAAGGTGGATATAGCCGCGAGATGGACACGCAGAGAGGAGATCGCCAAGCCCTGCTGCTTGAGAGACCAAACGTAGTCCAAAATGGTGGGGACTAGCACGGAGAGTGGGTCGTGGCCGTGCTGGTTGCACCAGCAGCAGAAGCGTTTATTTCGCTAGGCAGGTTGAACGCGTGGAAGGCTTCCTGCTGCCCAACAACACTTGTTGTACTGCGTCAGAACAGCGCAGCTCAGACTGGCTTAACCAGCCAGGAGCCATGCAGACAGATGGAGGGACTGTAGATCCGGATGGCGCATCCTGCCGAAGTCCTGTGTGATCAGATCCGGCCAAGGAGGTAGGGCAATTGGATTCGCCAGGGACAGATCGAGCAGCATGGTGTACCAAGGCTGCTGCGGCCAAGCCGGAGCGATCAGGATGAGGCGGGCCTTGTCTCTCCGGACCTTGATCAGGACTCGGTGGACGAGAGGGAAGGGTGGAAAGGCGTAGCAAAGACGTCCCGTCCACGGAATGAGGAAAGCGTCCGACAGGGAGCCCGGGGAGCGACCCTGTAGAGAGCAGAACACCTGGCATTTCCTGTTCGATCTGGAGGCGAACAGATCTATCTGGGGAAACCCCCACCTCCGGAAAACAAAATAGAGGACGTCCGGACAGATGGACCATTCGTGGGACAGAAAGGAACTGCTCAGGTGATCCGCGAGGGTGTTCCGCACTCCCGGGAGAAAGGAGGCTACTAGATGAATAGAGTGGGCTATGCAAAAGTCCCACACACGTATTGCTTCCTGACACAGCAGGGAGGACCGGGTCCCGCCCTGCTTGTTGATGTAATACATGGCCGTTGTGTTGTCCGTGAATACCGCGACACAACGGCCGTGCAAATGGCATTGGAATGTCTGGCATGCTAGGCAAACTGGCCGCAGCTCCCACACATTGATGTGAAGAGTCAACTCTCTCTGTGACCATAGACCCTGTGTACGCAGGGTCCCCAGGTGCGCACCCCAGCCCAGCGATGACGCGTCCGTTGTCAAGGACACTGAGGGCTGAGGGGCGTGAAACGGTAGGCCCGCACATACTTGGGAGGGCGTTGTCCACCAGCCTAGGGAACCTAGAACATTCGGTGGAATCGTTACGATTGTGTCTATGGCGTCCCTGCCCAGTTGATAGACCGACGCGAGCCAGGACTGCAGTGGGCGCATGCAGAGTCTTGCATGCTTGGTAACGAAGGTGCATGCGGCCATGTGCCCAAGGAGAGCGAGGCACGTTCGAGCAGACATGGTCGGGAAGGCCTGTAGGCTTGTGACCATGGACACTATGGCTTGCAATCGGTGCCGGGGGAGGCTGGCCGTCGCGAGGTTGGAGTTCAGCATTGCCCCGATGAATTCTATGCTCTGCGTAGGCACCAGAGTGGACTTGTCCGGGTTGATGGTCAAGCCTAGACTCGCAAACAGCTCCGTGATGATGGTGATGTGCCCGGTCACCTGCGCCTCCGATGTGCCTCGAATGAGCCAGTCGTCGAGGTAAGGGAAGACATGGATATGATGACGGCGCAGGGCAGCGGCGACGACCGCCATACACTTGGTGAATACAATGGGGGCCGAGGAGAGCCCAAAGGGGAGGACCATGAATTGGTAGTGGTCCTGATTTACCACAAAGCGAAGATACCGCCTGTGCGGGGGAAAGATCGCAATGTGGAAGTAAGCGTCCTTCATGTCGAGAGCGGCGTACCAATCTCCGGGATCCAGGGAAGGAATGATGGTTCCTAAGGTTACCATGCAGAACTTGAACCTTTTGATGAATTTGTTCAGGCCTCGCAGGTCCAGGATGGGTCGAAGGCCCCCTTTCGACTTGGGGATTAAGAAGTAGCGGGAATAAAACCCCTTGCCCCTTAGCTCCCTTGGCACCTCCTCTATAGCTCCAATGAGCAGGAGCTTGCGAACCTCCTGGATGATAAGTTGCTCGTGAGAGGGGTCCCTGAAGAGGGACGAGGAGAGAGGATGGGAGGGGGGTGGAGAAATAAACTGAAGATGGTAACCAAACTCCACCGTGCGCAGGACCCAACAATCCGAAGTTAGCTGGGACCACGATGGTAGGAAGGGGCAGAGGCAGTTGAGGAAATGAAGTGGATCCAGGGAAGGGATTGGTAAGCTGCTCTCGGGCGCACCTTCAAAAGTTCGCCTTGGGTCCCTGCGGTGGCTTGTTGGACCCAGAAGTGTTACCCCTTTGAGGACCTGACTGACGTCTGCGGTTCGGCCGGCCTCGCCTCCGGTTAAAATCTTGTCTGGGGCGAGGCGGGGGGTAAGTGCACTGATGGTAGGGGCGGAATGGCCTTCTCTGAGTCTGGGGCGTGTGCATTCCCAGCGAATGCATGATGACCCGGTTATCCTTCAGGCTCTGTAGCCTGGGATCCGTCTTTCTCAGAGAAGAGGCCCTGCCCGTCGAATGGCAGGTCCTGGATCGTATACTGTAGCTCCGGCAGTAGTCCGGAAGACTGCAGCCACGATATACGGCGCATGGCTACACCCGACGCCAGTGTTCTTGCTGCCGAATCTGCGGCATCTAAGGACGCTTGTAGCGAGGTCCTGGCAACCCTCCTGCCCTCTTCCAGGAGAGATGAAAATTCCTGGCGTGAGTCCTGGGAAAGCAGCTCTGTAAATTTGCCGACAGCCTCCCAGGGGTTGTGGCTGTAACGGCTCAGGAGGGCTTGCTGGTTCGCCACATGGAGCTGAAGGCCTCCCGCAGAATAAATCTTGCGGCCCAGCAAGTCCATGCGCCTGGCTTCCCTGGATTTTGGCGCAGGAGCTTGTGGCCGTGGCGTTCCCGCTCATTGACTGATTGTACCACCAAGGAGCAGGGAGCGGGGTGTACATAGAGGTACTTATACCCCTTGGATGGTACCATATATTTCCTTTCCACTCCGCGGGCAGTGGGTGGAATGGAGGCCGGAGACTGCCATATGGTGTCCGCCTTCACCTGGATCGACTTGATGAAGGGGAGGGCTACCCTGGTCGGTGCCTCCGCAAAGAGGATGCTTACCACTGGGTCCTCTACTTCCGGGACTTCCTCTACAGGAAGGTTTATGTTCTGGGCAACTCGCCTCAGAGGGTCCTGATGTGCCTGGAGATCAATCGGCAGGGGCCCTGATGAAGATGTGCCTGCTACCGCCTCATCTGGGGACGAGGAAGAAGACACCCCAGGGAGGAGTGGTTCCTGAACGGAAGCCTCGTCCAGAGGGACCTCCACTTCCCGGGCATCCTGCTGCGCCAGGGGATCCACAGGGTCTTCCTCCATACCTGAGGGGGGAGGCCGCCTGACTGTGGCCTCTGGTCCATGATGCTCCGATTGGCTCGAGCGAACTGGGCCCGAAGGTTCACCCTGGGCTTGGTGGTATGCCCAGGGCGTCCAAAAGGACCATTGTGGTGGTCCCTGGTCCGGGCGGGCCTGAACATCCGAACCCCCGTAAGAGGCGCTGTCCATACAGGAAGAAGCGGACGACTGCCGTGAAGGCCATGGAGGAGCCGTCGATGACTGCGGCAGGCCTCTGCGCATCCTGATGTCGTCTCTGCGCGGTGCCGGCGAGCGGTACCGGGAGTCATGGCGGTACCTCGATCTGGACCGGGACCTGCTACCAGCTCGGTGCCGGGAGGTCGACCGGTGCCATACGCTGCCGTGCCGGGATCGGCTGCGGTAGGAATGTCGGTGCCGCGATCTAGACCAGTGCCGAGAGTAATACGACAGCGACCGGGATCTTGATCAGTGCCGCGAGTATGACCGGTGCCGCAGGTAGCGGTCCCGGGACTGCGAGCGGCGTCTGGATCTCGAGCGGCGACGCTGAGAGTGGTCCCTCGATTTGGAACGGGACCGATGCCCAGTAGTGCCTGGCAAATGCGGCCATACCATGGCGGGCTTGCCCATCGATTGGAGAACCCGCATCGGTGGTGCCGGGGGTTGGGGCAGCTCGGGCTCTGTCAGGGCGATGAGGTCGCATGCAACGGAGAAGGTCTCCGGCGTGGAGGGCGCGACAAGCTCAACCGCTGTTCTCACTGGGGAGCTGAGAGGCACCGGACTCAATGGTCCCTGAGGAGCCGGAGTCGACAGTGCGACGACGCTCGGTGCCGTGGCGGATGACGGTGCCGGGCGGTCAGGTTTGGAGGCACGCTCTGACTGCGGTGCATTTGTAGGTACCGCAGGAGCCCTGTGCTTCTTGCTCCTCGGGGAGGGGGAGCGGTGCTGGCTAGGGTGCCGGGCCGGTGCCGAGCGGGAAGTTGAAGCCTTTGCCGGCGCCGGGCGGTCCGGAGCAGAGGCGACACTTGGTCCCGGTGCCGGAGTCGGTGCCGACGGAGGGGGAGTCAGCGCTGCCTCCATCAAGAACTGCTTCAGGTGACTGTCCCGCTCCTTCTTCGTTCGGGGCTTGAACGCCTTGCAGATCCGGCACTTGTCCGCAAGGTGGGACTCTCCTAGGCACCTCAGGCAGGAGTCGTGCGGATCTCCTGTGGGCATCGGCCGATGACAGGCCGCACAAGGCTTAAACCCGGGTGAACTGGGCATGGGCCCCGGCACTGCGGGGAGGAAAAGGGGGCGAACCCCCGATCCTCTGTATAACTATTTACAAACTACACTTAACTAACTTATAACTACAACTATTACTATAATTACAGAACTATATACATTATACTGTAGAAGAGTGAAAAGCTAGGGAGGTGGAGAACGGCTAGCCGTGCTCCACAGTTCCAACGACCGACATGGGCAGTAAGAAGGAACTGAGGAGCGGGCGGGCCAGCAGGGGTATATATATATTAACCTTTTTATTACTGACCTTGGCACAAAGAGCGGGAATGTGCTAATAAAGTTTGTGGATGACACGAAGCTGGGGGGTATTGCTAACACGGAGAAGGACAGGGATACTATTCAGGAAGATCTGAACCACCTTGTAAACTGGAGTAATAGAAATAGGATGAAATACAATAGTGAAAGTGCAAGGTCATGCATTTAGGAATTAATAATAAGAATTTTGGATATACGTTGGGGGCGCATCAGTTGGAAGCGACGGAGGAGGAGAAGGATCTTGGGGTACTGGTTGATAGCAGGATGACTGAGTCGCCAATGTGATACGGCTGTTAAAAAAGCAAATGCGATTTTGGGATGCATCAGGCGGGGTATTTCCTGCAAGGATAAGGAGGTGTTAGTACCGTTATATAAGGCGTTGGTGAGACCCCATCTGGAATACTGTGTGCAGTTCTGGTGTCCCATGTTCAAGAAGGATGAATTCAAACTGGAACAGGTTCAGAGATGGGCTACAAGGATGATCCGAGGAATGGAAAAAACTGCCTTATGAAAGGAGACTCAAAGAGCTTGGCTTGTTTAGCCTGGCCAAAAGAAGGCTGCGGGGGGATATGCTTGCTCTATATAAATATATCAGGGGGGTTAACGTTAGGGAGGGAGAGGAATTATTTAAGTTTAGTACTAATGTAGACACGAGGACGAATGGGTATAAACTGGATATTAGGAAGTTTAGACTTGAAATTAGACGAAGGTTTCTGACCATTAGGGGAGTGAAGTTCTGGAATAGCCTTCCGAGGGAAGTAGTAGGGGCAAAAGACTTTCCTGGCTTTAAGACAAAGCTTGATAAGTATATGGAGGGGATGTTATGATAGGATCGTTAATTTGGGCAATTGATCTTGGATTACCACCAGATAGGTCTGATCAGTGGTCTGCGGGGAGATGTTGGATGGGATGGGAACTGAGTTACTGCAGAGAATTCCTTCTTGGGTGCTGGCTGGTGAGTCTTGCCCACATGCTCAGGGTTTAGCTGATCACCATATTTGGGGTCGGGAAGGAATTTTCCTCCAGGGCGGATTGGCAGGGGCCCTGGAGGTTTTTCGCCTTCCCCTGCAGCGTGGGGCACGGGTTGCTTGCTGGTGGATTCTCTGCAGCCTGAGGTCTTCAAACCAATTTTGAGGATTTCAATAACTCGGTCCTGGGATAGGGGTTGTTATAAAATTGGATGGGTGGGGTTCTGTGGCCTGCCTTGTGCAGGAGGTCAGACTAGATGATCATATTGGTCCCTTCTGACCTATGAGTCTATGAGTCTATATCAGGCGCCATACCGGCGCCACTCCAGGGGGCGACCTGCTGGCCCACCGAGTGTTGCTAGAGTAAAAAAGTCTCCGACGAACGTGCACGCGGCACGCGCACACCTAATTGGAATGGATATGAGCAAGCACTTGAAGAAGAACATTTGTTGTGAAAACCCCTGCCATAAGGTATGTTTGCACTGCAGCTGGGAGGTGTGATTCCCAGCCGAGGTAGCAGTATAGATGATACAGCACTGGCTGGGGCTAACTCCCGAGGCTCAGACTCACAGAAGACAAGAAGGCTTGTAGTCCTGTGGCTATCCTAAGCTGCTACTAGTACCGTAACATCCACACTGGTATTTTTAGCATGCTAGCTCAAGTCTACTCAGGTTGGGAACCACACTGTGACGGTACCTCACACAAGGCTTTATGGAAATATGCTTAGAATGTGTTTTATGCTATATATGCCATGTAACATATCTCCGTAAAGGTTATGATCTACTGAATGTATTAATCCTATTTGTATGCATGTATCATTTTTGTATTCAAAGTTATGAATGTTATGAATGATGGCTGTGCATTGGCTTGATTTCTAAAGAACCTTAGTAGAGCATTTGGTCAGTTCCTGGAGAAAGAAATGCTGAAATTAAGTACCTAAACAAGAAACACTTAAAAGGACAATGGATCCTTGAATGCTCCAATCCACATAAGAAGTCTACTTGAGGACGTTCAAGGTAGCATGTAAACAATGGATGCTACCTGTAAAAACTGTGAGTCATGCATGGACATGTGACTTGCCCAGGTGACTCCTAAACTCCATCTTGGAGCTGGACTTTGCATAGGAGTGAGGAGGGGGTCTCCACCCACAAGAGAAACTCTATTTAAACCCCTGGGAGACCCCTCCATTTGATCTTCAGCTGGCTAAAGAGAGAGCCTCTCCACCCCCCCACCCCGGATACTTGAAAGAAACTGGAACAAAGGACAGTGTGCAAAGGGTGTGACTGATTGCTGGACCCAGGCTAAAAGGCAATTAGTCTGTAAAAGGGAGTGTTCTAGAACTGGTGAGGATCTTATCTGTATTCAGTTTGATTAGACATAGATTTGCACATTTTATTTTATTTTTCTTGGTAACTTACTTTGTTCTGTCTGTTACTACTTGGAACCACTTATATCCTATTTTCTGTATTTAATGAAATCATTTTTTACTTATTAATTAACTCAGAGTACGTATTAATGCCTGGGAGAGCAAACAGCCATGCATCTCTCTATCAGTGTTATAGAGGGCAAACAATTTATGAGTTTACCCTGCATAAGCTTTATACAGGGTAAAACGGATTTATTTGGGTTTAGATCCCATTGGGAGTTGGGCATCTGGGTATTAAAAGACAAGAACTCTTCTGTTAGCTGCTTTCAGTGAAGCCTACAGCTTTGGGGCAAGTAATTCAGACCCTGGGTCTTTGTTGGAACAGACAGGTGTGTCTGGCTCAGCAAGACAGGGTGCTGGGGTCCTGAGCTGGCACGGAAAACAGGAGCAGAGGTAGTCTTGGGACGAGTGGCAACTCCCAAGGGGGGTTCTGTGATCCAACCCATCACACACACCTCCCGGCTATCCTGTCTTGCCCTTGTCTTCTGTCTTTTTCAAGGCTTTCACAGCCCTCCCCTACTGAGGCTTCTATGTAAAAGTCTCCCTCTCAGGCCTGCTGCCTGACAGGTGTGGAGGAATCCTTTGCCCAGTGATCTGTTACAGCACCCTCTCCATTCTTTGCCAGTTTTAGCTTCCCCCACCGGCATGAGAGGAGCATCAAGCCCACAGCCACAACTGCAAACTGAAAAAAGACTATCAACTGTAATCAAATTAAGACAAATATATTTCAGCTCAGAAATCCATCCATGCGGCTCAACTTGGACAGACAACTTCTTATGTAAAATCATTGGAATGAACCCAAACAAAAAAGTTTAATATATTTGAAATACGTACATCCTCTTTCCACGGCCTTGAGTCATTCCTCTTAACACTGAAAATCTGGTTTATAAAAGCAACTCAAAAGTAGTTAGTTTCATTGCAATAAACTTCAGCTAATTCAGATTATATCACCTTAAATGCAATACAACACATAAGATTTCAGTGGTGAGTTAATAAAGGCAGAGGAAGGAGATGGTTTTTCTTTGCAGACATCAGAATGCACACACTCCTCCAGATTAGCAAGAAAATAGCCTTGTCTCACTTTACTAACAGCTCATGAGCACACCAAGTGAAAGGAAATGCTGCCATGGCAACACAAACCAGGGTTATTTCAAACAGGACACTTATCTGTTCCCTAGCTGCACAACTTTCAATTTCAATTCTTCCAATTTCAAAGATTGAGAAAAGCATAACATACAATTTTTAGTGGTCAAAACAATTAGAACCATCCCCTGGTATACTTTGCAGTCCAGCAGCGGATCCAGGCACCAGCACTCCAAGCTGGTCCCTGCCTTCGGTGGCTTGCCTGCGAGGTCTGCCGGTCCCGCGGATTTGGCGGCAATTAGGTGGTGGGTATGCCGAAGCTGCGGGACCAACGGACCTCCCGCAGGCAAGCCACCGAATCCGCGGGACCGGGGACATCCCGCAGGCAAGCTGCCGAAGGCAGGGACCAGCCACCCCCGTTACAAGTGCTATCCTAGAGCAGGCAATGTTTCTGAAGGAGTGATCTGGATGGCTGCCAGGGCAGAACATGAGCAATGAGAAGCAGAAATATCTACCCAACTTCTTCTGTTTATTCATGTACATACATATATTTTTGAGTCACCAAATCAGATGCAATAGGACTGCTAACCTATCCCCATAGCATCAACTATCAGCCACAGAAAAAGCACACTATAACTCTACTAGATTTTACTATCAAATCCCAGAAAATGTTTCCATTGCTGAGAAGTGGTAGTATCTAGTTGAACATTAGAACACTAGTCTAACCAGTGACCTAATCTGATAGGACATAGAATCCTTTCTTACATTTATATTCCTCCAACATGTGAGCCAGATTTATTTAAAAGGCTTTAAAACTCTCCTCACCTGAGCCTCCTAAATTAGGGCTTGTCTAAACAGGGAAAAATCCCAGAACAGCTAATGAGGATTCAGTACTGCTTAATAGCTGCACTAAGCTCCCCAATTGGACACTCTTATTCCACACTAAGGGTTGTCAAGCAATTAAAAAAATTAATTACGATTAATCGCGCTATTAAACAATAATAGAACACAATTTATTTAAATATTTTTGGATGTTTTCTATATTTTCAAATATATTGATTTCAATTACAACACAAAATACAAAATGTACAGTACTCACTATATTTATTTTTGATTACAAACATTTGCACTGTAAAAAACAAAGTATTTTTCACTTCACCTAATACAAGTACTGCAGTGCAATCTCTTTGTCATGAAAGCTGAACTTACAAATGTAGAATTGTATATAAAAAATAACTGCATTCAAAAATAAAACATTATAAAACTTTAGCGCCTACAAGTCCACTCAGTCTGACTTCTTGTTCAGCCAATCACTAAGACAAACAAGTTTGTTTACATTTACGGGAGATAATGCTGCCCGCTTCTTATTTATAATGTCACCTGAAAGTGAGAACAGGCATTCGCATGGCACTTAAAATACCTTGCAATGCTGACTATAAATGTGCCAGATATGCTAAACATTCATATGCTTCATGCTTTTACCACCATTTCAGAGGACATGCTTCCATGCTGATGATGCTCGTTTAAAAAAAAATGCAATTAAATTTGTGACTGAAGTCCTTGGAGGAGAGTTGTGTGTCTCCTGCTCCACGGTTTTATCCACATTCTACCATATATTTGTGTTATAGTAGTCTCGGATGACGACCCAGCATATGTTGTTTGATTTAAGAACACTTGCACTGCAGATCTGACAAAACACAAAGAAGGTTCTGATATCAGATTTCTAAAGATAGCTACAGCACTTGACCCAAGGTTTAAGAATCTGAAGTGCCTTCCAAAATCTAAGACGGATGAGTTGTGGAATATGTTTTCAGAAGTTTTAGAAAAGCAACACTCCAATGCAGAAACTACAGCATCAAAAAAGAAAATCAAACTTCTGCTGGTGGCATCTGACTCAGATGATGAAAATGAACATCCATCAGTTCATGTTGCTTTGGATCATTATCAAGCAGAACTAGCCATCAGTATGGATGCATGTCCTCTTGAACGGTGGTTGAAGCATGAAGGGACATATGAATCTTTAGCACATCTGGCATGTAAATATCTTGCGACACCGGTTACAACGCCAGGCAAACGCCTGTTCTCACTTTCAGGCAACACTGTAAATAAGAAACTAGCAGAATTATCTCCTGCAAATATAAACAAACTTGACTGGCTGAATGAGAAGTTGGACTGAGTGGACTTGTAGGCTCTAAAGTATTACATTGTTTTGTTTTTGAGTGAAGTTATGTAACAAAAAAAAATCTACATTTGTAAGTTGCACTTTCATGATAAAGAGACTGTGCTACAATACTTGTTTGAGATGAAGTGAAAAATACTATTTTGGCTTTTTTACAGTGCAAATATTTGTAATAAAAAATAAATATAAAGTGAGCACTGTACATTTTGTATTCTGTGTTGTAATTGAAATCAATATATTTGAAAACATAGAAAAACATCCACAAATATTTAACAAATGTAACAATAGGTATTTTATTGTGCAATTAATCAATAATAATTTTTTTAATCACAATAAATTTTATGAGTTAATCGCGTGAGTTAACTGTGATTAATCGACAGCCATAGTTAATGCTAAGCACAGAAAGGCACTCTTAATACTGAATAAGAATGTCCACAAAGTGATTTAATGCAGAATAGCTATTGAATTTTAAATACAAACTCTTGCTATTCTGCACTAACTTCCCTTGTAGACACACCATTACAAAATAGGGATGGAAAAACAAAACAAAACGAAACCCTACCGATAGAATTTGGAAACCTTCCTGACATCTACATGACACATGATCCTCTTCTTCTGTAAGTACTCATGACAGAAAACTAACAAGGCTCCTTCCATGTTGAGATAAATATTAGATGCCATATTACGTAAGAAAAATGGTGGAGTACACCAAACTACTTTGTCTACACAGAAAAGTTCATATATAAATCAGCAACAAAATCTTATCAAGACTCCCGCCTTCCAAGTATAAGTGATTGTACCGAGGACAATAAATAGCATTAACAGAGAGAGAATATAGAAAAAATATAATTCTTCTTGCAAACAATTATAACTGAAAAACCAGGTCAATATGGAGATAGATGGGATGACATAACATGAAAACTACTTTGAAACCAATGTAAACCTCTAACAGATTACTTTGGATTATGCTACTTACATATTATTAAAATCTATGTTACATGATTATCAAATACCATATCCTTATCTAGCATTTCCAGAAAAGAGTAGGGGGAAGAAACAGTAATTTAGGGAACAACCTTCTTCTACAACAGGGGCGGGCAAACTTTTTGGCCTAAGAGCCACATCAGGTTTTGGAAATTGTATGGAGGGCTGGTTAGGGGAGGCTGTGCCTTCCCAAACAGCCAGGCATGGCCCAGCCCCGCCCCATCCCCTCCCTGCTTCTTGACCCCTGACGGCTCCCCCAAGACTCCTGCGCCATCCAACCCCCATGTTCCCTGATGCCCACCCCGCCTGCTCCCTGTCCCCTGATCACCCACAGAACCCCCTCTCCTTCCTGACTGCCCCCCTGGGACCCATTCAACCCCCCATTCCCACCCTCTGAATGCCCCGACACCATACACACCCCCACCCCCTGGCCACCACCCCAAACTCCCCTGACCTCTATCCAACCCCCCTGCTCCCTGCCTCCTTACCGCACTGCCTGGAGCACTGGTGGCTGGCAGCACAGCTGTGGCTGAAGCCAGCCATGCCACCGCCTGACACAGAGCACTGGGTCAGGCCGCAGCTCTGCAGCTGCGCTGCCCGGCCACCCACAGCATTGCACCAGTGGCACAGCGCACTGAAGCTGTTGGGGAGGGGGAACAGCAGGGAACGGGACAGGGGCTAGCCTCCCAGGCTAGGAGCTCAGGGGCCAGGCAGAAGGGTCCTGCGGGCCGGATGTGGCCGTGGGCCGTAGTTTGCCCACCTCCGCTCTACGTACACCACATTCAGGCCATATTCCAAATCCTTGGTGCAATATGCGGAATTTAGCAGGTTGCAGGTGATGTCAGAAGTTATCTGACATCCTTACGAATCACATTTCTCTTTTGAGTCAGTTGATTTTTGTTTATTTTCTCAAAAAGTTAGTGACCATCATTTCTGCTTGGAAACCAGAGGGGCAGGGTGCTTTGTTGTCCCCACAAATGCAAGAGAATCCAAATGTTCCAGATCAGGCCCCGGCAGAGAAGGCTAGGAGCTTGATTGGTGTGGATATCAATATCTGGTTTAGTTATGTAAAATAGCTTTTCCATGCAGGGAAGTTATGATTACCCCCGCCATTCCTTAAGTTTGTGGGTGGTTTGGTTTGGTTTTTCAATTAAACTTTTAGGGTTTGGGAATAAGTAGAACTGAAGAGAAGGAATTAAAAAAATTACTATGGCAAACCAAGTCACACAGTTAATCCTGTATGTTTGAAAGATTCTTGACAGAGAAATCATCACCCTAGACAGAGGAGAATGCCTTGACAACAATTCCACACAGATGAGGAGAAAATAACCTGTTTTCCATCTCTTCTTCCTCTTCCCCTGGTTCTGATAGGCACAGCTCACCTTCCTCCTGGGATGAAGATAAACGAAGATTATCTGTTCTTTCTGTGCCTTTGGATATCTTGGGTACCTGTGTTTATATGGTAGGTGATCAGACAATGAATCTGGGAAGAACAGATATCAAGATCTGGGATTTGAAGATTCAGAATGTTCACCCAGAATCTCCATGTGAGTGAAATGCAGAATCTAAGCTCAGGATTAGCTTTTCCTTCTTTGTCCAGAGATCCTTACTGGACTTTTTGCATGTTGAGAAAGAGGACTCCAAAGAAAGTTTGTTCATAGACATTTTCATTTAGAGGAATACCTTTTAGAAACAGATTAAGGCTCATTCAGTTTGGGTTTAGAGGTGGAAGGAGAGTCTTCCCTCTCTTTAAAGAAATGCTCCCTACTGTTACTGGGGGCTGAGGGAGAGGGTGTTGGGGGGTGAAGGAGGGAGGAACTCTGTTAAAATTCCAGGAGGCTTTCGGTGATGAAGAACTATTTGAACAGGCTGCTGGGATAGTCACACCTAAATTAGAAAACATGAATGAAGGCATATTTCCAGTTTGTAACTAGAAAAACAAATATATACACCACATGATGTTTGAGGCAGAAGGAGGAAGAGAAATTCCTTCTAGCTAGTTGGGAAGGAATACAGGTACCCTTGAGTCCACTTGCCCTAGAGAGAAGCTGGTGTGCTGTTTCTCTTCACTCCTGGTTGAGTAAGTTATAACAGTAGGGCCACTGCTCTTTGAACCACTTCTGAGAGAACCCCAATAGAAGCCAGATGTCTAATTCAGGTGCTCCATTAACCAATTTTGGGCAATTTTGTGCCTTCCTCCATGTGCCAGAGATTTCATGAGCCTGCTAAGGATCTCAGCAGATAACAGAGACTTTGTTCTCTATACTGGGCTGCAGGGAGTTTGTGGAAGTGCAACATTTTGTGAAGAGTTGGAGGCAGGAAATGAAAGGTGTCAGACAACAAATCAAGAAAAAGCAGCTTCTTGCTCCTTTAGAAGAACATAAATTTGGTAAAAATCACAGCACTGCAATTAGAACCTGTTGGAAAGAATAATGGTAGGGTTCCATTGATGATCATATAGCTGAGTACAGCGTTATAAGTCTGGTCTGTCTCCAAGCATATACAAGAGGAAAAACACACTGTGAAGACTTTGGGACATAAAAGCAGGGTTCAAATTTTGAGCATACACACTGGTACACCAGCACCTCTTTCATGTTACCTTCTTATTCTGCAGAATGTAAGCCTTCCATTTAAAAAAAAAAGAGTCTCTAACTATTCTGGTTGCTGAAATAGCCTTGAAAACATGAACTGAGTGTAACTGATGCCGTGATATCTGCTTGCATCTGCAGTATCTGAAACATCTCTGGGGGTCCTAACTCAGAGACCCAGTGATAATAACGTTAACATTTACAGTATTAACTATTTCACTGGTCATCAAAGCACATACGAAAGGAGAGGGAGGATTCTATTTTGAAGATCTACACAATATCCTGTTTGTGACATCTCATTTTGGCACCATCAGTGAGTGGGCTTAGGAGATACCACTTTTCACCACCCCACCAGTCAAGAAGGAGCCAAGCCCAAAGTGCCTAGCAGAATCCACAAGACATGTGATGTCTCCCAAATGGAGCAAAGCTCAAGTAGTACCCAGTGGATTTACCATGGGATTGCCTGGTATGAAATGTCCCACAGGGAAAGCTAAGCCTAAGTAGCCTATGAAAAGAACAATGAGCTGGAGGAGACCAGCGTGCATGATCATATTTTGAACATCTGCAGAGTCTACTGATTCTCATTGGTGGAGCTTATTTGGTAGGAGAAGCTTGGAAGAGTACCACCATAGTTTCTCCCCCATTCCCTCACAGTATAACCCCTGCATAAAACTGACAGAAAATAAGAGTTTTAATTAGAGCTGGTCAGGAACTTTCCCACTCAAAACATTTTTTCCACCCGTCAATGTCATTTTGTCAAAACTGAAACTGTTTGCAGGAACAGCCGGTTTCATAAAATCGCCCAATCAAAAAAGTTTTGAGATTGTCAAAATGCCCTGTTTTGACATTTTCAAAACAAAATGTTTCATTTTGGGGAGGCACCATGACTTTTCATTTCAAGATTTTACTTAATTTACACTCAGAAAGACTTAAAATGACTGAAATAAAACATATTGCTTGGCCTGATCAGGAATTTTTTTAATCAGTAGTTTGTGAAAAAATTCAAGATTGACTTTTGTCCTGACTTGGGATGGGAAAGATTTTTGATGTCTCAATATTTGTGGGAGGGAAAATCATTTCCCCTCTCAGCTGTAGTAGTTTTAATGCTTAATGTTGAATAATTGTTGGAAAGTGGTTGCTTTTGAAAACCGTGTTCTGTTCTTTTAAATGTTTTCCCTTCTCTGGAGACTACTAAACTATGGAATTCATAGGAACTTGGGGAAAATGTTCCTGTGAAATACATTTGTATGCTCTCTCTGTTGGGGAATGATAAGATCTTTTCTGAATTTTATCTCCTCTTTCCAACTAGACGGGTCACAACTAGTAATAACAATTCTGATTCTCGTCTCACATCAGTTTTACACAGGTATAATGCCATTGACTCAATGGAATTACTCCTGATTTGCACTAGGGAGAGAGAAGAATCAGACCATCTGTAGTTCCTGCTGCCAATATGTAAGATATTCAAGGTGTGATTGGTGACTACTGAAGTGAGAGATTTTCCAGATTGGCAACATCTTTGTTTAAAGGAGAAAAACCACACACTAGACACCAGGGACACAAGGGATGTATCGGGTGAGATCAAAACATAGTACCTCTGCATATTAGACAACCATACCCTCAAGTGATGGTTTGCTTGCAGCTGGTTACGGTGATTCTCTCAACTCTCATTAGTGGTTTCAAGTAGCTGCAGTTAATAGGAGTTTTGCGAGGGACTTCTCCAGGTGAAGGAGGAGCAATTACATGACCCTTTCGGTAAGTCTGTCGTCTGTCTCTGTCTGTCTATCTAGGGGGGGAGGTGCCTGCTGCTGCACTGAAATATACCCTGTGGTCTGTTCGTCTGGGGGACCATGTGCTGACCATGTGGGTGCTGAGCCTAACAGCCTGCTAAGCAAGACTGAGAGCTTCTTAACGAGGCTTTGATACCTAAGCCCTTAACCAGGGTCCGGGGCTGCTCAGGAAAACCAGGGCTTTAAAAAGCCCATTCCTAAGCCACCAGAGGAGCTAGCGAACAGGGGAGTTTTGTAGGGGGGGTATACTGAGGGAGTAGGGGACTAGATACACATTACATTCCTTAAACTTAAGCCACACAAAAAACCCTGACAAAAACAAAACCTCAACAAAGGAACTAACTTTAAGAGTGAAAAGAGAATGCAGGCAGAAGTCCAGCAACAGAGTGGAGGCTATCCAGTTTATTGAACCCAATGCAGCATATAGGATTACCTGCCCTATGAGCAGGTGGCTTATGTGTGCATTCAGTGCAAGGAGCTCCTGGCCCTCAGAGACCATGTCTGGGCTTTGGAGAACAGGGTGGCTGAGCTGGAGGAGATAAGGGAGACAGAGAGGTACATAGATGAGACTTTCCGGGACACAGTAGAATGGTCCCACCCCCCTGTCTGACAGCCTCTGTGCTGCTGAGGAGGATGAAAGTCTCAGGGAAGGAGAACATTCAACTGGAGCAGAAGGAAACAATCCCATAGTTGGGACCCTCCTTCCAGATGACGTTGTGGTATCCTCTCGCACTGAGGATACCTCTCCGGGGGAGGGAACTCCAGTTATTAGGAAGAGACAGGTATTAGTAATGGGCGATTCGATCATTAGAAACACAGATAGCTAGGTTTGAGGTGACCAGGAGAACTGCATGGTGACTTGCCTGCCTGGTGCAAAGGTTGTAGATCTCTCAAGACATCTAGATAAACTTATGTGTAGTGCTGGGGAGGAGCCAGTGGTCATGGTACCAGTGACATAGCGGGGAATAGGAAACAGGTCCTGGAGGCCAAGTTTAGGCTGCTAGGTAAGAGATTGAAGACCAGGACCTCCATGGTAGCATTCTCTGAAATGCTTCCAGTTCCATGCACAGGACCAATTAGACAGGCAGAACTGCAGGGTCTCAATGCATGGATGAGACGATGGTGTAGGGGGGAGGGGCTTAGATTTATTAGGAACTGGGGAAACTTTTGGGAAAAGGGGAGCCTACACGGGAAGGATGGGCTCCACCTAAACCAAAATGGAACCAGATAGCTGGCACCTAAAAATTAAAAAGGTTGTAAAGCAGTTCTTAAACTAAGGGCTGGGGGAAAGCCAACAGGTGCAGAGGAGCTCGTGGTTCAGACAGAGCCATTCCTTAGGGAAGGATCTACTAAATGAGATTGTCTATGTCCTAGTAAGGAGGAGAGGCTGGAAGATGATAAAATACAGGGAGGATCTGATGAGAAACAGTCAAATGAAAAAAAGTCTCATTCAATTACAGCATGTAGTGGCAGACAGCTAGAAAGTGACAAGTTTTGAAAGTGCTTCTATATCAATGCTAGAAGTCTAAATAATAAGATGGGTGAACTAGAGTGCCTCGCATTAAATGAGGATATTGATATAACAAGCATCACAGAAACTTGGGAATGAGGATGATCAATGGGACACAGTAATACCAGGGTACAAAATATATCGGAAGATCAGAACAGGTCATGCTGATGGGGGAGTGGCACTATATGTGAAAGAAAACATAGCATCAAATGAAGTAAAAATCTTAAAATGAACCAAACTATACCAGAGAATCTCTATGAATAGTAATTCCATGCTCTAATAATAATATAGCAGTAGGGATAGATTACCGACCACCTGACCAGGATGGTGACAGTGACTATGAAATGCTCAGGTGTCAAGGAGGTTTTGCAACAAATTGATAAACTAAATAGTAATAGTCACCAGGACCAGATAGTATTCACACAAGAGTTCTGAAGGAACTGAAATGTGAAATTGCAGGACTACCAACTGTAGTCCGCACACTATCATTTAAATCAGCATCTGTACCAAATGACTGGAGGATGGATGGAGAATAGTTAATGTGGCGCCAATTTTTAAAAAGGGTTCAAGAGGTGATCCTGGCAATTACAAGCTAGTAAGCCTGACTTCACTACCGGGCAAATTGGTTGAAACTATAGTAAAGAATAAAATTGTCAGACACACAGATGAACATAATTTGTTGGGAGAATAGTCAACATGGTTTTTCTAAAGGGAAATCATGCCTCATCAATCTACTAGAATTCTTTGAGCATGTGGACAAGGGGGAATACAGTGGATACAGTGTATTTAGATTTTCAGAAAGCCTTCAACGAAGTCCCTCACCAAAGGCTAATAAGTAAAGTAAGCAGTCATGGGATAAGAGGGAAGGTCATTTCATGAATTGGTAACTGGTTAAAAGAGGAAAGTGTAGGAATAAATGGTCAGTTTTCAGAATGGAGAGAGGTAAATAGTGGTGTCCCCTCAGGGTCTGTACTGGGCCCAGTTCTATTCAACATATTCATAAATGATCTGGAAAAAGTGGTAAACAGTCAGGTGGCAAAATTTGCAGATGATAGAAAACTATTCAAGACAGTTAAGTCCAAAGCAGTCTGCAAAGAGCTACAAAAGGATCTCACAAAATTGGGTGACTGGGCAACAAAATGGCATGTGAAATTCAGTACTGGTAAATGCAAAGTAATGCACACTGGAAAACATAATCCCAACTATACATATAAAAAGATGGGGTCTAAATTAGCTGTTAGCACTCAAGAAAGAGATCTCAGATGTTTTCAGAGAACTATCCAAAATGACTCAACTCAATGTGCAGCGGCAGTCAAAAAAGTGAACAGAATGTTGGGAATCATTATGAAAGGGACAGATAATAAGACAGAAAATATATCCATGCCCACATCTTGAATACTGTATGTAGATATGGTCACCCCATCTCAAAAAAGAGATATTAGAATTGGAAAAGGTTCAGAAAAGGGCAACAAAAATTATTAGGGGTATGAAGCATCTGCCATATGAGGAGAGATTAATAAGACTGGGACTTTTCAGCTTGGAAAAAAGATGACTAAGGGGGGATATGACAGAGGTCTATAAAACCATGACTAATGCGGAGAAAGTAAATGAGGAAGTGTTATTTACTCCTTCTCATAACACAAGAACTAGGCATCACCAAATGAAATTAATAGGCAGCAGGTTTAAAACAAACAAAAGGAAATATTTTTTCACCCAACGCACAGTCAACCTGTGGAACTCCTTGCCAGAGGATGTTGTGAAGGCCAAGACTATAACAGGGTGAAAAAAAAACCCTAGATAAATTCATGGAGGCTATTAGCTGGCTATTAGCCAGGATGGGCAGGGATAGTGTCCCTAGCCTTTGTTTGCCAGAAGCTGGGAATGGGCAACAGGGGATGGATCACCTGATAAATACCTGTTCGGCTCATTCCCTCTGGGGTACCTGGCATTGGCCACTGCTGGAAGACAGAATACTGGGCTAGATGGACCTTTGGTCTGACCTAGTATGGCAGTTCTTATGTTCTTATGTGCCCTGCAGTACCACACGCCAGAATCTTTCCTCCACGGGCATACTAGACCTAGTGATATCAGCTAGTGGTGATCACTAGTCAAAGGGTGTATATGGCCTTCCAAATGCACGTTGTCTCCTACAACAAAGATGGTAATATAATTTCCAAAATATAACATTGGCAGAAACGGTGCTGGAGCATGCTAGTGAATAGCTTTAGAGCAGCGCCGAAGACAGATTATAATACACTGGTCAACCACAAAAAAACAAGGAGTCATGATCAAACACCTAGTGAATACTGGACCATAGAAACTGAATGAAGAATGGAAAAGAAAACAAAAGCATGCCAGCTCAGTAATCATTCAGACAAACCAAGTCTGCATTCACTGCAGAGACCAAAGCAGAGGTAAAGAGTGCAATTAAAAAAAAACAGTACACAGAATATGGAATTACGTGATGAACTCAAAGGCTCTTAGCCTTTATTGGAATATGGAACGTAAGAACATTATACAAAGCTGGAGTATTTATGGTAATGATGCACGAGTTGAAAAGATAGGAGTGGGAAATCATCAGTGATTGCAAAACGAGATGGGAAGGCAAAAGAGAATTCTACCATGATTAACATAGGATATTGACTTCAGGAAAATAAAATGGTAGACATAGGATGGAACTGCATTGTGCTAAAGCCAAAGAAAGCCAGGATCTTACGGCATTTAACCTGCAAATTCTCCATATGCTGAAGGCAATATTCAGAATCAAATCCAGTGCAGTCATAATACTACAAGTATATGCACTGACCTCAGCAGCGTGCAAGAAAGAAACTGACTAATTTTACAGCTACAGAAAACAATACAGCAGGTTTCAAGACAAAACACGTTGTTGGTTATGGGAGATTTTAATGAGAAAGTAGGATCAAACTGGAATTTCTGAAAAATAGGCAGATTTTGACTTGGTCAAGAAAATGAAAGTGGAGAAAGGCAGAAATTTAGTAGCCAAAGTAACAACCTGGTGATGATAAACATACTTTTTCAACAAGAAAGCTGCAGAGAAAGTGGACTTGGATATCACCTGATGGGCAAACAAAGAACATGATAGATTTTGCACATGTGACTCACAGATGGAAATTGAGTGTGTGTATAGATCATTTGCCGCTGTTATCAGATCAGATCATATGTTGTTGGCATCAATGAGGCTGAGGCTGAGAGTAACTGAAAAAGTGCTAAAAACTAAGATCTGAAAGAGCCAAATATGAGGGAAAAAATACAAAGCAGCAATGCGGAAAATGAACCTTGAAGAGACGTGGGATAGGGTAAAAGAGAGCAGTTCAACAAGTGTTGGGCTATAAGGCCTAAATGATGAAAACAAGGTGTATAATGGATGGAGTTGAGTTGCAGAGGAGTGACAAGCATAGGAAGCTGAAGGAAAATAAAAAGGAAGACCCAAGATAAAACAGAAAGCTGAGAGAGAAATTACTAGATAATTGAATAATACTAAGAAGCAGAAGAATACGTAAAGAGAAACATGACACTGCAGTCATATTGCAAGATAAGAGAACTCAGTGGGACACAAGTGGAAGATGTCAGCAGTGAAAGATAAGCGGGGCAAAAAATTGAGGATGAACAAGAACAGAATAAATGATGCAAAGAATACTTTGAAGAGCTGTGCAACGTACGTAAAACTGTAGATGAAACTCTCCTGGAAAAGCTTCCCACTATAAATGAGGAAGAGCAGATACTGGAATTCTTAGTAGTAGTAAAGATCTCGACAGGAAGTTTGAAAAAGGAAAAGGTGCTGTAAAGTGACAACATAATGCAGAGTTGTTGCAAGCAGGCGAGGAATACACGATAAGGGCAAGGCACAAGCTATTCAACAAGATTTACAAGCAAGCACAAGTACCAAACATGGGGGAAATGATAATAGTATCAATCTATTAAAAAGGTGATAATGAGAGGGTCCAAAAACTAGTAAGGAATCAATTTATTGAGAGTTCCAGGAAATGCATTCACCAAGACACTGCAGAGGAGAATAAGGGTATGTCAACACTGCAACGTAAGCCCAGGGTTAATGAGACTGTAGTCAGCTCACCCACGGTAGGGAAATACGGGCTTGAGCATCTACACTGTATTTTAACTCTAGGTTAAGAATTTTCTGACCCATGCTTGAACATAGGGCTCTGGCACCCACACTGCAATGCTCGGACCTGAGTCAAAGTAACCATATCCGTTTCCCTAGTGCCACTCCCCAAAATGTGGCCACTCTAGCACTAGGACTGTGGTGCACTGTGGGGAAATTTTACTGCCCGCCCTGCACATTACCTAGAAGCAGATCGCTTTGCAAAGCACTTGATCGTTTCTCTCTCCACTGCAAACCCAAGAGGATCTCTGATCGTGTGCTGGGGTGTGGCTTCCATTTTCAATAGTGTGAACTGCAGATTGTTGGATAGAGAGGATGAAGGAAGTTGTCTCATGGAATTGCAGGATACTTCCAGATGACTCCTGAGATCTGAGTCAAGCAGGGCTGTGTCTACACTGCAAAGCAACATGGCTTGGACTCTCCAGCCCTGTAGGGTCCTGGGAAGCTGGGTCAGCATAATTGCAGCGTAGATGCAAGGGAGGTTAGCTTTGAGCCCGGACTCAAGCAGGGGCTTGCTTACATTGCAGTATAGAGATACTCTAAGAGGTATTTGTATGCTGCGCTTGCAGAGGAACAGGCTGTATTTAAATCAAGGTGAAGACAGATATCACAGTAGTATACCGAACACAACTAAACATATTATAAATGCCGGAGTTGCTTTAAAAAGGCTTTTGATGCCATAACCCTTTTCCACACATGCTAAGTCTTGAGAATGTAGGACATCCTTGAGAAAATGATCAAGCTGATAAAAAATATCTAGAGAAAGTCAATGAGTGTGATGAAAGTAAACAGAAAGCTAATGGAATGGTTCAGGTTGACCACAGGAATGAGACAAGGATGAACACTATCACCAGATTTGTTCAACATGGTATTGGAAGCAGCAATGGCAGTAGCACTGAGAGATGAAATAAGAGGAGTCATGGTATGTGGAAGGTCAATCTTAGATTTGTAGATGATATAGAACTGATAGCACTGACCAAGTAGTAGGTACAGAGAATAACTGAAAAAGTAGACTGGGATAGCAGAAAATCTGGACTGAAGATCAACAGAGAAGACAAAAACTATGGCAACAGGAAGACAAGAGTAAGAGATAAAAATCAAAGTCAGAGACAAAGAACTAGAACAAGCAGAAAAAAACTGTGTGCCTTAGAGGACTAGTACCAAAGAATCAGAATTGTGACAAGGATATTAAAAGAAGAATCAGACTAGCTGCTCCTGCGTTTAGAAAATTCTGTAAGATCTGGAAGACTAAAGAAATTTTGATAAAGACAAAGATAAGTGTCTATGAGACAACTGTCATGTTGATACTGCTATATGGGTCAGAATGTTGAAATATGAGGTAAGCTGATGAATGTAAGCTGATGAATTGCACAAATGTTCTAACTGAGGGGAATACTGCCAGTTTCAAGACAGCACAAAATAAAAAACAAAGTGATAAGGAAATGGATAGGGCAAGAAATAACGCTGTTACAGAAGATTCAAGAAAGACTACTGAGATGATTTGGACATGTGTCAGGAATGGTCCTGGAAAGGATACCATGGCATGGCAATACATACCAAAGTACAAGGAACTAGAAATAGAGAATGAGTGAGGATGCACTGGATAGAAATTGTGAAGAATGACACAGAAAAAGGTTTAAAGGTGAATGAAGCCATGAAGCTGGTATGAGACAGAAAGTGGTGGGAGGACTTAATTTAGCCCCATCAACTTTGCTGAGCTGATGGACAGAAATCAAAAAAGAAAGAAGAATCCAGAATCCCAAGTACCTTACTATTTTGTCAGTCACCTCTAGTTCCATTTGTAATATTTCAACATTTAGTTAGCATGATCTGTAGGCCTTCATCTTAGATTCCCTGAAGAGAGATTAGACACAAGCTTCCCCTTCCATGTTTGATTGCTCTGATTAAAATTGACATGTACGTGTTCAAAATAAAACAGGACCATAATCCTAAACGTATGTTCTTAATGCTTCCAATGACCAGCCTAAGACGCAAACAATCGATTGACTTGATTATTTTTTCTTCTTTTGAAATGGATGACATCCTTCTCTGCCACAACCGGCTGGCTCCTCAAGCAATCTTCCTTCACGTGCCATTTAGTGACATCACAGTCATTACTGAATTATGGGAGCCTGGAGGCTGTGAGTGCATGTAGGTATATAACATTCAGCTAGGTACAGTCTACAGTAGAAAATACAAACACTTGTGTACAGTTTGACACTAACCTGACTCCATACTTACAGTCCAACTCTAAGCTCTCTCGTAGCACTCGGTGGTGATTGTAATATCACAGCACAGCATGGTAGGAATGAATCAATGAATTTTTTAATTCTGTCTTTTAAACGCAAATTTGGTGCTTCTTGTCGCAGCCCTAAAGCCTCTATTCAAATATGGTGTCTGTATGGCCAACTGTCGGTCATCTAAAGGTCACACTGGTACTGTGTGCAACACCGTGGTGCTGTGTGCTACCTTAAGGTGCGGTGTGCAACATTATAGTGCCGTGTGCATTTTCCCGCTCTTTTTGCCTGGCCATCTAAGGGTCAGGCTAGTGCCGTGTGCATAATACCAGCGTACAGTGATCAAAGGAATCAAGTCTGACCAATTGTAGTTCAGTTCAAACGGTCAGGTTAGGGTCATGTGCAAAACCATGCTAGTGTGCTGGGTGCAGCTTCTAGTAGCTTCTAGTGTGCCATGTGCAGATTCTATCTATGTAGAGGGCACCAGCTAGGAACCTGGAAGGTGAAAGAGCTAGGGACCAATCAGATGCTGACACGAGTAAGAGAGCCTTCGAATGAAACCATACCTCGCGCCAAAATCTGCAGGAGTATCCACA
Organism: Gopherus flavomarginatus; assembly: GCF_025201925.1. Taxonomy (NCBI): domain Eukaryota; kingdom Metazoa; phylum Chordata; order Testudines; family Testudinidae; genus Gopherus; species Gopherus flavomarginatus. Next base: position 30,454,977 of record NC_066620.1, on the reverse strand, counting down.
CCCTGACCGAAGGACCTGATCAACCCTTCAGCCAGGGGTCTCCTCCGGATATAGCTGGCTCGGGACGTGACATTTATTTTTTCCAAATTACCTTCTACTAATTCATCATGCTTCTGGTGTCTGTACTGCTGGTCAGCTGCGTCTGGAATACGGTATTTGCATTCTAATTTTCTGTAAATACTCTGTGCTTTGCTTAGCCTCTTCTCTTTTTTCCCTCCCTTATTTGGTACAGAACTGTATATATTGTTGTTATTTGGCGTAAAGTTGTGTATATACAGTATATGAGAGCTGAATTGTTGTATTAATAGCTATTGTAGCTAGTTGGTGTATTTTATAGTATTTGGTTAATGTGCGCACAGTTCATTTAATTTGGTGTATTTATTTTAATTCTTAGGGAGCAGTTAGTTTTAAACTATTAGGTTCCTTGTTAATGGATGTAAATAGACTGTTTCAAGCTGTGTAAAAGTTATTGTTCTAATAATACTGCTAGTTGGTAAAAGTGCTTCTCCCCAGCCCAACTTGTGATTTTCTCCCTGTTAATAAACGGCCTCGTGGTGTTTTGAAGTTTCCATTTGTTTGGTTTTAATTTTCCTCTCTCGATGAAAAATTCACTCGAACCCGCATTAGGGTCGGACACTTGTGAAAGTGAAAGACTACTTTAATTAAATTCAGGCATAGTGGGAGCAGATGATGTTCTGGCTTCTTCATGCAATACAGCTCCTTCAACATACTTCAGTACTTGTCTGAAGCATCACTAGTTATTCAAATACAGGCCTTTTCCAAGCAGAGATTGTCAATCATGCCAGATAGTTTGTCACAATGTGGATTTCAACATTGTGAATTCTGTGACAGACTACTGTTGTCTAGTACAGCAGTTCTCAAACTGTGGGTTGGGACCCCAAAGTGGGTTGCGACCCTGTTTTAATGGGGTCACCAGGACTGGCTTAGACTTGCTGGGGCCCAGGGCCAAAGCCAAAGCACGAGCCCCAGCCACCCGAGGCCAAAGCTTAAGCCTGAGGGCTTCAGTCCTGGGCAGCAGAGCTCAGATTACAGGTCCCTTGCCAGAGGCTGAAGCCATCGGCTTTGCCCCTGCCCGCCCCCATCCAGGGTTGTGTGCTCAGGCTTTGGCCCCGCCAACCTCGGACAGCAGGGCTCAGGCGGTCTCAGGCTTTGATCTCCCCTCCTGGGGTCATGTAGTAATTGTTGTTGTCAGAAGGGGCTCGGGGTGCAATGAAGTTTGAGAACCCAGGGTGGTCTAATAAATAGAGGATAATTCTCTACTCAAGAGCTGGCTCCCTGTGGAACAAAATCACTGGTCACATGGCTCAGGACAGACATTTTTCTGAATAATGCCTTCTCTCCTACTGCCTTTCTTCAAAAAATAAAGAAAAGTGGACCTTTACTTACTGTACTGTGCATTAGATTATTTGACACTATTCCTAGTGTAAATGGCAATTATGTTTTGATTTGCCTTCTATAAAGAAAATGTGTTCATTTAGGGATTTTTAATTTTTTTATTAAAATGACAGCATCTTCAATTAGGGGGCAGAGGGTTTCTTTTAGTATTAACAGTAAGAAAATATTGAATCTTTACTAATTTTCACTTTATGATTTAAGACTGCACTGAAACTGAGTGCAGGGAATCCGAGTGCCTACACTTCTTTTTCAAGAGAAGATAAAGCACTTTTCCTAAAGCAACCTGAAATATTTCTTAGTGTTCCACTTGAACAAGGAGAAAATGATGCAGATATTAAAATAAATGAAACTTGAGAGAAATAAAAGCATAGAACAAAGAATACAGGCAAACTAACTTGAGCAGAGACGTTTTTGAAAATGAATGTTAGTAAATCATATGATTACATACAAAGAAAGCTATGTTAAAATAATGATAAGGTTGCAAAGTCAAGCACTGACAAATTAAGAAATGCCAGAATTAAGGTTGACTGGGAAACCTTAATTTAGCTCCCTTTTTTCCCCACAGGGCCTCTGACTCCAGAAATTCCATCATGTGAAGCCACACTAATGGAGTAGAATGGTAGCAATAGACAAGGATGTAATACTGGCAAGTCTCATCTTATGCGGGGGTTCCATTCCACAGTTAGCGCGTAAAGCGAAAACCGCATATAGTGAAACACTCATTGAGTTGAATGGTGGGCGGAATCGCCCACACTACAGATGTAGTTTTTATATTGTTATTTTTCTTTTTTCTCCTGTTTTTGCCAACCGTGCAAAGCTGAATTCACACATGTTAAATGCATTAAAGATGCGACTTGCCTGTACACATATTACCTTGAGGTTCACAGCTATTTGCTAGATAGCAGAAGAATATTGAGAATAAGGAATCCTAGGTTCTATTTCCAGGTTCCGGAGGACATGCAGTCTAGTAGTCACAGACTCTTGTGTCTTGTCTCATTCTGTTCCTGTAGGTTTTGCTCCTAAACCCTTGACTCTTGTGCCTGCTAACTTTCCACTGTTACTCCTCCTGCCAGGCTCTGTCCTCTTTTCCCAGCCTGCCTCTGGTTCCTCTCTCTGCTCCTCACCCCTCTATGTCAGATAGGCTGCTTCCTCAGTTTCCTCCATGCTGCTGGAATGTCAGCAAGAAGAGCATGGAGAAGATAAAATAAATAACATTCCTGCTCTCAGTACTGGTGCCTGTTACCATAGTAGTCCCTCATTCCTGAGAGCATCAATTGCAGGAAACTCCTGCCTAGCTCCTAGGATGGTCCATGCTCACTGTAAACAGAATCTTTATAGATTTTAGCTGCCATACTCTAATAATCCCCAACTAAGCATGTGCAAACAAGTGATTTTTTTTTCAGGGGCTTATAACTCAGCTATGTCTGAGTAGATTTTCACAAGGACAGCAAAACACATCTCTCCAGCACCAAGGGAGCCCCCTCGCCAGTTTAAAGATTCCAAAGCCTGGAAGCATGAGAATTTCAAGAATTTTTTGACATAGGCAAAGCATTTTTTTTCCAAACCTAGTTTTCAGAAACAACTGAGCTATTTTTGTTGAAATTGAAAACAAACAAATGAACACCCTGAGCCTGAAATTTCAGCCCAAACTTGTTAGGCAAAGTTATAGGCAACTGAACACAGGGCCTTCTAAGGAAAGTGCTAGGCAACTTTAACTACAGCTGTCACTGCCAGCTTTGCTTATGACACTGCTAAATAAAAATACTGTATGAAATAAAATACATGCACCTTATGACAAGTGGCATTTCCAAGTTGCATTTGGAGTTGCCAAAAGAAGTGCTATAAATGTAAAATATTATTTCAATATACCAGTATATCTAATGTTAGTCCAATACACCCCCCAAAAAATTCCTTAAAAACAAACAAAACAGCCTTTTTCATTTCCCAATACACTTTATATTTGTTAAAAACATTTTTTCCATACATCTCACCTTGCCATGGCTTCTCTCCACCTTTTGGAAACATTTATTCAAGGAAAGATTGTGTCGAACAGAGTTCTTCCACCCTGTGGGTGCTGTGGCAAAGTATGGGAAGCGTTCCAGAATCCAGCTGTAGATTTCTTTGACTGGCAAACTTTTATTAGGAGAATGTTCAATAGCCATGTAAATGAGAAGGCTAAAGGAATAAGGAGGTTTGGAAGTGGCTGATTTTTTTTCCAGATTCTGGTAGCAGGATGGTGAGAAAGATGGCACGTTATCACCCTCAATGTCATATATAGGACTAACAATTGGAAGACCCTCACTTCCAAGACTGAAGTATGTTAGAAGATTAGTACTTTCATGAAGCCAGTTCAAATTTGTGAGCTCATCATCTGCTGACTCACTGTCCACTAAAGTGGCCTTCGGCCTAGCAGCATCAACTGCTTCAGGCAAGCTTCCCATTCTGTAAATCTGTCTTAATCCTGCAGCCTTTTCTGCTCCGGGTGCTTCAGCTTTCTTATCTGGAGTCATTCCAGTTACTGGACCCATTTAATTTTACTTGTCTATAACAAAGAAAACAATTATAAATCAATGTAAGTCTCAAAAATCTTATCCAACTGCAGCCACTAAGCCAACAAAATCAAAGGAAATTCAGTATTGTATTTCCTCTATCCTGCTCAGTCACTATAGTTAAGGCAACATTTTAGTCATGGGTATTTTTAGTAAAAATCATGGACAGGTCACAGGCAGTAAACAAAAATTCACAGCCCACAGAATCATAGAATATCAGTGTTGCAAGGAATCTCAGGAAGTCATCTAGTATAGCCCCCTACTCAAAGCAGGACCAATTCCCAACTAAATCATCCCAGCCAGGGCTTTGTCAAGCCTGACCTTAAAAACCTCTAAGGAAGGAGATTCCACCACCTCCCTGGGTAACCCATTCCAGTGCTTCACCACCCTCCTAGTGAAAAAGTTTTTCCTAATATCCAACCTAAACCTTCCCCACTCCAACTTGAGACCATTACTCCTTGTTCTGTCATCTGGTACCACTGAGAACAGTCTAGATCAGTGGTTCCCAGACTTTAACAACCTGTAAACCCCTTTCACTAAAATGTCAAGTCTCGTGAACCCCCTCTTAAAAATGAATATTTCCAGGGATTTTCTCCTTTACCTGAGTACAAATTATAAAAGCAGTGATCTTGGAAATATAAAAATTTGTTTTTGTGACATGCTTATTACACACTATGTATTATCAATTATCATTACAGTATTTTTATTGCATTATGAAAACAGCAACAATTTTCCAAGATCTCACTTTCATAGCTTGTATCGCTTTGTATAAACCTGTTACAAAACAAGGCTCCTATGTTTCATCAAAGAGTATCAGATGTGAAACAGCATGAAGGTATTTAAGAAGCCAACTCAAAGAGTTCCTCCTACACAAGCATTCAGGTCTTGAGCAGTCCAGCAAACAACACACGTTACAATAAAGCTTTAACTTGTTCTTCATAATAATTTTTAAAACAATACTAGTTGCCTATTTAATTTTAAAAACAGCAAAAAATATCCACCTCCCTTTCCATTTCTTACAAGGAGTCTTGAAGGTTAAGTCTCCTCAGTGTGATAGATCTGCTTAGCTCTTGGAAATCTAGGGGCTCCAGGCTTCTGGTCCCATGGTCCCCCGGGTCCCTAGGGACAGCTCTGTCCACCATTAGGGAATTTTTCCCTGAGAACCCCCTGTAACATTTCGTGAACCCTCAGAGGTTCACAAACCCCAGTTTGGGAAACACTGGTCTAAATCCATCCTCTCTGGAACCCCCTTTCACGTAGCTGAAAGCAGCTATCAAATCCCCCCTCATTCTTCTCTTCTGCAGACTAAATAATCCCAGTTCCCTCAGCCTAGCCTCATAAGTCCTGTGTTCCAGCCCCCTAATCATTTTTGATGCCCTCCACTGGACTCCTTCCAATTTTTCCACATCCTTATTGTAATGTGGGGCTCAAAACTGGATTCAGTACTCCAGATGAGGCCTCACCAATGTCAAATAGAGAGGAATGATCACATCCCTCGATCTGCTGGCAATGCCCCTACTTGTACAGCCCAAAATGCCGTTAGCCTTCTTCGCAACAAGGGCACCCTGTTGACTCATATCCAACTTCTCGTCCACTGTAACCCCTAGGTCCTTTTCTGCAGAACTGCTGCCTAGCCATTTGGTCCCTAGTCTGTAGCAGTGCATGGTATTTTTCCGTCCTAAGTGCAGGACTCTGCACTTGTTCTTGTTGAACCTCATCAGATTTCTTTTGGCCCAGTCCTCTAATTTTTCTAGGTCCCTCTGTATCCTGTCCCTACCCTCCAGCATATCTACCACTTCTCCCAGATTAGTGTCATCTGCAAACTTGCTGAGAGTGCAGTCCATGCCATCCTCCAGATCATTAATGAAGATATTGAACAAAACCAGCTCCAGGCCCAACCCTTGGGGTGCTCCACTTGATACCGGCTGTCAGCTAGACATGGAGCCATTGATCACTACTTGCTGAGCCCGATGATCTAGCCAGCTTTCTATCCACCTTACAGTCCGTGACCTGTCCATGACTTGTACTATAGATCTGTAACTAAAACTTGGGCTGGGAGAACTGCAAGTGCTCTGGAGGGGTGGTTTGGGGGGTGCCGCAGGCAGTGACGTACAGCCCGGGACCCCACTGCTGCGGGGGGCGGGACACAACACAGCGGCTCCCTGTGTCCCTACAGCTGCCCCTGCCACAATCTCCAGCTCCGTAGCTCTCATTGGCAGAGAACTGTAGCCAATGAAAGCTGCGGGGGGGGTGGCACCTCTTGGCGGAGGCAGCGCACAGAGGCCCCTGGCCCCTCCACCTAGGAGCTGAAGGGACATGCCGGCCGCTTCCGAGGAGTCTCTCCCGGTCTTCCCCCATGGTAAGCGTCACCCCGCACCCCAACCCCCTGCCCCAACCCTGATCCCCCTTCCATCCCAAACTGCCCCAGCAGCAGCTGGTGCGGCTGGCCCAGGAGCTGCCTGATCTGCTCAGTCAGTCTCAGAGCCAGCCACACCGGCAGCTGCAGAAGTCATGCCTTCCATGACAGACACACAGCCTTAACTATAATATATTTATAAATGTGTTGAGGTATAGCTATCAAAGTCCTGGGCCCATCTGAACCCAAGGCTGCTGATGGTGGGGGGAGGCAAGTGGGGCAATTTGCCCCAGGCCCCTAGGGGCCCCCATGAGAATATAATATTCTATAGTATTGCAACTTTTTTTAATGGAAGGAGTCCCTGAAATTGCTTTGCCCCGGGCCCACTGAATCCTCTGGGCAGCTCTGTCTGAACCTTTGTGAAATTGTTTCAACCAGGTGTTAAACTCCCATTGGTTTGTGACTGAGTCCTCATTACTGAACTTATGCTAACTATTTGGAAATTGCTATACCTTACTAGATACAACAGGAGTGGCTATATTGAGATCACCTTCTGTAAAGTGGGCCTGCAAACAAAATGAGAGAAGCACTGAATAAGTGGTCTCTAATATGTTCAATTCTCCCATTAACTGTTTAATTACATTATTACATTACAAATTAACCCTCCTTATGAATGTTTTTATTTCTCCCCTTAGGACTTAAACTGCAGGTGAAGTTGTGATCTTAGGGCCACTCTACACTACAGATGGGATCATGTCCAGTGAATCAGTGTTTTGATGCACCCATCAGACATGGTTTCTGAAGTCTAAGTATCTAAGATCAAATTACTCACCGTCCTCATGGCGCGGGATCGATGTCTGCGGCTCCCCCTGTCGATTCCGCAACTCTGTTCGGGTTGGTGGAGTTACGGAATCGATATAAGCGCGTTCGGGGATCGATATATCGCGTCTAGATGAGACGCGATATATCGATCCCCGAGCAATCGATTGCTACCAGCCAATATGGCAGGTAGTGAAGACGTACCCTCAATCGCAGCCTATGTTGTAGCCAGCTGTGACATTACGCTCCATATTCTTTCTGCCTCCGCAGGCGGCAAGGGACCTCCATGACTTCAGCCTGCGCTGGCTGGCTGGGAGCTGCCTACGGAGGCAGAAAGCTGCAAGGTACCCCCCGCAGCTCCTGGCCACTGCGGTTGGAGTGGGGAGCCCCATCACCGCTCCCTGCAACATGGGCAGCAGGGGGGATCCGCCGCTCCTGGCTGCTGCAGGCAGCAAAGGGAACCCCGCAGCAGGGGAATTCCCACTGCTCACAGCTGCACTGCTCCCCACCGCAGGGTGAACACCCACTGCTCATGGCCGCCCCATGCACTGCAGGCGGCAGGGGAGATCCACGGAGCTCCCAGCCACCGCGGGCGGCAAAAGGAACCCCCATCGCTCCCTGCTGCTGGCAGATCCCCACCACTGCAGCTGCCCAGCCTACCCATTTTGTCTTGGGTATTTTTAGTAAAAGTTACGGACAGGTCACACTTCCGTTAATTTTTTATTATTGCCCGTGACCTGTCCATGACTTTTACTAAAAAGATCTGTGATAAAAACTTAACCTTAGTGATGAGACATGCGAAGTCGTATCAACAAAGAAATTTGCATGTTGCCTCAAGGACAAGCATAGTCACTTGACTGCCCTTATTTTAGAGAAGCAGGGTGGAAATGTTTATGTTACATAGCCATGCATGACTGTCTGTGGAGAAAACCTGCAGTATGTTTTGAGTGGAAGTACATAGGTCCAGCATACTCTATGAGTGCCAACTCTAGAGCCCAACCATAATAACCAGATACCTCAATTGGGGTAAAACCCCAAGGAAAGCCCTATACTTACCATGCTCCAATTATACTGCATGCAATAGGAATTTCAGAAGCACAAACTACGGAGGAAAACTAACAAGAAAATTCCCTTCTGTGACACTACACCCCATATTCCTCATAGAGATATTATTATGATATGATTATGGCATATTATGATGCATTTTATGCAAGATAGCTTTTGAGATATCATTGAAAAGGTTATGATTTACTGAATATGATTATTCTATTTGTATGCATGTATCATTTTTGTATTTGAAGTTAGAAATATTGACTATGTATCTATTTCAAATGTATTTACACTTGGAGAATGCCCACAAGGCAAAAGGCTCTCAGTGTAGATGGCTGGCTGTGAACAGCCCAATCAGGTTAATGAGCCATTAGGAGAAAACAATAGCTCGTAGAAGAAGCTTATTTCCTGGAGCGAGGGGCCCTCTCTGAGGACACTACAAACAGCATCAGAGTGACGGCAGCTGTGATACTACAGGGACATGTGACCAGGTCACCTGGTGCCGAACTCCACCTTTGGATATTAATATTTTTCCACTGACTGGCATGAGAACTAAGCTTTGAAACAAAAGCTATATAAGACCAGGGCCGCTCAGAGGATCAAGGGGACCTGTGGCAAAGCGGGGGAGCTGCAGCGCTTGTACTCACCCAGTGGCTGCTTGGGTCTTTGGTGGCATTTCGGGGGCAGTGGGCCCTTGAGTCGCTCTGCATCTTCAGCAGCACTGAAGAGCCCCCTGACACCGAAGACCCAGACTGCCGCCGGGCCAGGGCTCGCGGGGCCTTTGTAGGGTCCGAGACCTGGGGCAAATTGCCCCAGTTGCCCCCCACTCTGGGGAGCCCTGTATAAGGCAAGGGAGTGACATCATCTTGGTTCTTCACTGACTCCCCACCCAAAGAGACTCCTGGAAACACCTGAGGAACAAAGACTGAAATGGGGGAAGTGCTGGACCCAAGCTGAAGAGATTTTTAGCCTGTGAATGGAACACCTGGGATTTCTAAGCTGTAAGCAAGTGCACCTTGCCCCTTAAGAATCTGCAGCCTGCTTGTGCCATCACTTAGGGTGAGAATTTGCTATTCATATCCAATCTATGTAGTATTTGTTTATTTAATAGGTTATCTGCTTTGATCTATTTGCTATTCCTTATAATTACTAATATCTAACTTTTGTAGTTAATAAACTTGTTTTTGCTTTGTCTAAAACTAGTGTGTAAGAGTCATAACTTAGGGCAGAAAGCTGTTGTGTATTCCTCTCCACACAGAGGGAGCGAATTTTATGAGCTTATGCCATATGGTTCCCTTTGCAGTGCAAGACATTATAATTTGGGGTTTACACTCCAGAGAGGGTGTGTGCCTGAGTAACTGGGAAGTTTTCTAGCTAGAGCCTTCCCATGCAGGGCTCGTTACAGCCTCTGCATGAAACTGCAGCTGGGTGTGTCCCTACCTGTATGCGTGCTGATGAAAGTGCAGTATGGTCATAGTAGCACAGTGTAAAGGGAGCCTAGGCTGGGAGGTCAGGGGGATTCAGTGGTACCCCAGTTCCCAGTGGCACCTCGGGGGGAACCTCTCTCACCCTCTTCTAATTGAAGTAGAGATAATATTAAACTTTTGGTAGCACCTCAATTAAAGTAGCATGCACTTCTTTCACTGCAAAGCATTAGAGGAACAAACCTTAAATCCAAATGAAAAGCGCATCTACTCCTATATGCCATTACTCCCAGGCATCAACACTAACTTGACCGACAACCTTATTCAAAACTGAATGATGCTCAAGCCGCTAGACCTAAAAGATCTACTGCATGAAAGTACAAGTCACATGCAAGAACATGCTATCGATTAGTCACAGTTAACTCACGTGATTAACTCAAAAAAAATTAATCATGATTAATCACAGCTTTAATTGCACTGTTAAACAATAGAATACCAATTGAAATTTATTTTAATTATTTTTGTTTTTCTACATTTTCAAATATATTAATTTCAATTACAACACAGAATACAAAGTGTACAGTGCTCACTTTATATTACTTTTATTACAATATTTGCACTGTCAAAATGATTAACAAAAGAAACTGCAATTTTCAATTCACCTCATGGAAGTACTACAGTGCAATCTCTATCGTGAAAGCACAACTTACAAATGTAGATTTTTTTATTTGCTACATAACTGCACTCAAAAATAAAACAAATGTAAAAATTTAGCACCCACAAGTCCACTCAGTCCTACTTTTTGTTCAGCCAATCGCTAAAACAAACATTTACAGGAGATAATGCTGCTCGCTTCTTATATATGATGTCACCTGAAAGTGAGAACAGGCATTCGCATGGCACTTTTGTAGCCAGCACTGCAAGGTAGTACGCATCAGATCTGCTAAACATTCATATGCCTCTTCATGCTTTGGCCACCATTCCAGAGGACATGCTTCCATGATGATGACGCTCATTAAAAAAACGTGTTAATTAAATTTCGACTGAACTCCTTGAGGGAAAGCTGTATGTCTCCCACTCTGGTTTACCCATATTCTGTCATGTACTTCACGTTATAGCAGTCTCGAAGATGACCCAGCATGTGTTGTTCATTTTAAGAACACTTTCACTGCAGATTTGACAAAACGCAAAGAAGGTACCAATGTGAGACTTCTAAAGATACAGACAGCACTCCATCCAAGGTTTAAGAATTTGAAGTGCCTGCCAAAATCTGAGTAGGATGAGGTGTGGAGCATGCTTTCAGAAGTCTCAGAAGAGCAACACTCTGATATGGAAACTACAGAACCTGAACTACCAAAAAGGAAAATCAACCTTCTCCTAGTGGCATCTAACTCAGATGATGAAAATGAATATGTGTCAGGCTGCACTGTTTTGGATCATTATCAAGCCCATCATAAGCATGGATGCATGTCCTCTGGAATAGTAGCTGAAGCATGAACGGACATACAAATTTTTAGCACATCTGGCAAGTAAATATCTTGCGATGCTGGTGTGACGGGTTGGACCCCCCTTCTGGGATGCCACCTGATATACTGGGATTTCACTGAGCCTCTCCTGCTCAAGCAGCCTGGGTTCCCGCTCCCTTCTTTGCTGAATTAGGCTCTCTGGCCTCTTGCAGCCTACAAATGTAGGTAGAGCCACACACTGCTGCAGACACAGACTAAAATCAGCTCTATGTGAGAGGACTCTTCCAGCACTCATATGCACACCCCTTTGGGGAGATAACCCCAAATAATATTGTCTTGCACCATGTAGAAAATTTGCACAGCACAAGGTCATAAAAATCCACCCTCTTCCTCAATGTGAAGAGAGATGTGCATGACTTCTTGCCCCCCGCCCCAGTTAGAAATTACACAAACTGGGTTTAATAATGAACAAAATAAGTTTATTAACTACAAAAGGTAGATTTTAAGTTGTTAAAAAGAGAGCAAACAGAACAAAGCAGATTACCTTGGTAAATAAACAAAAGCCACAAACTGATCTTAACACACTAGATATGTAGGATACAAATTAGCAAATTCTCACTCTGAGTGATAAACAGGCTGGCAGATTCTTAAGACACAAGTTGCCTTGGCTTTTCCAGGTTTTCTTACACATGCTAAAAATCCTTCCAGCCTGGGACCATCACTTCCCACAGTTTTGTTTTTTTTCCTCAGGTGTTTTCAGGTATGTTGTTTTAGGGAGAGTGAGGTCCTTCATGATGTCAGTGTCCCTCTTTTATATCTTCCCCCCACTTGCTGGAAAGTTTTTATGCTGTTACCTGGGTCAAACAGGTCCCATTGTGTAGAGCTATCTCTGAGAGGTTTCTATTGCACACAGTTCCTGGGGTAATCCTTATGCTTGCGTGCATTTCTTCAATAAGCCTCATCCAACATAGCACATTTGAAATACAGTGACATGGTCAATATTCCCAGCTTCAGATACAAAAATGATACATGCATACAAATTGGATAAACACAATCAGTAAATCATAAGCTTTCCAATGATACCTTACATGATTCATCTTGCAAAAAGTACATCTCAGTTATGTTATATCTATATCATAAGTATATTTCCATAAAGAATATGGAGCGTAATGTCACAGCTGGCTACAACAGTGCCATGCGAACACCTGTTCTTGTTTACAATGTCACCTGAAAGTGAGAAAGGGGCATTATCTTCTGCAAATGTAAACAAACTTGTTTGTCTAAGCACTTGGCTGAACAAGAACTAGGACTGAGCGGATTTGTAGAAGTTTTACATTGTTTTATTTTTGAATGCAGGTTTTTTGGTACATAATTGAGAGAGAAAGAGACTTACTGTGACTGAGCTGGGAAATGGATCAAGTTCCCAGGATTCCCAATCCAAAATATGTGAAATGAAAAAGGAATTTTCAAAGGAGTTTAAGAAATAGCTATCACTATTTCAGGATCTCCATTCAGCAACTGAGGCCTTGGCTACACTGGCGCTTTACAGCGCTGCAACTTTCTCACTCAGGGGTGTGAAAAAAACAACCCCCTGAGCGCTGCAAGATACAGCGCTGTAAAGCGCCAGTGTAAACAGTGCCGCAGCGCGGGGAGCGCGGCTCCCAGCGCTTCAAGCTAAACCCCATCAGGATGTGGAGTACGTGCAGCGCTGAGAGAGCCCTCTCCCAGCGCTGGCGCTGCGACCACACTCGCACTTCAAAGCGCTGCCGCGGCAGAGCTTTGGAGTTTCAAGTGTAGCCATACCCTGAAGCTCTCTTTGCATTGTAAAAATGCTTCCCAGCAGAGACCCAATACAACCCAAATTAGGATAGAGTCAGATTTCCCTTTTGAAAGTACTGGAAACTAGACATTTTCAAAATGGTTTCATAGTAAATTCTAGAAATTTGAGTTTTTTTCTTAAGTAGGTTTGTAACAGCTTTCCAAAAGTTCCAACAGAAACCCTCTCCCTAAAGGGCAAGAACAGTGAATTCACCCCAGCGTCTACTTTAAGATGAGGGCTAGGAAATGGCACCAGTACTGCGAGAATTCTGGGAGTTAGAACTCAGGGCAATTGTGGGAGAAAAGGTCTAAAGAAGGCTTTCAAGATCTCCCAGAAGTTACTGCTTCAGGAAACTGTGCTGGTTTTGCTGTGTCATAGGTACTCAAAGGGCAGTAGTACAGTGTAAGTATGGCATAGGGCCAAAACTGCAACTAAAACATCCTTACAGTATGGACACACTGCAACACTGGTAACTAAAATGGCTTTACCCCACTGGTTCAGTCTCCACTGTTAGTCTCACACACAGACTTTTCTACAGACTAAATCTACTTCCTGCTGCAACGCTTCCAGCACAAGATAAAAGAGACTGAATCAAACATAGGCCTGGTCTATACCTAAAACTTAGCTGACCTAGGCCTGAGCTACACTACAGCATTAAATCAACATTTCCTGCGTTAGCTTGAATTTATAATGTGCATTTGTACACTACTGAGCCCTAAAGGGCTTGTAAAATTGATGCCTGTACTCTACCTTGGCAAAAGGAGTAGCACTAGAGTCGAGCTTCCAGGGTCAAATTATGGGTAGTGTAGACACAACACTGTGTAATTCGATGGGTTTGGCCTCCAGGAGTGCTCCAATGTGACCACTCTGGACAGTGCTTTCAACTCCACTGCACTTCAGCCAGGTACACAGGAAAAGCCTCAGAAACTTTTGAATTTCATTTCCTGTTTGATCAGTCTGGAGAGCTCAACCACCAAAGCTGACCATGCCCACCCAGGGCCGCAAACGCACTTCAGCATGGAGTATACAGGAAACACTGGATCTGATTGCTGTGTGGGGAGAAGAGTCTGTGCAGGCAGAGCTCCGACCCAGCAGAAGAAACACTGACATCTATGCCAAAATCCACAGGGCATGGGGGGACAAAGGCTACATCACGGACACACAGCAGTGCTGTGTGAAAATAAAAGAGCTCACACAAGTGCACCAGAAGACAAGGGAGGCAAACAGTCGATCTGGTTCTGAGCCGCAGACATGCCGCTTCTATGAGCAGCTGCATGCAATTCTAGGTGGAGACCCCACCAGTACCTCAACACTCTCCATGGATATCTCAAAGAGGACCCAGGCGGCCACAGGCAACAACGAGGAAGAGGAGGAGGAGAATGCACAGCAGGCAAGTGGAGGATCCATTCTTCCCAACAGTCAGGACCTTTTCCTAACTCTGGAGCCAATCCCCTCCCAGGACCTACTGTTGTGGGACTATGATGGCAGGGAAGGCACCTCTGTTGAGTGCACACTTGTAATCACACTACCGGGGTTAAATGCAATTGTGGTTAATGTTTAATTGGAGCTAAACAATTGGGATACAGTGGCAGCCAATCCAACCATGCAGAGTGCTCCCCGGAAAAGCCTGTTTATGTGCCAAGAGTTTCCGCAACAAAAAATGTCCCCGGGTGTGCCCACACAGCACCTATCCTTTCTTGTGTGCTTACCATGCCTCCCTGCAAACCGAAATCTGCTGCCCAGGGCTCTGCCGTGTGTTGTACCTTACTCGCAGGTGCTTCTTTTAGAAGACAAAATGTGGCCATGTGCCTCAGGGAATGCATTTCCTGCTGGGAGGTGTTTCATTCATTGCAAGAGTTAACCTAGTGTTTTCAGCAATGTATGTTTTTCCTTGCAGCTGCAACATTGTCTGTGGGTGCTTCGTCCACATCAGCACAAAGGCTGTCCCACATTAGAAGGCAGAAAAGCAGACATGGGAAGACATCTCCTGTGATTTGATGTGTTCCTCCAAGACTGACAGAGCCCAGCTGAATTCATGGAGGCTTACACTGTCGGAGAGCATGCATACCGACCAAGAGGGCAGGAAAGCATGCAGGGGACAAGAGCATAACATGCAAGAGGAGATGCTACGGCTTATGGGGGAGCAAACAGACATGTTGAAGCGCAGGAAAGGCAGCTAGACCTTAGAGTCCCGCTGCACTCAGTGATGACCCAGCTGCCCTCCTCACCAAGTTCTATTTCCTCCTTCCCCAGACATCCTAGAATGCAGGGGAGAAAACTCCATTATCCCTTGAACTCAACTCCAGGGGATGGTTCATGGAGCAGAAAGCTCTCATTCCCACAGCTCTGATTGCTAGACAGTGCAATTGTAGTAAGCTACATGTCCTTACCCCTCCTCCCCTGTGGTATCAGGCCCTTAGACGTGGGTTATCTTTGCTATTCATTGCTGTCTCTGTTCAGTGTTTGTTAGCAAAATAAAAATGCATGAATTGAGGACAAAAGGCTCTTTATTCACTGCACACTGTGGTTGGTGGGAGTTTAGTTTACAGGGCAGTACATGCAAAAAAAGGGGGTAGCTTGGTAAGGAACAACACACACAACTGTCACATCAGCGTCAGATCATTCATGAAACTGGTTTTCAAAGCCTCTCAGAGACGCAGTGTGCCTCAATATGCTCTTCTTATTGCCCTGGGGTCTGGCTGCTCAAAATGGGCTGCCAGGCAATCTGCCTCAACCCCCCATCCCACCAGAAACTTTTCCCTCTTACTTTCACAGATACTATGGAGCACACAGCAAGCAGCAGCAACAATGGGAATATCGCTTTTGCTGAGGTCTAACCTAGTGAGTAAACTGCACCTCCACCCCTTTAAACATCCAAAGGCACATTCTACCACCATTCTGCACTTGCTTAGCCTATGGTTGAACTGCTCCTTACTGCTGTCCGGGCTGCCTATGTACGGCTTCATGAGCCATGAGAGCAAGGAGTAGGCTGGGTCTCCAAGGATAACTATTGGCATTTCAACATCACCAACAGTAATTTTCTGGTCTGGGAAGAAAGTTTCTCCTTGCAGCTTGCTGAAGAGACTGGAATTCCTAAAGATGCGCACATCATGTACCTTTCCTGACCATCCCACATTGATGTCAGTGAAATGGCTCTTGTGATCCAATAGCGCTTGCAATACCATTGAGAAGTACCCCTTGCGGTTCATGTACTCTTTGGCAAGGTGGTCTGGTACCAAGATAGGGATGTGCGTTCTGTCTATTGCCCCACCACAGTTAGGGAACCCCATCGCAGCAAAGCCATCCACTATGTCCTGCACATTTCCCAGAGCCACTACCCTTCTTAGCAGAAATGAATTGATTACCCTGGCTACTTGGATTACAGCAGCCCCCACGGTAGATTTACACACTCCAAACTGATTCCCAACTGATCTGGATTTGCAAGCTTCCACAGGGATATTGCCACTCGCTTCTCAACTGTCAGAGCAGGTCTCGTTCTGGTATTTTTGTGCTTCAGGGCTCAGGAAAGCAATTTGCAAAGTTCCACGGAAGTGGCCTTACGCATTCGAAAGTTATGCAGCCACTGCTCCTCATCCCATACCTGCATAACTATGCGATTCCACCAGTCTGTGCTTGTTTCCCGGGCCCAGAAGTGGTGTTCCACTGTGTCATCAAGCCCAGCTGCTGCTGCCAGCATGCGCGAATTGCTCCATTCCATGGCTTCCAGCACGGCTATTAGTGTGGCATCACATTCTTCTGCACAGCTCCTGGCTAGGCTCTGCAAATACCGCAGGATGATGTGCAAGGTGTATGCGATGCTCACAACAGTGTACAGCTGAGCAGGGTCCATGCTTGCTGTGCTGTGGCATCTGCACGAGTAACCCTGGCATAGGCGCAAAAATGATTGTTTGCCGTTGCTTTCAGGGCCAGAGGGAGGGAGGAGGCAAGTGCATCGTGGGATGTTGATGATATGTACCCAAAACAACCTACAAAAATATTTTTGCTCCATCAAGCATTGGAAGCCTACTCAGAATTCCAACTAGCAGCAGGAACTGTGGGATAGCTGAGTCAATGCTAGCCATGGTAGTGAGGATGTGCGCCGCCAATGGAATGTGCATAGTGGGGACATGCAGCATTGACTTGTAAAATTGGAGGCTAAATGTCAGCTTAAATAATTTCGACCTAATTTCATAGTGTAGACATGCCCCTAGCTATGTCACTCTGGGCTGTGAAAAATTCACATCCCTGAGAAACATAGCTAAACTGACCTGACCCTCAGTATAGATACCATTAGACCAATAGAAGAATTCTTCCATCAACCTAGAGGCCATTTCAAGGGGTTAGATTTGTTACAGCAAAGGAAAAATGTGCTACAGTTTTCTGTCACTGAAGCAAGCATCTAAATTACGTTGCTATAACAGCACTGCAGCTATATAACTTGTGGTGTAGACACAGCCTGCGATGTCCACTGACAATTCAGAGCACTAACTATAGACCGGGGTGGGCAAACTATGGCCCGTGGGCCATATCCGACCTGCGGGACGGTCCTCCCCTAGCTCCTGGCCTGAGATGCTAGCCCCCGGCCCCTCCCCTGCTATCCCTCCTCCCCCACAGCCTCAGCTCACTCGCTTTGCTGCTGGCACAATGCTCTGGGCAGCTGGGCTGTGAGCTCCTGTGGTAGCGCAGCTGCAGATCCTGGCCTGACCTGGTGCTCTGTGCTGCGCGGTGGCGGTGGCAGTATGGCCCAGCTCCAGTCGGCCGCGCTGCCAGCCACCAGTGCTTCAGGCAGCATAGTAAGGGGGCAGGGGAGTTTGGGGTGGTAGTCAGGGGGTGGGGGTGTGGATAGGGGGTGGAGGAGGAACAGGGGGTTGAATGGGGGCTGGGGTCCCGGGGGGGCAGTCAGGAAGGAGAAGAGGGTTGGATGGGGGGGTGGGAAGCAGTCAAGGGCAGGGGTTCTGGGGACAGTCAGGGGACAGGAAGAAGGGGTGGTTGGATGGGGCAGGTATCCTGGGGAGGCCATCAGGAATGAGAGGAGGGGTTGGGTGGGGCGGCGGGGACCCGGGGACAGGGAGCAGGGGTGTGTGGATCAGGCAGGGGTCCCAGAGGGGCCGTCAGGGAACGGGGGGGGTTGGATAGGGCAGGAGTCCCGGGGCGGCAGATAGGAGGTGGGGGCCAGGCCACGACCCCCTCCCCTAACTGCCCTCCATACAATTTACAAAACCCAATGTGGCCCTCAGGCCAAAAAGTTTGCCTGTCCCTCCTGTTGAACTAGCCTGACAGTCTGACTATAAACCAGTTAAATATTCATAAAGCAAAATATAAGGAAGGAGAAGTAGCATTTCAGTCAGAAATGCCGCACTTTAACTACTGCCATTTAAGAACATGAACAGAGCTACTAACTAATTTTTGCTGAACACTGTACATTCAAGAGCTTACTGTTCAGGACCTAGAAAGTGGTGGAATCTTTAAATGTAGTGGAATCTTTAAAATGTGCACAAACCTTTTAGGAGTGTACACAGTAGCAAAAATAAATTAATCTGACCTCAGGATTAAAAACAAAAACAAAAAACATATCTAAAGTTACCATTGCTACAGCTGGAAACCAGTTTTTCATTTTCTCTGTATGTGTAGTGACTGGGATTGTGAACTAACTCAGTCATTCAAAAATCATGCAACCTTACTTGGTATAGCTGGTCAAAAACTTTACTGAAAAACTAAAGAATTCTTCCCAATCAAAAAGCCCGCAAATCTCATGGCAGATTTATGTTAATAATCAGTGCATTGCTGAGGACTGATTTAAACATACCTGAGAAAAATAAAAACTTACAGATCTATTATTCAATTTTTCCATGCTTTCTTAAAACTAGAATACTAATGATTCTAAACTAGTTCTTTAAAAACTAAAAAACCCCAAACTAATACAATGTGGGTTTTACAATTTTCCTTATGATAAGCAATTTTCATTTCCTTGTTCCATTCCTTTCCACCCAATTGTGCTCTAGTTCAGTGCTTTTCAAAGTGGAGGTCCGCAGACCAGTGCCGGTCCACAAGCCATTGGCTGCCGGTCCATGGCGAGTTTCCTCATAAGAGTGTCCAACAGGATAATAATATGGCACCAGTTCCTGGCACACTGGAAAAAAAAATTGCTGGTCCCCCACATCAGATAGTTTGAGAAGCACTGCTCTAGTTCATACTGCTCAGCTATGTATTATGGTCACTTACTTGTCAACCCACTTAAACAGGAGACAAAAAAATAACATTCAAATTTAGGCTGTGGTTATCCATTTTAGAGAAAGGGAATCAGTGATCTCAGTTTACTAGTGCGAATTTAGCATGGACTCTCGTGCAGCCTTTTCAAAGGCAGGAATTGAAGGAAAATGATAATTTAGCTAAACTGGCTCTTACAATCAGGTAAGCATTGTGACGTTAAAGAGTTACTGGTTTATGTGTTATCAAGCATTCACCAAATGTCATTAAAATGTATAAGGAACTATCCTAAACATTTAAAATAAAATATAACTTCAAACATTCTGATTTTTCAGGAACTGTGAAGAATACTTGTAAACTCACCTATTATGGCTCAATAAAATCACAGCCCTGTAACCCTGCCGCTTTTCGAGGCTGTACTACACAAGGGCTTTAATTAAATTCTGTATCAAGTATTATTCAAATACTTGGTAAATTATAAGAAGCACGGTGTATAAAAAGTTATTTTAAATATAATTATATTTAAACTCCACTATAATAACTCTGAGCACACTAATGTAAGGTAGGCAGGATTAAAATGACACCCAAGACAGAAAGGACAAGTTTCTTTAGCTGAGAGGTTTGATGATTTCCTGTAGATAATTGGTGTTCCTGGAGTTCTATTCTCAACACCAAATAACTGACGTTCTTTAAGTAACAATGGTTTGTAATTATTTTTCTTCTTCACAAAACAGAATATTCTAGGACTTAATTCAGCACATTATACAGCACATTATGGGCTGCTGTAGCAAAAGCCGAGAAACGCAACTCATACTTCCTTTCTACAGGAAAGGCTTGCAATGCCACAGAGTCCACCATTTCTCTAAACAGAGATTAGCTGTGATGAATTGTGAGGATACTCAAGGAAGGAAAGCTCATTAAAATGAACTTTCCTGTCTCCCCTTTTTTGCTCTTCATCCCCCAAAACACATAAGGCCATATAACCTGTGGGAATTACTGCTGCTGTACAGCTGACATGACATCATCTTCACCCCTGTTGTACAGTCCAAGCTAGGGGCTGGATAGAGCCTGACGATCTATGGTATGCATCTGTGTGACTGTGCATACCCTGCACTGGGCATGAGAGGGTTAACCCCACACTATGGGTGGCAGAATTCCTGCCCCTCAGACCATGCTGGGAATGCTCCATATGCTGCCTCATAATAAAAGGGAGCAGCTCAGCTCATTCTAGGCTGACCACCCAGGAGAGAAGATGCTTGGTGGAGACTCCTGGCCAAGAGCCGTTACAGCCACTGACTGTGGGAGCCAGAGAACCCTGGGACCAGACTGGAGACCTGCTACCTTTCGTCAACTGCTCGGAGTCAGACTTCCAGGGTGCTATCCCCACCAGGGAACCCAGGGACACCGACAATGTATGGACTGCTACCTCAGGAAACATGGTAGGAAGTGGCCCAGGGAGGCAGGGCAGAGAAAGTGGTATCTCTCACCCGAGCAAGGTCAGCATGTTATGGTAGGATTCCCTGCTGACTGGGTGGTGACCACATCTGTCTCCAAGAGGGCTCTGGGCTGGAACCCCATGGAGAGAAAGAGTCCTGGTCCCCCTACCCCAGCCACTACCCACCCCTAGGTGACAGCCCACTTCCCTGAATCCAGCCACTAGGCCATGCAGCCCTGAACATAAGGGAAGCTGTGTTGACTCTGGACATTAGGCTGCACAGCCCTGTACCTGAGAGCTGCCATATTGACTCCGACCCCTGGGCCATGCTGCTTTCAGCCTGGGCACAGGCTGGAAGACTAACCGCGGTTATATCACAACCCCAACCCACCCCCAAAGGAGGATGGGGTGTGCATATCATGTGACAATTTCAAAGAACAGAAGTGACCAATCAAATTAATTTACATAATCATTCTACAACTCTTACTATTCATACATTCAGTTAATGACATGCTGACAAGTCATCCACCATACACTCTCCAACAACCACAAGACATACTTACTAACTCTTTCAATATGGGCACCGCTCAGCTAGTAACTGAACATATAAACTGAGAGGTAACAGAACATTTAGTAAATTACCCTAATTGGTCATTTCCAAGATTTTTAACACTTAAAATATGTTTCTGTTCTAATGTATTTTGTATACATGACTTACAGCAATCTCAGCTGTAAGTTAATGAAGTTGTTTTTTGGGGGGTGGCAGGGGAAACGGAGTGTTTTCTTACTAGGAATGCTGCACTAAAGGAAATCACAGTTCAAGAAGAGAAAATAATTGCAAATGGTAGAATACTGCTAGTTGGAACATCACTACAAGACAGGTTTTACACACACTGTAGCCGTTTCTGCATTAGGATTTTTTGCTAAACTGTTGCCATCAGTGCATCAGCTCCACTAGTGGAGGGGCTAGTGTAGACAGCTTAACAGGTGGTCAACAATACTTTGTTCACGCTAATGCTTCCATCAGAGCTGAATTGGTCATAGCAACAGTAGAAAATGTTTAGGAAAAGCATTCTGTTTTAGACAAGGTTACAATTACTACTCCTGGGGGAATTCTGCACACAATATTTTGAAATCCTGCAAAATTCTGCATATTTTATTTTTCAAAATAACACAATATAATCACACTCCTGCTGACAGCCCTGGGTGGCTGGGGCTCTTGCTGACAACCATTTGTGTGATTTCATCGTGTCTGGTTGCGGTAAGGGTGGTGAAGGCTTGGGAAAGGGAGGTGCCAAGCGCCATTGTAAAATGCTTCCGGATAACATCCAGGGTATAACCAAGCCAGCTATTTATCGCTTGGCTCGACGTGGGTGGGTGAAGCGTATTTCGGGGTTGATCTACAAACAGACCTGTGGAGTGCTGAAGGTGTTCTTGGAGAACGTGATCAGTGATGCTGTCACTTACACTGAACATGCCAAGCGAAAGACTGTAACGGCTACAGATGTGGTTTATGCTCTGAAGCGCCAGTCTCATACTCTCTAAGGTTTTGGTTGCTAAACGGGTCACTAAAGTCAACAGGACAACTGTTGGCAGGAGCCTCAGCTGGCCGGGGCTTACAGTGGGCGGGAGTGCTGGGGGGAAAATCACAAATTCTGCAGGAAAAAATACAATTCTGTGGTGAACATTAATTCTGTGCAAATACCCGGTCGAAAAGGGACCCTGGCGGCACCGGTCACCACTGCTCACCGGGTCGTTAAAAGTGCGGTTGATGGTATAGCGTGGCTAAGACAGGCTTCCTGCTTGCATGGCTCCACGCAGCTCCTGGAAGCAGCAGCACGTCTCCCCTTTGGCTCCTAGGCATGGGGGAAGCCAGTAGGCTCCGCACACTAACCTCGCCCCAAGCGTCCCCAGCCAATGGGCGCTGCAGGGTTGGCATTTGCGGACAGAGCAGCACATAGAACCACCTGGCCGTGCCTCCATGTAGGAGCTGGAGAGGGGGCATGCTGTTGCTTCTGGAAGCTGCCTGAGGTAAGCATTGCCCGGAGCCTGCACCCCCCAGTCCCACCCCAGAGCCCATATCCCTAGCTGGATTTCTCACCCCACAACCGAACACCCTGCCCCAAACCTGATCCCCCTCCCACCCTCCGAACCCCCTCTGTCCCAGCCCGGACCATCCTCATACACCCTGAACCCCTCATCCCCAGATCAAGCACCTGCATCCGGAGCTCTCACACACTCTCACACTCCAGCCCCAGCCCAGAGCCCCCTCCCACATTCCAAACCCCTCAGTCCCAGCCTGGAGCCTCCTCTCACAGCCTAGCCTGCTGAGCTAGCCTGATGAAAATTAGCAAATGAGTGAGGGTGGGGGAAACAAGTGACAGAGGGAGGGAGGATGGAGTGAGCGGGAGGCGGGGCCTCAGACGGGAGAGGCCTGGGAGGAGGGATGGAGCAAAGGTGTTCAGTTTTGTGTGAGTATAAAGTTGGCAACCCTATTAAAGTAGTACGCGCCTGCTCAACTGACGAGACATAGTCCATTTCTCCTTCCTGCTGCCATCCCTCTTCTTCCTCTCTTACCAAAGGAGGAAGATGACAGATGGCAGTCACTTCTCTGACCTCCCTGCTTGGCATTTTGAAGCCCAGAAACTTACTATAATTCCCACGGTGATAATTCCAGACCTGAAAGCAGCACCAATTCAATCTGCCTTTTTCTAAACAAACAAACAAAAAAAACTCCACAACAAATCTGATCAGCTGTGCATCCCTAGACCCCCTGTTAACTCAAGAACTCACACTGACTCCTCTGTATTGGTCCTGCCATATGGATGCTGTCAGTCATGCCATACCATGTTTGCTCTTTTACTACAGTTTTTATATTTTAACAATTGTGAATAAAGTCTAAAGACATTAGGCACGCAAATCTCATTGAAATTCAGTAGGATTTGGGCCTTTGAAAATCCCACCCAAAATATCTCATGTTAAAGAACAAGCTATTGTGGGGACAGACAAATGGCTGCAGAGTGGGAGCTATCCAGTTTATTGCACTGAGTACAGCATGCATGATTACCTGCCCTGTGGGCGGGTGGCATATGTGTGCATTCAGTGCAAGGAGCTCCTGGCCCTCAGAGACCATGTACGGACTTTGGAGGCCAGGGTGGCAGAACTGGAGGAGCTAAGGGAGGCACAGAGGTACGTTGATGAGGCTTTCTGGGACACTGTAGAATTGTCCCACCTCCGATCAGACAGCCCCTGCGCTGTTGAGGATGATGAAATGCCCAGAGAAGCAGAGCAGTCAACGGGAGCAGAGGGAAACCTTCCCATAGTTGGGACCCTTCTTCCAGATGGTGCTGGGGTTGCCTCTCGCACTGAGGTTACCTCTCTGGGGGAGGGAACTCCAGTTGCTAGGAAAAGGCAGGTGTTAGTAATGGGAGACTTGATCATTAGAAACGTAGATAGCTGGGTTTGTGATGACCAGGAGAACCATATGGTGACTTGCCTGCCGGGTGCGAAGGTTGTGGATCTCTCGAAGCATCTAGACAGACTTATGTGTAGCGCTGGGGAGGAGCCGGTGGTCGTGGTACATGTAGGTACCAATGACATAGGGAAGGGTAGGAGAGATGTCCTGGAGGCCAAATTCAGGCTGCTAGGAAAGAGACTGAAATCCAGGACCTCTATGGTTGCATTCTCAGAAATGCTCCCAGTTCCAAGTGCAGGGCCAGGTAGGCAGGCAGAGTTCCAGAGTCTCAATGCGTGGATTAGACGATGGTGTAGAGAGGAGGAGTTTACATTCATTCATTACATTCATCATTATTTTGGGATAGGGGGAACCTACATAGGAGAGATGGGCTCCACCTAAACCAAAATGGAACCAGACTGCTGGCACTAAACATTAAAAAGGTTGTAGAGCAGTTTTTAAACTAGGAGAAGGGGGAAAGCCGACTGCTGCATAGGAGCATGTGGATCGGACAAAGACTTCTCTTAGGGGACAGTCTAATGATAGAGAATCTCCAGGTTGGAGTCAGGAGCAGAGGATGGAAGAGGATAATGTAAGGGCCAGATCAGATGATAAACATTCACATAAAAAAGATTCTGACACATCAGAAAAGGGCAGACAAATAAACAGTGACAAGTTTTTAAAGTGCTTGTACACAAATGCTAGAAGTCTAAATATGGTGAATTAGAGTGCCTTGTGATAAAGGAGGATATTGATATAATAGGCATCACAGAAACCTGGTAGACTGAGAGCAATCAATGGGACACAATCATTCCGAGGTACAAATATAATGGAAGGACAGAATAGGTCGTGGGGAGGGGGGGCACTATATGTGAAAGAAAATGTAGAATCAAATGAAGTAAAAATCTTAAGTGAATCCACATGTTCCATAGAATCTCTATGGATAGAAATTTCATGCTCTAATAAGAATATAACATTAGGGATCTATTATCGACCACCTGACCAGGACAGTGATAGTGATGATGAAATGCTAAGGGAAATTAGAGAGGCTATCAAAATTAAGAACTCAATAATAGTGGGGGATTTCAATTATCCCCATATTGACTGGGAACATTTCACTTCAGGACGAAATGCAGAGATAAAATTTATTGATATTTTAAATGACTGCTTCTTGGAGCAGCTGGTACAGGAACGCACAAGGGGAGAAGCAACTCTAGATTTAGTCCTGAGTGGAGCGAAGGAGCTGGTCCAAGAGGTAACTATAACAGGACCAATTGAAAATAGTGACCATAATACAATAGCATTTAACATCCCTGTGGTGGGAAGAACATCTCAACAGCCCAACACTGTGGCAATTAATTTCAAAAGGGGGAACTATACAAAAATGAGGGGGTTAGTTAAACAAAAGTTAAAAAGTACAGTGACAAAAGTGAAATCCCTGCAAGCTGCATGGGCACTTTTTAAAGACACCATAATAGAGGCTCAACTTCAGTGTATACCCCAATTTAAGAAACACAGTAGAAGAACCAAAAAAGAGCCACCGTGGCTTAACAACCATGAAAAAGAAGCAGTGAGATATAAAAAGACTTCCTTTAAAAAGTGGAAGTCAAATCCTAGTGAGGCAAATAGAAAGAGCATAAACACTGCCAAATTAAGTGCAAGAATGTAATAAGAAAAGCCAAAGAGGAGTTGGAAGAATGGCTAGCCAAAAACTCCAAAGGTAATAACAAAATGTTTTTAAGTACATCAGAAGCAGGAAGCCTGCTAAACAACCAGTGGGGCCCCTTGATGATAGAGATACAAAAGGAGCGCTTAAAGACAATAAAGTCATTGCACAGAAACTAAAAGGATTCTTTGCTTCAGTCTTCACAGCTGAGGATGTTAGGAAGATTCGCAAACCTGAGCCAGCTTTTCTAAGGAACTGTCACAGACTGAAGTGTCACTAGAGGAGGTTTTGGAATTAATTGATAAACTTAACAGTAACAAATCACCGGGACCAGATGGCATTCACCCAAGAGCTCTGAAAGAACTCAAATGTGAAGTTGCGGAACTATTAACTAACGTTTGTAACCTGTCCTTTAAATTAAATCAGCTTCTGTACCCAATGACTGGAAGTTAGCTAATGTAACACCAATATTTAAAAAGGGCTCTAGAGGTGATCCTGGCAATTACAGACCAGTAAGTCTAATGTCAGTACCGGACAAATTAGTGGAAACAATAGTTAAGAATAAAATTGTCAGACACATAGAAAAACATAAACTGTTGAGCAATAGTCAACATGGTTTCTGTAAAGGGAAATTATGTCTTACTAATCTATTAGAGTTCTTTGAAGGAGTCAACAAACATGTGGACAAGGGGGATCCAGTGGACATAGTGTACTTACATTTCCAGAAAGCCTTTGAAAAGGTCCCTCACCAAACACTCTTATGTAAATTAAGCTGTTATGGGATAAAAGTGAAGGTCCTTTCATGGTTTGAGAACTGGTTAAAAGACAGGGAACAAAGGGTAGGAATTAATGGCAAATTCTCAGAATAGAGAGGGGTGACTAGTGGTGTTCCCCAAGGGTCAGTTCTAGGACCAATCCTATTCAATTTATTCATAAATGATCTGGAAAAAGGGGTAAACAGTGAGGTGGCAAAGTTTGCAGATGATACTAAACTGCTCAAGATAGTTAAGACCAAAGCAGATTGTGAAGAACTTCAAAAAGATCTCACAAAACTAAGTGATTGGGCAACAAAATGGCAAATGAAATTTAATGTGGATAAATGTAAAGTAATGCATATTGGAAAATATAACCCCAATTATACATACAATGTGATGGGGGCTAATTTAGCTACAAGAAGTCAGGAAAAAGATCTTGCAGTCATCGTGGATAGTTCTCTGAAGATGTCCACACAGTGTGCAGAGGCGATCAAAAAAACAAACAGGATGTTAGGAATCATTAAAAAGGGGATAGAGAATAAGACTGAGAATCCATTACTGCCCTTATATAAATCCATGGTATGCGCACATCTCGAATACTGAGTACAGATGTGGTCTCCTCATCTCAAAAAAGATATACTGGCATTAGAAAAGGTTCAGAAAAGGGCAACTAAAATAATTAGGGGTTTGGAACGGGTCCCATATGAGGAGAGATTAAAGAGGCTAGGACCCTTCAGCTTGGAAAAGAGGAGACTAAGGGGGGACATGATAAAGGTATATAAAATCATGAGTGATGTGGAGAAAGTGGATAAGGAAAAGTTATTTACTTATTCCCATAATACAAGAACTAGGAGTCACCAAATGAAATTAATAGTCAGCAGGTTTAACACCAATAAAAGGAAGTTCTTCTTCACGCAGCGCACAGTCAACTTGTGGAACTCCTTACCTGAGGAGGTTGTGAAGGCTCGGACTATAACAGCGTTTAAAAGAGAACTGGATAAATTCATGGTGGTTAAGTCCATTAATGGCTATTAGCCAGGATGGGTAAGGAATGTGTCCCTAGCCTCTGTTTGTCAGAGGATGGAGAAGGATGGCAGGAGAGAGATCACTTGATCATTGCCTGTTAGGTCCACTCCCTCTGGGGCACCTGGCATTGGCCACTGTTGGTAGATAGGATACTGGGCTAGATGGACCTTTGGTCTGACCCGGTATGGCCGTTCTTATGTTCTTATGTTATGTTCTTAAAACACTAATTACATATAGTAAAACTACATTAAATGAATAGCTGAGTGCTTGACTTACAACCTTAAAGTTAATAAGTGCCAGAAATAAGGTTGCACAGGCAGCTTTGTTTCATCTCCCTTGTGATTATGCATTGTAATAGTCTTAGCTAGTATCATACAGGAAGTCTGTGGTACAGTCAGGGATAAACTCCATTCTACTGGATTCAATCCAGTGCCTGAAACACAAGGTATCCCTTTCATGCAATCCTCTGACTCATTCACTGTCCAATCTACATACCAAATAATGCAGGGTCCTGATGAACAAGTAGTAAGTGATTATGTAATTAAGACCAGTATCATATTACATAAGTACAAGAGTCGAATTTAAGGTTGCACAGACACATTCTGGTAATGGTGAGGTTTATAAAGTATATAAGATATTAGAGGAGGATAGTCAATGTCTCTTGTCTAATAGTGCTATAACTGAAGAAACCTATCTGGTGTCATCTTTTAATTACAGTTTCAGCAGAAACACTGATTAACTAATGTAAGATCACATTACAGACTAGAGGTGAAATTCTGGTAATGAGTGTACAGCCCAAGTGATCAAACCTTGTGCTCAAAGTAAAACAAGTAAGGCTGAGCAATGCAACCCTCAGTTCCAAATTAGAGTACCTTGTACATACCCAATGAACAGCTGCTATTAAGAGATGGGCTGCCGGGCTGTGTACTTTATTTTTTGAGCAATGGATTTCTGGCTAAAAGCCCCTGCCACAACACTCCTGCTGACAGACCTGCCAGCAAACTTGGCTATTCCACACACAAGGATGTGCAGAATTCCCCCGGCATGGCCTGGCAGAAGTGTGCCATTTCTGATACCTTTTGGGCCTCACACTCAAGTGAAAGACGGGAAGAGGGTTTCATCCTAAGAAATGTTTTCATAACAGATGGTTTCTTGGACTTACAAATTATAATTAACTGAAGTGACGGAGGTGTTTAATGTTGTGGATTTCCACTGTTTGTTTATTAGGCAATTTATTGCTCCTACTTTCAAAGCAAAAATCATATTTTTAAGTTTACACCTTCCAAAGGCCCCATGCTCCCAGTGGGCCCCAGCAGGGAAGAGGGAAGGGGATTTTTTAGAGCTCTTCAATAATTAACTCAACACTTTAAAAATTACAAGTTCGGGGTATTTTGGAGATTTCTTTGTTTTGTTTCTGTCAAACACACGTGTTTTGTTTCAATGGGAGTTTACTCTAAAATCAGAATTATGTACCTAAAAATTCCCAAAGTTTTAATTTATAAACTAAACTTGATTTTTTTTCTAGGGGAAGATAGACAGGTTTTCTTCTGATCTTTATATTAACAAAGATAAGAGATGGTATTTCCTTTATGGAAGACTTCACATATAGAAACTATGAACCACGAATCTTGAATGGCTTCTATTTTAAAGTGATACAATATGATTTTTCACTTCTGTTTTTCACACTGAAGAAAAATAAACAGAACCACAGTTAAATACAGAAGATGAGGGTGTTTTGTTTTTTTAAACTTTCATATACAAACCAAGGTCACCAAAAAAATAAAAATAAAAACCCACACACACAAAAAAAACCCACACAGTTTTAAGGGTGTTTTTTGTTGTCATGGTTCGGGGTTTGTTTGGTTTTTTTACATGTGGGTTCAGTTAGATACAGGTGCATTCAATATAGTGTTTGCTATTTTCAGAATGGAGAACTGTACTGTTTATCCCCACTATAGAGTTACCTTTCATCAAATTGCAGGTATATCCAATACTGCTATATTTCCTGTAACATAAAAAGTAATTTTCTTTAAGAAATATCCATGAAAACACAACTTTGTTACTTTAAATCAATTATTTTCTTTCTTTAATGCACATGCTTGACTTTTATGAAACAACAACCCAGCCTGCCCACATAGTCATGCAAGTAATGAATTCAATCACACTATGGTCATACATAAAGCCCCATCTAAACTATGAGCCTTATGCTTTGTTTAGTAATTAACTCTTAAAATGGATATATAAACTTCACCAAAAATCAGAACTCACCCACTTTGCACAGCCAGCTGTAAATGGCTACAACAGGAGGTGCAAGACTATGGCAAATCAGGTAATACAACTATAAAGAAGTTATGGTTAACATTTTCTTAAGGCCATGTCTACACTGCAAAGTTTTGGTGGCAAAAGGCAGCTGTTGGCGGCAAAACAATGGAGGTGTACACACTGCAATGCCACTTTTGGCAACAATATGAAACCATCTTGACGAAAAACATAGGACTTTTTCGACAAACCTTTTTTCGACAAAGTGCCAGTGTGGACACCATGCTTAATTTTATCACTTTAATTGGCCTTCAGAAGGTGTTCCACAATGTCCCTCCTGACCACTCTTGTCAGCAGTTCCAACTCCATTGCCCTGCAGCCAGGTAAACAACCATCACCCTTCTCCCTTTAAATCCCTGGGAATTATTGAAATTCCATATCCTGTTTGCTTGCCGTGGAGAACTCACATCGCATCTTCTCAACTGACAATGGTGGCTCCATGCAGCAGTCGCTCTCCCACTTGCACCACTGCAGAGCTGCTGGGTCTGCGTGGTATTTGGGGAGAGGAGGCTGTGCAGTCCCAACTGCGCTCCAGCCATAGGAATTTCGATACGTACAGGCAGGTTTTTCGAGGTTTGTGCAAAAAGGGCTATGACCGGACATGGTGCAGTGCAGAGTAAAGATCAAGGAGCTGAGGAACGCATACCAGAAGGCAAGGGAGGCAAATCACTGCTCCAGTGCAGCGCCGAAGACATGCCATTTCTATAAGGAGTTGGAGCTATCCCCAGTGGTAACCCCACCTCCACCACCAAGAGCCCCATAGATACTTTGGCAGGGTTGGAGTTGGCAGAAAGTGGACCTAACCCAAAGGACGAAGTCACTGATAAAGAGGTGGAGGTAGATGACTATGTGGAGCCCACAGAGGGGGTTGCCTGGTGGTGCATCCAGTCAGTAGCTGTTCTGCACTCCAGAGGTGTCTAGCCAGTCTCAGCAGTCGCACTCCAGTGAGCAAGAAGCAGGAGAGGAGACCCTGGTAAGTGGTTTTGTTATGTGTAGTGCAGAGGTGGGCTGAGGACACAGAAATGTACATGGCTGGCTGTGTTTCTTTCTGCTGGACATTTCCCTGTGCAGCTAACTAGTATGGCAGAACAGGGTGTTGATGCATATCAAGATTTCATGGGAATCCTCCAGAGATCTCTAGGAAACTTTTTCCTGGAGGTATTCGGCAACCCTCTGCTCAAAATCAGCAGCCAGGCAGTCTGCCTCATCAGTCCACCCCGAGCAAACTTTTCACACTTACCTTCACAAATATTGCGCAATGTACAACATGCAGTTATGACCATGGGAATATTATCCTCACTGAGGTCTAACCTGCCATAAAGGCATCACCAGCATGCCTTTAATCTGCCAAACGCACATTCCACGGTCATCCTGCACCTACTCAGCCTGTTGTAGAAGCGCTCCTTACTGCTGTCCAAATTTCCCGTGTAAGCTACATGAGCCATGGCATTAAGGGGTATGCCCAGGATAACTATGGGCATTTCAACATCCCCCACTGTAATCTTCTGGTCTGGAAAAATAGTCCCTGCTTGCAGCTTTCTGTACAGGTTGGTGTTCCTGAAGATACATGCATCATGCACCCTTCCGAACCACCCCACGTTGATGTCAGTGAAACACCTGTGGTTATCCAAAAGTGCCTGCAACACCATGGAGAAGTACCCCTTCCTATTGATGTACTCTGTCGCAAGATGGTCCAGTGCCAATATTTAAATATGCATGCCATTTATCGCCTCTCCACAGCCAGAGAAGTCCATTTCTGCAAAGCTATCCACTATTTCATGCACACGGTGTAGAGCCACAGTCCTTCATAGCAGGATGCAATTAATGGCTCTGCACGCCTGTGTTAACGCAGCCCCAACAGTCGACTTCCTGACTCCAAACTGATGCGCAACCAACCGGTAGCAGTCTGGATTTGCCAGCTTCCACATTGCAATCACCACGCACATCTACATCGAGAGCAGCAACTCTCATTCGGGTGTTCTTGTGCCACAGGGCAGAGACGAGCTCCGCACACACTTCCAGGAAGGTGGCTTTCCTCATTAGAAAATTCTGTAACCACTGCTCATTGTCCCAGACCTGCATGACGACACGATACCACCCAGTGGTAGTTTTCTGAGCCAAAAAGCAATGGTCCACCATTTGCAGCTGTTCCATGAATGCCAAAAGTAATCGAATGTTGCTCCTATCCATGTCAGACAGCATGTCAAACAACTGTGAATACTGTTAAGTTAGGAACTTCACGATGAACGGCACGGCCATTTGTGATGTGTTACTGACAGCAAGCAGAGAATTGGACAGCAGAGTGGGATCCATCCTTTCACAGAGATGGCAAGGCGAACAGTAAACAAGGGCCACTGAAAAATGTTGCAAAGATGGAAGCACATGGAATGCTGGAACGGAAAGCAATGCATCATGGGACATTAAACCTGGACCCATGATGTGCTGCGATTCACTCCGCCTTCCCACAAGACCTAGTAGCAGAAGATGGCAAGCTGAACTGTGGGATAACTACTCACAGTGCACTGCTCACTGACGATGCTAGTGCCCCAAGTGTGGACACACTGTGCTGACAGAGGGAGCATAGTATTAACACACAATATCCATTTTCTTTTAGCAGTTTTTGATCACTGACAAAAGTTTTGCCGACAAAACTCTGCAGCGCAGACAAGGCCTAACATTTGTAGGATTTCAAAACAAAACAAAACAAAACAAAACTTATAGATTTGTGTTGACATATTTTCTTGACAGAGGTGTAACTTGTCTATCTCTTTGCTATCCTTTTTAATATAAAAAAGAATATTTACACCCAAGGGCAGAGAAACCTTTACTCATGTGAGTATACTCACTTGTTCCCATGGAACTACTGATGCAAGTAAGGCCCCATGTATACTACTAATATAAATGAGTCAAGAGACTTGGTTACAATACAGCTGTCCCCTGAAAGTTAAAAATTCTAAGGTATATCATCCAAGACTTTAGCCTAATGAGGATATAGTTCAGTCCCGTATAGGCTAGAATTTAAACTATGTTGTAACTGTGTCAGAGGACAGCAGCGTTTTAACCATGCCCTGGACTCATTTATAGCTGAAGAGTGCATGAAGCCTAACTTACACCACTATTCCTAGACATAGTCTATGCAGTTTTTTGGTAAGGGGATGTGATTTTTTATTTTATGTTTTAACCTTAATAGATACATCAGTAAAAGCAGCAAAGAGTCCTGTGGCACCTTATAGACTAACAGAAGTATTGGAGCATGAGCTTTCATGGGTGAATACCCACTTCATCAGATGCAAGATAAATCAGTATAACCCTTAGCATAGAAGCAATTACACCAGTATAAGACATCTTTACACTATTATTGCTTATTCCCCTGAATTTATTGGTATACTTGTCCACACAAAAGGTTGTAACTGCTTTAACTATCCTAGTGTCCAATAGCTGTCCTTAAAGCAGTAGAAAAACTGTGTGCAGACCAGCCCTTGTAGGAATAAGTGAAACTACTCATAAGCTCTATACTTGGAAATACATGCAAACAGCAGAGGACAAACTCAATTAATATCTTCCTTCATTACAAATAGATAGTTCTGTCAAAAAAAGATCATCTCTGCTAGCTATGTAAAACATTATTTTTAAAAGCTGGAAAAGTTAAAACAATGCATTCACCTGACCAATGTATTTCAAGAGTCTGACACTAGGGTGGTGGTGTTATTTATTTAATTAATTTGATTTCCTTCTCCCTCCCCTTTTCCTTTGTCTACACAATGTATTGTGCATCTCACAAGAGCTGCTGTTCAGATTGAGCTCAGATTTAAATCCCAAATGCACTGCAGAAGGCCTATATTTGATTACAGTGCTATATGATGTCATGTATCCAAGACAACTAAGGCATTACGGTCTCCTAGGAATAAAACTACCTCTTGGTAATAGATTTAGGCACTCCAGGCATGTGACTGATCCGTTGTCTCCAAATGAAAAATGCATGCAGCTGCACTCTTCAGCAAAACACTTTACAAAAAACAAGAGGTCCAAATAATTGTTCTCATTGAACAGCATACAGAAACAAAACTGATATTTTCTTTTTAAATAAAAAGGCATATCAGGTACTTTAAAGATGCAGATACAATTTATTAAAATCAGTTTGTAATATGTTTCAGAAGTCAGGCAAGGTGAGAGGCCTTGAATGTCTCCCTATTATTGAGCAAAACCTCCGCAACATTCATTTCTGACTCACGTATATGAGGAGGAACTCTTTCTTCCCACATTTTACTGGGTGTTATATAAAATAAAGATTTTCAGTTATTCACTAAAATATTTTCAAATTTCTATAATTTTTAATGTCTCTTCCCAGTCTTCTTCCACTCCTTGATGTAAAATTGAAACTGAGCACAAAATTGAAAGAGAACCAGTATCAGGAGGGATGCATGAAATGATTACAAAATTCAGCATCAGAAGGAAGAGAGACCTTACAGGGACACAGGCAGCTCAAATTTAGCCCAAGATTTAGGTTTTGTAAGTTTATTTTTACAAAATCAAAATAAAATATAAATGTTTTCATGATTTAAAAGACAGAACAATAATGTCCATGAAACTGGTATTTTAAATAAACATTCCATGACAACATTTCAGCAGCAAACATTGGCCCAATCCTGTAATTTTTTATGTGCGGGTAAGCATCGTAGCAAAGCAGCACACAAATTGCAGGATCAGGGTCATTTTTTTTAAAACTGCCCCTAGCCTTATTCAAAACTTACTGAAGTCAACAGGAGTTTTCCCACTCACTTCAATTAGTTTTGGATCAGGCTCCATGGGCATTAGAACCTGAAAATGTAATTGACTGGAATGAAAAGTGACATGGACTAACAGATTGAACAGTGAAACAAAAAAGGCAGAGTAAGCAAACACCATAAACAGCAAGCAATTAAAACTAAATTACTATAAAAACAAATAAGTTTGAGGGTTTTTTAACATAGAAAAACATAGAAAACAGAAGAAAAAGACATTTGAAAAGATACTACAGTAGTCACTTTTTATTAAATTACACATGTCCCACGGTAAATGAATAAAAACTAAAATATGGGAGTCATAAATATAGTTACGTAACTGTGCCACCTGAGGGCATTGCACTGAAAAAAAAAACTGTGTTATTTTCATTTCCAAGATATCCCTGTTATACACAGTTCTCCAGGATAGCCTCAAAACAATACTAAACATTCTTTTGTGGATATTTCAGCTGACGTGTAGCAATAACAGTTGCCTAATGTTACAAAATGTAATACTATCTCTTTTGCTTACAGCTTGCAAGCCTTTATAAACATAAAGACATCAGAACTCCACTTGAACCTTATCTGAATACACGAAGCTCTTTTACAAATTCTTTGAACTAAATTTTATACTTCATTCAGTTTCAGACTGCACTTTGAAAATTGCATAAATAGAAAACAGCTAAAAACATAGACAACAGCGCTTATATCACTACTATGGATACATCCTTAGACATATTTTGATTCAAGCTAGTATTTTTCCTAGCACACAGTATTATTACCAATGTAAGTGTCAAGAACACAGTTTATCTGTCTAAAACTTTGCTCTACCACAGACTGATTTCTATGGCACACAATGGTAATGTAGCCATTGTCATGTTCTGGGGGTGCAATCTAGACCAGTAAATCATTGTGTCACTGCCTGCTCTGTAACGTCGGGTGCCTTGAATGCTCTGCTGTTGTGGCTCTCAGCCTGGACACCAACAGCTAGCCAATTAACCAGTATGTCCCTTGTTATGAACAAACAAAAGAAGGAATACACTTCTAAAATTAAAACTTAATTTCAGACAGTTACAATCTTTGCCTAAGCAGGTTTCTCATCTATAATCAATTTCCGGAGATTTCAATCACCTTTGCTGAAGAATTCATCTCAAGAGCTCTGGCCTCTTCACTCCCTCAAGTGATGGATGCCAATATAGCATCTTCTCTTTCATTATATTATCTTCCAAAACTCACTGTTTTGTCCCCAGACTCAAGATAATCTCATGCTGAGCAGGTTTCAGTGGGTCCGCCAAGCATGGCCAGCATTAAACTCACTAGAGCCTAGGGCAGAAAGTCAAAGCCCCGCTGCGCAGGACTGCAGCCCGCGGCCCCGAGCCCCAACACCTGGAGCTGAAGCCTGAGCAACTTAGTTTGCTGTGGTGTGGTCCCCTGGGCAACTGCCCTGCTTGCTACCCCTTAAAGCCAGCCCTGGCTTTTATATGGAGAAAAACAGTTGTTGTGGCACAGGTGGGCCATAGAGTTTTTATACCATGTTGGGTGGGCCTCAGAAAGAAAAAGGTTGAGAACCCCTGACATATATTGTACTGTGTTAGACAGTATGATTACATCCACAATGCAAAATTGAAAATATGATGGGAAGTGGATGCATTGTAATATAAGGATATAAATAATATGTAAATATCCACTTCTAAATGAAAAAAGTCACTTAGATGCTTCTTGCTTTCCTTGCGGATCTTTCTCTTGATACAGGGAAGCTTTGTGTGACCATTCAAAAATAAAAATTCATAATTTGTGAAGCCTGGCTATCGATAGAATTTATACAAGTGCATACTTCCATACACAAACCATCCACAAGTCTTATCAGAGGTTTCTAAATGCTCTCACTAGAGATGAGCAATCAAAGCAATAGAATAATCCCCATTAGTACACCCGTGCATGTTCAGCCAAGCAAATATATGTCAATGTTTTTAAATATTACAGCTTGGTCATGAAAGAACAGAGACTAGTACACCAGGGATTTTGTGTGAAAATTCCTCTCCTCGCTCAACCAGTAGTAGCAAGACAATGAGCATTTCTACATTAGAAAAGCGGCACTCAGTGTAAATATATTGATCTAGTTAGACTGGTGTAAACCCCAGATGTAGATACACATAAGTAGAAGTTAAAATGGTTTAAATCAGTTTATCTTGTGTCTGTAAATTGCAAGCTAACCCTTGCTTAAATCAGTTTAATTTCACTGCCTTTGTATTATTAGGGATTTGCACTGGTTGAGCTAGGTTGATTTAAAATTTATTTAGTTAAACCAGTGCAACTTTTCTCATATAGACCCGGTCTGAGCACCCGTCTGGCACAGTTGCCCATGGCAACAGCCACACTGTCACTTAAACCTATCCAGGGTAAATCTAAACATAACCACATCAAAAACAGTTGCAGCTGCAGAAAACTCTTCTACACTAGTCCTCTGTATTGCCAATACCACTGCAGTTCCCCACCAAAGCCAGAGACCATGGCCCAATTCTCTGTTGCCCTGCACCTTATGTAGTCATTTACAGCAGTGCAAAGTGAGTATAAAATGCCGTTATTCTAATGGTAGCATTTTACACTCTTTTTGTACTAGCATACTTGATAAGGGGCAAGTCAACAGGGCTTAGTCTCGAACACTTTAAAAAACAACATTTGTCCCTATCCATATTGGCCAAACAGTGTTATAAACTAGTTCAGGCACAAAGGAGTTTCCTCTTTATGTCTAAGTGTGGTTTTTAAGTCAGATTAAACTACTAAACAAAAACAGAAATGTTAAGATCATATGTATCTTACATATCACTGATATCATATCATTACATCACAGTGTAACTCCAATGGCATTATTCTTGATTTGCACCTGCGTAAGTAGAGAATCAAGCCCTGTCATTCTGATTCAATAGCATTTAAACATCCATTCTTTACAAGTGTAAAATGATTAGACAGGATGGATAAAAATCAATGATATTTTTTTTTTATTTAAAGCTGATTTTTTGATAAAATGCTTTTTGAGGGAAAAAAACTATCTAAAGTTAGTTTTAATTACGATACATTATAGCTCAAAGATATCTCCTCATAGAATAGGGATTATAAATTCTAATTCTACAGTATAAGACAATATATCCATGTAATGTTTAAGAACAGTTTTATAAATGAGTTTCAATAGTTCATGGATTAGGGACCAAATTTTATGAGGTTCCAGTGGCTTCTGTATAGATCATTTAGGTTAATCTTTCTATCTACCCAATGGGACTCAGTGGTCAGTCTAGAAGATACCATCAGAGATGCTTAGTTCTGCAGTTCTCAAACTGGATTTGTGTCTCCAGAGATAACATGCTTTTTTGTTAACAGCAAAAATGTTTTTAAATAAATAAATAATATATAGAGGTGAGAAATAACAGACCTCAAAACCTATTGTCCTTCTGCAAATTTGTGTACACAGAGTCAATCCCTTACCTTTCTTTAAAAGTGAAAAGTTTCAAAAAGTTCCATGAAGAGACGATTGTTGGAGGTGGAACAGATCTGGTCAAGGAGAAGAAGCCTAGAAATAAAGGTGAGAAGGGAGGGACAGGCAGTAGAAACAAAAGTGAAACTGTTTGAGCAGCATATTCCAGAAGTCTTGAGGTCTTTCTGAGTGTAGCCTTCATTGACTTGAGATCTACCATACCATTCTGTCACTAGAAGGGAAAATCTATAATGGCAGCAGGCCATAAAAAAGACCCAGTTTGGGAATAAGAACCATTCAATAAATATATGTTTGTTGATGATGTTTTAAAGAAAGTCACACCAGTGAACTGGTGGAAGTGACTTAAGCACTTGGATTCAGAGACTGTTGAATTGATAATCTCACTATTAACAGCAGTAGCTTCTTCTGACAATGTAGAAAGAAGCCAATATTTTAAGTTTCTCATGTTGACCTGGCTGACGGAGTCGATTTAATTTTTGTTTTTGTTTTTAAATTTAATTAAACTATTTTAGTTAAAAACAATACTAACAAAAACAAACCTGATTTTGAAAAACTTGAATATTTAACTAAAATCACAAATTCATATGGCTGTTTTGTTAAAATATTATATGTTTGCTGTTGAAGAAAAAAATGCAGAATACAGAACGCTGTTGTTTTAGTTAAATAAAACAATTTAAATGTCTGTCTGGTGATGTTCTCCTCCTAATAAAGCATGGCAAGAAAATCCTCCAGATGTTAATGATTAACCTATTGAATTGGAGATATTTATGAAGTCATT
Organism: Gopherus flavomarginatus; assembly: GCF_025201925.1. Lineage (NCBI taxonomy): Eukaryota > Metazoa > Chordata > Testudines > Testudinidae > Gopherus > Gopherus flavomarginatus. The sequence continues at coordinate 30,416,188 of NC_066620.1, read as the reverse complement.
GGAGAGTGAACTATCTGCTTCAATTACCTTTGGTAAATGAAATAACCAAACAATCATTCATTTTCTGATATAGCTGTAAAACTAAACTGAAAAGTTCTCAAAATAAATCACTTAAAATGTATAGTGTGTATCTTCTAAAAATGAAACCTACATCTATCTCTGAGGGTGTGTCTACCCTACCCGCCGGATCAGCGGGCAGCGACTGATCCAGCAGGGGTCGATTTATCGCAATAACAGATCCCCAAGCACTCTCCCATCTCGACTGCCACGAGAGGTGCAGGCAGAGTCAACGGCGGAGCGGCAGCAGTCGACTCACCGCGGTGAAGACACCACGGTAAGTCGATCTAAGTACGTTGACTTCAACTACGTTATTCACGTATCTGAAGTTGCGTAACTTAGATCAATTCCCTCACCCCTCACCCCCTGTGTAGACCAGGCCTGAGTTGTGAAGAATATGTATTAAGGTTATAAAAACCAACAAGTATGCACTTTTATGTAGAAATCCATGATTAAATAGAGTCTTCCTGACTAGTGATTTAAATCATGATTTAAATCAAATCCACCCTGATGCAAGGCAGTGGAGAATCATGCCCAGCGTGTGGAAGGAATTTAAAATCCCTGGGGAGACAGAGAGAGAGAGTACAAGTCAAGAGAAAGTGGGGAGAAGAATTCTGAAAGCTTTTCCAACATTTTTTCCTCTCTCATCTGTGCGCAATGAAACCTCAGACTACCTCTGTCTCTTTCCTTTTGGGTCCGGAGTAAAGAGAAATTATTTAAAATAAATTAAATACCTTGTGTATGTATATATTTCGGCAAGCTTCTTCTGGGACTTACTGATAATTATTAAGGGCTCCATTCTCCCACCTGCAGGATAAAAGCATCTCCAATTGTAGATAATTGGGTCCCACAAGGGAAAATGATTTAAAGTCTATCTACTTGTAATCATTTCATGCATGACGTTGCTCTTCCCCAGCTGACTACTTGTGTATCACCCACTTTCTCTGAACTCCTAGGTTTCTTTTTTTTGTTTGTTTGGAATACTATTTCACTGAGAAGCAGAGCTCAGTGCAATGGCTCTCATTTGTCTACTTTCACTTGTATCTCTTGAGGGACCTTCAGATGTTTTAACAGTGGCTGATACTCTGAAGCAATAGGAGTTTAATAAATTAAGCTTCTTTCTTGAAAGTAGGAAAGGGAGTTTTTGAAAGTCCTATAAAACTTGCTCTCAATGTTTTTAAGCTATCACAGGCCCATGGTCAACTCTCGAAAAGTCACCCAATCAGACATTGGCCAGAAGATACGCTCACTGCCAGCATTCAAAGTGAGTGCAGAGAATGGTTGACATGTCCCAGAAATTTCAAACACACAGCATTTTTGAAGAGTAGCTATGAGGAACAGTGAAAATATGCTGGGGGCCTCAACTACTGTATATCTGTCCTCTGACACATCAAAGCATGGTTTGGTTTAGACCAAATCATGCTTTAGCTACATTTGGGATAACTGTTTTGTAACCAAGTCCCCTAATACGACTGCATTACTAGTGAGGAGGGGTACAATAACTGTGCTTGCACTAAGGTTTTTGTTTGTTTTTTGCAGGGAGCAGGGAGGTAAGGAATTTCCCCCTAGTGCTACCACTAGGGTTGCACAAGTAGTAGCACCAGTGGGAGCTGCAGTACTATTTGAATTACTGGGACAGGCAGTTCTATGCCAGCCCATAACTAAAGGCCCACACCATCAGTTAAACCCAGGCTATAACTGATTACTGGCGACAACAGATGAAAAAAAAAAATGGGAGCAAGAGTGAGGTTGAAAATCAGGGATCCAGAGGGGGGACACCAAGCAGAGAATCCCCCAATAGTTCCCACTACTCAAAGGTGTCTAGGGAGTCAGTGGACACTGCCCAGAGGAATTCTGCCCAGAAGTATGCTCAGATAAGGGACCAGGAATAGGCCCCAAAGCCACAGAGCACACCACCTAGCTTCCTACATCTGGAGCGATGGATAGCCACCTTGGCCAGTGCCACGAGAAAGCTGGCGAGGATGTCCCATGATTGTGGAAGCCACAGATAAGAGTGTGTAAAGATCAGGAGAGGCGGGGAAAATTGCAGCCAGAACTTCAGTAAGATAATAATAGGAGATATATCTGTCTCCTAGAACTGGAAGGGACATTGAAAGGTCATTGAGTCCAGCCCCCTGCCTTCACTAACAGGCACAAGTACTAGATTTTTTTGCCCCAGATCCATAAGTGGCCCCCTCAAGTATTGAACTCACAACCTGGGTTTAGTAGGCCAATGTTCAAACCACTGAGTTATCCCTCCCTCCCAGAGGTTCTGAATGATGAAAAGGAGGGGCTACAATCTTATGAACCCTACACAGATGTTTGCCAAGGTCTCTCTCTTGCCCCAAAAGGGACAGGTGTTGGGGGAAATTGTTAACTGCATCAGACAAACACCCATGCTTTCAGCTCGATGGAGGAGCTACCAACTAATATCCCCAGCAGGATGCAGAATCAGGGTAGAGTATATATTCAGGCCCAGAGAATGCAAGTTAACTACCCCTGAGAAGAACAGGGGAAGTTCACACCTCTCAAGCCATTCTGTCCGCTGATTCAATTACACAGCACTGTACCAGTTCATAATCAGGTTGTCTTCACAGCCATAAAATAAAATATAATTTAGCACTTCTAGCTGTTAATTAGATTTCAGTTTTGCAGAAATTTGTAAGTACCTTACAACAAGACACCAAGGAAAAGTTTCCTACTCACTACTGGCTATAAAAAAAATCCATACTCTCTTAAGTTTGCATATATAGTTTTAGGAGCAAAGCAGAACTTTCCATCATCATATAATTTAGTTACTAAGAGCATTTATGTTTGAACCAGAACAAAGATCACAATTGCAATGTTAATTTTTTTCCTACACCATCAAAATCATTCAGTGCAAAATCTCTGACTCTCAGTCTACTACCCCAATGTTATGATTCAGATGGGATGCTGAGGGCATGTTCTCCTCATTCATCAATTTATTAATTTATTTTTGAACTCTCCTATATATGTCTTCCTCAGTACAGGACTAGTTAATTCTTTTTCCTGGTTCCTTCTCCTCTATACTTTTTAAAAAAAAAACATAGCTGCACCATTGCCTTAACCAACCCACTTCTGCCAGAGGATTTTCCCATGCTCACCAAAAAGCAGGATACATCACAGTTCAGTAAAATGGTGTTATATTTTTTTTGGTTTTGTTTTTAGTAAAACCTTTAATTTAATATAAACAGTGTTAATTTATATCTGTTGAAAAGCTGAGGATTAAGAAAAACTGAAATACATCTTACTACTACTGTACATAATTCATAATGTGCCTCAAAGCATATCCAATGGGGTACAAAACACAGAAGAGCATCAACTGCCAGTCAGTTTTCTGGGTTAATTTAAGAAACTGTGGCTAACATTTTCATTACAACAACCAATGCAAATATTACCATAAACACATATAAATGCATGCACACAATTTGTGTACATATATATACACATACACAATACTGCTTTTAAAGCCCCTTTATATACCTACACACAGATTAAGAGAAACATCTGAAAACCCTGACAAAAAGAAATCAGTTTTTAGGTATCTCAAAAGTTTGAGACCATCACATCCAGGAAAAAAGTTCCTAGTGGAAAAGGGGGGTTGGGCAGAAGGAAGCCCACTACAACGAACACTGCAGAGATCTCAACAGTGAGCCAAGTACTTCACCCATGAGCAAAAGAGAAAGAAGACACCGAGAACAGCGGCTAAACTGCCGTGCAGAAGTAGGTGGGCAGCGGCGGCAGCAGCAGACTGGGGGGTGATCTCCCTCTCTCTGGAGCTCATGGGCTGGCTTTGTCGTGGTTGTTACAGACACACACACCCCCAGAAATGCCTGTGACTTGCTGGGCTGCGCTCAGCTCTCCTGGCCACGTGGCTGTCACAATCCCAACCAAAATGGGGGAGATCAATGAACTAAACGCACATGATCCGGGGGTGGTGGTGTGTAAACTCACTTTGCACTCGTCAGCTGCTGCCTTTGGTAATGGAGCCGCGCGGAGTGGAGTGGAGTGGGGTCGCCAGAGGCCCTTCTGCAGTTGGGGTCTGGGGATGGTTATGTTTTTAAGGGCAAGAGGACTAACACCTCCTCTCCTCAGCAGGCTGGCTCAGGCAGGAAAGGCACCTACAAGGAACTGCGGTGGGTGCTGTTCTTGGCGCACCACCGTCTCCCAGCCACATGCTCCTTAGAGAACCTCCCCCCTCCTCTCACAGGAAAACGGGGGCATATTGGGAAGGAAGAGCCAGTCCAACAGCAGTAGGAGAGTTGCAGGACTCAGCCCAGCTGTCAACCTCACGCTCCAACAGGGAAGAGAGCATCCCTCCTTGGGGGGGGGGGGTCATTTTACGGCCAGTCTCTCTTCTCTGGAGGGATGATTGTACGGTGGGGGCTGCGCAGGAATCAGTCGGCGCTGACTTCAGATCTGCACTCCTGGCAAGCACCCTCAGTGCTGGGGGGGGCTGCGAGAGCGGCCCCCTCTCATGGCAAACCCGGAGGGCGATCTCGGCACATGCTTTGTCTTACGGCGGGCTTGGGGGTTCCGGACCTTATACAGCCTCTCTGGAAGCGACCCATGCGGAGTACCGACCCAGGCCGCCCCAAGTCGTCAGCATAAGCTTTCTCGCCTCTTCCATCATGTACCCTCGCCCTCTCTGCGCGTTATCCATGTGTGCTCACTCACGCCCGCCGCCGAGCACCGCTTCTCCCTCTCCTCACACACACGCGGCCCCCCAGCTCTTCCCAGACCTGACTGCGAAAACAAAACAAGGCTCCTTCCCCTCACGAGTCACACCCGAGCTCTCCAGAGGCACCAGCCCCCTGAGCAAATTGCTTCCTCTCCCTCCATATTTATTAAAGCACTTTTAACCAGAGCCAGGCTGTCCCCTGTGCGGCCGGGTGAGCGGGACAAACCCCAATCCACAGGCCCCTGTTAAACCTCCTCCCCCAGCCCATGTTTGTTATTTTGAATCACAATTTCATTCCAGCCCTAATTAACAAACCCCCTTTATACATCCCACTTCTGAGAGGCGGCAGTGATCCCCCTCCCCCCAGTGCTGCCACCTCTCAGAGCAGGAAACGCTCATCCTTTAACCACGTGTATGTTCTTTGCAGATTCAGATATTGTAAAATAAAACACACGCGCATATAGGCTGGAGATCTCTCTGCTGGGGGAGTCGGAGGAAAAATCTCCCCCCCCCCCCCCCCAGTTAATAATGGGGTCCATACTCACAGTAGTCATGAAGCTGTGCGGCTGCTGGAGAGTGGACACAATATGGCAGCAGGCCCGTAGGGGGATGTGTCAGGGATCAGCAGCAGCTGCTGCTCCCTCTCTCCCTGCGCAGCAGCAGCAACACCCTCTAGTCTTTCGGTCTCCCCATAGCAACACGGCACCCAAGCCACTAACCCCTCCTCCCCTTCCTATACTTACCACACAGCCTTATCCTCCCCCTGTCCAAGTGGGCTGGCCCCCACCCCTCCTGCTGTCATATACAGGAGACGAGTCCATTGCTGTGAAGGGGGGAGGGAGATGGAGAATAGCTTGTGAGTAGTTCATTGCAAAGGGGAAGGGGGTGACTTCCCTTCCCTGCCAAGTTCAGTGTGTGTGTCTCTGACTGGGGATTCCATTGTTCTATGGAGGAGGAAGGAGGCTCCTGGGGTGAGTCACTACAGACATTTCTGCAGCTCCTGACCTTCTGCCTGAGGCTTAGACAATGGTCATGAGGACTGTGCTCCCCCATCTCTCTCCCTCCATTTATGTTGAACTCAGACTGCCTTTGTACCAAAGTCACTCAAACCCATCCATTGAGAGATGGTGTGCCAGCACCATGACCTTGTGTTGAAAGGTTGCCCTACAGTGTGAAACTAGCCTGCGCCCTGGAACTGATTTGGGGAACACACAGCCAGCCATCCTTCTGCACATGTGTGGCCCTGACCAAACAGGGACAATCACAGAGATATCCCTTTCTGGAAAAGTCCTGTAGAATTTAAAAGGGATGAAACCAACAGTGTTCTTATAGAAATGTGATAGGGGCCTATAGAAGTTACTCTCAAAAGCTGGTAGAATACACCATTTCTCTTAGGCTTTCTGGGCCATCCTATAAAATTCTATAATAGTGATATAAATCCACAGAAAATATATAATTTTATATAAAGAATTATAGGATTTTCCTGTAAAGGAGTAGGACAGCAGCAAATCCAGAAAATTACACCCACTTTAAGTCCTGCTTCTCTCCTACCCCCAACCCCTCGGCAGTCCCACATTCCCCAGGCACCAACTATAGGCTAGCAACTTAGTTACTTGTGGTTTGTTTTGTTTTGTGAAGTACATATTTTTGGCAGAGTGAATGCTCTATTTCCAAAGAGACGAAATCTGTTTTACTTATCTTTTATCCCTCTTGAGATATAATAAGGTTTCCAGCTGTAAAGACCACAGGCCGCTGTGTTTGTTTTGTGTTGTACTGCTTTGTGCTCACTCATGTCTTTAGCTTTAAGTTCTTTAGGGCAGGAACTTTGTTATTTGTTTAACATGGTTTACAGTGCTGTGTACACTTGCAGTTTTACAACATCATAATAGGATCTGGGAAACTAGTTGTGAGGAACAGGGAGAGATTTTGCATTTCCAATCCCCGCCATTCCTCGGTAGGAAAGTGTCCCATCCCCTCCCTAAGGTTTCCCTTATTGCGGAGGGACAGGCCTCTGATGCATTGCAGTCACTTATCTGAGCGAAGGACAGTAATGTAGTTGTAGGGGAGAATACCAGGAAATTCTCTCATTCCTCATTTGCTGTTTCTGTTTTTAATGTTAAATAATTTACTAGTCAGGAAATAGTTCCTCTACAGTAGAACCTCAGAGTTACGAACTGATCAGTCAATCATACATGTCATTTGGAACCAGAAGTATGCAACCAGGCAGCAGCAGAGAACAAAAAAAAAAAAAAAAAAGCAAATAAAGTACAGTACTGTGTTAAACATAAACTAGTAAAAAAATAAAGGAAAAGCAACATTTTTCTTCTGCACAGTAAAGTTTCAAAACTGTATTAAATCAATGTTCAGTTGTAAACTTTTGAAAGACCAGCCATAATGTTTTGTTCAGAATTACAAACATTTCAAAGTTACAAATAACCTCCATTCCTGAGGTTCTATTGTATGTATTTTTTTCAGTGGTTTGGATGGTTTGGCCAGTCTTAATGATCCACAGAACAGCCCTTCTGGGAAGAGAGGTCAGATCTAGCAGCACTGAGGTTTTTGTCCACCTGGCAGCAGCACACAGAGATTTCTTCCCCACGCTCATGGAACAGAACCAAATTCATAAATAGGGTTGACTTGTGAGCTGCACAGTTTGCACCAGACTGAAGGTCCAGACTTCCAGTATCCTGTTTTCCTCACACCTAGGGTTGGACCTGATTATCACTTGCTAAATATATTATGATTCGTTTTTTCCCTGGTTTGCTGCTTCAGTCAACTTTTCTGTGGCTTCTCCTCCCCCAGGTAGGTAAGGGAAATGCACTTATATTTAATTATAATTATTTATTATTTATTAATTAATTAATATTTTATTAAAAATAACTAACACTCTAGTCACCTTTGACACCAAAAACAATTAACCAAAACTAAAACTAGCAGCTAACTCACTGGCAAATGCAACAACTTTGCCCTTTCCCTGCCCACAAACATTGGTAACCATCAAGCCCTGCCTTCCCCCAAGGCTCAAGTAAATAGGCTTTAACCCAAGCATGCCAACAAACCTGGATTATTTCAGATCAAGGGAGGAGTAGTTCCAAAGCTGAGAACTCCCTCAAAATACACTCTGGCCTGGTCTACACTACGCGTTTAAACTGATTTTAGCAGCGTTAAACTGATTTAACGCTGTGCCCTTCCACACTACGAGGCCCTTTATATCTATATAAAGGGCTCTTTAAATCGGTTTCTGTACTCCTCCCCGACGAGAGGAGTAGCGCTAAAATCGGTATTACCATATCGGATTAGGGTTAGTGTGGCCGCAAATCGACGGTATTGGCCTCCGGGCGGTATCCCACGGTGCACCACTGTGACCGCTCTGGACAGCAATCTCAACTCGGATGCAGTGGCCAGGTAAACAGGAAAAGCCCCACGAAATTTTGATTTTCATTTCCTGTTTGCCCAGCGTGGAGCTCTGAGCAGCACAGGTGGCAATGCAGTCCCAAATCCAAAAAGAGCTCCAGCATGGACCGTACGGGAGATACTGGATCTGATCACTGTATGGGGAAACAAATCTGTTCTATCAGAGCTCCGTTACAGAAGACGAAATGCCAAAGCATTTGAAAAAAAATCTACAGGCTACAGAGTGCTGCGTGACAAGCGTAACGGGAAGCCAGAGACTCAAATGGACGCTCATGGAGGGAGGGAGGGGGTACTGAGGACTCCAGCTATCCCACAGTCCCCAGCAGTCTCCGAAAAGTATTTGCATTCTTGGCTGAGCTCCCAATGCCTGTAGGTTCAAACACATTGTCCGGCGTGGTTCAGGGAATAGCTCATCAATTTACTCCCCCCCACCCACGTGAAAGAAAAGGGAAAGAAATCGTTTCTTGACTTCTTTCAATGTCACCCTATGTCTACTGAATGCTGCTGGTAGACGCGATGCTGCAGCAGTGAAAAGTAGTACCCGCTCCTGTCCCCTCCCTGGTGGCAGAGGGTACATGCTTGATAACTGCTGAATACCCCTGGCTGGCCTCAGGGGTGCCTGGGTAAAAACAGGAATGATTCCTGGTCATTCCCAGTAAATGGTACAGAACGGCTAGTAACCGTCTTCATCATAGCCACTGGGGGCTGAGCTCCATCAGCCCCCTCCCTTTCTGGTGTAAAGAAAAGATTCTGTACTGCCTGGACTATCATAGCAGCGGGATGCTGGGCTCCTCTCCCCCGCACCGCTTAATGTCCTGCCTGGACTGTCATAGCACGGGGAGGCTGCCTCCCCATCATTTTATCTCACTAACAAGTCACTGTTTCTTATTCCTGCATTCTTTATAACGTCATGACACAAATGTGGGGGACACTGCCAAGGTAGCCCAGGAAGGTTGGGGGAGGAGGGAAGCAACGGGTGGGGTTGTTGCAGGGGCACCCCCCGTGAATGGCATGTAGCTCATCATTTCTGCGGGATCTGACATGGAGCAGCTGTGCTCTCTGATACGCTGCTTCTCTAGTACACTTGCCCCAAATTCTAGGCAGGACTGACTCTATTTTTAGAAACCATAAAGGAGGGGTTGACTCAGGGAGTCATTCCCAGTTTTGCTTTTGCGCCCCTAGTCGACCTCAGCCAGGGGCACCCATGATAGCAGCAGACAGCACAGAAGGACAGATAACCATCATCTCATTGCCAAATTACACTGGCAGCAGATGGTACAGAACAACTGGTAACCGTCTCTGCTATCATGCAAAAGCGAATGAATGCTGCTATGTAGCGCTGGAGTATTGCCTCTGTCCGCGGCATCCAGTACACATACTGTGACTGTAAAAAAAAAAAGCTGAACGGGCTCCATGGTTGCCGTGCTATGGCGTCTGCCAGGGCAATCCAGGGAAAAGGGGAGCGAAATGATTGTCTGCCGTTGCTTTCCCGGAGGAAGGAATGACTGACGACATTTACCCAGAACCACCCGCGACAATGATTTTTGCCCAATCAGCCACTGGGCTCTCAACCCAGAATTCCAAGGGGCGGGGGAGACTGCGGGAACTATGGGATAGCTACGGAATAGCTACCCACAGTGCAACGCTCCGGAAATCGATGCTAGCCTCGGACTCTGGACGCACACCGCTGAATTAATGTGCTTAGTGTGGCCGCGTGCACTCGACTTTATACAATCTGTTTTATAAAACCAGTTTATGTAAAATCGGAATTATCCCGTAGTGTAGACGTACCCTCTGTTGCCCTTACCTTTAGGTCAAGAAGCTAAAGCTTGAGCACTTCTGCTGGTAACAACTGTGGCAATATAGAGAGCATTAGGAAAATTCCCACATCATGCTAATGCTGTTCTGTGTGCATGTCCTCCAGGTGCTCTCCCCCTGCCAAGGCACTATGGGATGGCTGCTCAGAGCTTCATAGCATAAAGGAAGGCATGGTGGTGCATAAACATGCTTGACACATGACTATGTTGTGATAAAAGGTCTTCCAATCAGCCCAAAGCCACACACCCCCTACAGTGGCGACTCCAGGTACCAGCGCTCCAAACACGTGCCTGGGGCCGAAAGCCGTGGGGGGGCGCCCTGCCAATCCCTGCGAGGGCAGCAGTCAGGCAGACTTCGGCAGCCAGTACGCCAAAGCCGCAGGACCGGGGACCTCCCATAGGCAAGCTGCCAAAGGCTGCCTGACTGCCGTGCTTGGGGCAGAAAAAATGCTAAAGCCACCCCTGCTTCCCTGTCACATAGGGTCTTTTGTTCTCAATACTGAGTATTGTTTGGCCATTTGAATCAGGATGTGTTGACCACCCTTTTGTCAGCCACTCTGCAACACTAAAGGAAACCCATTTGAATTCAATTACAAATTCAATATCCATTTGAATTCAGTTTCAGTTAGGGCTCCAGTCTAGGCCACCAACTATATGAATAGTTCTCACCTACTTGTTGCTTGAATACATTTCAGTTCTGACATTTTAACTTTAGCTATTTACAAGTTTTCCATTTAAACCTTTTTAATGAATATTTGATTTCAGAAGGAAAAAAACTTCTTTCAAATTCTACTTTTTTCCCACTGGAAAAAGATAGAACACAGGTGTTTTCCCTCCACCAAAGCAATTTAAGTACAAATTCCATTACATTTTTAAATTTGTAATTGAAACAAAAAAATTACAGAAAATTTCAATTGAAATAAAACATTTTAATTTCTTTTGAAAATTGTCACAAAATATTCTTACTTTTTTCTAACCAGCTCTACTCTTAATCACTGAGGTTCTGTCCACATTTGCCTTTTTGACCCAAAATTCCACTTCAGTGCTACCAGTAATTCAGCTCCATCGCTAATACCAATGATGGGAACACTAGTGTTGTCTTGTGGTGGTTGTGTTTTTAATCACCCCTTGGTGGTAAAACCACCAGTGACGAGTGCACTGTCTATGCTATTGCTACCTTTGCAGGAACTGAATCACTTGTAGCAATAGGGGGATAATTTGATGGCGGAGGGGTGAAATTAGAAAGGACCTGGGAGAATACCTGTGATGATTTTAATATGTAATCTTTCTACTTTGTATCATGATCAGTTTTTCATCACAATAATACCTTTCTTCACACCCTTGTCATAACTATACCATCTGAAAATGTTTAAGAAAAGTAAATAATCCAGGTTAAGACACACAGAAACAGTTTGGTTACACAGACCCTTGCAATCCCATGGCACCAATAAGCAAGGTATAAACAAATTGGTATGCCCATTGCATATTCTGAGGATTGTACTGAACCTTCACTCTTGTGTCAAGGAGAGAAAAGGCAGTGCTGGGCATCCCCATTTATACTCAGAAAAATGCTTATCCACCAACCACAAGGTGTTTGGACACCTGCTTTCTTATGCTCTTTACTGCAAGTGGCACCTTAGATTTGTAATTCTGTTCATTGCTAAGTGCTTTGAAAAGTGACAACTTCAAAGTGAACTCATGTCATAAACAGATAGTTAAGGGTTATTGTCTGTTTTACCTGTAAAGGGTTAACAAACAGGGACCCAAACACCTGACCAGAGGACCAGTCAGGAAACAAGATACTTTCAAATCTAGGTGGAGGGAAGCCTTTGTTTGTGGGTTTTGGGTTTGTGTGTTGTTCTCTCTGGGTCCTGGACAGGACTAGAGGTGCAACCAGGTTTCTGCCAATCTCCCTGCTACAGTCTCTTATCTATTCAGAATAGTGAGTAAGTACAAAGGCGGTTATAGTCTTTTAACTTGTTTTTCTTTATTTGCAGATGTGTACTTGCTGAAAGTAGCTTAAATTGTGTTTCTGCTGGAGAAAGCTTCTTTCTATTGTCTATAAGCTATAAAAATCCTGTATATTTACCATCATGATTACAGAGACAATTTTTATGTTTTTCCTTCTTTATTAAAGTTTTCCTCTTTTTTTTTTAAATCTAATTGATTTTTTGGGTTATCTTTTGTAAGACTCCAGGGAAGGGAGTCTGCACTCACCAGGGAATTGGTGGGAGAAAGGAAAGGGAGGAGGGAAGAAAAACCTGCTCTCTGCGTTTATCTCTGTATCTCTCTCCGGGGAAGAAGGGAGGGGGAAGGTAACATTCCTCTCGGGGTGGTGATTCAAGGAGTTGAATCACGGTGGTCTCCTAGTGTACCCAGGGCGGGAAAGAGCTGGGAGGAAGAAAGGAGGGGGAAGGGAAATGGTTTATTCCCCTTTGTTGTGAGACTCAAGGAATCTGGGTCTTGGGGGTCCCCAGGGAAGGGTTTGGGAAGACCAGAGGGTATCAGGCCCTGGAATTCCTGATTGGTGGCAGCGCTACAGAATCTAAGCTGGTAATTAAGCTTAGAGGACTTTAGGCTAGTACCCATATCCTGGACGCTAAGGTCCAGATATACTATGACAACTCGTTCTCCAAGTTAATGTGTCTGTGTATCTAGTTGTCAAAGATAATGCTCTGCTTGCAATTTGTGTCTCTGTACATCTACTGGTTTGCTCTCTACTGCTGTGTACGTGGCATGTGTGTGATCTTTTTCATTGCCACAGACAAAGCCAAAAGGAAGAGCTTGCAGTGTATCTCTTCTGGGACTAATTTTCTGCTTCAACTACCCTGCTGCTTAATTTGCTCTGTCCCATCTCCAGTAATGATATACATGCACTTTCTGTGCTAGTTCCTATCTATATCTGGTGCACCAATACAGACATTGATATACATGCCTTTGCCCCTTCTGTGCACAGAGTCTGCAGCTGAGAGATCAGGTCCCCATTGTGCAGCTAGGTGCTGTCCAAACATACTGATGCACCGTCTTTGTCCTGAAAAATTTCTTGCCTGATAATCTCCATTCCTGTGCTCATCCTCATATCTATGCTTACATCCTTCCTCCTGTACACTTACAATTTATATTTTTACTCAGAATTTTCTGTACAATACCTGCATTTTTGTGACCATGCCCCACAATAAATATTCAGTTTACACTTCTGTGATGTTATTGACATGAACTGTAACTGTATACATCATTGTTGCAACCAGGGTCCTATAGGAGCACCAAATCTTGTACAAAGGAGGTCAAGTAAGGTATCTATGAAAAGGTTATGATTTGCTGGTTATGACTATGTTATGTATGCATGTATCATTTTTGTATTTAAAGTTATAAGTATTGGCTCTATACTGTCTGTATTTCAAACTTGGGCTATGCTTCTGGGTGACACCCCAGACAGTTTGGCGTCAGCACTGCCTGGCCTGCTTGATGGCCCATTAAAGACCATGAGCTATACAACTGACCCATTGAGAGACGGTAGATACACCTTAGCATGGTGCAGGGGCATGCCTACAGAGAGGACTCTAAGGCTTTCAAGCCATGTTCTGGGCATCTTGTGTTTGGAACAAAGGAAGCACAGGCTGCATGGCAAGAGACTATAAAAGGCAGCTGCATCTCTTCCATTTTGTCTTCAGTCCTGCTTCTTACCTCTGGAGGAACTTTGCTACAAACTGAAGCTCCGAACAGAGGACTGAATGACCCATCCAAGCTGTGGATGTACTCCAGAGACTTGATTTGAACCTGCAGTTTATTCCATCACTGCTACAAGCCCAAACCAAGAACTTTGCCATTACTGTATGTAATTGATTCCATTTAACCAATTTTAGCTCTCATCTATTGTGACATTATTGACATAATCTGGGACCATATAGAACATGGTTGCAACCAAAATCCTGTAGTGGCACCAAATCTCGTATAAAGGGTATCAAATAAGGTATCTAAGACAAGGTTATGGTTTGCTGGTTATAATTATGGTATCTATATGTGTGAATCATTTTTGTAGTTGAAGTTATGAATATTGGCTCTATACTGTCTGTATTTCAAACTTATGCTCTGCTTCTGGGTGACATCCCAGACAAGTTGGTGTTAGCTCTGCCTAGCCTGCTTGATGGCCCATTAAGGACCATCAGCTATACAACTGACCCATTGAGAGAAGGCAGATACACCTTGTAACTCAGCAAAGTATGAAGAAATTTGCCCATGTGACTCCAGACTCCATTTTGCTGTAATTTTCCACAGTAAGAACAAAGAGGTGTTCTTACACCTGGAAAAGACTATAAAAGGCTGATGCCTCATCTCCATCTTGTCTTCAATCCTGCTTCTTACCTCTGGAGGAACTTTGCTACAAGGAAGCTCTACACAAAGGACTGAATGACCCATCTCAGCTGTGAATGTACTGTACTCCAGAGACTTGATTTGAACCTGCAGTTTATTCTATCACTGCTACAAGCCTGAACCAAGACTTTGCCATTACTGTATGTAACGGATTTCATTTAACCAATTCTAGCTCTCATCTATATCTTTTTCCTTTTATGAACGAACCTTTAGATTTTAGATTCTAAAGGATTGGCAACAGCGTGATTTGTGGGTAAGATCTGATCTGTATATTGACCTGACTCATAGACTCATAGACTTTAGGGTCAGAAGGGACCAATATGATCATCTAGTCTGACATCCTGCACTAAGCAGGCCACAGAACCCTACCCATCCACTTCTATAACAAACCCCTAACCTATGTCCGAGTTATTGAAGTCTTCAAATTGTGGTTTGAAGACCTCAAGCTGCAGAGAATCCACCAGCAAGTGACCCATGCCCCACGCTGCAGAGGAAGGCGAAAAACCTCCAGGGCCTCTGCCAATCTGCCCTGGAGGAAAATTCCTTCCCGACCCCAAATATGGCAATCAGCTAAACCCTGAGCATGTGGGCAAGACTCACCAGCCAGCACTCAGGAAAAAATTCTCTGCAGTAACACAGATCCCATCCCATCCAACATCCCATCATAGACCACTGGGCATACTTATCTGCTGATAATCAAAGATCAATTGCCAAAATTAAGCTATCCCATCATACCATCCCTTCCATAAACTTATCAAGCTTAGTCTTAAAGCCAGATATGTCTTTTGCCCCCACTACTCCCCTTGGAAGGCTGTTCCAGAACTTCATTCCTCTAATGGTTAGAAACCTTCGTCTAATTTCAAGTCTAAACTTCCTAGTGTCCAGTTTATACCCATTTGTTCTTGTGTCTACACTGGTACTAAGCTTAAATAATTCCTCTCCCTCCCTAATATTAATCCCTCTGATATATTTATAAAGAGCAAGCATATCCCCCCTCAGCCTTCTTTTGGCTAGACTAAACAAGCCAAGCTCTTTGAGTCTCCTTTCATAAGGCAGGTTTTCCATTCCTCGGATCATCCTAGTAGCCCGTCTCTGAACCTCTTCCAGTTTGAATTCATCCTTCTTAAACATGGGAGACCAGAACTGCACACAGTATTCCAGATGAGGTCTCACCAGTGCCTTATATAACTGTACTAACAACTCCTTATCTTTGCTGGAAATACCTCGCCTGATGCATCCTAAAACTGCATTGGCTTTTTTAACTGCCATATCACATTGGCGGCTCATAGTCATCCATAGATCAACCTATACTCCAAGGTCCTTCTCCTCCTCTGTTGCTTCCAACTGATGTGTCCCCAATGTATATCTAAAATTCTTATTATTAATCCCTAAATGCATGACCTTGCACTTTTCACTATTAAATTTCATCCTATTACTATTACTCCAGTTTACAAGGTCATCCAGATCTTCCTGTACGATATCCCGGTCCTTCTCTGTGTTAGCAATACCCCCCAGCTTTGTGTCATCCGCAAACTTCGTTAGCACATTCCTGCTTTTTGTGCCAAGGTCAGTAATAAGAAGGTTAAATAAGATTGGTCCCAAAACTGATCCTTGAGGAACTCCACTAGTAACCTCCTTCCAGCCTGACAGTTCATCCTTCAGTACAACACGTTGGAGTCTCCCCTTTAACCTGTTCCTTATCCACCTTTCAATTTTCATATTGATCCCCATCTTTTCCAATTTAACTAATAATTCCCTATGTGGAACCGTGTCAAATGCCTTACTGAAATCGAGGTAAATTAGATCTACTGCATTTCCTTTGTCTAAATAATCTGTTACCTTCTCAAAGAAGGAGATCAGGTTGGTTTGGCATGATCTACCTTTAGTAAAACCATGTTGTAATTTGTCCCAATTACCATTGACCTCAATGTCCTTAACTACTTTCTCCTTCAAAATTTTTTCCAAGACCTTACATACTACAGATGTCAAACTAACAGGCCTATAGTTACTCGGATCACTTTTTTCCCCTTTCTTAAAGATAGGAACTATGTTAGCAATTCTCCAGTCGTATGTTACAACCCCTGAGTTTACTGATTTATTAAAAATTCTTGCTAATGGGCTTGCAATTTCATGCGCCAGTTCCTTTAATATTCTTGGATGAAGATTATCTGGGCCCTCCGATTTTGTCCCATTAAGCTGTTCAAGTATGGCTTCTACCTCAGATGTGGTAATATCCACCTCCATATCCTCGTTCCCGTTTGTCATCCTTCCATTATCCCTAAGCTCCTCATTAGCCTTATTAAAGACTGAGGCAAAGTACTTATTTAGATATTGGGCCATGCCTAAGTTATCCTTAACCTCCATTCCATCCTCAGTGTTTAGCGGTCCCACTTCTTCTTTCTTTGTTTTCTTCTTATTTATATGGCTATAGAACCTTTTACTATTGGTTTTAATTCCCTTTGCAAGGTCCAACTCTACATGGCTTTTAGCCTTTCTCACTTTATCCCTACATGATCTGACCTCACTAAGGTAGCTTTCCTTGCTAATCCCACCCTTCTTCCACTCCTTGTAGGCTTTCTGCTTTTTCTTAATCACCTCTCTGAGATGCTTGCTCATCCAGCTTGGTCTACAACTCCTGCCTATGGTTTTTTCCCCCTTTCTTGGGATGCAGGCTTCTGATAGTTTCTGCAGCTGCGACTTAAAGTAATTCCAGGCCTCCTCCGCATTTAGATCCACAAGTTCTTCAGTCCAATCCACTTCCCTAACTAATTTCCTTAATTCTTTAAAGTTAGCCCTTGAGAAGTCAAAAACCCTAGTCCCAGATCTATTTTTGTTTATCCTTCCATCTAGTTTGAACTGAATTAGCTCATGATTACTCGAACCAAGGTTGTCCCCTACAACCATTTCTTCTATGAGGTCCTCACTACTCACCAAAATCAAATTTAAAATGGCATCCCCTCTTGTTGGTTCTTCAACTACTTGGTGAAGAAATCCATCTGCTATCACATCCAGAAAGATCTGAGCCCTATTATTCTTGCTAGCGCTTGTCCTCCAGTCTATATCTGGGAAGTTAAAGTCTCCCATGATCACACAATTCCCATTAGTATTTACTTCATTAAAAACATTAAAGAGGTCTCTATCCATCTCCAAATCAGATCCCGGCGGTCTGTAGCACACCCCAAGCAGTATCTCAGGGGAAGATCTAGTAGCTTTCTTTCCCAGTGTGATTTTTGCCCCGACAGGCTCTGTCTTATCCATTCCATCACTTCTTATTTCTTTACAGTTAACCTCATCATCGATATACAATGCTACTCCACCACCTTTGCCTTTATGTCTGTCTTTCCTAAAAAGCACATAGCCTTCAATACCTGTACTCCAGTCATGACTACTATTCCACCATGTTTCTGTTATCCCTATAATATCCAGTTTCACTTCCTGCACCAGTAGCTCTAGTTCCTCCATTTTGTTACCTAGGCTCCTCACATTAGTGTACAGACATCTTAATTTTTGCCGTTTGGCTTCACTCACATTCTTTACCCTGTTAGGCATAGACATTCTACCACCAGCATCACCTGTTAGTCTGGTATCTACACTACCCTTCCTCCTTATGTCAATTCTTCTGTCCATGACTGTATCCCCTCTTACTTTGTTTTCTTCACTCTCAAGGTTAAATTCCGGTGTGGAGATCACCTGGACATCTCTCAACCATCTCCCTCAAATTCCTAGTTTAAAGCTCTCTTAATCAGTTGGGCAAGCCTCCATCCTAGGAGTCTATTTCCCTCCTTACTCAGGTGAAGTCCATCCCGAGAGAACAGTCTTCTGTCCATAAATGTTGGAGCCATCTGTTGATCGCCATAATCTTGTCACATCTTTGTTGCCCTTCTCTAGGAACTGGCAGAATCCCACTGAAGATCACCTGAGCCTCGATTTCCTTAAGCGTCTTTCTCAGTCTGTCATAGTCTCCCTTGACACGTTCCAGCGAGAATCTAGCCGTATCATTCATTCCCACATGAAGGACAATCAACGGATTATTTCCCGCACCCGCTGGGTCTGGGGCTTGGTTCTTTGGGATCGAAAGAACCTTTTTTTCTTTTACTGGGGTATTGGTTTTCATAACCATTTGTCCCCATAACGAGTGACACTGGTGGTGATACTGGGAAACTGGTGTGTCTAAGGGAATTACTTATGTGACTGGTGGTTAGCCAAAGTCCTCTTTGTCTGGCTGGTTTGGTTTGCCTTAGAGGTGGAAAAACCCCAGCCTTGGGCTGTGACTGCCTTCTTTTAAGCAATTTGTCCTGAATTGGCACTCTGAGTTGGGTCCCGCCAGAACCAGCATCGTTACATCTATATTTCTTTCTTTTTATGAATAAACCTTTAGATTCTAAAGGATTGGCAACAGCGTGATTTGTGGGTAAGATCTAACTGGGTTGTGGGTTGATCTGGGTCTGGGGCTTGGTCCTTTGGGATCAGGAGAATCCTTTTTTCTTTTATTGAGGTATTGGTTGTCATAACCCTTCATCCCCATAAGGAGTGGCACTGGTGGTGATACTGTGAAACTGGAGTGTCTGAAGGAATTACTTGTGTGACTTCTGGTTAGCCAGTGGGGTAAAACCAAAGTCCTCTCTGTTTGGCTGGTTTTCTGTGCCTCAGTAGTAAAGGAACCCCAGCCTAGGGCTGTAACTGCCCTGCTCTAAGCAATTTGTCCTGAATTGATATTCTCAGTAGTGTCCCGCCAAATGCCACTTTGTTACAACTTCTCCATTCATCTGAGAGAAGCATGCACTAAGCTTTGCATTCAACTCTTTGAATGCTGTTCCTAGGGCAGTTTTCACCTAAATCCTATGTTGGCAGATTCCACATTGCTCCTCATGAGAAGTGCAGCACAGAATCTGAAGCTCTCATCTCTATGGAGACTTCCCTTCTGCCTACAACTTGCTTCCTCCCACACTCAGCCTTGACCCCCGCACAACTCCTATGCCTTAGGCTACATTACCTTTTCAAGATGCTCCCATCATTCCATGGAATATGCCTTAAGGGTTGATCCGGGTCAGACAGGGTCGTCCTGGCCACACTACTAGGGAGCTTGGATCTGTAGCAGAGCCGTGTTATCAATTACATTAAAATTTTGGGTTCCTCTCAAACATAGAACTGAACACACTACACTGAATGGGAAATTGTCCTGTGTTGTTTAATTACCTGTAGCTCTCATTGTCACCACATATTAGATATCTGTGATCTAAAACACATAATAAAGTACTATGCTAATTTTAGGTCCCTACAGTGAAAGACATTTAGAAGTGGGTAGATAGCTTTTAGAAGGAGTTTGCCAGGCCCTGTCTACACTGGCAAGTTTTTGCGCAGTAAAGCAGCTTTCTGCACTGTAACTCCCGAGGTGTACACACTGCCGAGCCACTTAGTGCACAGAAACTGTGCAGTTGTAGCGCTTTAAAAAAAACACCCCAACGAGTGGTGTACAGCTTTCTGCACTGGGGCTACAGAGCTGCGGTGCCAGTGTAGCCACCATGGCAATTACAATGCTGCGATTGGCCTCTGGAAGGTGCCCCACAATGCCTGTTCTCACCTCTCTGGTCATTGGTTTGAACTCTACTGCCCTGCCCTCTGGTGACCAACTGTCATCCCCACCCCATAAATTCCTTTGGAAATTTGAAAGTCTCCTTCCTGATTGCTTGATGATGTATGCAGTGGTCTCAGCACATCTTTCCAGGTGGCCATGCCTGCTCCATGCACCAGGCAATCCCCTGCTTGGGGCAATGCCAAGCTGCTGGACCTCATCAGCATTTGGGGAGAGGAGGCTGTCCAGTCCCAGCTGCGCTCCAGCAGTAGGAATTATGATACCTATGGACAGATTTCACAATACATGACAGAAAGGGGCCATGACCCAGGCACTTTGCAGTGCAGGGTCAAAATGAAGGAGCTGTGGAACGCCTACCACAAGGTGCGGGAGACAACCTGCCCCTCTGATGCTGCACTCACAAGCTGCCAGTTCTGCAAAGAGCTGGGCGCTATACTCGGTGGTGACCCCACCTCCACTGCGAAGGCTCCTGTGGATACTTCATTGGCTCACATGCCAGCTGAGAGTGGAACAATCCAGGAGGAGACTTTGATTATTTGATATTGATTATTATCAGGTAAATATGCCCAGTAGTCTGTGATGTGATGTTAGATGGGGTGGGATCTGAGTTACTACAGAGAATACTTTACTGGGTGCAGGCTGGTGAGTCTTGCCCATATGCTCAGGGTTTAACTAATCACCATATTTGGGGTCGGGAAGGAATTTTCCTCCAGGGCAGGTTGGCAGAGGCCCTGCAGGTTTATCACCTTCCTCTGCAGCATGGGGCACGGGTCACTTGCTGGAGGATTCTCTGCACCTTGAGGTCTTTGAGGACTTCAGTAACTCAGACATAGGTTTGGGGTTTGTTACAGGAGTGGGTGGGTGAGATTCTGTGGCCTGCGTTGTGCAGGAGGTCAGACTAGATGATCATAATGGTCCCTTCTGACCTTAAAGTCTATGAGTCTATGAGGCAATCTTGGACGAGGATGTGGAGAGGGAAGGGGACCCAGAGGCAGAGGATGACTTGGAGGCCAGAGATGCATGCAGCCAGGAGTTCTTTTCTATCTCGGAGAAGTCTAGCCAGTCACAACTGTCAGAGATTGGTGAGGCGCAAGCAGGAGAGGAGGCTGTTTTTGAGAATTGCTGAGATGAGTTGTTGGGGGTAAGAGGGCAGGAGGGTTGAAAAACCAGGCTTGTCTCCCACTGTATAGCTAGTCTGAGCAGCAGAATAGGCTTTTGATTGACTCCCTCACTTCTTAGGTATCTCCCTCAGAGATCTCCAAGAAACTCTTGTGGAGATACTGGACAATCTGCTTCAGCAAGTTTTTCGGCAGAGCGGCTTTGTTTCTTGCCCCATTAATGGTAACTTTCTGGTGCTACTGTGCCATCACAGGGCAGGGTGGGGGGAAACAACCATTGCTGAACACAGGCGAGCAGCATAGGGGCCAGGGCGGAAGCCTCAGGCTTGGAGAAGACCATCCCTTGATTCCCCGCTCACCCTCAGCAGCGAGATATCTTCCATAATGATCACATCCAGGGCCAGTGTAACCACTAGGTGAACTAGGCAGCCACCTAGGGCACCAAGATTTGGGGGCACCAAAAAGCGGTGCCCAAATTTTTTTTTTTTTACTACGGTGGATTTACAGCTTACATGGGAGTTAGGTTCTAAGGTCAGCGTGTAAGAGGAAAATCATGTACAGTGATAATTACCATAAAGCACAGTACACACAGTATACACTGTATACACTAGAACAGGGGTCCTCAACCTACAGCGCATGTGTCAAAGGTGGCACACGAGCCAATATTTTTTTAATGGCAGGCTGCAGGTCCTGGCCACTGCTGAGCCCACTGCTGGCCTGGGGTTCCATTCACTCAGCCCGCTCATCCCACTGCCAGCCTTCCGCTGGCCAGGGTGGATGTTCTGAGTAGGCTGAGCGGGGTCGGCGGCTGGGACCCTGGCTGGCAGTGGGCTGAGTGGGCTAAGAGGGGCCGGTGGCCGGGACCCCGGCTGGCAGGAGCTGGCGGACAGAACCCCAGACCAGCAGCGGGCTCAGTGGTGGCTGGGACCCACAGCCTGCCATTAAAAAAAATTGGCTCATGTGCCACCTTTGGCACATATGCGTAGGTTGAAGACCCCTGTTCTAGTGTATACTATGTATACTGCATGTGCTGTATTTTATGGTAATTTTCACTATATGCGATTTTCCTCTTACGCACTGACCTTAGAACCTAACCCCCGGGTAAAATGTGACTCCACTGTATTCTTTTTTGAAAGTTTATAATAAGCAATGCTCCAGGGGGAGGGGGAGGGAAAGGGGGGCACAAGGTGGAAGTTTTGCCTAGAGTGCAAAATATCCTTGCACCGGCCCTGGCATCCTGTGGAAAGTGTGGGGACAGTGCTGGCTGTCCCCAGGAGCCATATGCCCAGTGTACAGCAGGGTCCAAGAAGAGTGATTTACCCTGCCCCTGCGACTACTCACCATTTTGGGGGTCTTGTGGATCATGTGTGCTTGCCTGGGGTCAGTCAGTTAGTGACGGGCGTGTGAATACTGGCTGTGTTTTAAAGCACTGAATCAGTGTTATCTGTGTTGCAAACAATACTGCTTCTGTAAAATGTTGTGATTAAACTTCATAGAGATGAAGCCCATCTTCAATGGGATGAAGCTTCAAGCCTTGGAAGCCCAGCCTCCCTTTTTGTTATCGGCAGCGGAACGGCTGCGCAGAATTAGAAAGCGACCAAGAAGAACTAAGGAGGACTTTCTGCATGAGGTTACAATGCACTCCGTCGCTGAGAAACAAGAATTGAAGGAGTGGCAGGACAGCAAGAAGAGGGACCGAAAGGAGAATGCAGCACCCCAGAATGAAGCAACGGAGCCTCTCTTAAACATTATGGAGCACCAAGTGGACACGCTCCAGGGGATACTAGCTCTTCAAACTGAGCAGCTCCACACCCACCCTCCCCTGCAGCTGCTGTCATAAAACTCTTTCCCATGAGCCCCCCAGACACCACCAACACACTCCTATCAACCTCCTGGCTCCAGTATCTGCTGCAGCATTCCTCTCTTCCCTCCTCACAGTCCAGCACTGTGGACTCCCATTACCCACTGCACTCAACATCCATCCCTCTGAAGTTTGGCCTTGCTGAAGTACAGTACCTGCTGCATTGTACTCCAAAGGAGAAAGTTGGATATGATCCCTGGACATACACAAATCTTTAGCTGTCCTGGGACCCCTCCTCCTCCTGGGACCTTCCCTTCCCAATTGTGTTGGTTTGAAAGCAATTTTTATTCTATGAATTGAAAGCAAAATGAGCAATGCAAAGCAACATACAATAATGTTAAAGCCCCTTCTTGCATCATGTGCACCAATCACCTCCTAGCATTACAAGCACTGAAATCCTGAGCATAGCAACAAACATTAGTGGCTTTCAGCTTCAAATTGCTGCCTCAAGGCATCCCTGATCCTTATGGCCCCGCGCTGTGCCTCTCTAATAGCCCTGGTCTCTGGCTGTTCAAACTCAGCCTCCAGGCGCTGAGCCTCTGTGGTCCAGCCCTGAGTGAAGCTTTCACCCTTCCCTTCACAAATATTATAGAGTGTAGAGCACGTGGCTATAAGCATAGGAATATTGTCATCAGCCAGGTCCAGCTTCCCATAGAGGCGTCACCAGTGGGCTTTTAAATGGCCAAAAGCACACTCAACAGTCATTCTGCATTGCTCAGCCTTTTGTTGAACAGCTCCTTGCTGCTGTCAAGTTGCCCTGTGTATGACTTCATAAGCCACAGCATTAAGGGGTTAGTGGGGTCTCCCAGGATCACAATGGGCATTTCAACTTCCCTTGCGGTGATCTTCTAGTCTGGGAAGAAAGTCCCAGCTTGCAGCTTCCTGAACAAGCTAGTGTTCCGAAAGATGCATGCATCATGCACCTTTCTGGATCAGCCCGCGTTAATGTCTGTGAAATGCTCACAGTGATACACAAGCACCTGCCGAACCATTGAGAAATACCCCTTGTGATTAATGTACTCAGTGGCTAGGTGGTCTGGTGCCAGAATTGGAATATGTGTGCCATCTATCACACCTCCGCAGTTAGGAAAGGCCATTTGTGCAAAGCCATCCACAATGTCTTGCATGTTGCCCAGACTCACAGTCTTTCAGAGCATGATGCGATTAATGGCCTTGCACACTTCCATCAACATAAGTCCAATGGTCTACTTTCCCACTCCGAACTGATTAGTGACCAATCGGTAGCAGTCTGGAGTAGCCAGCTTTCACCGTACAATCACCACACGCTTCTCCAACAACAGGACAGCTCTCATTCAGTGCTGGGGCGAGCTCATCACACTGTCCCATAAATGTGGCTTTCCTCATTCGAAAGTTCTGCAGCCACTGCTCGTCATCCCAGATGTGCATGTGATCCCACCACTCAGTGCTTGTTTTCCTAGCCCAAAAGCGGCATTCCACTGTGGTTAGCACGTCCGTGAATGCCACAAGCAATCTCGTGTTGTAGCTACTATGCATGGCAAGATCAATGTCACTCTCCTCTTACCTTTACAGTTTAAGGAATAACTCCACAGCCACCTGTGATGTGTTAGTCAGAGCGAGTAGCATATTGGTCAACGGTGCGGGATCCATTCCTGCAAACCAAAGAGGCAGAGCACACAGTAGACAAACTGTTGAAGGTGGCACCAAATGCAGATGGAAGCACAGGGATTTCTGGAATGTGAAGCAATCCATCACGGGTCATTGGGACAGGACCCAGGATGTCCCGCGACCCCCTCTGCCTTCCCACAAGTCTTAGCGGCAGAAGAGAAAGAGATGCTCTGTGAAATGACTGCCCAGAGTGCACCACACCATACACTGCAAGTGCCACAAGTGTGAACATGCTATTGTGCAGGCAGCTGACAGTATGAACACACAACAGCACTTTCCCTTCAGCGCTTTCCGAGCGGCGCTGTCACTGCAGGTGCTGTAACTCTGCCAGTGTAGATGTGCCCCCAGTATCGGAAAACAGCTTTAGCAGACATGCAGCTATCCTAGCAAAATGAGCTTTTGCTGATATAGTTTAAATACCAGTTCCATGAACATAATAAGATGTACCCAAAAAGACTATTTTGTTTGTATAACTACGTCTACACTATACTTTTGCTGACAGAGTTATGTCAGTGTGATTTTTTTTCATACTCCTACCCAATGTACCTACTCCACAGTGGCGGCTCCAGGCACCAGCACTTCAAGTGCGTGCCTGGGGCAGCAAGCTGTGGGGGGGAAGCCTGTCAGTCCCTGCAAGGGAGGCAGTCAGGCTGTCTTCAGCGGCTTGCTTGTGGGAGGTCCGCCGGTCCTGTGGATTTGGAGGCAATTAGGCGACGGGTACGCCAAAGCCGCGGGACTGGGGACCTCCCGCAGGCAAGCCGCCGAAAGCAGCCTGGCTGCCGTGCTTGGGGCGGCAAAATAGCTAGAGCCACCCCTCCTACTCCAGCAAAGCTATTAAGTGTTCCCCAGGCCTAAGAATCGTAGTTTGGTAGTGTCTCACCAAAATATTTATCAGGAATGGATAAATGTAAAAGAGACTGAAGCATACAATATCTGCTTTAGAAATGTATCTGGTCTTCATGCTTAGCGCTGTTGTCTATGCACACTTAGTCTAAAGGAAGTTTATCTGCGGAGATTCCACCCTGAACAATGGAGTGAGTAAAAATACAATTTTACTATTTGGTAAGAATTTGTATTGTTACACTGAATAAAGAAATAACTTTCTCATCTCCTTAAAACTGTGAAAGATACAAGTATCCTAACAGAAAATGGCAGTTATTTTCTAAATAAAACCAAGTCAATTGTTTCTGTTGGCACAAACAGAAAGACTCCTGTAGTCTAACAGATAGCTCACTCTGTAATCTACCAGGCTGAATTACCCAGAGATACTTTGTTTTGAAGGGAGTGCAGAAATCCTGCAGATTTAATTGCCAATAAATCAGCACGACACTCCCTGGCACTTTTTTTTTTTTACAATGATCTTTTCAAGCAGAAAATGAAGACACCGATTTTTACAGTGTGTGAATACTGCTTATGGTAAGATAACAACAATGGCACATGCAAGTTCCTCTATTAAAGGTTCTCCTAGATAATGAAGAACTCCATTAATGGCATGTTCTACTTGCTTTCTGTTCTTTTCATTTTGCATTACAGTGATTTTCTTTGTTATTGTAAGCAGAGTATTTGTTTTTTTAAGCAATCATTCTTTAATTTGTTATATTAGTATATTCCACAGCACTTAAAATTATTTCATTACTGCTTCATTTTATGTTTGTCTTTAAAAATTTTGAGCCACTTGAAAGCTGATGGTTGTAGTTAATTTTCTGATCTGGAAAAACAGACACATACTTTGGTTTAAATTGAATTAGGGTTCTTTTTAAATAATACTTTTATTGCATTTCAAAAGGTTCATTGCTATACTGAATGGAAACAATATTTTATTCTGAATATACCAAATATATCTTGATGCTTTAAAGTTGTTATAAAATATAGGGTGTGAGCCACAGACCAGTGAAGTCAACTGAAAGACTGCCAAGGCTTCACTGGGCTTTCGATCCAGCCCATAGTATCTTTAGACTACTTTTAATCCAACTATTTCATAGTGCTTGGTGAATATTTAAGATTTACAATACCCCTTTGAGATAGTTGGTCATCATCTTATTATACCCATTGTAAACTGAATCAGAGAAAGATTGAGAAGTAATTACAATGGAAAGTGTGGGTGCTTGTTGCCTCTGAAAATCAGACCATAAGTAACTCACCTAAAGTTTCTCATTGAGTCACTGGCAGAATGAGGAGGAGTCCTGATTCCCAATCTGTCAATGTAACCCTTAAGCAACACTGCCACTCAGGAGCTGAAGTCTGAGATGTTTACATTCTTAGATTGAGGTAAAGTGGCCGTTGTACAGTAACAGCAGCAGAAGGACACAGTACAGCCTTTAAGGAACCTGCTGATGATGATACTTAGTGGAGGAATATGCTTTCACTTGGAAGCCCTCAGAAGACAGATGTCCGGTGTAGAAAGCTCATCCATGCAGACCTAGGCAGGGAGCCAAATCAATTTATTTTATTTTTTTCTATGGTACCTATCACCATGGTATCTAAGCATGGATAGCAGATGACTACCGACTGAAGATGTTTTCAGCTGAAAGTGAACCCTAAAAAAAAAAGCCCAAGAGGCTTACAAGGGACAGAGAGTTCTACAGGTTTGGGGGGAAATGGCTGTCTATTACATATGGGGATGTTGTTTCCAGTTCAAGGTTTTTTGTGGAAACGAGGCAAACAAAATTACACTTATTCAAAAGGAGTATTTGAGGGGTAGATTACAGTGGAAGTAACTCTGCTCATATAGTCGCCATAGTGTAGACAGGCCCTGAGATGCTTGGTACATCAGATTTGAAAAGCTGTGGAAGTTTCAGGTAATTTTTTTAGTGAGCTGTTTAGTGAAGAGCTAGATCGTGATTAATATAAGCAACACAGTATCTCTCCCCCTCCTCCCCTCTCTCCCCCAGTCCCCCATAACGGCTTTATGTCCAATTCATATTTGGAGTAGAAACTTAGAGCCGAATCCTCAACTAGTGTAAACCAGTATCACTCTGTTGGAGTCAAGGAAGCTCTGCCAAATTAAATGAGGTGGAGATATGGTCCTTGCTTTTATTTTATTTTTCCTTTTCCTAAGCAAAGCTTGGATTCAGGCAGAATCACAGGGTCTTGCCCTCGGATTTGTTAGATTATTTGGGGATCCTGCGCTAACATTATGTTGTATAACTATTAACTGCACATTCTTCTCAGTCCAATTATTATGAAAGCATTTAGACAGGCTGTTGGGTAGATCTTTATTTATAAACACTGTAATTAAAATGAGTACAATGACCAGCAATGACTAACAATACTGTATTAGTTAAATTACTTTAAAATACAACTTGCAATTAAACAGTAATGAATTTATTTATCAATTTAGAAAAATATCTTTCAAATACAATTAAAATTAATTATTGTTGGATATTGATATATTCCTGTATTTAGAGCCATGAGTTCCCTTTCATGCAAGTCATTGCAAAGGAAACCAAACCAAATAACCTGCCAGAGGGCCATTTAGCCAGCTGATGCAAATCATGCCGAGAATTCGAGATCTACATGTAACACCCACATTGCAAGAAGGCAGAGGGCATGGCCACAAAGCCCTCTGATTTGAGGAATAAGGGATGAAAGGCTTGTGATTCAAGTAATGGGAGCAAATAACTACACTTCCTGGAGATGATGGAAATAATACACTCCTGTCTATGCACCATTCAAAGTCTTGATGCATCTACACTGTGAGATCACTAATATTAATTACAATTTGTATTGTGGTAGCACCTGGAGGCGCCAATCAAGATTGTTATTCACTGAACACACATCTAACGAAAAGATAGCCAGTGCTCCAAAGTACTTACTACATGAGTACAATCTTTCTCTGGCTATTCTTCTTGAAGGTGATATACATATGTTACCAGATTAAAACCACACTGTTCTGAGAAAATTGCTAGTTTGTTTGAGGAATGGCAAGATCCAAGAAAACACATGCCGCTGAAATTCACTGAGTATGTTGCAAGCAACAAAGAGTCCTGTGGCACCTTATAGGCTAATAGATGTATTGGAGCATAAACTTTCGTAGGGGAATACCCACTTCATCAGATGCATGTAATGGAAATTTCCAGAGGCAGGTATAAATATGCAGGTGAGAATCAGTTTGGAGATAACTAGGTTAGTTCAATCAGGGAGGATGAGGCCCTCTTCTAGCAGTTGAGGTGTGAACACCAGGGGAGGAGAAACTACTTTTGTAGTTGGCTAGCCATTCACAGTCTTTGTTTAATCCTGAGCTGATGGTGTCAAATTTGCACATGAACTGAAGCTCAGCAGTTTCTCTTTGAAGTCTGGTCCTGACATTTTTTGGCTGTAGGATGGCTACTTTTAAATCTGCTATTGTGTGGCCAGGAAGGTTGAAGTGCTCTCCTACAGGTTTTTGTATATTGCCATTCCTAATATCTGACTTTGTCCATTTATCTTTTTACGTAGGGACTGTGCAGTTTGGCCGATGTACATAGCAGAGGGGCATTGCTGGCACATGATGGCGTATATAACATTGGTGGACGTGTAGGTGAATGAACCAGTGATGTTGTAGCTTATGTACACAGGTTAGGTCCTGTGATGGTGTCGCTGGTGTAGATATGTGGGCAGAGTTGGCATCAAGGTTTGTTGCATGGATTGGTTCCTGAGTTAGAGTTGTTATGGTGCTTTATGTGGTTGCTGGTGAGAATATGCTTCAGGTTGGCAGGTTGTCTGTGGGCGAGGACTGGCCTGCCTCCCAAGGTCTGTGAAAGCGAGGGATCATTGTCCAAGATGGGTTGTAGATCACTGATGATGCATTGGAGAGGTTTAAGCTGAGGATTGTAGGTGATGGCTAGTGGAATTCTGTTGGTTTGTTTCTTGGGCTTGTCTTGCAGCAGGAGGCTTCTGGGTACACGTCTGGCTCTGTTGATTTGTTTCCTTATTTCATCATGCAGGTATCATAGTTTTGAGAATGCTTGGTGAAGATCTTGTAGGTGTTAGTCTACCCCTTTCATAATTGAGTATGTTGTAACCTTCAGATCTTGCAGAGCTATTTATTGTCTGTGCATCTGAAATGTGTTTACCTTGAAACACATGAGTTCAAGAGGTTGGTAAATTTAAGGCAAATGAACAATATTACCTCATGTGAATGGGATTTGCAACCTTACCTCAGCATGGTGACCTACATATGTGGAGCTCTTTAGTTGGTAATTTATTTTGTCTGTGAGGTGATATTTTGTTATATATATCAGAGAC
Source organism: Gopherus flavomarginatus (assembly GCF_025201925.1). NCBI lineage: Eukaryota > Metazoa > Chordata > Testudines > Testudinidae > Gopherus > Gopherus flavomarginatus. Next base: position 30,386,382 of record NC_066620.1, on the reverse strand, counting down.
ATTTCCGTTTAATTTTTCAATATCCAGGAATCAAATGATTGAAAAGGATTATCAGCTAACTTGAAAAAAGCTGACCAGCTCAGAAAAGAAGAATGGAGAAAAAGAGACTTAGATTTATCACCAGTCACTCTCTCTCAGGACAAGGCTCAGAATGAAGGGAAACAAAGAGTGTGCCTATCTCTTTGAAAAAGAATTACATAAAGAAATTAGGTTGGAAAGGAAAGAATGTTCCTCTTGTTAAATGTTTATCATATGATCTCTGAGTCACCATAAATGTAGAATTCTATCAGACTTTAAAATGTTCATTTGTTTTCCAGTTTCTGTTTATACTTTGTCTGAGAAGGGAGGACAATAATATCACTGTTCCTAAATGCTCACTCTCTATTCCAAAGGAAGCTAGTGATACCTGTTGATGAGAATGAAGCCCGTTAGCTGTTAGGCTTGGTTTGCAACTGCAAAACTCTGTCACAAATCTTTTTATTACTCCAAATGTTTCTGATTCTCAGGTCAGTTGTAGCTGTATTAATTGTTTTTCACCGTTTCCCAAAAGCACATGCCATAGCAGTCCAGACTGGAAGCTGCTGGAAATCAGCCAAAAATTAGGCACGGCACCAAAAGGAAAATAAAATATGAATTTGCCACTCAAAGGTTATATTATAGCCAATGTCAGAGCTTTTGGAAGCAAGTAGAACTCCCTCAAATTAACATGAGATTTCATAGGGAAAAGTGATAAGGGCAAAGGAAAATAACCCACTATATGCAATAAAAGACACACACACTTGTGTGAAACTGTGAATGGAATTTCACAAACATATAGATGTGCATTACAATCAATTCCATTGTGTTAGACTTATTATATTGATATTCCTTGCATCCTATTTAATGTTTTTGAATTTTCAAAAGTAGAGGACCTGTATAGCTAAACTAGCATGAACTTTGACTGTATGAGTCACTTTTATATTGCAGAAATATACACATATTGTACTTGAATAATGACACAGTTGTAGAATGCAATTAGCTAAACCTTGTAAATACATGTAATTTTAATGAAAATGATCTATGATCATGATCTTAAACTGAATGCCAAAAATTTCTAGTCATTTCTTAAAATTAGTTATAAATTTGAAGCACTACTAAGTTCCTTGTCCATATTTGTGGTTTGATGATCATATTTTCCTATTTTAAAAACAAGCATGTTCTATTGCTGTGTGAGGGACCCTTATCAACAATAGGGTAAAGATTGACTGTAAAGAGAGAAACTTACTAGGCATAAAGGACCTGATTCAAGGGTGCCCCATTGCTTCTTTACACCAGCTCTGCCAGCATATGGGAGCTGAAAAATATCAATAGGTGCTGCTCTGGTAATAAACCTAATATAGGGAGAGTCCCTGGCAGGCATAAGGCCAATGCTGACAGCCCTATATCATCCCATGCAGCAGTCCCTGGTGTAAGGAGCATTCCAAGGATGTTCACGGAGGAGAGGATAATGCCCAGGGTTTTCCTACATCTCAACTATTTCTGGTTGCTGGAACCACTCACAGAAGCTGCTGATAGGTGGAGACAATGTAGAAGTTAGGTGTGGAAGCCCCTGAACAACATAACTGTGCATGGGAAGTTGGAGGAAGGGAAGAGGAGCAGAGATGGGGTCAGTGAATCTGTAACCTAATGGACTAACCAGCCATTCACCCCACTGTCCCGTTAGGGCAGGGCTCAGCAGTCACGGGGATTACTTCAGCCCTATGAAGAGCTCCACTGCCACTCTGCAGTCTGAACGGGAAGTTATTTGGGTCATATTTGAAGATCAGGATTTAGCCTAGATTACACTTTTAGGTATGTTTCTTCAGAAACATTCTTCAGAAGCCTTATTGGAGGCACAAGAACAAATCATCCTGATGTGGAGAAAGAATAGCAAATATGGCAGGTGACCAGCTTGGCTTAACAGTGAAATCTTCGGTGAGCTTAAACACAAAAAGGAAGCTTACAAGAAATGGAAACTTGGACAGATGACTAGGGAGGAGTACAAAAATATTGCTCGATCATGCAGGGGTGTAATCAGGAAGGCCAAAACTCAACTGGAGTAGCAGCTAGCAAGGGATGTGAAGGGTAAAGAAGGGTTTCTACAAGTATGTTAACCACAAGAAAAAAGTCAGGGAAAGTGTGGGGCCCTTAATGAATGGGGGAGGCAACCTGGTGACAGATGATGTGGAAAAAGCTGAAGTACTAAACGGCTTGATGTCTAGTTGGCAGCCAGAATCAAGCGGAGTACCCCTGGGGTTGGTCCCGCAGCTGGTTTTGTTCAACATCTTCTTTAATGATCTGGATGAAGGGATGGATTGCACCCTCAGCAAGTTCGCAGCTGACGCTAAGGTGGGGGGAGAGGTAGAGATGCTGGAGGTTAAGGATAGGGTCCAGAGTGACCTAGACAAATTGGAGGATTGGGCCAAAAGAAAACTGATGAGGTTCAGCAAGGACAAGTGCAGAGTCCTGCACGTAGGACGTAAGAATCCCATGCACCGCTACCGGCTGGGAATCGACTGGCTAAGCAGGAGTTCTGCACAAAAGGACCTGGGAATTACAGTGGATGAGAAGCTGGATGTGGGTCAGCAGTGTTCCCTTGTTGCCAAGAAGGCTAACAGCATATTGGGCTGTATTAGTATGAGCATTGACAGGAGATTGAGGGAAGTGATTATTCCCCTCTATTCAGCACTGGTGAGGCCATATCTGGAGTATTGCGTCCAGTTTTGGGCCCCGCACTACAGAAAGGATGTGGACAAATTAGAGAGAGTCCAGTGGATGGCAACAAAAATGATTAGGGGACTGGGGCACATGACTTATGAGGAGAAAATGAGGGAACTAGGCTTATTTAGTCTTCAGAAGAGAAGAATGGGGGGCATTTGATAGCTGCTTTCAACTACCTGAATGGGGATTCCAAAGAGGATGGAGCTAAGCTGTTCTCAGTGGTGGCAGATGACAGAACAAGGAGCAATGGTCTTAAGTTGAAATGGGGGAGATCTAGATTGGATATTAGGAAACTCTATTTCACTAGGAGGGTGGGGAAGCACTGGAATGGGTTACTTAGGGAGGTGGTGCAATCTCCATCCTTAGAGGTTTTTAAGGCCCGGCTTGACAAAGCCCTGGCTGGGATGATTTAGTTGGGATTGGTCCTGCTTTGAGCAGAGGGTTGGACTAGATGGCCTTCTGAGGTCTCTTCCAACCCTAATCTTCTATGATTCTATGGTGATCAGCTCTGATAAGCATTACCTCCCTTATGTCCCTCTTACCTCCAGTGGGCAGTTCTATTTCATTGAGACAAATTCTAAAAACACTTCAGAGAATTCCCTCCCTCCCCTACCTCTCCGCCCTCTACATAGTCCGCATGTTTTTTCTTCCAAACATGGAATACTGTTTGGGAGAAACAGTCAGATTATTTATGTCTTTGCTTAATGTCATTACATTCTAACTGTGATTAATTAATTTTACTTCCTGTGGTCATTACAATCATGGTATTGGTTGTTCTATTACTGACTTTTATTGCAATGCCTGCTGTCCCACTGAAGCCTTTGATATACAGCTGGCATATTTCTCTGATTTGATAATCTTTAATTGCTTCTGTGACCCAGTGTGCCTAGAGCCGCCCTCACTGGAAATGACAAGATCAGGGCAGGCTGCAAAAGGGAGAGCGCATACTCCTCCAAGACTGGTAGGGAACACTAAAGTTAAACTCTCCAGCCAGTCACAAACCATGCTTCTGACCCCCAACACTGGTTATCGGAGCAAAAAAGAAATCACACAACCCCCTTTATTGCATTCCAGTTCTCTGGCTCCCATCAGCACCTAGGTCCAGTACAGGAAGAAGTTATTTAAAGAACTCTGCTCACATATTCAAAATGTTTTTCTGACCCCCAAAGAGTCAGCCATGTTACCAGGTCAGTATAGTTTTGGATCTTACCCAAAATACCACGCTGCCAGCCAATCCTATAGTGTCTAAAACTAAAGCTTTATTATAAAGAAAAAGAAAGTGCAAGAGTGTAATAAGAAAAGCCAAAGAGGAGTTTGAAGAACGGCTAGCCAAAAACTCCAAAGGTAATAACAAAATGTTTTTTAAGTACATCAGAGGCAGGAAGACTGCTAAACAGCCAGTGGGGCCCCTTGATGATCAAAATACAAAAGGAGCGCTTAAAGATGATAAAGTCATTGCAGAGAAACTAAATGCATTCTTTGCTTCAGTCTTCATGGCTGAGGATGTTAGGGAGATTCCCAAACCTGAGCCGGCTTTTGTAGGTGACAAATCTGAGGAACTGTTACAGATTGAAGTGTCACTAGAGGAGGTTTTGGAATTAATTGATAAACTCAACATTAACAAATCATCGAGACCAGATGGCTTTCACCCAAGAGTTCTGAAAGAACTCAAATGTGAAGTTGCGGAACTATTAACTAACGTTTGTAACCTGTCCTTTAAATTGGCTTCGGTATCCAATGACTGGAAGTAAGCTAATGTAACGCCAATATTTAAAAAGGGCTTTAGAGGTGATCCCGGCAATTACAGACCAGTAAGTCTAACGTCGGTACCGGGCAAATTAGTCGAAACAATAGTTAAGAATAAAATTGTCAGACACATAGAAAAACATAAACTGTTGAGCAATAGTCAACATGGTTTCTGTAAAGGGAAATTGTGTCTTACTAATCTATTAGAGTTCTCTGAAGGGGTCAACAAACCTGTGGACAAGGGGGATCCAGTGGACATAGTGTACTTAGATTTCCAGAAAGCCTTTGACAAGGTCCCTCACCAAAGGCTCTTACGTAAATTAAGCTGTCATGGGATAAAAGGGAAGGTCCTTTCATGGATTGAGAACTGGCTAAAAGACAGGGAACAAAGGGTAGGAATTAATGGTAAATTCTCAGAATGGAGAGGAATAACTAGTGGTGTTCCCCAGGGGTCAGTCCTAGGACCAATCCTATTCAATTTATTCATAAATGATCTGGAGAAAGGGGTAAATAGTGAGGTGGCAAAGTTTGCAGATGATACTAAACTACTCAAGATAGTTAAGACCAAAGCAGATTGTGAAGAACTTCAAAAAGATCTCACAAAACTAAGTGATTGGGCAACAAAATGGCAAATGAAATTTAATGTGGATAAATGTAAAGTAATGCATATTGGAAAAAATAACCCCAACTATACATACAATGTGATGGGGGCTAATTTAGCTACGAGTCAGGAAAAAGATCTTAGCGTCATTGTGGATAGTTCTCTGAAGATGTCCATGCAGTGGGCAGAGGCAGTCAAAAAAGCGAACAGGATATTAGGAATCATTAAAAAGGGGATAGAGAATAAGACTGAGAATATCTTATTGCCCTTATATAAATCCATGGTACGCGCACATCTTGAATACTGTGTACAGATGTGTTCTCCTCAGCTCAAAAAAGATATTCTAGTACTAGAAAAGATTCAGAAAAGGGCAACTAAAATGATTAGGGGTTTGGAAAGGGTCCCATACGAGGAAAGATTAAAGAGGCTAGGCCTCTTCAGCTTGGAAAAGAGGAGACTAAGGGGGGATATGATAGAGGTATATAAAATCATGAGTGATGTGGAGAAAGTGGATAAGGAAAAGTTATTTACCTATTCCCATAATACAAGAACTAGGGGTCACCAAATGAAATTAATAGGTAGCAGGTTTAAAATAAATAAAAGGAAGTTCTTCTTCACACAGCGCACAGTTAACTTGTGGAACTCCTTACCTGAGGAGGTTGTGAAGGCTGGGACTATAACAATGTTTAAAAGGGAACTGGATAAATTAATGGTGGTTAAGTCCATAAATGGCTATTATCCAGGAAGGGTAAAGAATGGTGTCCCTAGCCTCTGTTCATCAGAGGATGGAGATGGATGGCAGGAGAGAGATCACTTGATCATTGCCTGTTAGTTTCACTCCCTCTGGTGCACCTGGCATTGGCCACTGTCAGTAGACAGATACTGGGCTAGATGGACCTTTGGTCTGACCCGGTACGGCCATTCTTATGTTCTTATGTTTAAAGAACAAGAAGAGAGATGTTAAATGGTAAAATAGTCACATATGTACAAAAACTTCAAAGTCCATCTAGTTCCTAGTAGTACTGGTGAGTTTGCTGGCTTGAAAATCCCTCAGGAACACCTCCACAGCTTGGATGGGTCATTAGTCCTTTGTTCAGAGCTTCGTTTGTAGAAACTCCAGAGGTAAGAAGCAGGAACGAAGACAAGAAGCTGAGTCATAAGGTTTAATCCCTGTACAATGGGTTCATTGTACAGTTGATGTTCCTTGATGGGCCATCAAGCAGACCTAGGGCTGATGTCATTCTGTCTGGGTGATGTCACCCAGAGACATAGCACAAGTTTGGAAATACAGGTATACCATGCATAGCTATAACTTATAATACAAATGTGATGTACACATATAAACAAGATGATCAGACTTGGCAAATTATAACATTTTTGCTGATACCACACACAGCCTATCTGGCATAACTCATTGCAATTTTACAATATTGGTATCCATAATACCATAAAGTGACCCCCAGATTCCATACAGTGTCACAGTTTCATCAGGCTCTTTACAATTTTCCATTTTTTCTAATAATTTTTTTATTATGCTGACATAGAATTGTGTCAGCCAGATTGCAAAGTTGGTATAAAGTTCTTGATCTATAACTACCCACTTATTTCTCAAGTGTTCAAATCCCTGTTCTCTGACTGGCTGACAGCCATTAGTCAGCATGCAAGAATGTGCATAAATCTCTCTTTTGGTTATTCCTGCATCCAATGGATAAATGAAAGTTTGATTTGGGAAGTAGGTGCAACAGAGTGACTCTTCAGCTGGGGTACCCCCTGGTGGTTGGTTGCAGCATTGTAGGGCTTTTCCTCTCTAGCCCTTTCAACTGGCTGTTCAGGTCTGCTGGTGGTCCCTGTGATGGGTTGGACCCCCATTTCGAGATGCCACCGGACATGCTGGGGTCCCACTGAGCCCGCCTGTCCCACCCGCCTGGGCTTCCCTTAGTTTTTGCTGCTGTGACAGTCTCTCAAGCCTCTTTCCAGTACACATACAAGTAGGGACACACCCAACAGTAGAATATCAGAGATTCTGAATGGGATGACTCAACTAGGAGATTGCCTAGCACTCCTATGCACACAATCTCTGGAGTGTAACCCCAAATTATATTGTCTTACATTGTATAGAGATCTATATAGTGTAAGCTCATGAAAATTGCCCCCTCCCTCAATACGGAGGAAGATATGAACAGCTCTTTGCCGCTCCCCCCCAGTTATGAATTGCACAAACTGGATTTAGAAAACAAAACAAGTTTATTAACTACAAAGGATAAATTTTAAGTGAGTATAAGGGATAGCAAACAGAACAAAGCAGATCACTGAGCAAAATAAACAAACATGAACTCTAAGCTCAAGTCACTAAAGAAACTGGTTACAAATAGTAATTTCTCACCCTAAACGTTGTTTTAGGCAGGTTGCAGAGTGTCGCATTCCTGCCCCTCCCCCTCCCAGCTAGGGTGACCAGACGTCCTGATAAAATCGGGACTGTACCGATATTTAGGTGTTGGTCCTGTGTCCCGACTGATGTTTGGTCAGGAAGCAATTTGTCCCAATATTTCACACTCCTGTTTTTGTTTGTTTGTTTGTTTTTTGCTCTGCTGGCGGGACTCCCCAACCCCCCATCTGTCCTGATATTTTCTTCATCCCATCTGGTCACCCTACTCCCAATGCTACCCTCGCTGCCAAAAAGCTGTTTGCCGGTGTGAGGGAGGGGGAGGAGTGGAGCCGTAGTTCACTCACCACTGTGGAGAAGAGGCAGAGGCGGAGCCTTGCAGAAGGGGTGGAATCAGGGCATACCTGCCCCCTGCCACGAGCTGCTCAAACCCCAGCCCACACCCCCAGCCCTCCGCCCAGACTCCTGCACCCATTCACACACCTCCATCCCCCTGCCCTGACTCCTGCACCTCCCCACACACCCCCACAACCCAGCCCTGACTCCTGCACTCCCCACACATGCCCAGCCCCCCCACGCCCCATGCCCTGACTTTTGCACCCCCTGACACACACCCAGCCCCCAGTCCTGACTCCTGTACCCTCACACATATCCAGCCCCCCCACTCCCCATGCCCTGACTCCTGCGCCTCCCCCGACATCCCCACCTTGAGCAACAAATGGGAGCTCCTGCCCCCCTGCCCCCCCATTCCCATCTGTGCCCCTCACACCAAATGGGAGCTGCCCCAGGTAAGCGCTCCACACCCCAACCTCCTGCTCCAACCCTGAGCCCCCTTCCTTACCCTATCACCTGGCCAGACCCTTCACCCCAACCTCTAAAGTGCTCCTGCACCCTAACTCCCTCCCAGACTCTGAACCCTCGGCCCTGTGCTCAGTGCACCCCTACCCTCAGCTCAGTTCAGACAGAGATGAAGAGAATGGGCTAGAACCATGCAGAAGGTAGGTACCTGCTCTATGTGGGTAGGGGCGTGGCAGGTGGATCTTGTTTACTCCCTCCCCGGGCCGCTGCACATGCAGTTTACTCCCAGCTCCCCCTTGCTCCAGAGACGAACCCTAGCTCCTGCCCCACTGTGCTTTTGCCCCCAGCCCCTGCCTTGCTCCAGTCAGCAGGAACTAATCCTCCTTCCATGCCCCACTGTGCTCATCTTGCCCCTGAGCCCTGCCTCGCTCCAGCTGGTGACCAGTCCTTCCCCTCCACCATGTCCTGCTGTCAGGGTGGATAAAAATCAATTACTTTAAAAAAATCAGATTTTTTTATTTAAATCAGATTTTTGAGGAAAAAAACAATCTAAAGATAGTCTTAATTAATGTGACAGACCCAGGCCAGTGGGGTACAGGAGTCTGGTCTTATTGGCCTCCAGGAGGTGGGCGGGCTCTCACTTCTAGAGGACCTCTCCCTAGCCTCAGGGGAGGATCCACAGATCCACAGGACGTGAGGGTGAGGTAGTGAAGAGTGTGGGGCATGAGCGTGTACAGATGCTTCCTTGGCGCGGTTGAAGCTGCACTTGCCGGCGGAACAAGAGGATGTGACGGGGGGGCGGTCCTTGCAGCCCAACGGGAGAGGGCTGATGACAGAGATAGGCCGCTCCAGGGCAGAAAGGGCAGGCACCAGGGCGGCATTGGGCAGGAACGGAGGGACAGAGGTCAGGATCAAGCGGACCCACAGGTCTTCCATCGGCTCCAGGGGGATGAACACACCCCCCACCGCCAGGCCCGTCTCTACCGTCTCCTGTGTGGCAGCCTCCGATGCCAGGAAGAAGACCACCCTCCCGTACATTTTGGAGGCCTCCATGTTGGCCGTGGGTCCCACCACCGTTGCCAACGTCCGCACATAGGTCTCCACGTGGGGCGAGGTGGGCACCAGGAGGCAACGGACGCCGTGCTCCCTGGCTGCTATAGATGGTAGCAGAAGCAGCGGTCGGAGGAGCAGCGGCAGGTGGGGGGAGCCACCGCCACCTGGGTGTACGCCCTGCGGGCCGGGGGAGGGACACCCGCAGAGCTGGTGGAGGGAGTAGCGGTGAGGGATGCCGCGGCTGGTAGCGGGGCTGCGGCAGCAGAGGCAGTCTCTTCTATGGAAAGCCTGGCCTTCTAAGCTGGACTCTTACCCTTCTTCCCACCCCGACCTTTCCCACCGGCTGAGGGGGCTTCCCCAGAATCGGAAGGGGCGAGGCAGCAGCAGAGGTCTCCCTGATACTCGCCTCCACTGGTGCCTCAGAGGGGGCGGTGGCAGGTGGACTGGCAGCGGAGGTCGAGGTAGAGGCTTGGGAAATGGACATGGGGGCAGGTGGAGGAGGAGCGATGGGAGCATCGAGAGGGGTCTCTCCCGCCACGTCCCCTGCCATAACAAGAGCGGGGAGGGGGACGAACAGCGATGGGAGGGGAAGGAGAGGAGGCGACCACCCCTCCCCGCTAGGCTGCAGGCAGGGGAGGACGGTGCCAGAAAGGGAAGGCTAAAGGGGCATGGGGAGCAACTAAGGACTTATGGGTGGGAGGGTGTCAGGTCACCGACTCAGAGGGGAATTCTGGCTCCTCTAGCTGCACTAGGGGATCAGGGGGATAACGGCATAGAGGGGTGCAGTGAACAAGGGGAAACTCAAATGGGGGAAGGGCACAAGCGCATGGGAGGGGGCGTGGGCGCATGAGGGGAGAGACCAATCAGGGCTGGGGGATCACAGGCTGGGGGGGGGGAAAGGGCGAGCTAGGAACGGGGCGGAGGGACCACAGGGATAGCTGAAGGGCTGGGGCAGGACAATGAAGGCCGCAGAAGGAAACAGGTGGGGCAGACAAATATAGCATAGGAAAGGGGGTCAGCCCAGCGGGCGGAGAGGGGTGCGCCCACGGGCACTCATGCAAAAATGTCAATGCTTGGCCGCAATTGCTGCAGGCTCAAATGGTGGAAGTGGGCATGGTGAGCCAGGCGAGCAGCTCAGTCCCAGAGGCAGGAGATCAAAGCAGAAGGAAAACAGCCAGCAGGGGCGGTGGAGAGGGTAACAATGGTGGTGGGAGTGAAGGGGAACACGGATGGACCGGGGGCAGGCTCCACGCCACACCCCCGGTGTCCCAACAGACACAGTCCAAATCCCCACCACAAGAGCACAGTTAGAAAAAGACTCAGTCCAGAAATTCCCCCTCCACAGAGGTCTTCATGCGGTCTCCCAGCAGCGGGCAGTCCTTGTCTCCTTCTTCTCCTCGGGGCACCAACAGCTCTCCAGCAACAGCCACAGTAGCCCCAGCACCTCCAGGTGGTGGTGGTCTGGCGTCCAGGCAGGAGGGACCCCACTCAGATGGTGTCCTCAGCAACAAGAGCTGGGGTCCCCCACTCCTCTCCTCTCTGGGAAGCAGGCTAGAAGCCCCTCACCCAGCCATCAAGCAGATAGCAGAGAAGTGGGGTGGGGGTGGTGTTTAGCCCAGCCGGGGAGTAGCTGGAGCAGTAACAGCAGCAGCAGCAGCAGCGAGGGCCCAGTGCCTAGCAGGAACAGCAGCAGCAACAGCCCTCTCCCTCCTTCCTCTACAGCAGAGCGGTCCTATTGGTATCCAGGAGGTGGGCGGGCAAAGCCCGCCCACTTCTAAAGGACATCCCCCCAGCCTAAGGGGAGGATCCACAGGTCTGGGACACCAAGTAATTCCATGAGACAACTAATGAAAAAACAGGATCGGGAGCGAGGTCATAGGGCTAAACGAAGGGAACCGAATGGGGACACTGAGCAGAGAACCCCAGACAACGCCCACTGCTCCTCGAAAGCGTCAAGGGAGCCAGTGGACACCTCCCAGGGGAACTCTGCCCGGATGCGTGAACGGACAGAGAAGCAGAAATAGGCCCCACAGTAGTAGGAAATCCCATTGGCCAACGTCCTCTCCCTGGTTTTATAGATGGCTAATTTGGCCAGGGCCAAGAGGAGGGTGATAAGGAGATCCCACGACTTTGTGGGGTCATGGATGGGGAGTGTGTAGATAAAGAGGTGAGGGGAAAAGTGCAACCAAAAACGCAATAAAAGGTTCAAGAGGAGCCGGAACAGGGTCTGCAATCTGGCGCACTCTAAATAAACGTGCTCTAGGGTCTCCTTCATGCAACAGAAAGGGCAGGTGTTGAGGACAGGGGTGAACCGCGCCAAGTACACGCCCATGCTCACGGCCCCGTAAAGGAGCCACCAACGGACATCCCCGACAGGCCTCGGGACCAGAGCAGAGTATAATCTGGCCCACTAGGGCTTCTCACCCTCGACAGGTGGCAGGAGGTCCCGTCATTTGGTATCGGGGCGGGACACGAGGGTGAGGTAGTGAAGAGTGTGGAGCACGAGCGTGTACAGATGCTTCCTTGGCGCGGTCTGGAACAGAACTGGCTGCAGATCATGCAGCCGGCTCCCAGTGAAAGGGCCGGGGGGGACGACTTTGGGTCCACGGGGCAGGGGCCCGATAAAAATGTCCACGGGGCCAGGGCAGGACCCGTTCGAGGTAGGCCCGAGCAACGGGCTGTAAAGCGCCTTTCACCTCCTGAAGTACGCGCCGGGGAGTATGACGGCTGGAGAGCCCCATGCGCTGAGCAAGCATCAGAGGATCCAGCCAGTCTCCCCGGTCGTAGTCCAGGAGGTCTCCGACCCTGGTGACTTCTGCCAAGACCAGCCTCTGGCGCACCGTGGGGGTCTCAGCCACCTGCACACGAAGCTGGGGATTGTGTAGCAGAGGCTCCGCGAAGAGATCACCCCCCACGGTAGCCACCACGGACCTGGTCATTGAAAAGAGCTTCCAGGTCCGGAGGAGGTCTTCGTAGAAGACCGGCAGCCCAGAGAGATCTCGCGGAAGACCTCTCGGATGGAGGTAAAAGAGCTGCCGGTCGTATCAGAGCCCTCAGAAGCGGCGGAGGAAGGCGTGCGCCAATACGCTCCACGCTGGACTACCTGCACCATACAGGAGCCTCTGCAGAGCCTGGAGGCGGAAGACACGGACCTGAGTGCGTAAGCACTTCAGGCCCTGCCCCCCTCCTCCAGGGGCAGGTGGAGGACCCCTGCAGAGACCCAGTGCATTCCAGGCCAAAAGAACTCCAGAATCGCAGTCCGGAGGTTGGCCAGGAAATCCGGGGCCGGGACCAGGGTGTTGAGTCAGTACCAGAGCATGGACAGGACCAGTTGATTAAGCACCAGTGCTCTCCCTCGAAAGGAGAGGCACTAGAGTAGTCTTGTCCATTTCCGGAGCTCCTCCATCACCCGGCCCTCCAAACCGTGCCAGTTCTCCGGCGGAGATGGATGCATGGCAGAAAGTAAACGCCGAGACGGCCTGAAGTGTAGGTGGGAGGGAAATCGCCTGCCACCCGTCCCTGACCATCAGGCCAGAGCTCTTGACCCAGTTGACCCGGGCGGAGGAGGCCGCCGAGTACACAGCCTGGCAAGCCTCCACCAGCGCCAAGTCGCCCGATGGTCTTCGAGGGCCTGGAGCTCCTCCCGCTTCTCCCGAGACGCTCCTCAGAGGGATGGATCCTCGGGGCTGGCGGCCAGACGCCTCTCCAGCTCCAAGACCTCCCACTCCAACTGCCCGATCGCCGCATCCCTCCATCTGCTGGCGCTCTGAGTGTAGCCACGGCAGAAGAACCGGGCGCGCACCTTCCCCATATCCCACCACTGCCGCATCGAGGAAAAGGCACGCCTCTGCCCTCGCCAGGCCAGCCAGAACTCCCGGAAGGATGCCACGAAGCCCGCATCCTCCAGCAAACTATTATTAAAGTGCCAATAGGCCGGCCTCGGCCTCTCCGCGCAGAGAGAGGCCGTCACAGTGGCAATCTGAAAAGGGGGCCGGCCGAACGCTGGAGGAGTGGGCCCGTGAAAAGTGGAAATGCGACAAGTAAATACGGTCCAGCCGGGAGTGGAGCAACCAATGGGCCTCCACCTGGACGAAGGTGAACATCGAGACGTCGTCCTGGTGGTGGTCGCGCCAGACGTCCACCAGGGAGTGGCGTTCGACGATCTCCTGGAGGACGTCCGCGGCGGCCGGGCACTGCTCTGTCATCGAGCAGTCCCGTTCCTCGAGGGTGGTGTTAAAGTCCCCTCCCAGGACCAGGCACTCACGAGGATCCAGGGAGCCGAGGAAGGCGGACGCCTGCTGATAAAAATGCAGCCTCTCCGGGCCCGATGTCGGGGCATAAACATTGACGAGATTAACCACAAGCCCCTCCATGAGGACCCGGAGGTGCAGCAGGCGACCCGGCACAGCCTCGGCGACCCCCAGCACCTTGGGCTGTAGGTTGGGGGAGAACAGGGTCGCCACTCCAGCCGCGCAGACCGAGAAGTGGCTAAAGTAGGCCCCGTCCCCCCACTCCAGCCGCCAGCTAGCTTCAGCGGTCGGATCCGTATGGGTCTCCTGCAGGAAAACCAGAGTACCCCCCCTTCTGGAGGAAGGAGAGCACCTGGCTCCTGCGGAGACCCATCCTACAGCCCCGGGTGTTTAAAGTGGCAAGGACGATCGGCGCCATGAGGAGGGCTGGGGGGGATCCTCGCCGGCAGACATGCCCACGGCCTCCGGCAGGCCGCGCAGCAATCCGTGACCAACCCCGTAGGTGAGTAATGAGTCACGGAAGACACGGACCTGCCGGTAGGCCGCGGCGGCCTGCTTCCCGGTTCTCTTACCCTCCCCCATGAGGTCCCTCGCGGCCCGGAGGACCTGATGGAAATCCCCCTACCGCTGGAGCGCAAGATGGACTTTGTCCCAGGAGCCACGGACGTCCTCAAGGAACTCTCGCAGCTCCTCCCTCAGCGCATGGGGGGGTGGGGTCACTGATCGATGACCGTCCCCCAGTGGGGCCCTCGTCACAGCCCCATGGCCCACCGAGGCAGGTAGGCAGGGGGCAGACCCCCAACATGGCAGCAGATGGGCCGACGCCACACGACCCACCCTGCTCCCAGATTCAAGAAGGGGCAGTGGAAGGAGAACAGCAGTCCCTGGGGGGTCGGGACAGGAAAGAACTAGTGAACCCGCTCCCTGGGAGGTATTCCCAGGGGCGGCACTGGCATCACAGGAGGTGGGGGGGACAAGGACAGAGCCAACAGGAGTAGGGCGGGGATTAGGGAGAGAATCCGGGAAGGAGGTAGAGGCAGGATCCGGAGCCTCCATAGTTGAGACGCCGGAAGGTGGCTCCTCCTGGCCAGGCTCAATTATCTGGGAAGTGGGCAGGGGACCCCTAACGATGCTGGGCTCAGCCACTGTGGCACATGCGGCAGCCTCGGCATCCAGAGAGAGATGGTGGTCAATGGGGTCCCCGCTGAGGAAGGAGGGCGGGTCCTCCACACCCAAGACGGACACCCCCTGGGAAGCGGGTCTCGGCAGCGGGGCACTGGCCGTCGCCCCACGGGGCTCGGCGGCCATCAACAGAGTGCCACCCGCAGCCAGGTCGATAGAAGATTCCAGGGGACCCTCAGAGGTGGGAGCAGAAACAGCGGGTAGGGGAAGGGAACCCGGGGACAGGGGGGATGTAGTGAGGTCGCCCAGATCGAGGCCCGCCGGCAGAGGGTCGTCCTCCCCCTGCATGACCGGGGTCAAACCCAGGGCCTCGATCTCTGCGTAGATGGGAGGGAGATCACCGTCCACCACCCCAGGGCCCTCCCCGCCAGCACCCGGGGCGATACCCACCGCGGCGCTCTCAGAGGAGAGAAGTGGGAAGGGGGCGAGAGAGGCTCCCTCGGGGGCTTCCACGGGAAGGCACCCTGGAGGAGGGGCGGCGTCACCTTCCCGTGCTGCCACGGCATCCCCAGCCGGCACCACAAACTGGGAGTCATCAGGGGGCAAGGCGGAAGACTTGACATCGGCGCCCCCCTTCCTGCTCTTCCGGGGGGCCTCCGAATCCGAAGGATGTAAGGAAACTCGAGCCTTCCGCTTGCCCCGCTTCCCCTGCACTAACGACCAGCCCTCCATGGCATCATCCGGGGGCTGGCTAACAGGGGTCGGCTCGAGGGGCAAGGGCAATGGCTCAGGGACTCGGGGAGGCAGTGGTGGGACAGCAGAAACCAGGGAGGATTCCCCCTGGGACGAGCCCTCTCCCACGTCCAGCGGTAGCCCCGCCGCACCCTCCTCCACAGAGGTGGACCGAGAAGGAGGAGGAGGGGCAGCTTCAGGTGCCGGGCAGCCAGGGGGACCGGCGATGACAGGGTCGGCGCCTTGCCGGGGCTCGGGGGTCCCAGACGCTCCTCCATGCTGGGCCAAGGGACAGTCCCTCCGGACGTGCCCCATCGCCCGGCAGAGGTAGCACTGGGCCTCCCCCGTCGAGTAATGCACCCGGTAGTGGGCTCCCTGGTAAGGGACCAGAAAGGACCCCTCGAGCGCCTCTCCACCACGCGCCGGCGGCGGAAGTTGAAGCTGCACTTGCCGGAGGAACGAGAGAACATGACGGAGGGCGGGGTCCTTGCAGCCCAAGGGGAGAGGGCTGATGACGGAGATGGGGCATCCCAGGGCAGAAAGGGCAGGCAGCAGGGCGGCATTGGGCAGGAAGGGAGGGATGGAGGTCAAGATTAAGCGGACCCCCAGGTCTTCCAACGGCTCCAAGGGGATGAACACGCCCCCCCCCCACCAGGCCCGTCTCTATCGCGTCCTGGGCGGCGGCCTCCGATGTCAGGAAGAAGACCACCTTCCTGTACATTTTGGAGGCCGCCACGATGGCCGTGGGCCCCACCACCCTCGCCAACGCCGGCACGTAGGTCTCCACGTGGGGCGAGGCGGGCACCAGGAGGCAACGGACGCCGTGCTTCCTGGTCAAAGTGGGAAAGGGGTCCCGGCCGCTGTAGACGTTGGCGGAAGCGACGGTCGGAGGAGCAGCAGCAGGCGGGGGGGCCGCCACCACCTGGGCGTATGCCCTGGGGGCCAGGGGAGGGACACCTGTAGAGCTAGTGGAGGAAACAGCGGGGAGGGATGCCGCAGCCGGTAGTGGGGCTGCAGCAGCGGGGGCAGTCTCCGCCATGGAGGGCCTGGCCTGTCTAGCGGGGCCCTTACCCTTCTTCCCACCCCGACCCTTCCCACCGGCTGGGGGGGCTCCCCCCAAATCAGAGGGGGCGAGAGACGTGGTAGCAACGGAGGTCTCCCCGCTACTTGCCGCCGCCGGTGCCCCAGCAGGGGCGGTGGTAGGTGGATCGGCAGCGGCGGACAAGGTAATGGCTTGGGCAGTGGACACGGGGGCAGGTGGAGGAGGGGCAGTGGGAGCATCGCGAGGGGTCTCCCCCGCCGCGGCCTCCGCCATAACGAGAGCGGGGAGAGGGACAAACAGCGAGGGGAGGGGAAGGAGAGGAGGCGGCCACCTCTCCCCGCTAGGCTGCAGGCAGGGGAAGAGGGCGCCAGAAGGGGAAGGCTAAAGGGGCGTGGGGAGCAACCAAGGACCTAAGGGTGGGAGGGTTCCAGGGCACCAACTCAGAGGGGGGTTCCGACTCCTCCAGTTGCATTAGGGGAGCGGGGGAGCAACGGCAGAGGGGGGAGTGCAGTGAACAAGGGGAAACCAAATGGGGAAGGGCACAAGTGCCTGGGAGGGGGCGTGGGCGCACGGAGGGGGCCGATCAGGACTGGGGGAGCACAGGGTGGAGGGGGAAAGGGCGAGCTGGGATTGGGGTAGAAGGACCACGGGGACAGCTGCAGGGCTGGGGCAGAACTATCAGGCGGCAGAGGGAAATAGGTGGGGTGGACAAACGTGGCAAAGGGGAGGGGGTCAGTCCAGGAGCAGGGGGGAGGTGGTGCACCCACAGGCACTTGTGCCAAAAAGTCAATGGTTGGCTGCTACTGCTGCAGGCCCAAACAGTGGAAGTGGGCGTGGTGAGCCAGGCGAGCAGCTCAGACCCAGAGGCAGGAGTCCAAAGCAGAAGGAAAACAGCCAGCGGGGGGGTGGAGGGGGCAACGATGGTGGTGGGGGCGAAGGGGGACACAGATTGACCGGGAGCAGGCTCCACGCCACACCCCCGGTGCCCCAGCAGACAAAGTCCAAACCCCCACCACAAGAGCACAGTTCGAAAAAGACTCAGTCCAGGAATGCCCCCTCCACAATGGTCTTCACACAGTCTCCAGTAGCAGGCGGTCCTCTTCTCCTTCCTCTCCTCCTCCGGCCACCAACAGCTCCCCAGCAACAGCCACAGCAGCCCCAGCAGCTCCAGGTGGTGGTGATCTGGTGTCCAGGCAGGAGGGACCCCGCGCAGAGGGTGGTGGCCTCAGCAACAAGAGCTGGGGTCCCTCATTCCCCTCCTCTCTGGGAAGCAGGCCAGCAGCCCCCCCCCAAGGGGCTGTAGGTGGAGTAACAGCAGTAACTGAGGTGGGAGGGAACCACTAGCCAGCCAGCAAACAGACAGCAGAGAGAGGGGTGGGTGGTGGTGTCTAGCCCAGTCAGGGGAGGAGCAGGAGCAGGAACAACAGCAGCAGCAGCAGCAAGGGCCCAGTGCCCAGCAGGAAACAGCAGCAGCCGCCGCCGCCACCGCCCTCCCCCTCCTTCCTCTACAGCAGAGCAATCGAAGGGAGATCCGCTACTGGCCCCAAGAGAAGCAGGCTTCTGCTCCCTGAGTGATCAGGGCAGGGGCTGCACTAGAGTAATCAGGAACCTGCTAGAACCAATTAAGGTAGACAGGCTGATTAGATCACCTGCAGCCAATCAAGGCAGGCTAATCAGGGCACCTGGGTTTAAAAAGGAGCTCACTCCAGTCAGGCAGGGAGGAGCCAGAGGAGATGAAGTGCCTGTGAGAAGCTGGGAGCAAGAAGTACAAGCAGCTGAGAGGGTGTGTGCTGCTGGAGAACTAAAGAGTACAAGCCTTATCAGACACTAGGAGGAAGGTCCTGTGGTGAGGGTAAAGAAGGTGTTTGGAGGAGGCCATGGGGAAGTAGCCTAGGGAGTTGTAGCTGTCATGCAGCTGTTACAAGAGGCACTGTAGACAGCTGCAATCCACAGGGCCCTGGGCTGGAACCTGGAGTAGGGGTTGGGCCCAGGTTCCCCCCAAACCTCCCAACTCCTAATCAGACACAGGAGGAGTTGACGCAGACTGTGGGGGAAGATCACTGAGGTGAGCAAATCTGCCAATAAGCGCAGGACCCACCAAGGTAGAGGAGGAACTTTGTCACATTAAGGCCACGTCCAGACTAGGGGAGGAAAATCGATCTTAGATACGCAACTTCAGCTACGAGAATAACATAGCTGAAGTCGAATTTCTAAGATCGAGTTACTCACCCATCCAGATGGCGCGGGATCGATATCCGAGGCTCTCCATGTCGATTCCGGAACTCCGTTCGGGTTGATGGAGTTCCGGAATTGATGTAAGCGCGCTTGGGGATCGATACATTGCGTCCAGACTAGACGCGATATATCGATCCCCAAGCAATCGATTTTAAGCCGCCAATACAGCGGGTTAGTCTGGACGTGGGCTAAGATACATTATATTGCATCATGGAATAGGGATTATTAATTCTATAGTAAGAGACTATATTCATGTAATGTTTGAGAAACATTTTGTAAATGAGTTCTAATAGTTCATGGATTAGGGACCCAATCTTATGGGGTTCCACAGGTTTCTGTATAGATTATTTAGGTTAATCTTTTTATCTACCCAATGGGACTCAGTGCTCAGTCTAGAAGATACCATCAGAGATGCTTAGTTTTGCAGTTCTCAAACTGTGGATTTGTGTCTCCAGAGATAACATGCTTGTTAATAGCAAAAATATTTTTGCTATGAATAAATAATATATAGAGGTGAGGAATAACAGACCTCAACTGTATTGTGTCTGCAAATTTGTGTACACAGAGTCTATCCCTTGCCTCTCTCTAAAAGTGAAAAGTTTCAAAAAGTTCAGTGAATAGAAGATTGTTGGGGGCGGAATAGATCTGGACCAGGAGAAGAAGTCTGGAGGTAAATGTGAGAATTGAGGGACATATGCTTTTTTTGTTAAAATATTATGTTTGCTGATGAAGAAAAAAATGCAGAATACTTAATATTGTTGTTTTAGTTAAATAAAACAATTTAAAAGTCTGTCTGGTGATGTTCTCTTTCTAATATGGCCTGGCAAGAAAATCCTCCAAATGTTAATGATTAACCTGTTGAGCCAGAGATAGTTCGCCTCCCAATGACTTCATAAATAGCTGCTTCAATTACCTTTGATAAATGAAATAACCAAACAATCATTCATTTTCTGATATAGCTGTAAAACTCATCTGAAAAGTTTTCAAAATAAATCACTGTTTAAAAATGTATAGTGTGTACCTTCTAAAAATGAAATCTACATCTATGTCTGAGTTGTGAAGAATATGTATTAACAATCGAGAATGCACTTTTATGTAGAAAACCATGATTAAATTAAGGCTTCCTGACTAGTGATTTAAATCATGATTTAAATAAAATCCACCCTGTCCGCTGTGCCCTTGCCCCTGGCCCCTTCATTCCCCAGGGGGGTCCACAAATATGTTTGGTGCTGGGCCCAGAAAAAGTTAATCCAGCCCTGCTCCTGACTGCTTCCTATAGCCAACACTTGACTGGGGAGTGTGAAGTGGAAATTCTTTGTTCCTGAGTTGGGGAGATGCGTCTCAGTGCCCCTGCTGAAAAGTAGGGAAATCCATTTCTCTTTGGGTTGTTGGTTGCTAGGTGTCCACGTCCAGGCAATTGGATTTCCCAATGTCTTCTCAAGAGCTCCACTTATGTGGGACTTAAGGCTGCAGACAGCTAGGAGCCATTCACACCTGAGTTTCTGATCATCTGCAGAGAACAGATAACCTTTTTAACCCCCTAGGTAACACTGCAGCACATAGGGGAAACTGAGGCACAAACGAGCTTCATTAAAAAATTACAGAAAATCCCACTTTCTCGCACCTTTGTCTTGTGATTTAGCACTCCAGCCAGGTCACGTTCAGTCTCACCCTTTCCAGGGTAAACCAGCATTCAAATCAACTGTAGTCCCCTGACTGTATGTCAGGTCATTAGCCTGAATCAAGGCCTGATATTCCTTCTGGCCTTTGTGTCTGGCGTCTTCATGCTAGCCTTCTCAGTGAGGCAGTAGAAGATCCAAATCTCTCCCTCTACCATGGGCTCCAGCCCAGGAACCTTTCTGCAAGCAATTAACATCTGCCTCAGCCCTCTTACTTCTTCCTTGGCTACTTCCTATGTCATAAGAACAGCTGTACTGGGTCAGACCAAAGGTCCATCTAGCCCAGTATCCTGTCTACTGACAGTGGCCAAAGCCAGGTGCCCCCAAGGAAGTGGACCTAAGAGGCAATGATCAAGTGATCTCTTTCCTGCCATCCATCTCCATCCTCTGACAAACAGAGGTTAGGGACATTCTGGCTAATAGCCATTTATGGACTTAATCACCACGAATTTATCCAGTTCCCTATTAAATGCTGTTATAGTCCTAGCCTTCACAATCTCTTCAGGTAAGGAGTTCCACAAGTTGACTGTGTGCTGCGTGAAGAAGAACTTCCTTTTATTTGTTTTAAACCTGCTGCCTATTAATTTCATTTGGTGACCACTGATTCTTGTATTATGGGAATAAGTAAATAATAATCCTTATCCACTTTCTCCACATCACTCATGATTTTATATACCTCTATCATATCCCCTCTTAATCTCCTCTTTTCCAAGTTGAAGAGTCCTAGCCTCTTTAATCTTTCCTCATAAGGGACCCTCTCCCAACCCCTAATCATTTTAATTGCCCTTTTCTGAACCTTTTCTAGTGCCAGTATATCTTTTTTGAGGTGAGGAGACCACATCTGTACACAGTATTCGAGATATGGGCGTACCATGGATTTATATAAGGGCAATAATATATTCTCAGTCTTATTCTCTATCCCCTTTTTAATGATTCCTAACATCCTGTTTGCTTTTTTGACTGCCTCAGCATACTGTGTGGACATCTTCAGAGAACTGTCCACGATGACTTTAAGATCTTTTTCCTGACTCGTTGTAGCTAAATTAGCCCCCATCATATTGTATGTATAGTTGGGGTTATTTTTTCCAGTGTGCATTACTTTATATTTAACCACATTAAATTTCATTTGCCATTTTGTTGCCCAATCACTTAGTTTTGTGAGATCTTTTTGAAGTTCTTCACAGTCTGCTTTGGTCTTAACTATCTTGAGCAGTTTAGTATCATCTGCAGACTTTGCCACCTTACTGTTTACCCCTTTCTCCAGATCATTTATGAATAAATTGAATAGGATTGGTCCTAGAACTGACCCTTGGGGAACACCACTAGAGTAAAAGTTATTTACTTATTCCCATAATAAAAGAACTAGGGGTCACCAAATGAAATTAATAGGCAGTAGGTTTAAAACAAATAAAAGGAAGTTCTTCACGCAGTGCACAGTCAACTTGTGGAACTCCTTACCTGAGGAGGTTGTGAAGGCTAGGACTATAACAGCGTTTAAAAGAGAACTGGATAAATTCATAGTGGTTAAGTCCATAAATGGCTATTAGCCAGGATGGGTAAGGAATGGTCTCCCTAGCCTCTGTTTGTCAGAGGATGGAGATGGATGGCAGGAGAGAGATCATTGCCTCTTAGGTTCACTCCCTCTGGGGCACCTGGCATTGGCCACTGTCGGTAGACAGATACTGGGCTAGAAGGAGCTTTGGTCTGATCCGGGTACAGCCGTTCTTATGTTCTTATGTAGATGCTGGTTGTGTGAGTTCTCATTTTCTAGGGACCCCAATTTGAGACAGGTTTGCTTTGCAAAAGTGCTGAGCACTCACAGCTACAACAGAAGTCAATGGGAACTGTGCTTTGAATATATAAAGGACCCTATAATGCTAAACTTCTCTGAAAAAATCAGGCATTCGACATCTCACATTGGGCACTCAAAATTAGCATACAGTTTTGACACTAATGTCACTCCCAAGCCAGAATATTTTAAACTGAGATTCCCCCCATAAGGATTTTCCTTTATTAAGTCTCTTACAGAATATTAGGTAGTTTTTAGCCACAGAAGTCCAACCTTTGTTTTCCCCTTGATTTAGGGATCCCACAGCCCTCTGTCTAGGCCTGTGTATTATGCTTCCCATAGGTTCCCCTGAACTGACACTTTAGGTGAAGAATCCCACAGCCCTCCTCTTGCTCCTTCTGGGGCCATCGTACAAACTGTCCATACTGTAACATTTGTGAATGAAACAAGATTGACTAGTCAAAGTGCAGTTTTGCCAGTATTATTGTGTCTACGCTATGGGCATCTGCCAGCACAACTGCATTGGTCAGAGATCATATCTCTTCATACCCATGGTCAATATAGGTATGCCAGCACAAGTCTATACTATAGACATGGCCTTCATATATTCTGAGTCTCACACCCCATCTACTATCTGAACACTGAGAAGAAAGAGTGAGCTTTTGTACTAAAAAGAAGTTGCCAGCAAGCAGCAATTCTGAACAAAAGGCAGATGGACAAATTCCCTGCTGGCGTAAATGCTGTATGTAATGCCATTGAAGTCAATGGAGTGAATGGTTCATGTTTATGTCAGCAGTAAATTTGTCTCCAAAGTTCCTTAATTAATTTCTTGAACGCGTTTACTTGTTAGTTTGTATATTGTGTACTACATACTGTATAAATATTTAGAACAAGCTTTCTGATAAAAGAACACATTTTTCTATATGAAAAGCAGAAATGTTTCCAATACTAGACACATAGGACCAAATTCAGACCTAGTATCAATAAAATGGTTCCTGTAGCATTGTGCATCATCATCATCCCAGAGCCTTCCTAAAATAAACTAACTTGGCTTCAGTATCATTTTAAAATGGAAAAATAAAATAAAGACGGAGGAGTTTACAGAGAAGAATCCAAGTTAGACATCTCCATACATCAGTGCAAATTGCATCCAATAATTCCAGAGGCTAAATTTGCACTCTACAAAACAGAGAGTTGGGGCCAAATCCTGTTAACACTGAACTCAATGTGAGTTTTGCCATTGAGATCAGGGAGAACATAATTTGGCCATTGGTGAAAGTCAGACTCATTATGTACACCCAGAGAATGCCAAGTGGATCCAAGTCACGTCTTTGCCAGTTGCACCAATTCTCTGATCAATGTATAACTCATAGTCCTATTTATGTCACCTCTGAATTTCATCTTGACTTCTCTCATGCTTTGTACAGCATTAACCCTGCTGTCACTGCTTAACAATTAACTATTACAAGAGAGGCAGGTCTCTTAGGATTTTCCCCATGAAAGTTTTAAATGTGGAGAAGCATTCTAAAACTTTATACAGTACAATGAAGACCACCAGCAGCCCTATAGCACCTTGAATGACAATACCTGACAATGTTTCATTACATTTTGTAAGTAAAACAAGGTGCAACGTTTAATTATAGTTAAAATAATATCCCTTTTGAACCACAGGATTCCACATTCTCAGTTGTACTAATGTAAAGCCACAATAACTCCATTAAAGTCAAGTTTGACTTTCTCAGTTGAAATAATTCTATGTAACTGCAAAGCATTTTAAGTTATTAACAGTACACCACATGTACAATGTCTTCTTATACAATGGTATACACTAATTGTAAAAAGGCTCAAAGGAAATCTATCCTATTTGGTAGTGGCTTCTGTATATTTTTTGTAAATAAAGAGCTAAAAAAACCACAGAGCTAAAGCTACTAAGAAAAAGTACTTACATTTCTCTGTAATACCCAGAGTAGGGTTTATTAAGATCCATCCTATTAATGAGCGTATTTTGCAGATTAAGAGCTAATGCTGGTGGTCCCAGCAAGATCAAACAGATAGTAGATAGTGCATTCTCTCTGCTACAGAAATCCTGCTAGTGACAGCTGGATTACCTGGGGTTGGCTGAGTGAAAATGCACTCTGAAGAGGAGCAGTATGTGTCTCTGGCCAGCGCTTTCTGCTGACAGCACTGTGGTTCTAGGCACAACCTAAAACACAGAACATGCCACTGGGCATGAAAGCAGTGACCCTCTCTACCACCACTTTCATGAATGTTCTGCTGAAATTCAGCCCCTGATTGTGTAGGGTAAGAAAGAGGCTCTCTACACCTCTTGTTTCTTACCTTCTTTATACAACAGTGCAGCATAGGACAGGATTTGCGCTTAAATATGTTTTCACACCTATTGAGTCAAATCCTGTTCTCACAGAAGTGTGAACCTGGAGAAACTCATTTGAGATCAATGGAGAAACTCTTGATTTTCACTCGTGTAACAGAGTAGGACTGAACCTCTAACATGGAAAACAAAAGTATTTGCAAGTATCAGAGGGATAGCCATGTTAGTCTGTATCTGTATCTGTAGTAAAATATTTGCCTATCACATAGTTATAAACATTGTCATTGTAGTGACTAGCTATTCCATATTTCAAGAAATTTGCGAGGTTTCCTTTGAACAAATCCTTACAGTATTTGCTAAACTGTGGGTTAATGGCTTTGTAGAAAGTATATTTAACATATTTTTTCAATAATGACTGAAACAGCAAAACAGTTCATGTTTTTTATTGATATGCATAATTGGTTTGAACACTGAAAACTACAGAACATGAGAAACTGCAGCTTTGACATGACAAAATAGCTTTTATTACTGTTACTATAACACAAAGCAAAGTCATAATTAATGTAATTTGCTAAGATGTTATCACAAATCAAGCAGAGCAGAGCAAACAACTAATCTAATGCATTCTTGATATTCATCACACAGTTTGTGTATTAAAAGTGATATTTCGTAGTTAAAAATCCTGTATCACCTTATGTAATGACATTTGTATAATAAAATACAAGAAAAGGGTTTGATGAGAGTCCCTTTTGAAAGAAGAGCAAGAAGAATTATGACAAAATTGTTTTTTTAATACAGTTACATCAGGGAAAAAGAGCGAATTGGAGTAACAACATTGCAATATTTAATTAAACATTGGGATTTGTATCAGTCTTTTTGGGGTGGAGGCAGACAGCTATAAAAGAAATGGGCCAAATTCATCCGTGGTGTATAATGCAATGGATTTAATGAAGCCATGGAGTTGTCACCCAGTCATTTTATTTTTGAGTCATGAAGGTCTTAGCCATTCCTGAAAGGGCTGCAGGGTTTGGGCCACAGTGCTGTGATGGCTCATGATACCTAGCTTTGTGTTAGGAGTAATTAGGAGGTGCTATGCCAAATCCTCAATGTAGCTCCAGTGACTTCAATAGTGCTATGCCAGTTTACACTGGCTGAGGATTTAGCATGTGATGGGCAATTCAGAGAGGTTCAGCATACATTTTCAAACTTTATCCCATTTGAAATATAACCAATACCTCCCTTGTTCCCAAACAAGAATGCCGAGAAGAGGAGAGCTTACTTTAAAAAGACCTTTGGTTCTTAGACAACTTCTGTTCCAATCTGCTATCTGACACAGAAACAGTCAAGAAATCTGGCCTCCAGGTCTTACAGAAAGTAAGTTGGAGGGAACAACTTGGCCATGTCTAAGAGATCAGTCAGTATAAGGCCTGGTCTACACTACGCGTTTAAACCGATTTTAGCAGCGTTAAACCGATTTAACGCTGTACCCGTCCGCACAGTGAGGCCCTTTATATCAATATAAAGGGCTCTTTAAATCAGTTTCTGTACTCCTCCCCAACGAGAGGAGTAGCGCTAAAATCGGTATTACCATATCGGATTAGGGTTAGTGTGGCCACAAATCGATGGTATTGGCCTCCGGGCAGTATCCCACAGTGCACCACTGTGACCGCTCTGGAAAGCAATCTGAAGTCGGATGCACTGGCCAGGTAGCCAGGAAAAGCCCTGCGAACTTTTGAATTGCATTTCCTGTTTGCCCAGCGTGGAGCTCTGATCAGTACGGGTGGCGATGCAGTCCCAAATCCAAAAAGAGCTCCAGCATGGACCATATGGGAGATACTGGATCTGATTGCTGTATGGGGAGACAAATCTGTTCTATCAGAGCTCCGTTACAGAAGAAGAAATGCCAAAGCATTTGAAAAAAATCTCCAGGCTATGATACAGAGTCCACAGCACAGTGCTGCGTCACATGCGTAACGGAAAGCCAAAGAGCTCCATCAGCCCCCTCCCTTTCATGTGTAAAGAAAAGATTCTGTACTGCCTGGACTATCATAGCAGCGGGATGCTGGGCTCCTCTTCCCCACACCGCTTAATGTCCTGCCTGGACTAATAGCAGTTGGAGGCTGCCTCCCCCTCATTTTATCTCACTAACAAGTCAGTGTTTCTTATTCCTGCATTCTTTATTACTTCATCACACAAATGGGAGGGATACTGCCACGGTAGCCCAGGAAGGTTGAGGGAGGAGGGACACAACGGGTGGGGTTGTTGCAGGGGCACTCCCTGTGAATGGCATGCAGCTCATCATTTCTGTGGGATTTGACACGGAGCAGCTGTGCTCTCTGGTTCTCTGATACACTGGTTCTCTACTACGCTTGCCCCACATTCTAGGCAGGATTGACTCTATTTTCAGATACCATAAAGGAGGGATTGACTCTGGGAGTCATTCCCATTTTTGTCTTTGCGCCCCCGGCCGACGTCAGCTAGGGGCACCCATGACAACAGCAGACAGTACAGACCGAGTGAGAACCGTCTCTGCTATCATGCAAAGGCAAATGAAAGCTGCTGTGTAGCGCTGCAGTATCGCCTCTGTCAGCGGCATCCAGTACACATACGGTGACAGTAAAAAAAAAAGCTGAACGGGCTCCATTGTTGCCATACTATGGCATCTGCCAGGGCAATCCAGGGAAAAAGGGCGCAAAATGATCATCTGCCGTTGCTTTCCCAGAGGAAGGAATGACTGACGACATTTACTCATTTACCTGCGACAATAATTTTTGCCCCATCAGGCACTGGGATCTCAACCCAGAATTCCAGTGGGCAGGGGAGACTGTGGGAACTATGGGATAGCTACGGAATAGCTACTCACAGTGCAAAGCTCCAGAAATCGACGCTAGCCTCAGACTATGGACGCACACTGCCAAATTAATGTGCTTAGTGTGGCCGCGTGCACTCGACTTTATACAATCTGTTTTACAAAACTGGTTTATGTAAAATCGGAATAATCCCATAGTGTAGACATACCCTAAGTTTTCCTTGCCATTAGCTGCCAAATCAGCTAGCATCTTGCCCCCAGAGCAGCAGCTTTAAAATGTAGGGAACATGCCACAAGAAGTGGTTATTCAATAACTACTTCATTTCACACCAGGCTACACTGCAGTTAACGGTGTAGAGCTCAGTTTGTGCATTCTGACCCCTAAAGTCCTAGAGACTATTGAGCATTGGAGAGGTGATATGTGCAGCCACCTTTTTTGTCTGGACAGGCCCTTGGCCCAAATTTTTGTTTTGGGAGTTTGGGTTTGATGCTTGTTTTTTAAAAAAACAACAAAACAAATACAATTTCTCCCTTTCATAATGAAGCAATGAGGAGCAATGAAGAGATGAGGAGGATACTAACCTATGATTAGAAGCTGTGAGCTAGATTCTCACCTAGTATAAACTGGCATACTTTCACTGAAGTCAACGCAGCTGTGATAATTTATCTCCTCTAAGGATTTGACCCTAAATTACTACCCCTCATTTCTGCCATCAATTCAAATTTCAGAATTAGGGTTAATCGCTAGATAACAAAGGGCCTGCTTTTTCTCTCACAGTAGTGTAAATCAGGAGTAATTCCACTGAATTCAGTAGAGATAAAACAATGTAAGGCCAGTGAGAGATCAGATTCAAGTTCCATTTTTAGAAATATCCTCTGGTAGATGCGAGCCATCTTAACCTGGGTGGTGTGCTGATGATGTTAATCCTATGACTTGCATCTTTCACAACCACAACAAAAGAGCCACATAAGATCCTACCATCTCCCTTTGTTATATGTAACTGTTGTTATGGATTGCCCAAGATGACTCTCCCCATAGAAGGAATTAAAATACCAAGCAGTAACTGTTCTGAGAGCCATTAATGGTATTGAGTGGGTTAAAGCTCTCTTCTTGGGTAGTTGAAGCTGAGGTTCTTTTGTGTTGCATAGTAGTTGCACAAAAGATGGATAGACACCCAGGGCCACCTGATCTTGGTGAACAGCCCCATGTAAACTGTGCTGGGTCCAGGAGGAAAAGGGGCACAGAGTTTGTTAAGCAGTGTGAGACCTGAAGTGAGGTCCTAGAGAGAGACAGAAGAGTTGTCTTCATTGCCAAAAAAAGATGTTCTTTTACAGTGAGATAACTACCATGTGCTAATGAGCTCACTTTAAAATCCTAAGTAGTGTTATTATCTGCAGCATGTGCTTCTTTTAGAGCAATAATGTCAGTATTATTCACCTTGAAAACTCTTGAAAGATACAGTTAGCATGCAACATACTGAGACCTTCCACATTGAACTGGTACATGCACAGAGCTGGTCCTATGGTTCTCTGGTGCTGTCCCAGACAGGGACTCTTAAATTTTGAGTTGCTAATCATACCAGGAGAGTGACAAATTGATGTCCAGTAGCCTTTTGATGACATTTGCTGTGTAAATCAACAACATGTAACAGAAGCACCACGTGAAGGCTGTTACCTTGTTAATGTTCCCAGCAAACAACTTGCAAACAGCCAGCAACCTGATTGTTGACCTAATAAAGAACTTCCAGGCTTCAACCTACCCCACAAACACTGGTCCTCACTGAACTGTTTCAGAAGATTGCATGGCAAATGCTGTCATCTTTTATATCTTTGGAAGATGAGAGACAATGCACAGGATTGTGGACACCAGTTGCAAATTATGGACCACGTTGTAAATCAGTCCCTGTTTTGATGCTAGTGGCATCTCAGACTAACACAAAGCCACTTTTGAAGCTATTCACTGGCTCACTAATTGGGATTTGGTTATTCGACTGTTGCTAATCAACTCACTTGCCATATAAAAGATGATGCTAGCAGGGACAATGCACATGTATTTGTTCTGAGATGTAAGTATACAAGACAGCTCACCTGCAATAGAGCTTGCCTCACTCCTTCAAGGTAAAAACTCCAATGCTTTGGATTTAGGATTTTACAGTGAGATGGCTAGCACACAGTTATCTTGCTGTAACCCCGCGCCCCCCCCCCCCCCCGCACCTTTTCTGGCAGTGAAGACAAAGCTAGTGGAGTAAGACAACTGCTTCTGGTGGTGGGGCAGCAGTTCCTTGTTGAGGTTTCCTTCCTTGTTTAAGGAAACAGAACTAGTGTGCATTTCAGTGTGCTACTGCATATTGGGAGAAGGATTTAGGAGTTTAGCCCGTGATGTGTATTGACTCACACAGAGAAGAAATTATTTTACATAAATCTCATGTGTATATGTATGTACCTCATTACTGAGTCTTGGTGCCTTATTCCTTTTAGTGTTTTCCAAGTACATGTTTGAGTTAGAAATGTTTATTAAATTTATTTCAATAAATTGAAGATGTAACATGCTAGCTACAGTGCACAAAAATATTTACGACGATTAAAATAAGACCATATCTCCAAAAGAAACCCCTAATCCAGCTCTCTGAAACTTTGAAATCTCCTTCACTATCTCATCAGTGCAGCCCCACTGTGGTTCTGACTGGATAGGCAGAGGATATGTTTGTGTGAGCTTTTCTTGGCCATCATTAAACCTGTTTGCAGAACTTGGATTTTGAAGTTGTATGGGTGTTGATGGACATTTATATTGGGTCAGAGCTATTTTGTTTGCTTCCACTCTAAATGCTTAGAGCGTCAAATATTTAACTATCAACTGTAAATTCGTTTGTATCTCTATTGGAACATAAGACTTCCCATACTGAATTAACCCAGTGCATTTAGTCCAGTACCCTCCCTCTGAAAGTGGTCAGTAGACACATACATAGGAGGCAGGTTTGTATAATTTTTGGTGATGCCCAAAATGTGGTGCCCTCCTCTCCCCCGCTCCCACCCTGTAAGCCGATATAAAATGAAGCTACAACATGTCAGCACCACAAGATTACAAGGGTCAATTAAAAGTGGAAATTCAGAAGCAGCACTTGCCTGCTTCAATATACTGTATTATATTTTGTTGCACCTGTTGTGACAAAATGGGAATGTTCTTAATGTTTTCTCTGAATACTGTGTGGGTGCCTCAGTTTCCCCTGCAAGGTGCCAACTGAAGGTGTTGGGGACTGTCATAAACAGATAGTCAGGACCAGTGCTAGGGGTTTGAGCGCCCCAGACGGATGGCAATTTCGCCGCCCCGTGCGTTGGTCCCGTGGCTCCGGTAGAGCTGCCGCAGTGGTGCCTGCGGAGGGTTCGGTGCTCTGTGGTTCCGGTGGAGCTGCCGCAGTCGTGCCTGCGGGAGGTCCACCGGAGCCGCGGAGCACCGGACCCTCCGCAGGCACCACTGCGGCAGCTCCACCGGAGCCGCCTGCTGCCCCCTCCAGCAAAACGGCGCCCACCATTTATTCTGGCGCCCTAGGCGATTGCCTAGGCTGCCTAAATGGTAGCGCCGGCCCTGCAGATAGTCGAGTTAATAGAACAGAAGTACTTCATGTCTCTTTTGCCTGTAAAGGGTTAAGTTCAGTGAGCCTGGCTGTCACCTGACCAGAGGACCAATCAGGAGACAGGATACTTTGAAATCTTGAGGGAGGGAAGTTTTTGTGTGTGCTGTTAGTTTTTGGTTGTTGTTCTCTCTGGGGGCTCAGAGGGACCGGACGTGCAACCAGGTTTCTCTCCAATCTCTCTGATACAGGCTCTTATAAGTTTAAAATAGTGAGTACTGGATAGATAAGGCAAGCTAAGCTTATGTTTGTTTTCTTTATTTGCAAATGTATATTTGGCTGGAATGAGTTCAAATGTATATTTGGCTGAAAGGAGTTCAAATTGGTATTTTGCTGAAAAGATTTTAATTTGTACTTGTATACTTAGGCTGGGAGGGTATTCCCAGTGTCTACAGCTGAAAGATCCTGTACCTATTCCATTTTTTTAAATTAACAAAGATAATTTTTACTGTTTTTCTCTCTTAATTAAAAGTTTCTTGTTTAAGAACCTGATTGTTTTTTTTTTATTCTGGTGAGACTCCAGGGGACTGGGTCTGGATTCACCAGGGAATTGGTGGGGAGAAAGGAGGGAAGGGGGAGAGAGAGGCTAATTTCTCTCTGTGTTAGGATTACTGTCTCTCTCAGGGAGAATCTGGGAGGGGAAGAGAGAAGGAGGGGGGAAGGTGCATTTTCCTCTCTGTTTTAAGATTCAAGGAGTTTGAATCACAGTGATCTTCCAGGGTAACCCAGGGAGGGGAAGCCTGGGAGAGGCAATGGTGAGGGAAAGGTTTTACTTTCCTTATGTTAAGATCCAGAGGGTCTGTGTCTTGGGGGTCCCCGGGCAAGGTTTTGGGGGGACCAGAGTGTACCAGGCACTGGAATTCCTGGTTGGTGGCAGCGCTACAGGTTCTAAGCTGGTAATTGAGCTTAGAGGAATTCATGCTGGTACCCCATCTGTTGGACGCTAAGGTTCAGAGTGGGGAATTATACCATGACAGGGACAAAGAGATCAGGTGGCCTCCTTGTACAGAAAAGACACACAGGCTAGAAGAAGGAGCGTCAGTTTGGAGCTGGCTGGGGAAACGGGGAGAGGCCCAGAACTTGGGTCTAGGTTCCCCACCCTCCAAGATGGACCTGACTGAGGGGTCCTGTTTTCTGTACCTACAAGTTTTGTTTTAGACTGTGATCCTGTCATCTAACAAACCTTCTGTTTTACCGGCTGGCTGAGAGTCACGTCTGACTGCAGAGTTGGGTGCAGGGACCTTTGGTTGCCCCAGGACCTGTCTGGGCACACTCACTGTGGAAAGCGCACAGTGTGGAAGGGCATGCTACATGCTCCGAGTCAGACCCAGGAAGGTGTAAGCTTCTTGCTCTGGAGACAGTATGCTCAGAGAGAGGATGCTGCCCCAGAGTCCTGACTGGCTTTGTATGGAGTAGTTCCAAAGCATCCCAGCATCCCCTTCCACACCATGCACTTCCTGGAAGTCCAAACAGGCACTGACACTCTCTCCTCTGGCCTTTGTCTCTTTTCCAGGCATTAGGAGGCCACCTGATCTCTTTGTTCTCCAACACCTTCAGTTGGCACCTTGCAGGAGAGTGGCCCGGGCCATCAGTTGCCCGGAGACAGGGTTTCAGCCATTCTCTGTGCAGACAGCATCACACTGGCACTTTAGGGCTCTACAACAACCACACACACTTATTCCACCATCTAGATCCCTGAGAAATACATAGGGGAAACTGAGGCACCTACACAGTATTTTGAGAAAACATTAAGAACATTCCCACTTTGTAACACCTGTTTACTTTAAAGGGTGTAAAATAATCAAGTATTGTGCTAAACACAATGATACTCCAAACTGACCACCAAATTTAAGTTGCACATTTTTCCCCTCAAGTGAGGGCTCTGGGGTGGGTGGGGTGCTGGGGGCATAGGCTCTGGGGTGGGGCAGGGCTGGGGATAAGGAACTTGGGATGCAGACAGGCTTCCTCAGGGCTAGGGCCAGAGAGGACTCCCCCCCCTTACTGGCAGCAGCAAGCTCCAGGGGAGGGACCTCCTCCTCTCCCCCCTTCCTCCCCGCAGCACACTCACTCTGCACCACGGTCACTGCACATGCTCCTAGGGCCTCTCTCAGGTCCAGAAAGCCCACTCGCCTCCCCTATGGTGGGTACCGGGGGGGGGGTTTTGCCATCATGTGTGGCCTTCCCTGCTGCTGCCCCTCACCATAGCCTCACTGGGGATGGGGGATGGGACTGCTCCTTGCCCAGCATGGGGCAGGAGTGGGGACTGCAGGGAGGTGACTGGGGTGGGGGGGTCGGGTGTCACAAAATTCACCCAAGCCCCAGCTGCTCAGGTCTAGGAAGCTCCCCTCCTCCATCTCCCCTGTGGTGGGTGGGTGCTGGGGACTGGGGGGCGGGAAAACTGCCAGCACATGTGGTTTCCTTCCTCCTCTGCTGCAGCCTGCTGCCCCTCACCCTTGTCTCACTAGGGATGGAGCTGCCCCTTGCCCAGCATTGGGCAGGAGTGGGGACTGTGGGGGAAGGGGATAGATCACAGGGTCAAACCTTACCGAAGCCCCAGCAGCTGCTCAGGTAAGTGAGGTCCACCCCAGATGTCCATCTCCTGGACGGAAGTCTCCTTGGCGTCTCCTCCACGTGGGTGCCCGGGGAGAGAGCTCTCAAGCACGTGTATGCCTCTCCCGCCCCCTCCTCTCTCCCTCTTCCCCTCCCCCGGTGCTGCAAGAGGCTGCCGGCGCTGATCTCTATAGCCTTAGGCAGAAGCAGCACAAGCAAGGGAAAGAGGCACTGGCTGTTTTCTTTCAGGCAGGGAAGCTCTGAGGCGGGGGAGGGCCAGCTCCAGGCAGGGCCAGGGGAGAAACCCAGCTCCAAATATTGGTGGAGCACAGCCCTCAGCCTTGAATATTCCTGGTGCTTGAGCACCTTGAGCCCATATAACCTGCCGCCCCTGGACACATAAAAGGAAAGTGCTAGAACCCCCATAATGAACAATTGTCAAATCGCCTGCATGAAGGGGAACTTTCCTCCTAATCCCTGACAGTTTGTAATTGCCTTATGTCCTGAAGCATGAGGGTTCTATCTCTTATATATATAGTATTTTCACAGGCTAGTCACTCCTACAGGTGGCACCTCTGCCTGGCTGCTCTGGGGAATACCTCTCTTCCAGATCCACTCCCCATCCCCCATTGCGGTCTCTCAATCTGTTGTCCTCTCCAGGGCCGTCCTTAGGATTTATGGTGCCCTAGGTGGGATTATTAAGTTGGTGCCGCTGAGCGTGTCTTGCTCTTAGCAACACAAGCATAAGCTCACACTATTGGAAAACTTGCCACATGCATGTTATTAAAACCAGTTTAACTTAATTAAGCACACTGTAATGCTGATGGACTAGCACTGAAGAAGCAGCACTATAGAAAAAATCCTGATTTGACAGAATGATGCAAATAATATATTTTTTTAATTTGTCAACATTTTATTGGAAATTTCTATGAAGAGGTATTGAAACAAGGATTTGTTTTTATTTAAAAGCAATCTTTCTGGCTTTTTTGGCTGCAAAATCAGTAAGAATGTCATTGTATGACAAAGACAAAGTGATGTCTTGTTTGATTGCAAGAATAGCAAGACCAGTCAAGTATTCCTGACTCCATGTAGAGCCAAGATAGTTTTTAATAAGCTTTAGTTTTGAGAAACTCCATTCTCCTGATGCTACTGTTACAGGAATTGCCACTCATATTCTACTGACAATGTACACATTAGGATATATGTCAACAAGTTTGCTGGTATGAGTAAACTGTACAATGTTCATTATCGATTTTGCATGTGGCAACATTGAGGATAGTGTACTCAATTCTTCACACAGTTCAAGTCCATTTAAATCAAAACGATCGCGGTGCTTCAGGAAGCTCTCTAGGTCAGGGTCCTCAATGTGGTTCCTGCATGTGCCTGGCGCCCACAGGGGCCTCTCAGTGCACTGCGTACTGGCCAGTGGACAAGCATCCGCTGAAATGCCACTGAAATTTGGTGGCATTTTGGCGGCGACGCCTCTGGATGACGCTGCTTGCTGCCGATAAGCAGCGTTATCCAGAGGTTGCCACTGAAATGCCACCGAATTTCAGCAGCATTTCAGCGGATGCTCGTCCACTGCCATGGTCCTTCGTCTGGTGACTGCCAGATGAAAAAGGTTGGGGACCACTGCTCTAGGTTCTTGCACTTTGTCATTAGTTGCTCTTGTTTTCCTATTAAGTTGAATTTAGTCCTGCTCAGCCCACCTTCCAGCTGAGTGAATGGAACTCCAGGCTTACAACAGGTTGAGTGGCTCAGCCTGAGTATCAGCTGCCGGCCTGCTCAGCCTGCTGCCAGCCTGGGGTTCCTTGGGGTCCCCAGGCCAGCAGTGGGTGCTGAGTGGGGCCGGTGGCCGGGACCACGAGTGGCAATGGGGCAGCAGCCGAAACCCCAGAGCAGTGGCTGAGCTGCTCAGCCCACCGCTGCATGCCATCAAAAATCAGCTCGCGTGCCACCTTTGGCACATGTGCCGTAGGTTGACGACCCCTACTCTATCCATTAGTAAGGGGATGAGCAAATTACAGTTGTTGGAGGACTCTATTTAGCAGTAACAGGGCTATAGGAAAGTCAGTCAACATTTTTTGTTTCTCTGATGAAAACTGGCCCACTCCCTTCCCCCTACCAAACTTATCACAAATAATTGTCAACAACTTAATTTTCTGTTTTTGGCTAAGATATTGAGTTTAAAAAAAATATTGAAATTGAATTCAGGATTGTTAGCAAGCATTTTACTGAACAAATTTGTTAAATGACAATCTAAATGGCAACACAGACCTGCTTTCAAGCTTGGCTCACCCCCCAGCCTGCTGGTCCAACAGCTGCAGTAGAGGAGGAGATAGGTGGAAAACTGCACGACCTCAAAATCCACCTCTTGGGGTGCAGAGTGGCAACAGCAGCAGCAAACCCTCAGGTCCGATCACATGCCAATGGGCACCATCACCAGCCCAACAGACCCTGGTGAAGTTAGCACAGCATCTGATCTCAGGGACGGGGCACCCATGGAGCCACAGCAGCTCATCCTGACCTGTGCAGCTCCCCCCAGATGAGATGGATAGCTGCCAGCCCAGGGGAGAGACGTGCTCCCCAGCTAGGGTGACCAGATCCAGATGTCCTGATTTTATAGGGCCAGTCCCGATATTTGGGGCTTTGTCTTATATAGGTACCAATTACCCCTACCTAGGGTGACCAGACAGCAAATGTGAAAAATCGGGACAGGTTGGGGGGGAATAGGAGCCTACATAAGAAAAAGACCCAAAAATCGGGACTGTTTCTCTAAAATCGGGACATCTGGTCACCCTGCAGGTGAGTTCCTTCCCCTACTCCTTCCCAGAGACCCCAGCAGCCTATCCCCTCCCTCAGACTGTGCTGCATTAATCCCTTTCTAGGACCCAGCAGCCCTGCTCTTACATGCTCCACTGCTTCCCATCTGTCCGGGCTCCCAGCAGAGCGGTGCCCCCAGACTTAGTGGTGCCCTAGGCGGCTGCCTGTTCTGCCTATGGCAAGGATGGCCCTGGTCCTCTCTCTCTCGCTAGCCCCTCTCTCACTCTAGGACTTCAGCTTCCTCTTCATGACTCAGCCAAAACATTTACCCACCCCTGCTTTAAGGTATGCCCTTCCCTCAGGGCCAGGCTCCTACCCTTTTTCTGGGATCCCTTCTTCCCACTCTAATGCACAGAGGATGACTGCAGACTTCCTCACTTCAACTCTTTCTGTTGCTAGCTTCCTGGCTTTATAGCAGCCCAGCACATGCCTGCTCAGGTGAGCTTCATATTTCAAGGGGAGTTGTGCTGCCAGCCTAATCCCCTCATGTGGGGGTCTATCACATTAATTGGCCTTTTTTGAGCTTCTTTAACTCTTTTAGGGTTGATGTGGAGTGGACACCCCCTCACATGTATCTTGTCCAATGTAACTGTGGATGTTTTTATTATCTATATAAATAAATGTCTAATGCTGAGATTTTAAAGGTATTTTTAAGGTAATGCTCCATTCAGCATTGCAACACCTGATTTAAGAGCCTAAATCTAATTGACTTTCAATCAGTGTTGACTCCCAAATACCTAAATCCCTTTTGAATATGAGATTTAGGCTCCTAAATCAATTAGGTATCGCTATGCTGAGAGTAGCAATGCCTAAATACCTTTAAAAATCCGGCCCTAATCCTTTTATGAATTCAGCTTAGCTCTTGATCAGATGATAGTTGGTGGGAATGAGTTCTGCAAATTGTGTTTTGTGTAAAAAAAAGTATTTCCTTTATTAGTGTTAAATTTGTAGCCCTTAACTTTCATTGGATGGGAAAGGATAAATAGGAGCAGCTAAATAATAGTGTCCATTTACATTCTCCCATTATTGTGTTCCCTCTTATTTATCTCCTTTCTAAACTTAAGTCTCAGGCTATTTCTGTCTCTCTTCAAACAGAAACCTTTCAATGTGGCTAATAATTTTTGTTATCTTTCTGCTGATCTCTTTTATTTCTGTTGTCTCTTTTGAGCTGGTTGACCAGAACTGATCACAGGACTCAGGCTGAGGGTATGCCAGTGATTTATAATATGGCAATAATCTTCATTGTTTTCTATCCCATTTTATTTATTGCTTGCTTTTTGACAACTGCTATATTCTAAGAACATAACGATAAATAATTTCCAAACTCTTTTTTTTTTAATTATAACTTTCTTGGACAACATAAATATATCTGACTGAATAAAAGTCTTCAGTTAGACAGTTTTTCCATTGATTGTCCAGTTATTCATCCGTACTTTCCCCTATTCAACCAGCTCTATTTAGAAGATCAAAAACTATTAATTGAATTATTCATAATTTTTCTGGCAGTCAGTGAGTAGTTTAGTCACAATTTTTTAAATTATTTAGCCAGCCCTAAATGTAAGTGTTGGATTTCTTAGCAAAAATAACTATAAGTTAGTGTTCAGGAAAGAAAACTGTTATATATATATATGTTCAGAATTTTAGCAGGAGTCTGTCATAAGTGAGCAGAGGAAAGGATCCATATTGCTACAGGCTGTGAATCAAAAACAAAAAACAGGAAAAAGAAAAATGGAAACAAAATGACTGGAGTTTCCCAAGACAGAGCTTGGAGATATATAGATATATATATAGATATATATACACACACACACACACACACACACATGCACATACCTTTAACATATATTTGTATATGTAGATAGATAGATAGATAGATATACATAATGGATATATATCTATACCTATATAACCTATTGATATAGATATAAAGTTGATAACACTTTCCTAGATGCCTTAGCTGTAGCTAATTTTCAGATAGATATGACTAGCATACTTTGACTATATATATATATATATATATATATATATATATATATATATATATATATATATATATATATATATATATATATATATATATGCTACACAGCATCTGGTATCACAGTAGTTATATAATTCTGCCGTGTCATGTCAGCAGTGGGCACCCATCCAGTAACATTTAGTAGCTCAAAGGAGTAATTTGACTCCATCTTACACCTGTGCTGTGAAATGCTGTTCTTTGTCTGTTATGTATTTGAAAATGGAGCCCATTTCTATTGCTGATGTTGTGACTGTGTTGAGCATTACTGTTAGAAGCAAATCAGAATATTATGAACACAGTACAAGATGCAAATTATAATTTTTGCCTGTGAAATCGAAGAATGCTAGTCATATCTGTCTGAAAGTAAGCTACAGCTAAGACATCTAGGAAAGAGTTATCTACGCAATAGCAATAAATAGCATTTTGTTTCACTTTATTTTTAGCTTGGTTCCTCCTCTTCCTCCCCACATCTAAGACCATCAGTTCAAGGCAAGGATCCAACAACAATAGAATTGCAATTGCCAAGAATTAAGCTCACAATCTTAAAACCAGAGCCTGGATATGATAGGCTCCTCTATTTGCTATTGCAGATTACAAAAACAAAACACCACCACCACCAAAACAAACAAAAACTTTAACGTTTAGCCTCACATAGTGGGGAAAACAAGTTGCTCCTTTCCTGGGCTCAAATATGCTGTGATCATGAAAATCCTGAGAAGTCAGATGAAATTTACATAAAACACTAAAACTCTTTTGTGTATGTTCTTTCTATAAATTTAAATCTCACATGGGAATGTGGTTTGAATGTAAACACTTAAAGCTGTGGCCTTAACAGTAGGCACTTTTGTATATTCATGCATCTGTTACTCTCCTTAGTCTCCCTTGGTCTTGAATGATCAGTTCTCTTTAGACAATTAGCAGCTTGTGTCCAAAAGAGTAATTTGGATCTATCCATCCCATTGTCTTTTATGCTCAGCAAATAAATAAATAAATGAATAAATAATTACAGCTTTCAATTAAAAGCATAAAACTGATACGGGATTTAAAAAATCTTTATTGTGATGTAATGAAATTTATAGGAGTTAGAATACATTATATCTGAGTAATGAAAATGATCATTAAAAGGTATTAAGTACATAGACTACTGACTACCTTACTACAAACAACAGCAGCTTTCACTAGTGCATGTTGCCTGTGTTTGCACAATAACAAACCCTGGGATGGCCAAGTCAC
Organism: Gopherus flavomarginatus; assembly: GCF_025201925.1. Lineage (NCBI taxonomy): Eukaryota > Metazoa > Chordata > Testudines > Testudinidae > Gopherus > Gopherus flavomarginatus. Next base: position 30,346,820 of record NC_066620.1, on the reverse strand, counting down.
TTTAAGAACAGGAATTTCTTGAGCTAATTGGGTGAAATAACAATGGAGTGTAATAGCCGCAATTAGCAACACTAATGTTCAAGACATAAACAGGCAGTTCACAGATGCATACAATAGGACTTATTCAATCATTAAATTGGGATCTTCAGCAAAGGAAAGGGTTAATTTGAGGACCATGTTTTGCCAAACCCCCATAGATAACAGATTTGTCACGCTGTAACCACCATCAAGACCACTTTGCTATTATTTGACATGTTTAGTGGCCAGATGTTCCTCTGCTCTTACATGATCTGAGGTGAGCAAACAGGCACAGGATGGAGCAGAGCGTCCATGTGGGGAGCAGTGACCCTGCTGTGGGTACTCAACATGCTATAGATAAATGTGGAGAGTTTGAACACATGCCAAGGCAGGAAAGAGCCAGAGCCAGAGGAACTGCTCTCTATAACAGTAGTTTTCAAACTGCAGGTCGTGAACCAGTACTGTGTCATGGAATGTAAGGCGCAGGGTCATGACGACTCTGGTCAGCACCACCAACCTAGTCATTAAAAGTCCTGTTGATAGTGCTACCCAGCTAAGGCAGGCTAGTCCCTACCTGTTCTGAGCAGGTCTGGCTCCTAGGTAGGGGGGGCCACGGGGCTCTGCGTGCTACCCACACCCGGAGCACTGGCTCTGCACTCCCATTGGCTGGTTCCCTGCACTCCCATTGGCCTGCACTCCCAGCCAATGGGAGCTGAAGGGGGTGGTGCCTGCAGGCAAGAGCCACACAGAGCTGCTTGAGCACCTCCACCTAGGAGCCGGAGCTGCTTCTGGGGCTCAGTATGGTCTGTGGTGCCAGGACAGGCAGGAAACCCGCCTTAGCACCCCCACTGCACTGCCAAACAGGAGCCGCCTGAGGTAAGCCCGTGCCCCAACCCCATGCCCCAATCCCCTGCCCCAGCCCTGAGCCCCCCCAAACCCAGAGCCCCTTCCTGCACCTCAATACCCTCATCCCTGGCCCCACCCCAGAACCCTGACCTCCTCCCACACTCCAACCCCTGCCCCAGCCCTGAGCCCCCCTAAAACCCAGCACCCCCTTCTGCACGCCAAACCCCTCATCCCCAGGCCCACACCAAAACCTGCACTCCCAGCCCAAAGCCCTGACCCCCTCCTGCACCCCAACCCCCTGCCCCAGCCCAGAGCCCCCTCCCACACCCTAAATCCCTCATTCCCGGCTCCACCCCACAGCCCTCACCCCACACCTCAACCCTCTGTCCCAGCCCTGAGCTCCTTCCACACCTGAAATCCCTCATCCCTGGCTCCACTGGGTCATGGGCATCAACAATTTTCTTCAGCTCAGTCACCAGAAAAAAGTTTGAAAACCACTGCTCTATAATATGCTCTTCTAGACATCCAGAAAATTTCCAATTAGAAATCCATATGATAGCTAATCCTGGTAGAAGCACTAGCTGTGCATTTCTAACATGTCCTCACTGTAGTAACTAGGTACCAAGATTTTTAAGAAAATCATATTTTACATAAATTACACCCAGAATCCACCTTTTTGTGCTTCAACTGATATTATTTAAGATTTTGGGGGGGGATTATTATTAATTCCATGAGAAATGGCAATGGCCATTCATCAAGGAAGACAGGCTTGTGCATATAGCTGGGTCCTGTATTGTGCCCTGAAAGTAGACAGATGGACTCTCCTGATCTTTGGGAGTGGGGGAGGAGTTTCACAGCCAAGGCCCTCAACCAAGAATACCTCATCCATGGTTCCCTAGAGTATCATCTCAGGTTACAGGTTATATCAACAGCAATGTCTCCATAAAGCATACCGATCCTGGAGACTCAGAGAGTTCAGTAGTTTTCAAAAAAGTCAAGCCCTCGTAGCAGCCCCATCCCTATACATTATGGTGCCCAATGCAGCCAGAGCACCTGCTTCCCCCTCCCATGGGGGGGGCACTCACACTCAAGGGCTGCAGAACCGCAGAGGCAGGAGCTGTGGCTAGGGTGCTTTGGGGTCCAGGGGATTAGTGGGGGACCAGGCACCAGCAGCAGGAAGTGGAGTGACCCAGCCCCAGCGTGCTCATTTCCCCCCGCCCCAGCCGTGTCGCTTGTGGGGGAGGCATTGGGGAAAGGACCTCCCTGCACTCACTAGTAGCGGGAAGTGGAGCAATCCGGCCCCAGCCTGCTCTTCTTTCCCCACCCCGGCCTCAACCGTGTCACTTAGGGGAGGGGGAAGGACCGCCCCCAGCACTCACTGGCAGCGGGAAGCAGAGTGATGTAGCTGGGAGCTGATGGAGTAGAGTGGGCTGGGGCCAAGTTGCTCCACTTCCCACTGTTGACAGTGAGTGTGGGGTTGCGCCCGACCCCTGCTGCCAGCACAGGCCCCCTGATAATCCTCTGGGCTGGGTCCATTGCTGGGGGAAGAGGCTTGAGGGGAAGAGGTAGAATGGGGGCAGGCCAGGAGCAGAGCAGGGAGGAAGACTAAGAGACGAGTGGAGGGAGTTATCCCGGACCCCGCAGCCCCTAGGGACAGCCCATCCCCTTGCAGTGGGTGCAGCTCAGCTGCTTAGGGCACCTTGAAATCGGGGGCAATTTGGTGCCCCAAATTTCACGGTACCCTAGGCAGCTGCGTATTCTGTGTATGCCTAAGGATGGCCTTTCCTCCCAGCCTGTAAAGAGTTTTCAGAATGATTACAAAGTGGTTCTGGAATCCTATAGCGAGCCTATGGGCACTTGTGTGATGTGTTCTCTTCAGTTTCTCTTATATGAGATATCAGCTGTAGCATATTGTACCAGATGGAGCTTCTGTGTGGCTTTCACATTCAGCCCCATGTAGAGTGTGCATTTCTTCAAATCTAGAGGAAGGTGTTAAATATTATCAGAGAATCACAGAAATGTAGGACTGGAAGGGACCTTGAGAGGTCATGTAGACCAGGGGTCACCAACCCATCGATTGCGATCGATTGGTCAATTCTGGGGACTCTCCCAGTCGATCATGATCTCTGGCGGTGTAGTTGGGCTGCTGCTAAGCCATCCCCCCTGCCTTTCACGGCCCCATGCTGCTCCCAGTAGTGGCCAGCATGGCCCCACGGCCCTGAGCGGGGGGGGGGCGGGGGAGGACAGGGGTCTTGTGCTCTGCTCCTGCCTGCAAGCACTGCCCCCATAGCTCCCATTGGCCAGGAATTGTGGCCAATGGGAACTTTGAGGGTAGCGCTTGCAGAGAGGTGCAGCCCACAGAGCCACGTGCCCCCTGTCCCCCTCCCAGGGGCTGCAGAGGCGCATTGGCCCCTTCCAGGAGCGGTGCGGGGCCAGGGCAAGTGGGAACCGCCCACAGTAAGTGCCACCCAGCAGGAGGCCGCACCCCAACCCCCAGCCCTGAGTCCCCTCCTAGAACCAGCACCCCAAACCTCTTGTGCATGCCAACCCCCTGCCCCAGCCCTGAAGCCCCTCCCGGAGCCTGCACCCGGCACCCCCTCCTACGCCTCAACACTCTGTCCCAGCCAGGAGCCCCCTCCTGCACCCAAACACCATGCCAGAGCTTGCACCCCTTACCTCTTCCTGCACCCCAACCTCCTGCCCCAGGCTCAGCCCAGAGCCTCCTCACACACTACAAACCCCTTGGCCCCAGCCCAGAGCCCACACTCCCTCCTGAACCCCAGCCCCCTGCTTCAGCCCAGTGAAAGTGAGTGAGGGTGGGGAGAATGAGTGACGGGGGGATGGAATGATTACACCCAGTAAGTGGAGGGCTTTGGGGAAGGGGCAGGGCCTCAGGGAAGGGGCAGGGTAGATCCTGAATTGCCCTTAATTCAAAAAGTGATCTTGGGTGTAAAAAGGCTGCAGACCACTGATGTAGACTCTCCCCCTGCATTGAAGCAGAAACAGGTATAGTGTAGGAGCTTAGGTGGATATGGCTGTCCCTTGCTGTCAGTCTCTGAGGGAGGCCATGCCCCTTTGTTGACACGCTCCTAAAACAAGTCTAAGCAAGGGGGAAGTTAGCAGTCTCTGGCTCCAACCCTGTAGGCAGTGTAGAGCCATGAATAGTTCAGGGGCCCAGGGGCTTTAACCTTCAGGCAGTGTAGCTGAAAATAGTTCAGGGGCATAGGCCCTCAGCCAGGGTGCAGCACCACACAAAGAGTCTAGGGCTTACTCCAGGGCTGAACCCCAAGCCAACAGTCTAGGGCTCTGTCAAGGGGTGAGCACCAAGCAAACAGTCTACGGCCCTAGTTCATTGGATGGTAGACTAGACCAGGTCTTCTGGTGGGGAGGCTGCCACCTCAGGGGTGAGGTGGCAAGGCGTAGGGGGAAATGGGCCCACCAGACTCTACTGTGTCCTAGCCTAGGGCCCTAACACTGGCAGCGTGGTCTGCCACTGGGTCAGCGGGGATCCAGTCACAACACGCTGACCTAGAGTCAGCTAGCAACATAGCCGACAGTAGTCGGCTCTCCCTGGGCCACTTCCTCCCCTCCCCTCAGGCTTTAGCAGAACGCTGAGGTTTTCCGCTATCAACCTGGGGTACACTGCCAGTGGTAATCCCAGCAGCTCCTCAGCATTGGGAGTGTGTGGCAGTTCTGGTATCTTGAATGTGTCCTCAGGACAGCAGAAGTCTTCTGTGGTCTGGCTCCAGCAGTGGGCTGGGGGGTGTCTGGTTTCCTCTGCGGCTCCTGCTCAACTGAACTGCATGGCTGCCTCTTATACTTCCTATTCCTGTCCTGCCCTTCTGCTTCCAGTGTGGCGGCCGAGGTTTTCCTGGTTCAGCCCACTAGGTGGTGTCTGGCTGTCCCTGTCTGGTTCTGAGGGATGCCACACCCCTTTGCTACAGTCCCCCAAGCACAGCTCCCAGTCTCTGGGGCTGCTCAGGTCTCCTTCCCCCAGTCGATGCATCCAGGTTGACATGCTCCTTACCGGCTTGATGTTGTACGGTGAAGGCAAATGGCTGTAAGGCCAGATACCATTGCATCAGCGAGGCATTGATGTGCTTCATTTGTTGGAGCCATTTCAGGGGTGTGTGGTTGGTTACCACTACAAAGGGAGCAAAGAGTCCTGTGGCACCTTATAGACTAACAGACGTTTTGGAGCATGAGCTTTCGTGGGTGAATACCCACTTTGTCGGATGCATCCGACGAAGTGAGTATTCACCCACGAAAGCTCATGCTCCAAAACGTCTGTTAGTCTATAAGGTGCCACAGGACTCTTTGCTGCTTTTACAGATCCAGACTAACACGGCTACCCCTCTGATACACTACAAAGGGGTTACTGAGGAGGTAATATTGGAGGGCATCTACTGGCCACTTAATGGCTAGGGCATTTTTTTCAATTACCAAGTAGTTTCGTTATCTCGGGAATAGTTTCTGGCTAATAAAGAGGACTGGGTGTTCCTCTCCATTGACGTCTTGGGAGAGGACAGAAGTCAGTCCCACTGCTGAGGCATCTGTTTGGAAAATGAGCTGTGCCTGGCTATATCACACCGGTTTTTGGCGGAGATGGTCTTTCAATGTGAGGAATGCCTTCTCACAGTCGGGGGACCACTGGATGCTCTGTGGCTGGTCTTTGGTGAACAGACTGGTTAAGGGGGCAGCAATGGTGGCAAAGTCAGGTGCGAAGCACTGGTAGTATCCCACCAGCCTCAGGAACCGTCAATCCTGCTTCTTAGTGATCAGGGTCAGGTGGTTTTGGAGACGTTGCACTTTCGTGATTAGGGGGCTTAATGTGCCTCACCCCAAGGTGTAACCGAGATAGGTTGTCTTTTGCCACCCGATCTGGAACTTCTTGGAGTTCATGGTGAGACCTTCCCCCCTTAGGATCCTCAGGACAGCTGCCGCCTGGTTCAGGTGGTCCTTCCAGCAGCAGCTGTATATCACCACGTCATCCAACTAGGCAGCAGTGTACTTGACAGTGTACTTCCTCATTCGCTCTGCAGCAACGCACCTCGTACCTAAGCTAAAGATCCCTGCAGCACCCAAAAATCCTGTGGGTTACTACCAGAACAATTGTAATGTGAAAGTGGGGATAGGGATGTGCTGCACCTGGTGCATATGAGGGTCGCAGCTTGGAAGTGCTGCTCGACCCAGCCTATTGAGTCCAGGGACATATAAGGGGTCAGCTTGGGAGTGCTGATTAATCTGGTCCTCTCAGATGTGCTCCATTAATGTGTGTGTGTGCGCACGTGCGTGTGTGTTCATCTGATTCTAGGGCTGGAAGAACCCAGCCCTGCGGAACATAGGTCCTGCAGTATAGCTCCATTGGTAGGAAACTTGCAGAAGGGAGAAGTAGAGCTCCATATAAGAACACAAGTGACACAAGGAGTAACATTGATAGAATTACAGAAAAAAACCCTCCCCCAGAAGAGTAACCTCAATAAATGAGCATACCCCAAACTAGCAGGCAAATCTGGTAACTAATTGATGGAGAATGTGGGCAGCATGTGACCCTAATCAAGTGGTACTTGTTGAGTAGTTGCTGCAGAGTGGGGAAACCAAGGCACAGACCTAAGCAAACTGTTTCTTCCTTTTTCACACTGAGCTCCTTTAGCGAGGTCCCTCTTTCATAGCATATTTGGTAATGTCGTGTAACTGTGCAATAAGGAGTTAAAGAGTTGTACCTTAAAAGTAAAGAATTTAGAGCAATACTGTGACTCTGTGTGATTCTACAGCTGATGTGTGTGCTGCCAGAGGCCTGATAGCCTAATTCAGCAAAACAGGGAGAGGGAGCCCAGGCTAGTGGAGCAGGCAAGTTCAGTGAAATCCCAGTATATCATGTGTCATCCTAGAAGAGGGGTCCAACCTGTCACATCTATAAAAGATGGGAAATGACATCATGATTTGTCTTCACTCCCTCACAATTCAATACCTGAAAGAACCTCTGGAAGACAAAGAATTTGGAATGGGGGAGGGGAACACAGCAAAGGCAGCCTATGCCTTAAGAATCTGCAAGCCTGCTTGTATCATCAGTCAGGGTGAAAGACTGCTAATTCAAATCCTATCTATCTAGTATATTAGTCTTAGTTTGCATTTTTGTTTATTTGGTAGGTAATCTGCTTTGATCTATTTGCTATCACTTATAATTACTTAAAATCTATCATTCTGTAGTTAATAAACTTGTTTTTATCTTAACCAGTGTGTTTTTGAATGAAGTGTTTGGGAAAATCTCAGCTTGATAAACTCAGGCTTGTTGCATGTCTTCCCCACATCAAGGGGGAAGCAAACTAATTTAATGAACTTGCACCACACAGACCCCTGTGCAGTGCAAGATGGTCTAATTCTGTGTTTATACTCCAGTAAAGGTGCAAGGCTTGGGGGCTGGGAAATTGACTGGTTTCTGCTGTTTGTCCATGGTTTATGTAAAGCACTCAGGTGACTCTTTTGTGTGTGTGCTGCCACCTGCTGTTGTATTGGGTGATAACAGGGCCTGGAGAAGCTGGCTGGCATCATCATCAGAGCAGTGTGAGAGAGGCCAATCCAGCTGAATTGTTGGGGGCACAGCGGTTCCAATGGCTATCACATTGCACCATGGGGTGCCAAAAAGCAGCCAGTGGCAAACTGAGTGAACGGCAAACAGATGACAGGCAAACAGAGGGAGTTTGTGCGGGAACTGTCTGAGAAGGAGCTATGGTGAATGCTGCATTGGGGGGGCTGTGTTGTGAGCTGGTGAATATCCGAGTGTCTGTCTACTGTGACAATTTGTTTGACTTGAGCTAGTTGCAAGGACTGTTTGACCATGTGGCTGTTTGTTTGAAAAGTGTGAACTGGGAGTGTTTTGTTCCAGGTGGGCCTTGAGTGGTTGATTGGAGGGAAGGCTTTGAGCCAGTCCAACTGTTTTGAGACAGCAGCCTTATAAAAAGGCAGCCAGTTGTGAACTGAGTGAGCAGCGAACAGAGGACAGGCAAACAGAGTGCATTTGCTTGAGGGGAGTTCCCACAGAGTTGTTTTTTGCCTTTCAGGCTTCTGTAAGCAGTAAATACAACATATGCAGAGGCTCTTAGGAGGAAGATATTATAGATAGTGAGCGATCAGCTGTTGTGACCTGCACAGAATGTGCCATGTTTGTCTTTCTCCCAGACAGAAGCAACTTCATCTGTACAAAGTGCAAGCTAGTCGCCATATTGGAGGAGAAGGTTAAAGGACTAGAGACCCAAGTATCAACCCTGCATTGCATCAGAGAGAATGAAGACTTTCTGGATAGAAGTCAGTGTTTTGTACTGCAGGCACAGCATGCTGAAGAATCAGAGAGGGTAGTGCAGAACAGGGAAGAAAATTGGCAGCATGTGACCTCCAAAAGAAGAAAGAGGAGAACCCATGTATCCCCAATGCAGATAGAGGTAAGAAACCGTTTTCAGGATCTCTGCACAGGTACTGCAGTGGAAAGTGGTTTGAAAGAGTCATCTGAGGGAAGGGATCAGAAGGAGACCCCATCGACCGGAAAGCATGGGATGCATTATCCTAGGGATGGGGGTTCCATGACCACCACTCCCAAAAGGAGGAGATAGGTCTGGTGATCGGGGACTTCCTCATAAGAGGAATGGAGTCATCCATCTGCCGTCCAGACCGGGAGACTCAAGAAGCGTGCTGCTTGCCTGGAGCTAGAATTCAGGATGTGACGGAGTGTCTGCCAAGACTGATCAAGCCCTCAGACCACTACCCTTTCCTACTTCTTCATGTGGGAACCAATGATACTGCCAAGAATGACCCTGAGCGAGTTACTGCAAGGGGAGGGAGGGATAGCTCAGTGGTATGAGCATTGGCCTGCTAAACCCAGGGTTATGAGTTCAATCCTTCAGGGGGCCCTTTAGGGATCTGGGGCAAAAATATGTCTGGGGATTTGTCCTGCTTTGAGCAGGGGGTTGGACTAGATGGCCTCCTGAGGTCCCTTCCAACCCTGGTATTCTATGAAACATGGCTCTGAGATAAAGGAGTTTGAGGCACAAGAGGTGTTCTTCTCCATCCCCCCTGTTGAAGAAAAAGGCCCAGATAGGGATCATCGAATTGTGGAGGTAAATGCATGGTTACGCAGGTGGTGTCAGAAAGAGGGCTTTGGATTCCTCAACTATAGGATGTTGTTCTAGGAAGAAGGATTTCTAGGAAGAGATGGGATCCACCTAACTAAGAGAGGGAAGAGCATCTTTGCAGGCAGCCTTGCTAACCTAGTGAGGAGGGCTTTAAACTAGGTTCGCCGGGGGATGGTGACCTAAGCCTAGAGGTATGTGGGCAGGTGGGATACAAGGAGGAGGGTGCAAGAGGGGAGGCTTCCTAATTCATACTGAGAAAGTAGGGCAATCAGCTAGTTATCTTAGGTGCCTGTACAGGAATGCAAGAAGCTTGGGAAACAAGCAGGAAGAATTGGAAGTCCTGGCACAGTCAAGGAACTATAATATGATTGGAATAAGGTAACTCACATGACTGGAACACTGTCATGGATGGGTATAAACTGTTCAGAAAGGACAGGCGAGAGAGAAAAGGTAGAGTTGTTGCACGCACTGTATGTAAGAAAGTAGTATGATTTCTCAGAGCTCCAGTATGAAACTGGAGAAAGCCTGTTGAGAGTCTTTGGATTAAGTTTAGAGGAGAGAGCAACAAGGGTGATCTCGTGGGCAGGAATCTACTATAGACCAGGAGGATGAGGTAGACGAGTCTTTCTTTGGACAACTAACAGAAATTTCCAGATCACAGGCTCTAGTTCTCATGGGGGACTCCAGTCACCCTGACATCTTCTGGGAGAGCAATACAGCAGTGCACAGACAATCCAGGAAGTTTTGGAGAATGTTGGGGACAACTGCCTGGTGCAACTGCTGGAGGAACCAACTATGGACAGAGCTCCTCTTGACCTGCTGCTCAAAAACAAGGAAGAATTGCTAGGGGACATAGAAGTGGGTTGAAACCTGGACAGCAGTGATCATGACATGGTCAAGTTCAGAATCCTGACAAAAGGATAAAAGGAAAGCAGCAGAATGTGGACCCTGGAATTCAGAAAAGGTGACTTCAACTCCCTCAGGGAATTGATGGGCAGGATCCCCTGGGAGGCTAATATGAGTGGGGAAAAGAGTCCAGGAGAGCTGGCTGTATTTTAAAGAAGCCTTATTGAGGGCACAGGAACGAAATATCCTAATGTGCAGAAAGAATAGTAAATATGGCAGGTGACCAGCTTGGCTTAAAAGAGAAATCTTCGGTGAGCTTAAACACAAAAAGGAAGCTTTCAAGAAGTGGAAACTTGGACAGATGACTAGGGAGGAGTATAAAAATATTGCTCGAGCATGCAGGGATGTAATCAGGTGCTCTGGCTACGTTGGGCTTAACAGGTAATGATCAATGGTCCAATATCTACTTGGCAGCCGGTATCAGGTGCAGTGCACCAGAGGTCGGTCCTAGCAGTAGCATAGCTAGCAGTGTGCAGGGGAAGCAGCCGCTTTCCCTCAGCACATTTTTCAAAAGTGGCACCTTAGTTAGGGTTTACCATGGCTCCAGCAGGTGCCCCTATAATAAAGAATCCCTAGGCGAGGCCGGCGGCGGGCGTGAGTGATTCCAATGAGGCCAGCGGCGGGCGAGCCAATGAGCGGGGTGTCTGGGAGGCAGCTGCTGGAGTTCTGGGTCCCTGCACGGCACAGCTCAGCTTGGCGGCAGGAGGGGGGGAAGCTGTTGTGGCAGCAGCCCAAGATATTCTGGCACTAGTCAGAGCGCCGGCGGCTTCACAGTGTGGAGGGGCTGCACTGGGGCACCCGGCTCGGAGCATGGGAGAAGAAAGTGAGGGACGGGAGGAGGTGCTGCCGCTGCCCAGGCACAGATGCTGCTGCTCCAGCTCTCTGGGCAGTAGGGTGCAAAGTGCCCCCTGAGCAGCACTGCCCACAGGGGGCCTGGTATAGGAGCAGGGCTCCCAACCAGTGGCGTAGCCAGGTTCTAACATCAAGGGGAACGAACACATAAAAAAAGGCACCATCCGACATATCGAATTACACCTCTACCTTAATATAACGCTACCCGATATAACACGAATTTGAATATAATGGGGCAAAGCAGTGCTCCGGGGGGCTGTGCACGCACCCGGTGGGACAGCCCCTCTCATCTCTCCTGAGGGGGCTGCTCTGCAATCTGTGGTCCCTGGAAGCAGCCAGCACACAGGAGCGGGGGGTGGGGAGGGCACAGTCCCCTGCATAAGAGAGACAATTGGACAGAGGTGGGCAGGGTCTGTTGGGGGCTGCACTGGGAGACTCTCCAATGCAGCACCTTGCCACGCTGGCTCTGTGCATCATGAGGCCACTCGGAAAAAGGAGGCAGCAAGAGAGAGAGGCCGAGGAGAAGTGCCCTTCCCCTCCTAGCTGGGTCTGTGAGTCCCTGATCTCAAAGTCTCAGCGCTGCAGGCACCAGCCCCCAGGTACTGGGCTGCAGTGCAAGCTAGAGGGGCTGATACAGAGAAGTCAGGACCAATCAGAGCACTTCCCATGTCATCATGAAAACTCACTCTTGGAAAGCTGGGTGAGGTAATATGGGTGGGGGCGGGGAATATATATCAAGGTGGGTGAGGTAATATATTTTATTGGACCAGCTTCTGTTGGTGAGAGAGACAAGCTTTGGAGCTTTCACAGAACTCTTCTTTAGGAAGAAGAAAGAACTCCATGAAAGCTCCAAAGCTTGTCTCTCTCTCTCTCTCACACCAACAAAAGTTACTCCAATAAACGATATTACCTCACCCACCTTGTGGCTCTAATTTCCTGGGAACAACAGGGCTACCCCAACACAGCATACAAAAATGCAAGATTCACATGAACAGCAGAGTGACCACCATCACACCAGGACACTATTTTCACAATTCATCTTAGCATAATGTCATCATTACATCAAGGAAGTAGCATCAGCACAATGAGATAAATATAGCCACATGTGCATGCCAAAAATTCAAAGTACAAGCACACTGGGATCCACACAGCAGGGTAGTAGTGTCAGTTTAGTTCTCAGTCTCTCAGTCCATCCCCATTAAACTAAGTCCAAAGTTTCAGCTAAACACAAGGGCACCTGCAAATAGCTGTACTAACAGCAGGATTTACACTGGCGCAATAGGAGGAGTTGCATGTCAGGGCACTAATTCCCAGTCCCAGTGCAAGGCAATATGGAATCCAGGCACCAGGTCCTTAGAACCAGAATTTGTACTAGCTACTCTACTGCTCCCAGCAGTGGAGGGTGGGAATCTGCTCCTTTTCCTAGGGGGCTGCTCTAAGGTCTCCTCCCTCCCAACCTTCTTACCAGCTCCGGCGCCTTCTCTCCTCTATCACCGCGGCAGCCCCATGCCGGCTTGATCCCAATCGGGCCACTACCCTAACATCCTGTCCCGTCCAGTGGAAGCACTTCCACTTCCTTGCGGAGGGACAGGGGAGAGGCTCAGAGGACTTGCGGTGGCACACAAGCTGGGAGGGAAGGCGGCAGCAGGGACACCAAGGCGCATGTGCAGCAGGGGAAGGGGAACATGGTGACACCATCCGGAGCGCAGGTGCAGTTGGGGCCGACCCGTACCTCTTACTCCACGGCGGCCGGGTTTAGGAAGGCGAGGTGGTAGCAGCAGTACGTGCCGGGTGTGGGATTGGATGTTGGAGGCTGTGGCGCAGCATTTAAAGTGAGTGGAGGGGGACTCGATCAGGCCTGCACGGTTCGGAGCACCTCAGGCTCCTAGGCCATGGTCTGAGGGGCGCTTCCTGGGCATGGAGCAGGCCGAGCACACCTGTGAGGGTGTGGAGGGGCAGTGGCACCCCGAGAGAGCCCATCAGAGGGGGGGAATAATGGCAGGGACTGGGAGACGTGCCTGTTGTCAGCTCATGGTGCGCTCTGCTGGGGGACCTGTCCCACGTTCCTGCCGCCGGGCTACATCTGCCTGCACTACACTCTTCACCTGCCTGCGCTATGCGATGGATATTGGACGGGAGGTTTATGCAGGGCCCTCACCAAGGTGTCCTGCCCCAGATAGCCCCCAGCCTGAACGAGGGAAACACTGGGGCTAACCCGGCCAGCAGGGAGGAAAATTACAGTGAATAATATACGCTAGCCAGCCGTGGTAGTGCTGCTGGAACTGCGAGTTGAGCGCAGCATAGCATGCGGTGAGGAGTAGATAGCCAGCCGGGCAGTAATGCTCAAGAGCAAGGCCTGAGGTAGGCTTGAAACAGGTTGGCCTAGCTACCTCCCAGACCGAGCCCCTCCGAGGGGGGGCGCAGCATGGCCGTAGTGTGGCTGGAGGAGCCGGGGGGAGGGGAGAACGCGGCACGGCCGGAGGAGCCAGCGGGGGGGGGTAGTGGAGCGGCCGGAGGAGGAGCCAAGGGGGGCGTGGCCAGAGGAGGAGCCAAGGGGGGACGCCTTTTTTATGTTTGCTCCCCTTGCACTTAGAACCTGGCCACGCCACTGGGTTCTAGGGGCGGTTTTGTTCAACATCTTCTTTAATGATCTGGATGATGAGATGGATTGCACCCTCAGCAAGTTCACAGATGACACTAAGGTGTGGGGAGAGGTAGATATGCTGGAGGGTAGGGATAGGGTCCAGACTGACCTAGGCAAATTGGAGAATTAGTCCAAAAGAAATCTTGTGAAGTTTGTGGAAGAAAACAATGTCCTCACTCTGACTTTGAAGCAACAAGCCAGAGGCAGCTTTATTATGAGCAATTGCAATTGCACAGGAGAGTACACACGGGCAAGGATTCCCCTCCCTAGGCAGGTCTCCAACAGATAAACAATTAGGGCAAACATTTATAACTTTTGTTGCATACAGCTACATTTTATTTATACATATTCTTTCCTGATATCTTACTTTTCTCAGCAATTTTCTGCTACAATCTGCATTCCATTCTTACCTAACACAAGGTCAAAATAACCTCTCTCAGTTTTTTCCCCACTCGCCCAGGCCCTAAATTAAAGTCTCACATTATTAAATAGAAGAGTTAGCCTGACTCTTGCTCTTCCTGGAAGATTAAGATGTCTGCGCTTTTCTCAACTTCCACACTCCCCACTTTTGTGCTTCCAGCACAACTATCAATCTTAAACCTCCATGTTCATCAAACCTTGTATTTCTGATTCTAGATCAAATGGTTCAGCCTCATGGGTTTTGGTTGGATGCAACAACAATGCATGGTTAGTATGAACATGAAAGGTATTATTATTATTATTTACATCCTTTACAACAACAACAACAACAACAACATAATCCTAAACTAAACAACAATACTAAAAGCATTAACATTCCCACTGTAATAATATAATGGGGTTGTTATATAGCCTTAGTCACAAAACACAATACATCATAATTAGTACATGAAGTAGACACTCTATAGGCTGTATGAAAGGAATACTTTTCAATTTGATATATATTTTGGAGCATATGAATTTGCCCTTGTAATTCAGAGATTTTCTGGACCTCTGGTATAGAGGTAAAAGCAAATTTTGGAATTGATCAGGTGCTAAGGCAGTCCAATTAAAGTGTATCTGGAACCTATCGGCAGGTCAATTAATGATATTATTGTCTGCAGCAGTGGTGAGATTAAAATTTATGTCCTGCAAAGTGCTGGCCTTAACATACACAGAGCTGTTATTCACTTGGAAAAGCAGGTGTCCTATCAGGATAGTTTCTTGTCCTATACCTTCCCAACAGACGTTGTCATAAAGACAACTTCCCTGGGCTTCAGTTTACCTATACACTGAAGCTGTGGGGGTTCTAATGGCCAAAGTGTCCATTGACTCCCTATCCCTATACAAATGTCTGGTGTTATTCCAGGAGCACTGACTATAAATCGGTTAGGCATACCAGATGGTCTAATTTCCCAAATATCGCGGTGAATTATCCACTCCCACATGCATCCTCCCCACGGACCTGGCAGGATTCAGTATGTGGGAGCCCACACCCCTCCAACTGGCCCGTATGCTTGGAAAGAGCACTGTGAGCATCTGCACTTCCACCCTGAAAATCTCCTAGTATGTCTCTGTGGCCACAGATCAGATGGCATTCCTGAAGCACTAGTAAGGGCAGTGGGCCGAGCCTGATGCTCAAGATCACTTTGAATGGCCATGACACGGTCATTCAGAAAATCCTGAATTTCTGAACATGCCAGATCCCACTGCAATTCCTTTCCTGCCTCAGTGATATTCAATACCATCTCTGTCAACAGCTTCTGGGTCATTGAACTAAGGGCAGAAATAACATGTAATTCACCAACCCCAGCCTGTACCTGGGTTAACTGTGCTCCAATAATAAGATCAGTGGCCTTTTCCAGTTGCTCTAATTTCTCATCACGTTGTTGGCCTTTGTAAATATTCCAAATTGCTGCTGTACTATTGGCACCATCTCATAGGGATCACTAAGTTGTAAAGGCCTTGGCCGTTGGGTTTCATCAGCGTATATGGTATTGTCTGTCTTAGGATGTGTTACAGGGGTGGTAGGGGTAGTGAGGATAATCGCAGCGTCGTGGCAACAAGGCACCTTTAGTATTCATCATCTAAAAGCCAATTAGGGAGGGCTATACATGCTGAAGGTACTTGTCTGAAGGCACAGAGCCCAGTCCCCAGAATAAACCCAAACCACCACTCAGTACCACAGTCCCAAGCACCGTTCCCACAAGTTCCTCCATGCCAGGTTACGATAATCCACTCTTCCACCAGGGCCAATTCTTAATGTCTTTTGTAGTCAAGAATCCCTGGACTTTGGCAGTTTCAGTGGAACAAACATACCTTCTTCTTTCCTGGAACAGTTGTGGTTCAGCATCATACAGGGGAGAGGTTGCCAGCACATCACCCTGTAATAACTGGGTTCCTCCAGCAGATGGTGAATGTATGGTGGTTCTGTTAATGGACAAGGGAGAGGTTACCAGCTCTTCACCTTGTCCTTTTCTCCTGCTGTCCAGAAGGAAGGACAGGCTGATCAGCAGTCAGAGGGTCATCTCGACGTGGAGGGACCTTTTTGCAGCAAGAAGCATGGGTCCAGGCAGTTAATCCTTGGCACTTCACAGTGGTATTGGTAGTTAACAGGACTTGGTAAGGGCCTTTCCAGCACGGGGTCAGAGCAGTCTTTCGTTGATGGACCTTTATGTAGACCCAGTCTCCTGGTTCCAGCGAATGGCAGGGTTGCTCAGGGTCCTTGAGTAGTGCTTCTTCCACCTGTGTATACAAAGATCTGACGCGTTTCATTAGTGCCTGACAGTAATTAAGCATTGTATCATCCATCAAATGAATGTCTATCTGGGCAAGGGCCAGTGGGGGTGCAGCCAGTAGTTGCATTGGGCGCCTTGTCAGGATCTCATGTGGGCTAAGTCCTTTCTTTCGATTAGGAGTGGCCCTCATATTCATCAATGCTAATGGCAGGGCATTTGGCCATTTTAAGTTTGTTTCTGCACAAATCTTGGCTAGTTTGTTTTTCAGAATCCCATTCTGACGTTTCACTTTCCCAACAGACTGCGGGTGATGGGGACAGTGGAGGTTGCATTGGGTCAGCAAGGCTGCACATAACTCTTTTACAATCTGTCCAGTAAAAATGGACAGATCACTGTTGATACTCACAGGTATGCCAAACCTTGGAATGAAATCCTTAAGCAAAATTTTCACAACAGACATGGCGTCTGCCCTTCTGCAGGGGAAGGCTTCAACACAACTTAAGACATCAACTAATACTAACACATACTCATAATTGCAACATTTAGACAGTTGAATAAAATGAATCTGAATATTTACAAAAGGTCCCCAAGGGGTGTGCTGCTTTTCTAGCTTCAACTACTTTTCCAATATTATGTTACTGGCAGTATTATTCCAATATTATGTTGCTGACCCTCTTCCCTCAGTGAGTCTCCAGGGAAGGCAGTTCAGCACTACACATGTCCAACACTATTACAAGCATCACAAAGTATTGTAGGGATGGTCAAAGGTGTGTGAGTGGAAACTGGAAGTTTCCTTTACAGGTATGAGAGGCCAAGGGGGGAAGAGAAGAAGGAGCATAGAACGAATGAATTCAACACTGCAACTAGCAAACTCAGTTCAAAGATAAAATGCTGGCTCCTGCCGAAGGACACTGCTCATAGCCAAGACTTGGCTGACAAACCGTGTTGTATTCCAAGTTGGATAAAACAAGTATCTGCATTTAGCTCTAACTCTTCCATTTGGTTTTGAACTAGGCTATCCTGTGGAAAATTAAACACAACAATTCTAGCCACAAGACAAAACAACACAAGGATATAGAACACAGAACACAATTTCTATTGTTCTAGTAAATGCATGGTATGTTGGATTGCTCTTTAGCTGGCATTAGCTTTCTCTAATTTTCTAAAGGATAAAAACATATTTCTACCCCTTCTGGTAGAATCAGTCATTGTTTAAAATATTTCTTTCTTATACAAATACCCTTGCTGATTACAGGCAAAACAGAGAAATTACCCCCATTTTTTCTGTGTTTGTTTCATAGGCAGGCCAGATTTCAGTGGCTTCTTCCTTATCAGTTGGGTAATTTGCATTAGCACACAGATGCTTCCTGGCTTGCTTTTAGATCCAGAGCCATTCACAGGTTAAAACTTTTACTTAAAAGGGACACAATTAACTTTTACCAGAGTTCTGATTGCCTGTTACCTTTAACTCCTGTTTTCAAAAACACACAGTAATCCAAAAAGTAAAACCCTTGGAGCCTAATAGGATTTTTATTAAGTAGCATTGCATATTTGCATTTTCCTCACCTCTTTTACAATATACACTACACATGTTCTTTTCCTTGGCATTCCTTTCATACAATTTGGGTGGTTAAATTCCAATAGACACCCCATATGTTTTTTCTAATCCAACTAAAATGTTCATAGCCAAATGATTTTAATTTAATAGTCTCTTGCCTGGATTTATTTACAGACATTTCTTTGGAAAAGGGCCCATTTTTCCTTCAGAATGGCTGCAAAGAAACCAAGAATTCTTTTTCTTTTAGCATTTTTACAAAATCCAACTGATAGTTCCCTCCAGCAACTACAGAGTTAACTTCTTACTTTTTTTCCTTAAATCACTTGCTTATTTTCCCAAAACGATACCCCAATCAACCCAGATTTTACCATTCAAATTATTGTTCCAGGGGTTTAAATTCCCCATGCCTATACTTACTGCTTTCCCTTAGTCCTGTCACCATGCCCCTCAGGGTTTCCAACTGGTTTTCCATTTTTTTTCTTCTCTGCCTGCCTGTCTCTTTATCTTGGCCTGATCCTTTTTGTCTTGCTGCACCGTCCCTTTCCATGGGCACAGACTTTGTCCCACTACCAATTTAGCAAGGAGGATGGTCTTCTCAACTAACCTCCACCCCTCCTGGTCCTGTTCTTAAACATTCTCACTCACAAGACTACCTGAGTCCTCCCCTGTGAGGCATCCCACCTGGACAGAACGCATGGCCAGCTGGCATTTTAACTGTTCAATTTTCTCTAGCTGTCAGGCACACATCTTTTCCCTTTTTCCCAACTCCTCTTATTGCCCAGTCCTGCTACGACCGGGAGTAGACTTACCTGCAATTTTTTTTTTTCTCATACTCACAAACACGCTGCCCGGACTGGCCGGGCGTGGGGGTAGGAGAGATAGAGAGAGAGGTGGATGGGAGGTTATCCTTTGCACAGGTTGTCCAGAGGAACGCTGCAAAAAAAATCTCCAACTTGCTTCCACACTTGGCTTTTTCGCCCTGGAGTCTCTTGGGGCATCCCTTTCAGAGACCTTTGCTCAGTATTCCAGTCCAGGCCGGCTGCCAGCATCCCCAAACCACACTGGCTCCAGGCTCGCAAAGGCAGACTGTTGGGTCTCACTGGGCAGCCAACCTTTGCAAATGTAATCTCAGTCCTGTAACTTGTGTTGCCTTTGTTTTGCCTCTGTCTATATTTTTCACAGCCAGCTGGGTTTTTTGGTGCCTGGCATGCAGAGCAAGGCAGATTGTGTTGATTCTTGACCTTGAATGCAGACCAGCTTTCTCTTTATCTCCAGGCTGAGCTGAATTTTCAAATTAACCTGTTCCTTTCCCTCCTCCCTTTCAACCTTAACTAATTGGGGATATAAAGGAGCCGAGGGCGTTGATGAAGTGGTTTGAGTAGGGAGGCATCCGCATGTTTTACATTTCATTTTTAAATCCTGCACTTGAGTCTTTAATTTTTCCTGGGAATCCTTCAGACTCTGCACTCGAGACTCATGGAGTTTCATTGTAGCTTCCTCCCACCAATAGACAAATTGCTCCCACTGTTTGTTAGAGGCTTTTGGTGATGTAAGGGTTCCTCTGAGGTATATGATTTTATCTAAATCAAAGGTACCTTCTAGTGGGAATTGTTTAGATGGATTATCACATGTGTAAAAATTCCATAATGCACCCTTCGATGGTATGTGGGAGGATTCTTAGACTGTTCCCCCCTGCCCCATCTTCCAATCACACGGGGGTGTGCCCTGTCCGCTAGGTCAGCAGCTCATAAACTAAATTAAAATTCTTACTCTCTCACAGGGAAAGGGTCCGCTGGGTCACAGGCTTCACCGGCTAGCGGCTTAATTCGCAGACCTGGTCAACAGCTCATGAGTAAGGGAACCTCTCCACTGGGTCACAAGGTTCAGAACTCCCACATGAGGTACCCCTAGGGCAGCTGGAGTCAGCTTAGTCTTAGACCTGGTCAGCGGCTCATACCCCCCCTTCATTCATTCATACATACACATTCATTGCCCATATCTAGATGCATCTCATTTAACAATAACCTTAATTCTTTATGTCTGAACTCAATACAATCTTTCCCTTATTTGAGGCAGTAAAAAACCCCTCAGCACTGGTGCATTAACCTTACTGAGGGCAACAACAAATTCCTCAGAACTGCAATAACTAACGCTACCTGAAGGCAGCAAAAGCTATTCCTCAGAACTGCAATGACTAACCTTACTTAAAGGCGGCAACAAATTCCTCAGAACCACTCTGCATCTGATCTTGTTCCAAAAACAGTAAGTTCGGATGGCGTAAGCCCCAAAGGGACAGATGGCCCAATGGGCAGTCCTCCTCTGACACTCCAGTAGAGATTTCAAAAGGTCTCTTACCTCTTGATTGGCACCTTGGGGTTTGAAGGGGAACGGTCCATAGTAGTTGTTGCTGT
Source organism: Gopherus flavomarginatus (assembly GCF_025201925.1). Classification (NCBI taxonomy): domain Eukaryota; kingdom Metazoa; phylum Chordata; order Testudines; family Testudinidae; genus Gopherus; species Gopherus flavomarginatus. The sequence continues at coordinate 30,326,763 of NC_066620.1, read as the reverse complement.
CTCAGCTGGGCGTTGTCATCAGAGTCACGGCACCAAAATTGCAGAAGAAAACAAAGTCCTCACTCTGAGTTTGAAGCAACAAGCCAGAGGCAGCTTTATTACAAGCAATTGCAATTGCATGGGAGAGTACACACGGGCAGGGATTCCCCTCCCTAGGCAGGTATCCACCAGATAAACAATTAGGACAAGCATTTATACCTTTTGTTACATATAGTAATAATCAACAGCTGCATTTTGTTTATACATATTCCTTCCTGACATCTTACTTTTCTCAGCAATTTTGTGCTACAGTCTGCCTTCCATTCTTATCTAACACAAGGTCAAAATAACCTCTCACAGTTTGTTCCCACTCTCCCAGGTCTTACATTAAAGTCTCGCGTTATTAAATAGAAGAGTTAGCCTGACTCTTGCTCTTTCTGGAAGACTAAGATGGCTGTGCTTTTCCCAACTTCCACAGGTTCAACATGGACAAGTGCAGATTCCTGCACTTAGGACAGAAGAATCCCATGCACTGCTACAGGCTGGGGACCGACTGGCTAAGCAGCAGTTCTGCAGAAAAAGCACTGGGGATTACAGTGGACGAGAAGCTGGATATGAGTCAACAGTTTGCCCTTGTTGCTAAGAGGGCTAACGGCATATTGGGCTGCATTAGTAGGAGCATTGTCAACGGATAGAGGGAAGTGGTTATTCCCCTCTATTCGGCACTGGTGAGGCCACATCTGGAGTACTGCATCCAGTTTTGGACCCCCCCCCTACAGAATGGATGTTGACAAATTGGAGATAGTCCAACAGAGAATAACAAAAATTTGTGGGTGGGGCACATAACTTATGAGGAGAGGCTGAGGGAACTGGGCTTGTTTAGTTTGCAGAAGAGAAGAATGAGGGGGGATTTGATAGCAGCCTTCAACTACTTGAAGGGTAGTTCCAAATAGGATGGAGCTTGTCTGTTCTCAGTGGTGGCAGATGACTGAACAAGAAGCAATGGTCTCAAGTTGCAGTGCGGGAGGTCTAGGTTGGATATTAGGAAAGACTACTTCACTAGGAGGGTGGTGAAGCACTGGAATGGGTTACGTAGGGAGATGGGGAATCTCTATCCTTAGAGATTTTTAAGGCCTGGCTTGACAAAGCCCTGGCTGGGATGATTTAGTTGGTGTTGGTCCTGCTTTGAGCAAGGGGTTGGACTAGATGATTTCCTGAGGTCTCTTCCAACCCTAATCTTCTATGATTCTAACCCATCACTAAGGGACCAGCATGGTGGCACACTGAGTTGGGTACCAACCTGCAGCCGAGGCGATGCACTCAGAAGCTGGATATAAAGAAATCTGGTTCCCTTCCTTCCATAAACTGCCTGGGGCACCATGTTCTACATTTATTGTCATCATTGGTGATTCCTCAATTCAAGGATGATCTCTACCACAGATTTACATATGGGTCCTGAGATAACTCACGAGCCCAATCCTGGAACCACAGATCTGCCCACAGTAGGTATAGAAGTTTCCTGGAGAGTCAGCTGCCTGCTGGGAGAAAGTTCTTTCTTTTTCCTTTTCTGTCTCTTTTCAGGTCCAGGGCAAGGCACTTCTCCTTGAAGTGGACCACTACCTGATGGAGGATGTGGCGCCTTTGAAATCAGTTGGTGGCTTGCTCCTCCCAGCTTGTGATGTCTACATCAGTTTTCCTGAGATATGCTTTCAGTATATCTTTGTAGCATTTCCTCTGACCACCATGGGATCTCTGAATGGATGAGCTGAGAGTAGAGGGCTTTTTTTGAGAGGCAAGAGTCTGGCATCTCCACACAATATCCAGCCCAGCAGAGTTGGTGCATGAAAATCATTGCTTCAGTGCTGGTGACATTGGCTTTAGTGAGGATGCTGGTGTTAGTGCAGCGATCTTCCCACTTGATCTGAAGGATCTGCCAGAGGCATTGTTGATGGTACCTCTTCAGACTCTTGAAGTGCTGTCGATATGTCATCCAGGTTTTGCATCCATAAAGTCAAGCACTTCTGCTCCCTCAGTAGCCAACTTTCTCAGAACGCAAAAATCAACAGTGAGATCCAGCACAGGATCCAGTGCACAATGCTTGTTTGGGGAAATTGCTCTGATGTGTTTTCATGGATTGTGACCTATGGCAGGACACCAATATCCAGTCTATAAAACATTTATTATAGATGGGTCTGGTAGCACTGCCTGTTATTAAGGTTGCCTGACACTTCCCATTGTAAGACCAACTTTTCCGTTGCGCATCACTTGGACTGCTTGGGCTGAAATTTTCCATGGTGAGAGTCTGCCTCAGGCTGTTTTGTTGTTTTAATTTCAGCCAAATTGGTTCAGCCATGCCCAGATTAAAAAAACAATTCTTGAGACTTTTTCTTTGAAAAACTCTGCACGCTCACCCATGCTTTGGAGCTGGGACTTGAAATTGGCAGAGATGTGGCCTTTGTCCGAATGTGGCCAAGTTATAAACTTTTGAAAAATTACAGCTTACATATGCTCAGGAGAGACTTGTTTGACATTAACAGCTAAAATCCCTGAAGAATGTGAATAAATGATATGGTCATGTAATTAAAGAGTATGTCATAATGCATACTCAGAATGGGTCTGCAAGAAGATTGCACAGACAATCTTAATTCTAGCAGTTCGTAACTTCTGAGCAGGGGTGCTGGAACATTGGGTCCAGGGGGCCATGGCCCCGTCACTTGTAAGGGAGAGCACGGGTGTGTGTGTGGAGAAGAGTGAGTGGGGTGGGGGTCTTGCAGGGAAGAAGCAGTGCAGGGTCAGGGCCTTGGAGGAAGGGGCAGTGTGAGGGCAGAGCCTCAGGGGAAAGGGGCAGTGCTAGGACAGGGCCTCGGGGGGAAGGGGTGATGCAAGGGGGCGGGGCCATGTTTCAGGTGGCCCCCCCAATTTTGGCAAGCTTCCACCACTTCTGCTTCTGAGTGCTTGACTTTGCAACCTTACTAATGTTCTTTTAACTCTTTGTGTGTAGTGTAATATAATAAAAGTATCTGCAGGTTTCAGTGTAATTATATGTGTAACCATGCACATCTGTATGTCTGTGGCACTGTGTCCCTCACGTTCTCTCAGTGTGGTCTCCCCAGAATATCCTGCGCTTCCACCACTGTTCTGTGCCTTCCTGTGTTTTCACACCTGTATCCACTTGTGTCCCCCAGTGTTGTTTCCCCATCTTACCTTGTGCTCTGTGGCCCATCTCTGGGGCAGCCAGCATCCTGTCCACCCTTAGTGCATGTGTTTTTCCTCCTCTGCCACCTTATGTGCTCTGTGACCACCTCCTTGGGTCTTCTCTCCCCAAAAAGGGGTATCTGTCTCCCCACTGTACCTTCTTCACCCCACTGAGATGGGGGACTGCCAGGTGTCCTCTATACCTTCTCTCTCCAGTGCCCCAGGCTGCTAGGGAAGGGACTCTTCTGTCTTCCTTCCTGGTTGTGCATCCAGGAGAAGGAAGCTGGACTCTTTCTTCTGACTTCCGCCAGTCTGCCTCTACCTTTTAGCTGGTGAATGAGCTCTTATCTCTTCTCATCAGCTGTTATGGGCCCCTCTACAGGATGTTAGGGAGAATGTTGAGCCTTCTGCACATAGCAGCATTTAGGGAACTGGAACTGTTCTCCCCTTCCCAGGCTTTAGTGTTAGGGAGCAGGATGATGATCCCCATATCCCATACAATGAGGCCTATGAGTGTTAGCTTGGAGTTTCATGAAGGTAACTCTATTCTCTTTTTCAAGTAATACGGAGGCACCATAAGTGTGGGAGGAGCTCCACTGACAGTGGATTCAGTCTCCAAAGTACAGCAGAAAATGATTAGTTGGTTCAAAAGAGAAGTGAACTGCTCTAGGTCCTGATCATGTAGGCCCTTCTCACAGAGGTCATCCCCATGCAATCAGTTGAAAAGATTCAGGGAAACCACTCACATAAATGAGCACTGCAGGACTGGGCTCCTTGTGAGAGGGGAAAAGAAGACGAAATGGGGATGCTAGAAGGAAAGAAACAGAGATGAGGAGATACAGGAGAAGGAAAGATAGGAGACAACCTAGGAGGAAATAAATGAGCTACTTTGTTGACTGGCAACAGGGTAAAAATGTATTTGCCTGGGGCCATCTCTGACAGCAATAGCCACAGCCACCTAGACAATTAATGGATGAGGAAAAACTCCTGTTCCTCATAACTAGAGGAAAACATACTGAGCTGACCAGCTCTTGCTTACACAGGTGTAACAGAGCAGCTCCACTAAAGTAATTGAAGTTACACTGGTTCTGCATGAGTATCGGTGAGTGATGAATCAAGCCCAAAAGAATTTAAAGATAAAATTGACCTAAGAAAGCTGATTTTATTATTTGTGCTAACCCAAGCCATGTCCTTTAAGAGAGACAGTCTCTAATGGACAAACGGTCATCATGCCAATATATGAAAAACAGGTTGATCATATTACAAAAAATTCATTTAATACTGATGCAGACTAGACACTTTTAGAAAGAAAAGCCTGCAAAAAATAAAACCTTCCTGAAGTCTTTAGAGAATACAATTTTTGAGCTGAAGAAAAAATATTTATTGTCTAGGTCTCCTAAAGATACACCTCTACCTTGATATAATGCGACCCGATATAACACGAATTTGGATATAACACAGTAAAGCAGTGCTCCTGGGGGGGGGGGGCTGCTCACTCCAGTGGATCAAAGCAAGTTCACTATAACGCAGTTTCACCTATAACAGAGTAAGATTTTTTGGCCCCCGAGGACAGCGTTATATCGAGATAGAGGTGTACTTGACAATAACATTTTTCAGTTTGCTGGATGAAACACATGATCCTCAAACTCTGTATTTCTGACTTTGGATTTATTAACTGGTCCCTAGATAGTGAAAGTCATGCAAAACATTCATTGCCACAGTAAAAAAAAAAAAATCTATTGCTGTTTCTCAGTATCAGTAAAAACTAGAGACAACCTGTGACTACTGATGGGGGAGGGGCGGAGTGAAGGCAGCCAGCTTCAGCAGTGTAACTGAGCATGCGCAGTCCATGTGATGCATCCCCACCCCCACCCCATGAGTCCCTTCTGGTAAAAACATAGATAACAGGAGAGTCACAGACTGCACCAAGCCAAAGCCCAATGTATCAAGCTGTTCAAATATGCACAAGTAAAATCAACATGTCTGCTGGTAACAACGTTGTGTCCTTTTACCCTGTACCCTTTTGCAAGGTACTGTTTGCAATAAACAGTAAAACAAACATTTAGATGCCTCTTGTCTAGCCTTGACAGAATCAGATTGCCTACAAACTCAAACAGGAATTGTTCCTCACGGAACAAGATCTACATAGGCTGCAAAAATATAACAATGTTGTGTCTTTTGCTTTTTACACAACATACATATGTGAAGGGACAACATGGAAAGATGAGGTCCAAACATCCATGTACACTAATTATATAGAACATGCAAAGCCTAGTTATGTATATACACTGCTGCTTTGACTGGATTCTGGTGGATTCTGAAACATGGAAGACAATTAGGCCTCTAGAGAACTCACAAACTGTTTAAAGGGATATTACCCAAATCCTATACACTACAAGCTCTTTATATGAAAGCAAAGATAAAGGAGGGGTCAGTCCACATAAGCCTCACTCATTAGTGGAGGAGATGGGTGCTATTAGTGATGTCTGCAGCGTGCTCTTCAGAGTGAAAGGGCTGTAGCCTGAAGAAGAGGACAAGCAGGTGAGGAGGCAAATGCTGAAAGGAAAATGTTAATGGATCAGGGTAAAACAATGAAGGCCTATCTCTGTTATTTCATAAACTCCAAGGTCTGCAGTTAGTATAATGTTATCCATTGCATTTGTTTGCAACATCAAACTGCGACAATAGCGAAACTGGTATACCATTTTCAGTTCATTTCAGAGGACACTGGTGGTTTACAACCTGTGGTTTGCAGACCCTGCAGGTCCGCGCGCTATGTCTAAAGCGTCCGTGAATGTTTGTTGTTACCATAGAACAGTGGGTCTCAACCTTTCCAGACTACTGTACCCCTTTCAGGAGTCTGATTTATCTTGTGTACCCCAAGTTTCATCTCACTTAACAACTACTTGCTTACAAAATCAGACATAAACATACAGAAGTTTCACAGCACACTATTACTGTAAAATTGCTTACTTTCTCATTTTGTCTGTATGAAATTTTGGTTTATACTGGCTTCTCTAGGGTTCTTATGTAGCCTGTTGTGAAACTAGGCAAATATCTAGATGAGTTGATGTACCCCCTGGAAGACCTCTGTGTACCCCCAAGAGTATGTGTACCCCTGGTTAAGAACCACTGCCACAGAACAGTGGTTTTTTAATCCGCAGTCCACAGACAACCGGAGTCCACAGACTATGTCTAGGATTTCCAAAGGGGTCTGCAAATGAAAAAAGGTTGAAAACCATTGTTTTACACCATGAACTATTATCAGAGGTGAAAGTAAGCCAGTCTGGTCCGGTCCAGCATACCTGTAAGAGCTGGTACACAACTGACCATACTGGCAGGGCTGCTGATGAGGGGGGCCCAAAGGGAGCAGCTTCCCTAGGGCCCGACAATTGAAAAGGGCCTGGGACTCCTGGCGGCTGCTGCTGCCGCTACCACTACCATGGGGCTCCAGTGGCGATTTAAAGGGACTGAAGCTCTCGAACACCACCACCACGCCAGCAGCCAGAGCCCCGGGCCCTTTAAATCGCCACCTGAGCCCCAGGGTAGTGGTGGCCGGGAGCCCCGGGCCCTTTAAATTGCTGCTGGATCCCTGGGGTAGCAGTGGCAGCTGGGAGCCCAGGGCCCTTAAAATCATTGTGAGAGGTCTGGCAGCACAGGCTAGGCAGCACTGAAGGGCTGGCTTGGGAAGTCACCAGAACCTCTTCCACCCGAGGCACCACCCTTTCTGGTTGAGCCTCCCCCCACTTGGCTCAGGACCTCAGCCACCCTGCATACCAGTAAATCTCTTAAGTTACTTTCACCCCGACTGTTATGTAATTGATGGTTTTTCCTTGAGATTTGCTGAACTGTATGATGGGGCAGTTAAGATAGAATTGAAGTTACTGAAGCTATTGTTCACCCCTGCACCGTACACATTTATGGTGTCATTTAAACAAGTAGCAATAATCCATCTCAACAGTCTATCCTAAAAATAACAGAGAAGCACCTAACAACTTAGGTCTGTGTGTCCAGAGAAAGGCCAGGATTGCTAGTATGTTATTTTAATTACTTGAGATTCCGTTTAAGTTACATACTTAACACTAAGCAGATGGACCATTGTTATTTAAGCCTGTCAGGCATAAGATAGATAGATAACTTGAATTTCTTAACAAAAACAGCTGAGACAGAGGAGTGATTGTTTGCTGCAATACTTGCTATATTTGACTATATCGTTTCCTAGCACACCAGAAAAATATGGTTACATGCACAGATAAAGACTGTATTTTTATTATGTTCATTAACAGCTAACATTATCTTACAAAGCCAACAGCATTTGATTTTATGGCTGGCCATGTGAAGATTTTGTAACAGAATAAAGAAAATGACTGTCTTTGTCACTACTTTATATTATGAACAGTAATCCACCAGGGCCTCTTTTTAAAAAATGTTTTGTATCATAAAAAAAAGTGTTCTCAGGGCAGAATAAATGGGATATATTAGGTAATATTAATGTAAAATATATAATTCCCACCCCGATCCCTGAAATATGTGAGTGGTTGAATTAACAACCTAGCTTGTTACCTAGAAACTGGGTTAATATTATTCAGATCCACCAAGCCAAATGCTGGATTTAACCCATTCCATCATTTTGTAAAGACAGGCAGAAGCAATGAGAGTCTGTTACTACATGCAATAACCGCATCAGCTGCCATTCTTATAGACTTTCCCTTCAGTACATCTATGTTTTTGTATACAAGCCCTACTACTTCTTAGACTATGGGTGTGGTCTTCCTTAGCAGTTTTGACTAACATAATTTTCCCTTGCTGGTAAGACACAAGCCTTTCCAATATGGCAGATCTACCAATTATGTCACTAGAGGCAAGTGACCCTAAGAAGCCGTCTATGACATTGTCTGATTAAAATATAGGTAAGCAAACCATTGTTGCTACCACTACCATATAATTGCAGCAAATCTGGTACAAAGTATAATACATGATGTGATGGGTTCGGTCACAGAGACCCCCGTGGGGCTGTCACCTGATGTGCTGAGACTACCTCTGAGCTGGTTTTCTCTGCCAGTTTGGGCCTCCAGAACCCTGCCTTGTTGTGCCAGACATGCAAGCTTGCTGCAACATGGACCCAGGATCTGAACCACGCCCCCAAAGCGGCAGACTTAAATGAAAACAGATTAAGTGCTCCTGTCTCCAGAACCCAAACACCCAGCTCCCAATGGGGTCCAAACCCCAAAAATATCCATTTTACTATGTATAAAGCTTATACAAGGTAAACTCATAAATTGTCCGCCCTCTATAACACAGATAGATATGCATAACTATTTGTTCTCCCAGGGATAGTTCAGTGGTTTGAGCATTGACTTGCTAAACCCAGGATTGTAAATTCAATCCTTGAGGGGGACCACTTACGGATTTGGGGCAAAAAATCTGTCTGAGGATTGGCCCTGCTTTGAGCAGGGGGTTGGACTAGATGACCTTCTGAGGTCCCTTCCAATCCTGATATTCTACTCTGGGTTAATTAATAAATAAAAGTGATTTTATTAAGTATAAAAAGTAGGATTTAAGTGGTTCCAAGTAATAACAGACAGAACAAGGTAAGTTGCTAAGTAAAATAAATCAAAATACACAAGGCTAACTTAATGCACTAAGGACCTAGTTACAAATACTAACTTCTCACCCTAGATGTTATCTCAGGTACAATCCTTTTCACACCAACCTTGTAGTTTATGGCCTGGGTCCAGCAATCACTCACACCTCCATAGTTACATTCCTTTGTTCCAGTTTTTTGAGTCATCTCTTTGAAGTGGAGAGGCCATCTCCTGAGCCATTTAAAGATAAAACGGAGAGTCTTTCGGGGTCTTTTATATTCTCTTTCTTGTGGGCAGAAACCCCTTTGTTCTTCTGTGCAAAATTACAGCAATAAAATGGAATTTGTAGAAACCTGGGCAAGTCACATGCCCATGATTGATTCAACTTTTTGCAGGCCAACGCCATTGTTTACATGTTAGTTTGAAGGTTCTCAAGAAAGCTCAGAGGTGGATTGGAGTCTCCCAAAATCCATTGTTAGTTAAATACTCCCAATTACTTGAATAGCCCTTTCACAATATATTGGCCAAACCTCCCTTATGTGTTTCCTACAGCAAATACTTCAAATACAAACATAGAGCCAACACTCATAACTTCAGATATAAAAATGATACATGCATACAAATAGGATGAATATATTCAGTAAATAATAATCTTTGCAAAAAATGTTATATGGCATATCTAGCACAAAGCATATTCCAATTATATGATATTTACACTCATAAGCATATTTCCATAAACATATAAAGTGCAACATCACACATGACCAGAAAAGGGTTAAACAGCTTGCAGGCTGAATGACCCAAAGTCAACCTTTAAAGTCATATTAGAAAGGTATGCAAATAGTAATTAGAGCCATTCATGGTAAACAGGCTAGAACTTTGAAATGCAAACCTGTGTTGCTAGAAGTTAGAAGTGATACTAAATGTGTGTATCTTAGATCCTACCCATGTAAATAGGCAGTTCCTGTATGTCACTATAGCTAGTAATTCAGAGATCAAAAGGGAATATTAACATTTAAATGATTCATGGGTGAAATAATGTCATTGTCTGTATGTCTCTTTGAAGTTTGTAATAGATTGCCTAATGGATAAATTGCCCTATGTTAATTTATGTAACTAATTACTGGTTGTATTTAGAAAACAGAAGGTTACATCAAAAGCCTATTGTTTACTCAGGACTGCATGGTCAAGTGGACGCTAGAGAACTGTATAAAAGACCATTGGGTCCTGATTCTATTATTTCAGATCTGCTTGAAGCTTCATACAGGGGAAGCTTAAGCCATAAGGACTGAGATCCCAGTTCTAAGCTGGAACACCCTGCAATGATATTGTACATTGGACTATAACCTATGAACTATTTCTGAAAGAACTTTTTACAACTACAAAGCTCACCATATCTGCTACGAATCTGAACCTCAAGAATTGAATTCATGTCTGTATGCATATTGATCTTTTAACCATACTCTCTTTTGTTTTAAAATACATTTTAGAGTAGTTAATAAGAATTGGCTGTATGAATGTATTTGGGTAAGATCCTAGAATCATAGAATTGGAAGGGACCTCGAGAGTTCATCTAGTCCAGTCCCCTGCACTCAAGGCAGGACTAAGTATTATCTTCTAGACCATCCCTGACAGGTGTTTGTCCAACCTGCTCTTAAAAATCCCCAATGATGGAGATTCCACAACCTCCCTAGGTGCTTAACCACTCTGACAGTTAGGAAGTTTTTCCTAATGAGCAGGAGAATGCAAGAGGGGAGGACTCGTGTCTCAGACTGAGAAAGCGGGACAATCAGTGAGTTATCTTAAGTGCCTATACACAAATGCAAGAAGCATGAGAAACAAGCAGGGAGAACTGGAAGTCCTGGCACAGTCAAGGAACTATGATATGATTGGAATAACAGAGACTTGGTGGGATAACTCACATGACTGGAGTACTATCATGGATGGATATAAACTGTTAAGGAAGGACAGGCAGGGCAGAAAAGGTGAGGGAGTTGCATTGTATGTAAGAGAGTAGTATGATTGCTCAGAGCTCCGATATGAAACTGCAGAAAAACCAGAGAGTCTCTGGATTAAGTTTAGAAGTGTGAGCAACAAGGGTGATGTTGTGGTGGGAGTCTGCTATAGACCACCAGACCACAGGGATGAGGTGGACAAGGCTTTCTTCCGGCAACTAGCAGAAGTTACTAGATCACAGGCCCTCGTTCTCATGGGAGATTTTAATCACCCTGATATCTGCTCGGAGAGCAATACAGCGGTGCGCAGACAATCCAGGAAGTTTTTGGAAAGTGTAGGGGACAATTTCCTGGTGCAAGTGCTGGAGGAACCAACTAGGGGCAGAGCTCTTCTAGACCTGCTGCTCACAAACAGGGAAGAATTAGTAGGGGAAGCAAAAGTGAATGGGAACCTGGGAGTCAGTGACCATGAGATGGTTGAGTTCAGGATCCTGACAAAAGGAAGAAAGGAGAGCAGCAGAATACTGACCCTGGACTTCAGAAAAGCAGACTTTGACTCCCTCAGGGAACTGATGGGCAGGATCTCCTGGGAAAATAACATGAGGGGGAAAGGAGTCCAGGAAAGCTGGCTGTATTTTAAAGAATCCTTACTGAGACTGCAGGAAAAAAACATCCCGATGTGTAGAAAGAATAGTAAATATGGCCGGCGACCAGGTTGGCTTAACAGTGAAATCCTTGCTGATATTAAACACAAAAAAGAAGCTTACAAGAAGTGGAAGATTGGACAAATGACCAGGGAGGAGTATAAAAATATTTCTCAGGCATGCAGGAGTGAAATCAGGAAGGCCAAATCACACTTGGAGTTGCAGCTAGTAAGAGATGATATGAGTAACAAGAAGGGTTTCTTCAAGTATGTTAGCAACAAGAAGAAAGTCAAGGAAAGTGTGGGCCCCTTACTGAATGAGGGAGGCAACCTAGTGACATAGGATGTGGAAAAAGCTAATGTACTCAATAATTTTTTTGCCTCTGTCTTCACAAACAAGGTCAGCTCTCAGACTGCTGCACTGGGCAGCACAGTATGGGGAGAAGGTGACCAGTCCTCTGTGGAGAAAGAAGTGGTTCGGGACTATTTGGAAAAACTGGGGCCTGATGCACTGCATCTGAGGGTTCTAAAGGAGTTGGCAAATGTAATTGCAGAGCCATTGCCCATTATCTTTGAAAACTCATGATGATTGGGGGAGGTCCCAGATGAGTGGAAAAAGGCAATGTAGTGCCCATCTTTAAAAAAGGGAAGAAGGACGATCTGGGGAACTACAGTCCAGTCAGCCTCACCTCAGTCCCTGGAAAAATCATGGAGCAGGTCCTCAAGGAATCAATTCTGAAGCACTTAGAGGAGAGGAAAGTGATCAGGGACAGTCTGCATGGATTCACCAAGGGCAAGTCACGCCTGACTAACCTAATTGCCTTCTATGAGGAGATAACTGGGTCTGTGGATGAAGGGAAAGCAGTGGTTGTGTTATTCCTTGATTTTACCAAAGCTTTTGATACGGTCTCTCACAGTATTCTTGCCAGCAAGTTAAAGAAGTATGGGCTGGATGAATGGACTATGAGGTGGACAGAAAGCTGGCTAGATCATCAGGCTCAACGGGCAGTGATCAACGGCTCCATGTCTAGTTGGCAGCCAGTTTCAAGCAGAGTGCCCCAAGGTTCGGTCCTTGGGCTGGTTTTGTTCAATATCTTCATTAATGATCTGGAGGATGGCGTGGACTGCACTCTCAGCAAGTTTGCAGATGACAGTAAACTTGGAAGAGTGGTAGATATGCTGGAGGGTAGGGATAGGATACAGAGGGACCTAGAGAAATTGGAGGATTGGGCCAAAAGAAACCAGCACCCAGGAAAGAATTCTCTGTAGTAACTCAGATCCCACCCCATATAACATCCCATCACAGACCACTGGGCATACTTACCTGCTGATAATCAAAGATCAATTGCCAAATTAATTGCCAAAATTAGGCTATCCCATCATACCATCCCCTCCATAAACTTATCAAGCTTAGTCTTAAAGCCAGATATGTCTTTTGCCCCCACTACTCCCCTTGGAAGGCTGTTCCAGAATTTCACTCCTCTAACGGTTAGAAACCTTTGTCTAATTTCAAGTCTAAACTTCCTAGTGTCCAGTTTATATCCATTTGTTCTTGTGTCCACATTGGTACTAAGCTTAAATAATTCCTCTCCCTCCCTGATATTTATCCCTCTGATATATGTATAAAGAGCAATCCTATTCCCCCTCAACCTTCTTTTGGTTAGGCTAAACAAGCCAAGCTCTTTGAGTCTCCTTTCATCAGATAGGTTTTCCATTCCTCAGATCATCCTAGTAGCCCTTCTCTGTACCTGTTCCAGTTTGAATTCATCCTTCTTAAACATGGGAGACCTGAACTGCACACAGTATTCCAGATGAGGTCTCATCAGTGCCTTGTATAACAGTATTAACACCTCCTTATCTTTACTGGAAATACTTCGCTTGATGCATCCCAAGACCACATTAGCTTTTTTAACGGCCATATCACATTGGCGGCTCATAGTCATCCTGTGATCAATCAATACTCCGAGGTCCTTCTCCTCCTCTGTTACTTCTAAATGACGTGTCCCCAATTTATAACCAAAATTCTTGTTATTAATCCCCAAATGCACGACCTTGCACTTTTCACTATTAAATTTCATCCTATTACTATTACTCCAGTTTACAAGGTCATCCAGATCTTCTTGTATGATATCCCAGTCATAGACTCAGACTCAGACTCAGACTCAGACTTTAGGTCAGAAGGGACCATTATGATCATCTAGTCAGACCTCCTGCACAACGCAGGCCACAGAATCTCACCCACCACTTCTATAACTTCTCTGTGTTAGCAATAGCTCCCAGCTTTGTGTCATCTGCAAACTTTATTAGCACATTCTCGCTTTTTGTGCCAAGGTCAGTAATAAAAAGATTAAATAAGATTGGTCCCAAAACTGATCCCTGAGGAACTCCACTAGTAACCTCCTTCCAGCCTGACAATTCACCTTTCAGTACGACACGTTGTAGTCTCCTCTTTAACCAGTTCCTTATCCACCTTTCAATTTTCATATTGATCCCCATCTTTTCCAATTTAACTAATAATTCCCCATGTGGAACCATATCAAATGCCTGTGGAACCGTATCAAATGCCTTCCCTCACAGGTCATGTTTTCTAGCCCTTTAATCATCTTTCTTGCTCTTCTCCGGACTTTCTCCAATTTGTCCACATCTTTCCTGAAATGTGTCATCCAGAACTGGACACAGTTGACACCTAATCAGCATGGAGCAGAGCACAAGAATTACTTCTTGTGTCTTGCTTACTCCTGTTAATACATCCCAGAATGATGTTTGCTTTTTTCTGCCACAGCGTTACTCTGTTGACTCATATTTAGCTTGTGATCCACTATGACCCCCAGATCCCTTTCCACAGTACTCCTTCCTAGGCAGTAATTTCCCATTTTTTATGTGTGCAACTGATTGTTCCTTCCTAAATGGAGTACTTTGTATTTGTCCTTATTGAATTTCATCCCATTTACTTCAGACCATTTCTCCAGTTTGTCTAGATCATTTTGAATTTTAATCTTATCCTCCACAGCACTTGCAACTCCTCCCAGCTTAGTATCACAAACTTTATAAGTGTATTCTCTATGCCATTATCTAAATAATTGATGATGATATTGAACAGATCCGATCTCTACGGGACCCCACTCGTTATGCCCTTCCAGCATGACTGTGAATCACTGATAACTACTCTATGGGAATGATTTTCCAACCAGTTGTGCACCCACCTTATAGTAGCTCCATTTGGTTGTATTTCCCAAGTTTGTATATGAGAAGGTTATGCGCGACAGTATCAAAAGTGTTACTGAAGTCAAAGTATATCACATCTACCACTTCCTCCCATCCACAAGGCTTGTTATCCTGTCAAAGAAAGCTATCAGGTTAGTTTGACATGATTTGTTCTTGAGAAATCCATGCTGATTGTTATTTATCACCTTATTATCTTCTAAGTGTTTGCAAATTGATTGCTTAATTATTTGCTCCATTATCTTTCTGGGTACAGAAGTTAAGCTGACTGGTCTGTAATTCCCCGGGTTATCCATATTTCCCATTTTATAGACAGGCACTATATATGTCCTTTTCCAGTCTTCTGGAATGTCTCCTGTCTTCCATGACTTTTCAAAGATAATTGCTGATGCCTGAGATATCATCTCAGTCAGAAACTTGAGTATTCTAGGATGCATTTCATCAGACCACAGTGATTTGAAGATATTTAGCTTGTCTAAGTAATTTTTGACTTGTTCTTTTCCTATTTTATACTCTGATCCTACCTCATTTTCACTGGCATTCACTATGTTAGACGTCCAATTGCCACCAACCTTCTTGGTGAACACCGAAACAAAGAAGTCATTAAGTACCTCTTCCATTTCTACATTTTCTGTTATGGTCTTTCCCCACTCATTGAGTAATGGGCTTACTCTGTCCTTGGTCTTTCTCTTGCTTCTAATGCATTTGTCAAATGTTTTCCTGTTTCCTTTTATGTCTCTAGCTAGTTTGATCTCATTTTGTGCCTTGGCTTTTCTAATTTTGCCCCTAAATACTTGTGTTATTTGTTTATATTCATCCTTTGGAATTTGACCAAGTTTCCACTTTTTGTAGGTTTCACAGTAGCAGCCGTGTTAGTCTGTATCTGCAAAAAGAACAGGAGTACTTGTGGCACCTTAGAGACTAACAAATGTATTTGAGCATAAGCTTTCGTGGGCTACAGCCCACTTCATTGGATGCGTGCAACGGAAAATACAATAGGAAGACATATATATACACAGAGAACATGAAACAATGGGTGTTACCAGACACACTCTAATGAGAGTGATCAGTTAAGGTGAGCTATTACCAGGAGGAGAGAAAAAACTTTTTGTAGTGGTAAACAAAACGGTCCATTTGCAACAGTTGACAAGAAGTTGTGAGGAACAGTGTGTGGGGGGAGGGAATAAACATGAGGAAATAGTTTTACTTTGTGTAATGACCCATCCACTCCCAGTCTTTGAGACAGGCCAGTCCTTGCTTACAGACAGCCCCCCTACCTGAAGCAAATACTCACCAGCAACCACAGACCACACAACAAAAACACTAACCCAGGAACCTATCCTTGCAACAAAGCCCGTAGCCAGCTCTGTCTCTAAGGTGCCACAAGTACTCCTGTTCTTTTCACTTTTTGTAGGACTCTTTTGAGTTTTAGATCATTGAAGATCTCCTGGTTAAGCCAAGGTGGTCTCTTGCCAACTCTCTATCTTTCCTACACAGTGGGATTGTTTGTTCTTGTGCCCTTAATAATGTCTCTTTGAAAAACTGCCAACAGTCTTCGATTGTTTTTCCCCTTAACTTGCTTCCCAAGGAATTTTACCTACCAACTCCCTGAATTTGCTAAAGTCTGCCTTCTTTAAAGCCATTGTCTTTATTGTGCTGTTCTCCTTCCTACCATTCCTTAGCATCATGAACTCTCCCATTTCATGATCACTTTCACCCAGGTTGCCTTCCATTTTCAAATTCTCAACTAGTTCTTCCCTATTTGTCAAAATAAAATCTAGAACAGCCTCCCCCTAGTAGCTTTATCCACCTTCTGAAATAAAAAAATTGCCTCCAATACATTCCAAGAATTTGCTGGATAATCTATGCCCTGCTGTGTTATTTTCCCAACAGATGCCTGGGTAGTTAAAGTCCCCCATCACCACCAAGTGCTGTGCTTTGGATGATTTTGTTAGTTGTTTAAAAAAAGATTCGTCCACTGATTCTTCCTGGTTTGGTGGTCTGTAGTAGACCCTTACCATGACATCATCCCTTTTTTTACCCCTTTTATACTTACCCAGAGATTTTCAACAAGTCTGTCTCTTATTTCTATCTCAACCTCACTCCAAGCGTATACATTTTTAATATATCAGGCAACACCTCCTCCCTTTTTTCCCTGTCTGTCCTGAGCAAGCTTCTATACCAATATTTCAGTCATGCATATTATCCCACCAAGTCTCCGTTATGCCAACTATGTCATAGATGTGTTTATTTACTAGCATTTGAAGTTCTTCCTGCTTATTCCCCATACTTCTCTCATTAGTATACAGACTATGACAAAGTGCATCCACTGCCTTGGTGGCTTCTGCGCTTTCTGGCAGATTTGGTCGCCTCAGAGGTTTTTGGCAGTCCTCAGTTTGGTTCCTTTTGTAAGTGGCACAAACCTGCCGTTCATTCGACTAACCTCATCACTGGCCAGCTTGGGGAAAAAGGGAGGAGAACAATCCCCTGCAGTCCCTGCTGGCCCACCTAATGGGTCAGGGACAGGCCAAAGACCTTCCCCTCTGGTGGGACCCACAATCCAGATCAACTTCTCATATCAAATAAGGAGTTGGGGGGAACCCAGGCCCACCCTCTACTCCGGGTTCCAACCCAGGGCCCTGTGGATTGCAGCTGTCTTTAGTGTCTCCTGTAACAGCTGCCTGACAGCTACAACTCCCTGGGCTACTTCCCCATGGCCTCCTCCCAACACCTTCTTTGTCCTCACCACTGGACCTTCCTCCTGATATCTGATAATGCTTGTACTTCTCAGTCCTCCAGCAGTACGCCTACTCACTCTCAACTTCTTGCACGCCTTTTGCTCCCAGTTCCTTGCACACCCCTCACTGACTGCAGTGAGGTCCTTTTTAAACCAGGTGCCCTGATTATCCTGCCTGTCTTAATGGATTCTAGAAGCTTCTTAATTGGCTCCAGGTGTCCTAATTAGCCTGCCTGCCTTAATTGGTTCCAGCAAGTTCCTGATTGTTCTGGAACTGCCCCTGCTACCTTACCCAGGGAAAAGAGACCTGCTTAATCTGAGGCTAATATATCTGCCTTCTATCACTCCTGTAGCCATCTGGCCTGACCCTGTCACAACACATCTAAGATACTGATTTGATTCCCTCTCCACCCAGTTCTGTCTTGTCTCTCCCTTATTTCTGCTGTAACAGCCCATGCTCCCCCCAGATTCCAACCCTTCTCCCAGGTCTCCATGTTTTGACTTACCTGTGGGCTTTGGTCATGTTGAACCTAGTTTAAAGTCCTCCTCACTAGGTTAGCCTGTCTGGAGCCAAATATGCTCTTCCCCTTCCTCAATAGGTGGACCCCATCTCTCTTTAGCATTCCTTCTTCCTGGAACAGCATCCCATGGTCAAGGAAGCCAAAGACCTCCTGGCAACACCATCCTCACAGCCAGGCATTCACATCCAGGATGCATGTGTCTCTGCCGAGGCCCCTACCCTTGACTGGAAGGACTGAAGAGAACACCACCTGTGCTCCCAACTCCCTCATCCTTACTGCCAGAGCCCTGTAGTAACTTCTGATCTGCTGAGAGTCATACCTTGCAGTATCATTAGGGCCTACATGGATGAGTAGCGTGGGGTAGTAGTCAGAGGGTTGGATGATCCTCGACAATCTCTCCGTAACATCTCAGATACAGGCCCCTGGCAGGCAGCATACATGTCAAGGTGACAGATGGATGCCTCCGTCCCCCTCAGAAGAGAGTCTCCAATTACCACTACCCTATATTTCCTCCTGGGAATGGTGGCTGTGATCCTCCCAGCCTTCTCATCACTCATTGCCAACACAGCATAATGGTTCTCCATCACCATGGTGGGTGGTTTGGGAATAGGAGGGGAGCACTGCCTTCTGCCAGAAGTAAACAACTGCCAGTGTCCTCCCTCTACCAGAGTCTCATAGACTCATAGACTTTAAGGTCAGAAGGGACCATTATGATCATCTAGTCTAACCTCCTGTACAATGCAGGCCACAGACTCTCACTCACCCACTCCTGTAACAAACTCCTATGTCTGAGTTATTGAAATCCTCAAATCGTGGTTTAAAGACCTCAAGGTGCAGAGAATCCTCCAGCAGGTTACCCAGGCCCCACGCTGCAGAGGAAGGTGCAAAAACCTCCAGGGCCTCTGCCTATCTGCCCTGGAGGAAAACTCCTTTCCCACCCCAGATATGGTGATCAGTTAAACCCTGACCATGTGGAAAAGACTCACCAGATTCCACCCCATCTAACATCCCATCACAGACCACTGGGCATATTTACCTGCTAATAATCAAAGATAAATTAATTGCCAAAATTAGGCTATCCCATCATACCATCCCCTCCATAAACTTATCAAGTTTAGTCTTGAAGCCAGATATGTCTTTTGCTCCCACTACTCCCCTTGGAAGGCTGTTCCAGAACTTCACTCTTCTAATGGTTAGAAACCTTCATCTAATTTCAAGTCTAAACTTCCTAGTGTCCAGTTTATATCCATTTGTTCTTGTGTCCACATTGGTATTAAGCTTAAATAATTCCTCTTCCTCCCTGATATTTATCCCTCTGATATATGTATAAAGAGCAATCCTATCCCCCACAACCTTCTTTTCTTCTAAATAAGCCAAGCTCTTTCAGTCTCCTTTCATAAGATAGGTTTTCCTTTCCTCGGATCATCCTAGTAGCCCTTCTCTGTACTTGTTCTAGTTTAAATTCATCCATCTTAAACATGGGAGCCCAGAACTGCACACAATATTCCAGATGAGGTCTCACCAGTGCCTTATATAACGATACTAACACCTCCTTATCTTTACTGGAAATACCTTGCCTGATGCATCCCAAGACCACATTAGCTTTTTTAACGGCCATATCACATTGGCGGCTCATAGTCATCCTGTGATCAACCAATACTCTGAGGTCCTTCTCCTCTTCTGTTACTTCCAAATGATGTGTCCCCAATTTATAACCAAAATTCTTGTTATTAATCCCCAAATGCACGACCTTGCACTTTTCACTATTAAATTTCATCCTATTACTATTACTCCAGTTTACAAGGTCATCCAGATCTTCCTGTATGATATCCTGGTCCTTCTCTGTGTTATCAATACCTCCCAGCTTTCTGTCATCTGCAATCTTTATTAACACATTCCTGTTTTTTGTGTTAAGGTCAGTAATAAAAAGATTAAATAAGGTTGGTCCCAAAACTGATCACTGAGGAACTCCACTAGTAACCTCCTTCCAGCCTGACAGTTCACATTTCTGTAGGACCCGTTGTAGTCTCCCCTTTAACCAGTTCTTTATCCGTCTTTCAATTTTCATATTGATCCCCATCTTTTCCAATTTAGCTAATAATTCCTCATGTGGAAGCATATCAAATGCCTTACTGAAATTGAGGTAAATTAGATCCACTGCATTTTCTTTGTCTAGAAAATCTGTTACCTTCTCAAAGAAGGAGATCAGGTTGGTTTGGCATGATCTACCTTCTGTAAAACCATGTTGTATTTTGTCCCAATTACCATGGACTTCAATGTCCTTAACTACTTTCTCCTTCAAAAATTTTCCAAGACCTTGCATACTACAGATGTTAAACTAACAGGCCTATAGTTACTCGGATCACTTTTTTTCCTTTTCTTAAAAATAGGAACTATGTTAGCAATTCTCCAGTCGTACGGTACAACCCCTGAGTTTACTGATTCATTAAAAATTCTTGCTAATGGGCTTGCAATTTCATGTGCTAGTTCCTTTAATATTCTTGGATGAAGATTATTTGGGCCCACCGATTTAGTCCCATTAAACTGTCTTATCGTCCTCTTCCGGTGGCATGACAGCAGTCATCTCTATCTGGATAGCATCCTCAGCCTTAGAAGTCTCCATATGAATACTGTCAATGAATTCTTCATATGCACGGATGCTCCTCAGCCTAGCCACCTCCTCCTGTAGCTCTCCCACCTGTTTCCTGAGAGATTCTACCAGCAGGCACCTCTCACACCGGATGGTCCCCCAGCCTGGCTTTCTGAGAGTGGGAAATGCAGGCCACAGTCCCTGAAAATCCACACCAGGATCTGGGTAGAGGCATCCATGGTTAGGTTATCTGTCTGGATACAGGCACAGGTGGACGAGACAGGAGCAGTGTTGGCACTGGCGATCAGGAATATTCAATAACCTGGGAGGTAATGTGTCTGATCCTTTGGGATTGGTAGAAAATTTTCTTTTATATGATGAAATATGATTTTCAGAAATCTTCATCATATTTGATTTGGGTAACTGAATGGAGGCCTGAGGCTGGGTTGCTTTAAGGGGACTGTGTTGTTGGTTTCTGGGCAATCAGTGAGGTACTAAAGAAGCTATTTTATGCTGGCTTGGTAAATTTAAGTGTAAGCAGAGTCAGGATGAGCTCTACCCTGACATCTGGTGGTGAATTATGGGGAGTGTGGAAAGGAATTTTAGGTATTTGCATTGGCACACCCACCCCACCTAGAATAGCCCACGGCAGCCTGGGATGGTTATTTTGACAGCTCTGGGATCTCCATTTTCTTTGTTGTTGGGGCAGTAGGAATAAAGTGTTGTCACCCTGATTATGTGAATGAGGAACTATGACACTGCTTTATGACAGAGATGTCTCAATATCAATTAAGTAGCACTTGCTAGACAAGGGACATGGGTGCCAAAACCCATTGAAATGAGAGAGGTTGGGGACTGGTGTGTGTACCTGATGGTATGGGCCCCTTTTGAGGGCCTGGAACACCAATTGCACATCCTCCTCTCTCCACTGTTGAAGGGTAAAGCTAATTTTGATTCTATTAGGAGTCCATCTAGAGGCTGCTGAGCTGAATTCACGTTGGGCCAATAGTGCACCAGCACCGGGGCTCCCCTACTACAAGTTGAAATCACTAAGAGCTGAAATCACTAAAAGAGCTAAGCTTACTGAGCTGAGATCACTGAGTGTGGTGTTAACTAGTGGGGGAGCCTGAAGATCTATCACTAAGCGGCTGGCAGAGTGGAGCAGTTTGCAGCACGTTGGAGCAGCCCATGGAACAGTAAGTGGAGTGGAGCAGTTTGTGGGGACGGCTGGAGTGGCTCACAGGTCGGCTGGAGGAGCGGCACAGCTGGTGTAGTGGAGCTGGTCGTGGTGAAGGCTGCAGCAGAATTCCACGGAGAGGCAGAGCAGTTGGCCCTGGCCCACGTAAGGTGCCCCTTAACACCCTGTGTGTGCCCCCCCCCCCCATTTCCACCCAGGCTGGGGGGGTAAAACTCTGCAGATAAACTTTTGAACTCTGGGGTGGCACTGACCAGAGACTTTCGGGTTGTTGGACTTTGGGGTGATTGGACTTAAGACCCTGAGGGGGAAAGGACATTGCCAAACATACTTGGAGGTGGGTTTTTGCTTATGGTTTGTGTTATAATCCTGTTTGTGGTGTGTCTCCAACGTGATGCTGCATTGTTTCCCTCCTTTATTAAAAGGATTTTGCTACACTCAGACTCCGTGCTTGCAAGTGGGGAAGTATTGCCTCCTAGAGGTGCCCAGGGGGGTGGTATGTAATTGTCCCAGGTCACTGGGTGGGGGCTCGAGCCAGTTTTGTATTGTGTTATTGAAACGGAACCCCTGGATCCTGACCCGGCCCTTGTTGCTGCCATCTCAGAGGGGCAGAAGGGTTACATAAGTATTGAATTATCCACCAGCTTTGGGGTTTGTCTGCCCCATTCTTTGCAGTTTACCCTAATTGAGTGACCTTGGCTGGCCCCCACTGGGACTCTGGCCACACCCTCAATGCCAACTGGCAAGAAGTTCATTGTTCTGTAACAGTAGCTCCTGAGCAGCCTGACAAACTCACTACACCCAACACATTGCTTTCATAGTATTTATCCAAAGATGGTCAAGTGAGGTATCTAATAACACAGAAACATTGTGAGAGATGTATGTCTGGACATGGAAGGTGGGTGAAGCTTCCGCTTGGGGAGGCAGTAGCTCTCCAGCCTGCCTCTTCTGCCTGTGGCCCACCCATACTCCACCCTTGGTCTGCCCTGGTCCCGCCTCCTGCTCCACCCAGGCCTCACCCCATCCCCATGGTCTCCCTCCTCTCTTCCCTCCCCCACCTGTTCACTCCTCCTGCCTACTCACTGCATGCACATTCCCTTCCAGTCAAATCCCTGAACACAAGCAAATGATATTTGGAAAAAAGCCTCCACTTTTCTGCAATTTCTTTCTAAAGAAAATGGAGCATGGTTTCCACTGTGTGCCAGATGGTGTTTGTGAAGACTGGACATGCAGAAGGTACCTAATTAAAAGCACTAAACTTGGGAATAAAACATGCCAGTCATGAGTGTTTTGATATACTCTGACATGCAGGCAGGCTGCAAAATGGCCTTTTCAAGTGCCCCGACCCCCTCTCATTGATCCTGGGGAACATATAATGGCAAGCAGCAGTTAAATCTAATTGAGAAATCTCTGTCCTTTCTTTACACAATAAAAAAAGGTGTCAGGCCTCACCCTCAGCTGGCATTTGCACCTTGACAGGAAGAAAATAGCTGGAATCAGACTGCAAAAGCTGCCACCTCTTTTCACTTCTTCACACAAACAAGCTTGAGTGCGTCCTGTGTTTATTGTTTCAATAGCAATAAGCACCTCAGGCAATGAATAAGAACTGCCAAGAGGAGTGGCTGCTGCTGCTAGAGATGATTCCTGGCAATAAAATAAAGGCTGGCTGCTACTTTAACAGCAATAATACCCATTCAACTCACAGATCCAATAAGGCAAAAAGTCCCACTGAGGCAGCATGGTGGTGCCATGTATCTGAACCTGACCGGCAGACCCTATATCCCCAGGGATGAAGGAACCAAATCCCCAGTCCCATTCTCAGGAGAAACTAGCCACCAGGCAAATGTAATCTCCCATCCACTGAAAAGAGTTGGGACTTATCCTACCAATGAATCATAGAATCATAGAAGATTAGGGGTGGAAGAGACCTCAGGAGCTCATCTAGTCCAACCTCCTGTTCAAAGCAGGACCAACAGCAACTAAATCAGGGGTCTCAAACTCAAATGACCACAAGGGCCACGGGAGGACTAGTACATTGGCCCGAGGGCCGCATTACTGACACCTCCCCCCTGCCGCCCTGGGCCCCACCCCCACTCCACCTCTTCCATGAGGCCCAGCCCCACCTCGCCTCTTCCCATCCCTTCCCTACCCCCATTCCAACACCTTTCCCGAAATTCTCACCCCAACTCTGGCCCTCCCTGCCCCCAGGGGGTGCAGGAGGGGTGTGGGGTGTGGCAGGGGCTCAGGGCAGGGAGTTGGGGTGTGGAGTGCAGGAGGGATGAGGGGTGCATCAGGGGGTCAGGGCAGGGGGTTGGGGTGCAGGAGGGGCGCAGCAGGGGGCTCAGGGCAGGGAGTTGGTGTGGGGTGCAGGAGGGGTGAGGAGTGCAGCCGGGGGTCGGGTGCAGGGTGTGGCAGGCGGCTCAGGAAAGGGGGTTGGGGTGCAGGAGGAGTGTGGGGTGCAGCGGAAGCTCAGGGCAGGGGGGCAGGGGGCAGGGTACAGCAGGGGGTTGGGATGCGGCGGGGGCTCAGGGCAGTGGGTTGGGGTGCAGGAGGGGTGTGGCAGGGGGTCAGGATGCAGGGTGCGGCAAGGGGCTCAGGGCAGGGGGTTCGACTGCAGGAGGGGCTTGGGGGGCAGGCTGTGGCCCATCGTGCACTGGTGGCAGGGCAGGATCCCTGCCTGCCTGCCCATCTTGCCTTCGTGCTGCTCTGGGAAGCGGCTGGAACATGGGGGAACAAGGGCACAGGGGCATGTGTTGCTGTTGCTTCAGGCACCGCCCCTAGCACCTCCCATTGGCCAGGAACAGGGAACCGCAGCCAATGGGAGCTGCTGGGCGCTGTGCCTGAAGCAACAGCAACACACACCCCTGCACCTCTCTTCTCCCACGTTCTTTCGGCTTCCCGGAGCGGCATGGGGGCAGGGCTGGCAGGCAGGGAGCCTGCCCTGCCCCCGGTGCATGTCAGGCCTGAGCCGGTCTAGGTAAATGCTGGGGGAGGGGGGGGGCTGTGAGGAGCTCACGGGCCGCAGAAAATAACTTCACGGGCCGCATGCGGCCCGTGGACCACGTGTTTGAGACCCCTGAACTAAATCATCCCAGCCAGGGCTTTGTCAAGCCAGACCTTAAAAACCTCTAAGTGTGGAGATTCCACCACCTCCCTAGTTAACCCATTCCAGTGCTTCACCACCCTCCTTATGAAATAGATTTTCCTAGTAGCCAACCTAGACTTCCCCCACTGCAACTTTAGACCACTGCTCCTTGTTCTGTCATCTGCCACCATTGAGAACAGTCTAGATCCATCCTCTTTGGAACCCCCCCGTTCAGGTAGTTGAAGGCTGCTATCAAATCCCCCCTCACTCTTCTCTTCTGCAGACTAAATAAGCCCAATTCCCTCAGCCTCTCCTCATAAGTCATGTGCCCCAGCCCCCTGATCATTTTTGTTGCCTTCCGCCATGAAAATAAGCTGCCCAGCAGGTCATGGGAATGATGCCTCTGGATCGCTAGTTGGCATTGTTTATGGTCGGAACTACAACGGTATCTGATTGTCTTCGAACCTCTGACTTTCATTCTTGATTAATGAAAACATCCTTGGTAAATGCTTTCACGTAGGTCTGCAATGCCTCCTCTTCTCCCCACCACTACATGCCTCCTCCCTCTGCCCTCTCATCTTTCTCTCCATACCCCTCTTCCCCCAGGCTCTCGCTGCTCAAACGCTTTGTCTCCCTGCCCCCAGATGAGTGCTCTCCCTGCCCATTGCAGAATTTGAACACGTAAAAAAACCTAATGGTCCCTGGCCCATTGCTTACCTGTAGGAACACTCTGAAAGGCTCTGGCCCTGGTGGAGGAGATCCATTCCTCTTGGCCATTTATTGCTCAGCCTCAGCTGCCCAGTCCTGCTTAGCTGTCACTGGCCCTGAGAACAGGATAGTATAGGGTGCCTGCTGCCATAAGTGATCCAGCCCTCCCTGAAGTACACTGACTGACTGCACACATAGCAGAAGGCTGTCTGGCCTACCTGTGTCTTTGTCTAGATTTCCCACCTCCTACTTTGAAAAGTGATGATGGGGGCAGGTCCAGTGGGGCCCTGCTCCCGCTCTTCCAGAGGTGAAAGTAATTTACAGGACTTACTGGTACTGCTCGAGTCCTGAGGGGTGTGTGGCCTCATCCGGAAGAGGCGTGGGAGCCCCAGGGCCTTTAAATCAATCTGGGGCTCCCAGCTGCAGAGGTGGCTGGGAGTCCCCAGGGCTCAGGGGCAAATTAAAAGGCCAGGGGTTCCGGCCGCCACGGAGCTATGGGCCCTTTAAATCCCCACTGCAGCTCCAAGCCCTTTAAATCCCGGCCCCAGCCCAGCTGCTGGAGCTGCAGGGAGGAATTTAAAGGGCTCTGGACTCCCTACAGCTGCGGGGAGCTCTGAGCCCTTTAAATCTCGGCCCCAGCCTGGCCACCGTATCCCTTTAAATCCCTGCCACAGAAACCAGTGCGGTCCGGCATGGCATACTGGCTCTTGCTGGTATGCCGTACCAGACTGTACCAGCTTACTTTCACCTCTGCCCTCTTCTGGCAAGTTGCTACAGCATCACATAGTGGGAGGAGAAGTTGTCCGATATAGTCCCAAATTGAAATTATCCTGTGATCCAGGAGGAGTGCCTACTGCATGAATGAAGCTTAAAGGTTTTGGAATTGTAAAAAAACTACTTGGCAAAATTGCATTTCTAAGCACTTTCCATCTGATGACCTCAAAGCACATACCCAAAAACAATGAATTTACACAAACTCCTGTAAGGCAGGCAAGTATTATTATTATCTGTGTTTTTCGGCTGGAGAAACTGAGGTACGGGCTAATTTAGTCCTCTATCCGCTGTCTTTTTAAATCAATGGAAAGACTGTCCTGGAGATCAAACCTTAAATGATGGGTCCAATGTCACACTGGAAGTCAGTGACAGAGGGGCCATTAATAAAACCCCAGATCTTCACATTTCTAGCAGTGAGGAGCACAGGTCGCTGGGTGCATTGAGGTGGGAGATCACCCTGAAGCCCCCACCTCCCGCAGTACAAGGACTCGGCAGTGAGGCTGCACCTGACCCTGACACAGTGCAAGGGCTGGGCCTGCCCCAGAAACACCCTGGGACCCTGCCCCTCTGTGCCAGCCAAACCAGGTGGGATCCAAGTGTGGGATGAGAGGTTTCTGTGTGGGACAATCTGAGTGCTGGCAACTCAGTGGGAGATTTGGATGCACAGGTGCATGTTGTGGGGTTCTGGGTGCAGGGGCAATGGGACTCTGCTGGGGAACCAATTGATGGTGGTTGGACTCAGCAGGGGGGTCTGGGTGCAGGGAGATGGGGTTTGGTGGGGGGAGTGTCTAGGTGTTGGGGGAATGGGGCTTGATAGGGTAGGGGTCCAGGTGCAGCTTGTTGGGGATCAGTGGGGTGAGGTTCGGGGTGTGGGGGGTAGGGCTTGTCAGGGTGAGGGTTCGAATGGCCTGCTTAATGGGGGAGCCCCAGCTGCTGCCTAGGGAACACTGCAAGCTGGGCTCCTGCTTCCCCCATCATCACCTTTTCTTCTTCATCCTCCTCCCCTCACTCCCACATTCCCCTCCCCTGCCCTATTCTACCGCCTTCCTTCCACTGCCTCTTTCCCCCACCCCCTTACCCAGCCCCACCACGGGCACTCAGTGCTCCACAGAAAATAGGAAGGGGAGCACCACTGGCGCTAGAACCCAGGAGGCTGTGTTCAGTTGCAGAGTCAGCAGAGCCAGAGATGCAGCCTCCAAGCTGGGCAGTTGGGAGAACCCTGCCCCCCCCCCCCGAAAAAATACTGCACATATGGTCGTCATTGTCATCCACCCCATTCCCACGCGGCTTCCCTTTGCTTCCCAGCCGTGACTGAAATTTGAGCATGTATATGTTCCATGCAGGTTCAGGGGTGGCCAAGAAGCCTATCTGCTACTCAGCCACCCCAGAACCTGCATGAACCATAATAAAGAAAAACATCTGGTAGCATGGAAGGCAGGGAGGGAAAGAAGAGCTATTGGGCGGCGCAGCTGTGGCACCTGTGTAGGAAGGTACCACACGTGTCTGGATGATATTTAAGGAGACGTGTATATTTACTGGACAAATTTTGTATAGTCTGAATCAAAGCGGGGTTGACAAGCAAGTTTTTTTGACCACAGGAAGTATGTATATTCACCTGTTTGCCTTAGTACACATGTAAAAATAAGCATTATAAGCAAGCACAATGGAAACCTGTCATGAGGATGTGAAGGCAACATGGAGCCAGTACACCAGGGGCTAAATCAGTGGGAGGGAGGTCAGTCTGACCCTGGGGACAAAACACCTTTTTATTCTTCCCTTCTACGTAGCGTATACTCAATGTGCCTCAAGTGGCACATGGCCAGGATCCATAACTGAATTTGGTCAACTGGTTGAATCATTAGCTTCCCCGGCCCGGACTGGGTACTGATAGGAAGTGTGACGTGATGAATGCAGATCCTCCATTAAGAAAGCAAAAAGGACAGTGCCTTTTGCATTCACAAAAGGGAGATCCCAGCCATGTTGGTTAGAGATGCTGGGAAATTGTTTTAGGTGTGATAAACCACTTCTCTCTCTCTCTCTATATATATAACCATTTCTGTTTCCATCATCTTTATTATCTATCTCTTAAAACTTAGCTTTTGATAATAATAAACTTATGATGTTTTCACTCTATATCTCAGGGCTGTGATGTTATACTGGAGCTGATTCTCAGTTGAGCCAAACAAGCTGGTATGTGCACTGTTCTTTTGGGAACAGCTTACTAGGTCTCTTCTGTGCAGCCTTTCTCAAACTGGGGATCTTGACTCAAAAGGGGGTCACAAGGCTATTGTAGGAGGGTTGTGAGATAAAAAAAATTGTGATAACCTTTAGATCCTTTGCATTTCATTGCAGCGCATAAATAGTTAACCCTAACACGGGGTTACCATATGTACATGACCTTGTTTTTGGTCCAAAGGGTGACATGGTATAGTATTGCCACTCTTACTTCTGAACTGCTGCTGGTGGCCAGAGAGTTGTGGCTGCTGTACCCAGTCCCTCTTCTCCCCCTTGTGGTGTCCTCTATTCGGTATCTTGAAATATGGTAACCCTATATGTACAGTAATTTGCTATCACTTTTTTGGGGGTCAGGGGATCAAGCCTGAAATATATTCAAAGGGGCTGGACACTGCAGGGGAATACTGCAAGGGGGTTCTGGGATTGACGTGCACCTATTGTTAACCTCCAAGGCAAAGTAGGGCTGGCAGAAACCTGAGGAAACTGGGTAGGTAATAGGCTGATGTTGTCAGGAGGCTGACACACCCAGTTAAGCACAAGCAAATCTTCCTCTTGCTGGAGGCAGGGAAGAACAAGGTGACTCACAGTTCTGGGCACCCAAAGAAAGCGTCACAGTCAGACTTGATTTTAAATGGAGCCAGAGATTAACTTTTCCCTAAATTCTGCATAGCAGAAAATGATATGGATCTACAGAGTTCTTAGCACAGCTTTCGAAATTCTGCACTCCATCAAGGTTTCATGCAAACATCTCTAAATTAAAAAAAAATACATGTTTTGTTAGACAGAACTGTTCTAAGTATCATAATACAGAGCTTTTAAACTGTTATTCATGGACCACTTGTGGTCCTCAGAGAGCCATCTGGTCATTTGATCATGGCTCTCCTCATATTTAGAAGTCTAAAAATGGCATTAAATACTTGCATAATGTTACTTTTCCATGTCAGCAACTGCTGTAGTTGCCAAAGGGATGTAAGTGAATGAGGAGGAAATCCACGTGATCATGAAGATGGTATTATGTGGTCCAGGAGAGTCTTGCTATTAAGATATGGTCCTCCCTATTAAAAAAAAAAGTTTGACAGCCCATCAAAAGAATGAATAGAGAATAGGTCAACTGAGTCTGCTTCTGCTCCTACTGAAGGAAATGGTAAAACTCCCATTGGTTTCTTTGGGAGTTGGATCACATCTTTTTTGAGCTAGTGGCAGAAAAAATATCAGATATTCATTAACAACATCTGTCTTTTTAACAAGTGGGATAAACACAGGATTGGAGTAGTGTCAAATCCATTATAAATACTGAAGAAATCAACTTCAATGGACAGGTCATGTCTGAAAATGGCCTATTCAGAACATGTGTTTTTTTGCACAGGAACAAGAGAAGCAAAAAAGTGCCAGTGCCAATGTTGGCTAAACAATAAAGTAAAAGAAGCAGTGAGAGACAAAAAAGCATCCTTTAAAAAGTGGAAGTTAAATCCTAGTGAGGAAAATAGAAAGGAGCATAAACTCTGGCAAATGAAGTTGTCAAGGTATTTTAAAAAGAAAGCTTTTAATTAAAAAAAAAAGGTAAATTTTATCTCTGTAAAATCAGGATGGAAAATGCTTTACAGGGTACTCAGATTCATATAGACTAGAGGGACTCCCCCCCACCCAGCCTGAGATTCAAAGTTACAGCAAACAGAGGTAAAAATCCTTCCAGCATAAAGACACATTTACAAGTTAAGAAAACAAACATAAGACTAATCTGCCTTGCCTGGCTATACTTACAATTTTGAAACATGAAAGACTGATTCAGAAAGAGTGGGAAAGTCTGGGTATACGTCTGGTCCCTCTTAGCCCCAAGAGCGAACAACGAACAAAACAAACAACACAAACAAAGACTTCCCTCCCCAAGATTTGAAAGTATCTTGTCCCCCCATTGGTCCTCTGGTCAGGTGTCAGCCAGGTTCACTGAGCTTCTTAACCTTTTACAGGTAAAAGAGACATTAAACCGTAACCATCTGTTTAGAAAGGCCAAAAAAGAATTTGAAGACCAGCTAGCCAAAGACTCAGAAAGTAATAGCAAAAGAAAAAAAAATTAAGTACATCAGAAGCGGGAAGCCAGCTAAACAACCAGTGGGGCCACTGGATGATTGAGATTCTAAAGGAGCATTCAAGGATGATAAGGCCATTGCAGAGAAACTAAATGAATTCTTTGCATCTGTCTTCACAACTGAGGACGTGAGGGAGATTCCCAAACCTCAGCCATTCTTTTTAGGTGACAAATCTGAGGAACTGTCCCAGATTGAGGTGTCATTAGAGGAGGTTTTGGAACAAATTGATAAACTAAAGAGTAATAGTCACCAGGACCAGATGGTATTCACCCAAGAGTTCTGAAGGAACTCAAATGTGAAATTGCAGAACAACTAACTGTGGTTTGTAACCTAACATTTAAATCAGCTTCTGTACCAAATGACTGGAGGATAGCTAATGTGATACCAATTTTTAAAAAGGGGTCCAGAGGTGATCCTGGAAGTTACAGGCTGGTAAACCTTATATCAGTACCAGGAAAACTGGTTGAAACTATAGTAAAGAACAAAATTCTCAGACACAGAGATGAACATAATTTGTTGGGGAAGAGTCAATATGGTTTTTGTAAAGGTAAATCATGCCTTACCAATCTACTAGAATTCTTGGATGGGGTCAACAAGCATGTGGACAAGGGAGATTCAGTGAATATGGTGTACTTAGATTTTCAGATAGCCTTTGACAGGTCCCTCACCAAAGGTTCTTAAGCAAAGTAAGCTGTCATGGAATAAGAGGAAAGGTCCTTTCATGGAACAGTCATTGGCTAAAAGATAGGAAACAAAGGGTAGGAATAAATGGTCAGGTTTCAGAAAGGGGAGATGTAAATTGTTGTGTCCCCCAGGGGTCTGTACTGGGATCAGTCCTATTCAACATATTCATAAATGATCTGGAAAAAGTGGTAAACAGTCAGGTGGCAAAATTTGCAGATGACACAAAACTACTCAAGATAGTTAAGTCCAGAGCAAACTGTAAAGAATTACAAAAGTATCTAAAAAAACATGATGACTGGGCAGCAAAATGGCAGATGAAATTCAATGTTGATAAATGTAAAGTAATGCACATTTGAAAATATAATCCCTACTGACAGGTTTCAGAGTAGCAGCCGTGTTAGTCTATATCCGCAAAAAGAACAGGAGTACTTGTGGCACCTTATAGTAACAAATTTATTTGAGCATAAGCTTTTGTGGCTACAGGTCACTTCATCGGATGCATAGACTGGAACATACAGCAAGAAGATATTTATACATACAGAGAACATGAAAAGGTGGAAGTAGCCATACCAACGGTAAGAAGCCAAACAATTGAGATGAACTATCAGCAGGAGAAAAACAGAACTTTTGAAGTGATAATCGAGATGACCTGTAGAAGGTGTGAGAATACTTAACATGGGGAAATAGATTCAAGCAGTGTAATGGCCCAACCATTCCCAGTCTCTGTTCAAACCTAAGTTACTCGTATCTAATTTGCATATTAATTCAAGTTCAGCAGTCTCTCTTTGGAGTCTGTTTTCGAAGTTTTTTTGTTGTAAAATTGCCACCTTCAAGTCTGTCACTGAGTGGTTACTGTACATATATAATGATGGGGTCTAAATTAGTTTTTAGCACTCAAAGAGATCTTGGAGTCATTGTGGATAGTTCCCTGAAAACATCTACTTAATGTACAGCAGTAGTCAAAAATGCGAACAA
Source organism: Gopherus flavomarginatus (assembly GCF_025201925.1). Lineage (NCBI taxonomy): Eukaryota > Metazoa > Chordata > Testudines > Testudinidae > Gopherus > Gopherus flavomarginatus. The sequence continues at coordinate 30,294,593 of NC_066620.1, read as the reverse complement.
AATATTGGGAATTATTAAGAAAGGGATAGATAATAAGTCAGAAAATATGACATTGCCTCTATATCAAGTCATGGTACGCCCATATCTTGAATACTGCGTGCAGATGTGGTCACTCCATCTCAAAAAAGGTATATTTGAATTGGAAAAAGTGCGGAAAAGGGCAACAAAATTATTAGGGCTATGAAATGGCTTCCATATGAGGAGAGATTAATAAGACTGGGACTTTTCAGCTTGGAAAAAGAGACGACTAAGGGGGGATATGAAAGAGGTCTATAAAAACATGACTAGTGTGGAGAGAGTAAATAAGGAAGTGTTATTTACTCCTTCTCATAACACAAGAACTAGGGGTCACCAAATGAAATTAATAGGAAGCAGGTTTAAAACAAACAAAAGGATTTATTTTTCACACAATGCAAAGTCAACCTGTGGAATACCTTGCCAGAGGATGTTGTGAAGGCCAAGATTATAACAGGGTTCAAAATAGAACTAGATAAACTCATGGAGGATAGGTCCATCAATGGCTATTAGCCAGGATGGGCAGGGATGGTGTCCCTAGCCTCTGTTTGCTAGAAGCTGGGAATGTTTTTGGAGAACATTGGGGACAACTTTCTGGTGCAAGTGCTGGGAGAACAAACTAGGGGATGTGCTCTTCTTGACCTGCTCTTCACAAACAGAGAAGACTTGGTAGAGGAAGTAGAAATGGGTGGCAACCTGGGCAGCAATGACCATGAGATAGTCAAGTTCAGGACCCTGACAAAAGGAAGAAAGGAGAGCAGCAGAATATGGACCCTGGACTTCAGAAAAGCAGACTGACTCCCTCAGGGAACTGATGGGCAGGATCCCCTGGGAGGCTAATATGAGGGGGAAAGGAGTCCAAGAGAGCTGGCTGTACTTTAAAGAAGCCTTATTGAGAGCGCAGGAACAAAGCATCCCGATGTGCAGAAAGAATTGCCCTCCTTGCTACTGGCTAACGCCGGCCTGGATTTCATATGCAGAAAAACATTTGTTGTGGCACAGGTGTGCTGTGGAGTTTTTATAGCATGTTGAGGGGGCCTCCAAAAGGAAAAGGTTGAGAACCCCTGTCCTGGATCACTATCATATGAACTCCTGGATCACTATAACAGTCATGGAGTCACAGTCAGTCCCTTCAGACCTTCCAGTCTATCTTGCTACCCAGACAAACTGGATTTAGTGATAAATGGTCACTTGCACCCCCCAAAAAAATAAAAATCCCACAATATTCAGATTGCTTCCAGTCCCAAGAGACCAGTCAGCCACTTACCTACCCTTGGGGGAATTCTGTGCCAAAAAATTAAAAATTCTGTGCACAATATTTTTAAATTCTGTATATTTTATTTGTCAAAATAACACTACATAAACAAGCCAGTTTCAATTTTTTTGATAATTTATTTCAAAATATCTGTCAGCAAGTATGTCTAACAATACAGACAAAAAAAGTCAGGAATTATTTTTGACAAATAGACTTCTTATTAGGAATATTAATATAGAACCAGAGTAATTCATTTAAACTACAATACAGAAACATAGTTCTGCACCCCCCAGAAGGAGTGCAAAGGCTTGGAGGGAGTTAGGGTAATGGAGGAGCTCAGAAAAAGGGAGGGAGCCTGGGAATGAACCTGGAGGGTTGTTGGATGTGGTTGGGAGTAGTATGGAACAGTTTCTTTGGGGGTGGATTGTTAGGGAATTGATGAGCCTCCCCCATGCAAAGCTGGCTGACCCTGAGCCTCTCCCATTCAGTCAGGCACATCTGCCACCGTTTCTGTGTGTGTCTGCACCCCTGCATACCTATATAGCCATGGAACCTGCCTCCCCATGTGGTCCTAGAGCCTCCCTAACCCGCTATCTACATGTGGCCCTGGAGGCCCACTGTCATCCCCATGTGGCCCAGAGCCCCCCTTCCAATTCAGCTCCTGGCTCAATACTGTCACCCCACTAGCCCCTGAGCCCACACCCATCTGTCCCACCACTACTCCGTCTGTAACCTCCCCAGCAGCTCTGTGTGCCCTACTGTGCCTTCTAATCTGGCTCCACTGGCAGGGTGCTGTAATGAACACAGCCAGCTGCTAGCTGTTGCAGCCAGTCAGCCAGCTGGTGGGTGAAAGGCAGAACTGCAGCACTTTGTGGGCACAATGTATGTTCTGCAGATAAAAAAAATCTGCAGTAGACATGAATTCCGTGTGTGTACAGTGGTGCAGAATTCCCCCAGGAGTAACTTCCCCGAATTATTGGTATCCTAGATCATACACCAGATTTAACACCTGTAGCCAATTTTGTAATAAACCAGCTAAAGACTTATTAACTAGGAAAAAGATATGAGAGTTATTTACAGGTTAAAGCAAGGGCAATGGATAGCTCAGTGGTTTGAGCATTGGCCTGCTAAGCCCAGGGTTGTGAGTTCAATCCTCGTAGGAACAATTTTGGGATTAGCTGTGCTTTGAGCAGGGAGTTGAACTTAGATGATCTCTTGAGGTCCCTTCCCGCTCTAATAATCTATGATTCTATGAAAACACATGAGTTGCCATCTAAATCTTAAGAGTGACAGAGTTGTAGTAAAAAAAAAAGAGGAGTACTTGTTGTAGTAATATGTCAATTCAAAGTGTCTTTCAGGACAGACCCAAGAGATAATCTCTGGTTTCAGTTTCCTTGTTACTTTGCTTTATTTCCTTATTCAGCTTCCAAGTCCACACAATGAGCCTCCTTACACACCACATGTCCAAGGTGCAATAGTACCATTAACTAATCCTTTGTATTGTGATGTTCTTGATGGGCTCATCTGATTTTGATAGTCCTTCTGGATGGCCAGGAGAGGGACGACTTCCATGCCTGGGTTCACAAGTTCCTAGCAAACATTTTCAAAGTTATAAAGCAAAACTTACATATTTTCTTATAGCACATAATACCAATATTACAAGTGAGATACATGCAGCATTACAAGCATTTCATACAATCTAAACGCTAAATACATTCTTATAAGACTAATACCTTGTGACTGTGGTTCCTTGATGGGCCACACTGAGAATATCACACTCATGGCAGACTCCAAGAAATAGGGCAGACAGTCCTATTAGGGGGAGGGATAACTCAGTGGTTTGAGCATTGGTCTGGTAAACCCAGGGTTGTGAATTGAATGCTTGAGTGGGCTGTTTAGGGATCTGGGGCAAAAATCTGTCTGGGGATTGGTCCTGCTTTGAGCAGGGGGTTGGACTAGATGACCTCCTGAGGTCCCTTCCAACCCTGATATTCTATTCTATGATCCTCAAAACTGGTGGTTTATTCTATAATTAGTTTCACCAAGCCAGTGAGAAAACAGCTTGTGTAATATCACACACTGGTTAACAAGAAGCCAAACACAGTCTGCTTTAGGCAATCCAGCCCTTGGCTCCTATCCAGACCAGGGCTGGCTCCAGGCGCCAGCTGGTGCTTGGGGCCGCAGATTCCAAGGGGTGGCATTCCATCCAAACTTTTTTTTTTCTTTTTTTACTCTTTGCCGCTTCCGCTGCCCCTGCAGGTTTTTTTCTTTTTGGTTTGTTGCTCCTGCTGCACTGTAGGGGGCAGCGGCGTGGAGGAGGGGAGCTGCTGGGAGCGGTGCCAAGTCTGCAGCAAGCCTGGCACGGCAGCCCGTGTCCTTCACTGCCTGCCTACCAGAGTGGCGCAGAGCCCTTCCAACAGGCAGCTCGGCGGGAGAGGCTGCATGGCGAGCGCCCTGCTTAAGGAAGCCCTGGCCGCCCCCCTTTTCTGCCCGCCCGCTGCTGCTAGCTGGGGTGTACATGCTGCTGCCCAGGGTCTGCAGGGCTGGGAGTCCCCCTGCACCCACACTCACATGTATTTTTTTTTCTTTTTGTTTTTCTTCCCTTCGCCGCTCCGGCCGGCCAGTTTTTTTCACGCCCACCCCCCTTCACTGCTCCGGCCGGCCGGTTTGTTTCACGCCCCCACCCCTTTGCTGCTCCGGCCGGCAGGTTTGTTTCACGCCCTCCTCCCTTTGTCACTCTGACCGGCAGGTTTGTTTCGCGCCCCTCACCTTTAGTGTTTCCGCTGGCTGGCAGGTTTGTTCCCCGCCCCCCAGGCAGTTTTTTTTTTTTGCTTGGGGCGGCAAAAAAGCCAGAGCCGGCCCTGATCCAGACAGTCAAGTCTACTATAATGAGGGGTTACTGAAAACCTGATTTACCATTCATGAGGTTTACCAATCCCAGAGAACCAGACACTTATCCTCAGGTCAATGAGTCTCAGATCTTGCCCAGTAATCATGTTGATGCGAATCCTTTAGTAACTACAACTAAACGTTTAATAATAAAAGAAAGAGTTACAAATGATTAAAAGATCAATATATATACAGAAGTGACTTCCAGTGTTCCTTGTTCAGGATCACAGCATTGATGGAATAAACAGTAACTGCTGGCTTGTAAAAGTCACTCTGAAATCATTCCAACAGGTCAGAATCCAAAGGCAGTTTAGATGTAAAGTCTGTTAGAGTCTTTCCATGCATTTTCCAGGTTATTCCAAATAAATATTTGTCTTATGACTTATACTTTCCCTGTTTAAGATTTAAGCAGACTAGAGATGGCAGGATCAAGCCTGAGGTTTCTCTTTTATAGCTCTTCTAGTAGGCTGACAAGCCTCCTAATAGAAATGGTCACAGCAGGGCCTTTCTCAATGAAGAATAGACAGTGCAGATCACCTGTGCATGATGGCTTTAAAGCCAATTTTCTATTTCCTATGCATTTACAATTAGACTAGCTACACACATTCACATAAGGCAGGGGTCCCCAATGCAGTGCCCACGGGTGCTTGCAGGGGCATCTAAATGCACCCGCATCCTAGTCAGCAGTCGAGCATTAGCCAAAATGCCGCCGAATTTCGGCGGCGACGCTTCTCGATGACGCCGCTTGCTGCTGACAAGCAGTGTCATTGAGAGGAGTCGCTACCGAATTTCTGCGGCATTTCGGCGGTGGCGCTTCTCAATGATGCCGCTTGCAGCTGACAGGCGATGTCATCGAGAGGTGTCACAGCCAAAATGCCGCAGAAATTCAGTGGCATTTCAGCAGATGCTTGACCGCCACCACGGTCCTTCGTCTGGCGCCCTCCAGACGAAAAGGTTGAGGACCACTGACATAAGGCAATTAGCCAGCCCTCCATTATAACATAGATAGTTAAGCTGAAGGCAATGTAGATCATATTAGTTTTCTGCAGTATTTTACATCTTTAATCTTAAGGTTAACCCGCACACAGTCACATACATAATTAAGACAATTAGGACATGAAAGGAAATTAAAATCTACAGATTAATCTAGTACATTGTTAAACTTCTATCCCTGATTTCACCCCGGTGACATTTCCCTGAATTTCAATTTTCACTGGTATGATGGGTGTAGTAACTAACAGTCCCATTGACACAGGTTACCCCTGTACACCTAGCCTGCATTAACTGGCTACACTTCACTAATTTACCCAAAATTAGGGTGATAGAATCATAGAATATCAGGGCTGGAAGAGATCTCAGGAGGTCATCTAGTCCAACCCCCTGCTCAAAGCAGGACCAATTCCCAACTAAACCATCACAGCCAGGGCTTTGTCAAGCCTGATCTTAAAAGCCTCTAAGGAAGGAGATTCCACCACCTCCCTAGGTAACCCATTCCAGTACTTCACCACCCTCTGAGTAAAAAAGTTTTTCCTAATTTCCAACCTAAACCTCCCCCACTGCAACATGAGACCATTACTCCTTGTTCTGTCATCAGGTACCACTGAGAACAGTCTAAATCCATCCTCTTTGGAACCCCCTTTCAGGTAGTTGAAGGCAGCTATCAAATCCCCCCTCATTCTTCTCTTCTACAGACTAAATAATCTCAGTTCCCTCAGCCTCTCTTCATAAGTCATGTGCTCCAGCCCCTAATCATTTTTGTTGCCCTCCGCTGGACTCTTTCCAATTTTTTCACATCCTTCTTGTAGTGTGGGGCCCAAAACTGGACACAGTACTCCAGATGAGGCCTCTCCAATGCCGAATAGAGGGGAATGATCACATCCCTTTTTCTGCTGGCAATGCTCCTACTTATACAGACCAAAATGCCATTAGCCTTCTTGGCAACAAAGGCACACTGTTGACTCATATCCAAGTTCTCGTCCACTTTAACCCCAGGTCCTTTTCTGCAGAACTGCTGCCTAGCTATTCGGTCCCTAGTCTGTAGCAGTGCATGGGATTCTTCCTTCCTAAGTGCAGGACTCTGCACTTATCCTTGTTGAACCTCATCCAATTTCTTTTGGCCCAATCTGCTAATTTGTCTAGGTCCCTCTGTATGCTATCCCTACCCTCCAGCGTATCTACCACTCCTTCCAGTTTAGTGTCATCTGAAAACTTGCTGAAGGTGCAGTCCACGCCATCCTCCAGATCATTAATGAAGATATTGAACAAAACCAGCCCCAGGACCAACCCTTGAGGCACTCCGCTTGATACCGTCTGCCAACTAGACATGGAGCCATTGATCACTATCCATTGAGCCCAATGATTTAGCTAGCTTTCTATCCACCTTATAGTCCATTCATCCAGCCCATACTTCTTTAATTTCCTGGCAAGAATACTGTGGGAGACCATATCAAAAGCTTTACTAACACCAAGGAATAACACGGCCACTGCTTTCCCCTCATCCACAGAGCCAGTTAGTTATTTTGTCGCCATCTGGGCCGAGTCCTCGGGGAGTGGGGTCCTCCCTCTATCATGCAGCTCCTTTATCTCCATTGAAGTGGTCTTCCACGAGACCTCTCTGAGCAGCCGGTCTTCTACCATGACCTCGTCTGGACCCAGAAACTGGTTTCAGCCCCCAGGTCTCTGGTGGCTGCCAAGGGGGCAGATCTCCTTGTGGAGCCCCTTCTATACAACCCCCAGCTCCATGTGCATATGGCAGAGTCCCCCTCAGTGTGCCAGAGGTTGGTCCTGGCAGAAGTCACCAGAGTTGGAGACCTCCTGGACTAAAACTGGGGAGACTGGCTTGATCCCCTGACGCTTGCTCGGCGCGTGGGGCTCTCTAGATCTTGTACTCTCAGGCACATACTTCAGGAGGTGAGGGCTGCTTTACTGCCCACTGCTCAAGTCTTCCTCGACCGGGTCCTGTGAGAGGGCATGCCCTGCCCACACTCCACCCCAGGTACTTTGGACCTTTTTATTGGGCCTCTGACCCATGGATCTGCCAGGCCATCCCACTCCTTTACTGTGAGCCAGGACAAGTTGTAGCTGGTTCAGTTCCAGAACGTGCCATGAAAACATTTGTACACGCTCATGCTCCACACCCTTCATGTCCTCACCCTCGCGTCCCGCCCCAACATGAAGTGACGGGACCTTCTGCCACCTCTGGAGGGTGAGGCACCCCGGTGGGCCAGCCTATATTCCACCATGGTCCTGAGGCCCACCGGGGGCATCAGCTGGTGGATCCTTCATGGAGCCGTGAGCATGGGCATGTACTTGGCACAGTTCTCTCCCCTCCTGGACACCTGCCCCTTTTGCGACATGAGGGAGACCCTGGCACACATATACCTGGAGTGTGCCAGGTTGCAGCCCCTATTCCAGCTCCTCTTGGATCTATTATTATGTTTTTGGTTGCACTTTTCCCCTCACCTGTTCACCTAAGCACTCCCCATCCGTGGCCCCACAAAGTCGCAGGACCTCCTTGTCAACCTCCTCCTAGCCCTGGCCAAAATGGCCATCTACAAAACCAGGGAAAGGAGGTTGGTCGATGGTTTCCTGAGACTGAGGGGCCTATTTCTGCTCCTCTGTCCATTCACGCATCCAGGCAGAGTTACTCTGGGTGGCGTCCACTGCCTCCCTTGATACCTTTGAGGAGCAGTGGGCACTGTCCGGGGTTCTCTGCTTGATGTCCTCATCCGGTTCCCTTCATTTAGCCCTGTCACCTCACTCCCATTCCTGTTATCTCATTAGTTGTCCGCAGCAATTATTTGGTATCACGGACCTGTGGAGGGGAGGTACTTTAGCACTTCCTGGATACCAACAGGACTACTCTGCCGTACTCAACAGGCCAGTGTCTATATCACACAAGATACAGATAAACATTTAGCAACTATTCTTTGATTCTTATCCATACAAAGTTAATGAGTTGGGGATTGATAGCTTAATTAACATTTCTTTGATACACATTGTGATAGACTCAGGCCAGCTGGGAACAGCAGAGTAGTCCTATTGGTATCCAGAAGGTGGGCAGGTGAAGCCCGCCCACTTCTAAAGGACCTCCCGCCAGCCTAAGGGGAGGATCTACAGGTCCGTGACACCAAAGTAGTACGGGGGAAAAACTAATGAAAAAACAGGATTGGGAGTGAGGTCATAGGGCTAAACGAAGAGAACCTGATGGGGACACCGAGCAGAGAACCCCAGACAACACCCACTGCTCCTCAAAAGCATCAAGGGAGCCAGTGGATGCCTCCCAGAGGAACTCTGCCCTGATGCGTGAATGGACGGAGGAGCAGAAATAGGCCCCACAGTCGCAGGAAATCCCGTCAGCCAACCTCCTCTCCCTGGTAGTTCCTATCTTTAAGAAAGGGAGAAAGAATGATCCGAGTAACTATAGGCCTGTTAGTTTGACATCTGTAGTATGTCAGGTCTTGGAAAGAATTTTGAAGGAGAAAGTAGTTAAGTACATTGAGGTCAATGGTAATTGGGACAAAGTACAACATGGTTTTACTAAAGGTAGATCGTGCCAAACCAACCTGATCTCCTTCTTTGAGAAGGTGACAGACTATTTAGACAAAGGAAATGCAGTGGACCTAATTTACCTCGATTTCAGTAAGGCATTTGACACGATTCTACATGCGGAATTATTAGTCAAATTGGAAAAGATGGGGATCAGTATGAGAATTGAAAGGTGGATAAGAAACTGGTTAAAGGGAGACTACAACGGGTCGTACTGAAGGGTGAACTGTCAGGCTGGAAGGAGGTTTCTAGTGAAGTTCCTCAAGGATCGGTTCTGGGACCAATCTTATTTAACCTTTTTATTACTGACCTTGGCACAAAAAGCGGGAATGTGCTAATAAAGTTCGCGGATGACACAAAGCTGGGGGGTATTGCTAACACGGAGAAGGACCGGGATATCATACAGGAAGATCTGGACGACCATGTAAACTGGAGTAATAGTAATAGGATGAAATTTAATAGTGAAAAGTGCAAGGTCATGCACTTAGGGATTAATAATAAGAACTTTAGATATAGATTGGGGACGCATCAGTTGGAAGCAACTGAGGAGGAGAAGGACCTTGGGGTATTGGTAGATCACAGGATGACTATGAGCCAGCAATGTGATATGGCCGTTAAAAAACCTAATGTGGTTTTAGGATGCATCAGGCGAGGTATTTCCAGCAAAGATAAGGAGGTGTTAGTACAGTTATATAAGGCGCTGGTGAGACCCCACTTGGAATACTGTGTGCAGTTCTGGTCTCCCATGTTTAAGAAGGATGAATTCAAACTGGAACAGGTTCAGAGACGGGCTACTAGGATGATCCGAGGAATGGAAAACCTGTCATATGAAAGGAGACTCAAAGAGCTTGGCTTGTTTAGTCTAGCCAAAAGAAGGCTGAGGGAGGATATGCTTGCTCCTTATAAATATATCAGAGGGATTAATATTAGGGAGGGAGATGAATTATTTAAGCTTAGTACCAATATAGTTACAAGAATGAATGGGTATAAACTGGACACGAGGAAGTTTAGACTTGAAATTAGACTAAGGTTTCTAACAATTAGAGGAGTGAAGTTCTGGAACAGCCTTCCAAGGGGAGTAGTGGGGGCAAAAGACATATCTGGCTTTAAGATTAAGCTTGATAAGTTTATGGAAGGGATGGTATGATGGGAGAGCCTAATTTTGGCAATTGATCTTTGATTATCAGCAGATAAGTATGCCCAGTGGTCTATGATGGGATGTTGGATGGGATGGGATCTGAGTTACTGCAGAGAATTCTTTTCTGAGTGCTGGCTGGTGAGTCTTGCCCACATGCTCAGGTTTAGCTGATCACCATATTTGGGGTCGAGAAGGAATTTTCCTCCAGGACAGATTGGCAGAGGCCCTGGAGGTTTTTTGCCTTCCCCTGCAGCGTGGGGCATGGGTCACTTGCTGGTCGATTCTCTGCAGCTTGAGGTCTTCAAACCACAATTTGAAGACTTCAATAACTCAGGCATAGGTTAGGGGGTTGTTATAGAACTGGATGGGTAGGGTTCTGTGGCCTGCTTTGTGCAGGGGGTTGGACTAGATGATCACATTGGTCCCTTCGGACTCTAGAATCTATGAATCTATGGTCTTGTAGATGGCTAGTTTGGCAAGGGCCAAGAGGAGGTTGACAAGGAGATCCCGTGTCTTTGTGGATGGGGAGTGCGTAGATAAACAGGTGAGGGGAAAAGTGCAACCAAAAATGCAATAAAAGGTTCAAGAGGAGCCAGAAGAGGGGCTGCAATCTGGCGCACTCTAAATAAATGTGCGTCAGGGTCTCTTTCATGTCACAAAAAGGGTAGGTGTTGGGGACAGGGGTAAACCACTCCAAGTACACTCCTGTGCTCACGGCCCCATGAAGGAGCCGCCAAATGACATCCACGGCAGGCCTTGGGACCAGGACAGAGTATAAGCTGGCCCACCGAGAGGTGGCAGGAGGTGTTGCCATTTGGTATCAGGGCGGGATGCAAGAGTGAGGTAGTGGAAAGTGTGGAGCACGAGCGTGTTATGGTGTTTCTGTGGTGCGGCCTGGAACAGAACCGGCTGCAGATCGTGCAGCTGGCTCACAGCGAAAGGGTAAGGGCGCCGACTGGGTCCACGGGGCAGGAGCCCGATAAAAATGTCCACGGGGCCTGGGCAAGGCAGAAAGCTCATCATCAGTGCCCCACTTCCTGCTCTGCCGGGGGGCCTCCGAATCCGAAGGATGTCAGGAAGCGCGAGCCTTCCACTTGCCCCGCTTCCCCTGCACTAAGGACCAGCCCTCCATGGCATCATCCGGGGACTGGCTAACAGGGGTTGGGTCGGTGGGCAAGGGCAATGGCTCAGGGACTCGGGGAGGCAGTGGTAGGACAGCAGAAGCAAGGGAGGATTCCCCCTGGGACGAGTCCTCTCCCACGTCCGGCGGTATCTCCGCCGCACCCTCCTCCACAGTGGTGGACCGAGAAGGAGGAGGAGGGGCAGCTTCGGGTGCCGGGCAGGCACGGGGACCGGCGATGACAGGGCCGGCGCCTTGCCAGGGCTCGGGGGTCCTGGAATCTCCTCCGTGCTGGGCCAAGGGGCAGTCTCTCCAGACGTGCCCCATCGCCCGGCAGAGGTAGCACCGGGCCTCCCCCGTTGAATAATGCACCCTGTAGTGGGCTCCCTGGTAGGGGACCAGAAAGGACCCCTCAAACGCCTCTCCACCACACGCCACCGGTGGCAGTTGAAGCTGCACTTGCTGGCGGAACGAGAGAACGTGATGGAGGGCGGGGTCCTTGCAGCCCAAGGGGAGAGGGCTGATGACAGAGATGGGGCGCCCCAGGGCAGAAAGGGCAGGCAGCAGGGCGGCATTGGGCAGGAAGGGAGGGACGGAGGTCAGGATTAAGCGAACCCCCAGGTCTTCCAACGGCTCCAGGGGGACGAACATGCCCCTCACCACCAGGCCCGTATCTACCGCCTCCTGGGCGGCAGCCTCTGATGCCAGGAAGAAGACCACCCTCCCATACATTTTGGAGGCTGCCACGATGGCAGTGGGCCACACCACCCTCACCAACGCCCGCACGTAGGTCTCCACGTGGGGCGAGGCGGGCACCAGGAGGCAACGGACGCCGTGCTTCCTGGTCAAGGTGGGAAAGTGGCCCCGGCCGCTGTAGATGGTAGTGAAAGCGGCGGGCGGAGGAGCAGCGGCAGGCAGGGGGGCTGCTGCCACCTGGGAGTATGCCCTGGGGAAGGGCGCAAGTGCAAGGGAGGGGGCATGGGCGCACGAGGGAAGGGACCAATCAGGGCTGGGGGAGGGGAAGGGCGAGCTGGAAATGGGATGGAGGAACCACGGGGCTAGCTGCAGGGCTAGGGTAGGACTATCAGGACCTGCAGAGCTGGTGGAGGGAGTAGCGGGGAGGGATGCCGCAGCCGGCAGTGGGGCCGCGGCAGCGGGGCAGTCTCCGCCACGGAGGGCCTGGCCTTTCTAGAGAGGCCCTTACCCTTCTTCCCACCCCGATCCTTCCCACCGGCTGGGGGGGCTCCCCCTGAATTGGAAGGGGCGAGGGACGTGGCAGCAGTGGAGGTTTCCCCAGTACTCACCGCCGCCAGTGCCCCAGCAGGGGCAGTGGTAGGTGGATCGGCAGCGGCGGACGAGGTAGTGGCTTGGGCAGTGGACACGGGGGCAGGTGGAGGAGGGACGGTTGGAGCATCGAGAGGGGTCTCCCCCCGCCGCGTCGCCCACCATAACGAGAGCGGGGAGGGGGACAAACAGAGAGGGGAGGGAAGAGAGAGGAGGCGACCACCCCTCCCCACTAGGCTGCAGGTAGGGGAAGAGGATGCCAAAAAGGGAAGGTTAAAGGGGCGTGGGGAGCAACCAAGGACCTAGGGGCAGGAGGGTGTCAGGTCACCGATTCAGAAGGGATTCTGGCTCCTCTAGTTGCACTAGGGGATATGGGGGGCCAACAGCATAGGGGAGTGCAGTGAACAAGGGCAAACTCAAATGGGGGAAGGGCACAAGTGCAAGGGAGGGGGCATGGGCGCATGAGGGAAGGGACCAATCAGGGCTGGGTGAGGGGAAGGGCAAGCTGGAAATGGGATGGAGGAACCACGGGGCTAGCTGCAGGGCTGGGGCAGGACTATCAGGACAGCAGAGGGAAACAGGTGTGGCGGACAAATGTGGCAAAGGAAAGAGGGTCAGTCCAGGGGGAGGGCGGAGGTGCTGCGCCCACGGGCACTTGTGCAAAAGTCAATGCTTAGCTGCTGCTGCTGCAGGCCCAAATGATGGAAGCAGGCGTGGTGAGCCAGGCGAGCAGCTCAGTCCCAGAGGCAGGAGTCCGAAGCAGAAGGAAAACAGCCAGCAGGGCTGGTGGAGGGGGCAACAACGGTGGTGGGGGCAAAGGGGAACACGGATGGACCGGGGGCAGGCTCCATGCCACACCCCCGGTGTCCCAACAGACACAGTCCAAACCCCCACCACAAGAGCACAGTTAGAAAAAGACTCAGTCCAGTAAAACCCCCTCCACAGAGGTCCTCATTGGTCTTCCAGCACCAGGTGGTCCTCTTCTCCTCCTCCGTCTCCTCGGGGCTCCAACAGCTCCCCAGCAACAGCCACAGTAGTCCCAGCAGCTCCAGGTTGTGGTGGTCTGGTGTCCAGGCAGGAGGAACCACGCTCAGATGGTATCCTCAGCTACAAGAGCTAGGGCCCCTCACTCCTCTTCTTCTCTGGGAAGCAGGCCTTCAGCAGCCTTCTCCTCCCCGCTCCAGGGCTGTAGATGGAGTAACAGCAGCAGTTGAGGGTGAGGGGATCAGCAGCCAGCCAACTAGAGGGTATCAGAGAATGGGGGAGGCAGAGATGGAAGTGATGGTGTCTGGCCCAGCCAAGTGAGCAGCAGGAAGAGCAGCAGCGAGGGCCCAGCAGGAACAGCAGCAGCAGTCCTCTCCCTCCTTCCCCCTACAACAGAGGAATCCTATTGGTATCCAGCGGGGGTGGGCGGGCAAAGCCCGCCCACTTCTAAAGGACCTCCCCCAAGCCTAAGGGGAGGACCCACAGGTCTGGGACACTAAGCAATTAAGTGTGACAACTAATGAAAAAACAGGATCGGGAGTGAGGTCATAGAGCTAAACGAAGGGAACCTGATGGGGACACTGAGCAGAGAACCCTGGACAATGCCCACTGCTCCTCGAAGGCATCTAGGGAGCCAGTGGACCCTGCCCAGACGAACTCTGCCCGGATGCATGAACAGACAAAGGAACGGAAATAGGCCCTACAGTTGCAGGAAATCCCATCGGCCAACCTCCTCTCCCTGGTGTTGTAGATGGGTAGTTTGGCCAGGGCTAAGAGGAGGTGATAAGGAGATCCCGCTACTTCATGGGGCCATGGATGGGGAGCGTGTAGATAAAAAGGTGAGGGGAAAAGTGCAACCAAAAATGCAATAAGATATTCAAGAGGAGCCAGAACAGGGGCTGCAACCTGACACACTCCAAATAAATGTGCACCAAGGTCTCCTTCTCACCACAGAAAGGGCAGGCGTTAGGGACCGGGGTGAACCACGCCAAGTACACGCCCAAGCTCATGGCCCCATGAAGGAGCCGCCAACTGACATCCCCGGAGGGCCTCGGGACCAGGGCAGAGTACAAGCTGGCCCACTGGGGCTTCTCACCTTCGAGAGGTGGCAGGAGGTCCTGCCATTTGGTATCGGGGCGGGACGCGAGGGTGAGTAGTGAAGGGTGTGGAGCACGAGCGTGTATAGATGTTTCCGTGGCGCAGCCTAGAACAGAACCGGCTGCAGATCGTGCAGCCGGCTGGCAGTGAAAGGGTGAAGGGGCCGATTGGGTCCACTGGGCACAGGCCCAATAAAAATGTCCACGGGGCCTGGGGTGGAGGGTGGACGGGGCGTGCCCTCTCGCAGGACCTGGTCGAGGTAAACCCGAGCAGCAGACAGTAAAGCGGTCTTCACCTCCTGAAGTACGCGCTGGGGAGTACGAGGTCTGGAGAGCCCCATGCGCTGAGCGAGCGTCAGGGGATCCAGCCAGTCTCCCCGGTCGTAGTCCAGGAGGTCTCCGACCCTGGTGACTCCCGCCGAGACCAGCCTCTGGCGCACTGTGGGGGACTCCGCCACCTGCACACGAAGCTGGGGATTGTGTAGCAGGGGCTCCGCGAGGAGGTCAACCCCCATGGTGGCCGCCACGGACCTGGTCGTTGAAAAGAGCTTCCAGGTCCGGAGGAGGTCTTGGTAGAAGACCGGCAGCCCGGAGAGGTCTCGCGGAAGACCTCTCGGATGGAGGTAAAAGAGCTGCTGGTCATATCGGAGCCCTTGGAAGCGGCGGAGGAAGGCGTGCGCCAATACGCTCCATGCCGGACTACCCGCACCAAACAGGAGCCTCTGCAGGGCCTGGAGGCAGAAGACATGGACCTGAGTGCGTAAACACTTCAGGCCCTGCCCCCCCCCTCCTCCAGGGGCAGGTGGAGGACCCATGCAGAGACCCAGTGCGTCCCTGGCCAAAAGAACTCCAGAATCGCTGTCCGGAGGTTGGCCAGGAAAAACGGGGCCGGGACCAGGGTGTTGAGCCGGTACCAGAGCATGGACAGGACCAGTTGATTAAGCACCAGTGCCCTCCCCCAAAGGGAGAGGCACCGGAGTAGTCCTGTCCATTTCCGGAGCCGCTCCGTCACCCTGCCCTGCAAATCCTGCCAGTTCTCTGGCGGAGACGGATGCGTGGCAGAAAGGTAAACGCCGAGATAGAGCAGTAGATGGCCTGAAGCGTGGGTGGGAGGGAGCTCGCCTGCCACCCGTCCCCGACCACCAGGCCAGAGCTCTTGACCCAGTTGACCCGGGCGGAGGAGGCCGCCGAGTACACAGCCTGGCAAGCCTCCACCCGCACCAAGTCGCCCGGGTCCTGGACCACGAGGAGCACATCGTCAGCGTACGCCGACAGGACCAGCCGCAGCCCCAGCTCCCGAAGCACCAACCCCGTCAACCTCTTGCGGAGGAGACAGAAGAAGGGCTCGATCGCCAGAGCGTACAGCTGGCCCGAGAGGGGGCACCCCTGCCGCACTCCCCCCCCGAAGCTGACCGGCTCGGTCAGGGTCCAGTTGAGCCTGACCAGACACTCCGCAGAAGCGTACAGCACCTGGAGAACACCCACAAACAGGGGTCCGAAGCCGAACGCTCGCAGAGTGCCCAGGAGGTACCCATGATCCATCCGGTCGAACGCCTTCTCCTGATCCAGGGACAAGAGGGCGAACGACAGACCATCCCTACACCCCAATTCCAGAAGGTCCCGGACCAGATACAAGTTATCAAAGATGGTGCGGCCCGGAACGGTGTAGGTCTGGTCTGGATGGACCACGTCCGCCAGCACGGACCCTAGCCGCATCGAGATGGCCTTCGCAACAATTTTGTAGTCCGTGCTGAGGAGCGAGACGGGACGCCAATTCCGTAAGTTGCGGAGGTTCCCCCTCTTCGGCAATAAGGCCAGCACGGCTCGCCTGCACGAGAGAGGGAGGACCCCGCTCTGCAAAGCCTCGGCCCAGACGGTGACCAGTTCTGGGCCGAGGACGTCCCAGAACACGCGGTAGAACTCTACGGTCAGCCCGTCCAAGCCCGGAGATGTATTGGTGGGCATGTGACGGAGGGCCTCCGAGAACTCGGTCAGAGTGAGAGGCAGCTCTAGCCGGTCCCGGTCGCCCGTGCTGACCGTCGGGAGCCCATCCCAGAGCACTCTGCAAGCGTTAGGATCGGTCGGATCCGGGGAGAAAAGAGTGGCGTAGAAGGCCCTGGCCCTCTGGCACATCTCCGCCGGATCCGTGAGGGGGGTGCCGTCCTCCGCCAGGAGGCAGGTGACGTGCTTCTTGGCCCCCTCCTTTTCTCCAGGGCGTAGAAGAAGCGGGAGCCGCGATCCATCTCCCGAAGGAGGTGGATGCGGGATCGAACAAAAGCACCCCGGGCCCGATGGTCTTCGAGGGCCCGGAGCTCCTCCCGCTTCTCCTGGCACGCTCCGCAGAGGGATGGATCCGCGGGGTTGACGGCCAGACGCCTCTCCAGCTCCAAGACCTCCCGCTCCAACTGCCCTATCGCCGCATCCCTCCATCGGCTGGCACCCCGATTGTAGTCACGGCAGAAGAGCCGGGCGCGCACCTTCCCCAGATCCCACCACCGCAGCGCCGAGGAAAAGGCACGCCTCTGCCCTCGCCAGGCCAGCCAGAACTCCCGGAAGGATGCCACGAAGCCCGCATCCTCCAGCAAACTATTATTAAAGTGCCAATAGGCCGGCCCCGGCCGCTCCGCGCAGAGAGAGGCCGTCACGGTGGCAAGGTGGTGATCCGAAAAGGGGGCCGGCCGAACGCTGGAGGAGTGGGCCCGTGAAAGGTGGAAACGTGACAGGTAAATACGGTCCAGCCGGGAGTGGCACGACCGATGGGCCTCCACCCGGACGAAGGTGAACGTCGAGACGTCGTCTGGGTGGTGGTCGCGCCAGACGTCCACCAGGGAGTGGCGGTCGACAATCTCCCGGAGGACGTCCGCAGCTGCCGGGCACTGCTCGGTCCCCGAGCGGTCCCGTTCCTCGAGGGTGGTGTTAAAATCCCCTACCAGGACCAGGCACTCACGAGGGTCCAGGGAGCCGAGGAAGGCGGATGCCTGCTGATAAAAACATAGCCTCTCCGGGGCCGATGTCGGGGCGTAAACGTTGACGAGATTAACCACAAGCCCCTCCATGCGGACCCGGAGGTGCAGCAGGCGACCCGGCACAGCCTCGGCGACCCCTAGCACCTCGGGCCGTAGGTCGGGGGAGAACAGGGTCGCCACTCCAGCCGCGCAGACAGAGAAGTGGCTAAAGTAGGCCCCGTCCCCCCACTCCAGCCGTCAGCTAGCTTCAGCGGCCGGATCCATATGGGTCTCCTGCAGGAAAACCACAGAGTACCCCCCCTACCGGAGGAAGGAGAGCACCTGGCTCCTGCGGAGCCCCATTCTACAGCCCCGGGTGTTTAAGGTGGCAAGGACGATAGGCGCCATGAGGAGGGCTGGGGGGGATCCTCGCCGGCAGACACGCCCACGGCCTCCGGCAGGCCACGCAGCAATCCGTGACCAACCCTGAAGGTGAGTAAAGAGTCACGGAAGACACGGACCTGCCGGTAGGCCGCGGCAGCCTGCTTCCCGGTCCTCTTACCCTCCCCTGTGAGGGCCCTTGCGGCCCGGAGGACCTGATGGAAATCCCCCCACTGCTGGAGCGCAAGATGGACTTTGTTCCAGGAGCCACGGACGTCCTCAAGGAACTCCCGCAGCTCCTCCCGCAGCGCATGGGGAGGTGGGGTCACTGATCGATGACCGTCCCCCAGTGGGGCCCCGTCACAGCCCCGTGGCCCACCGAGGCGGGTAGGCAGGGGGCAGACCCCCAACGTGGCAGCAGATGGGCCGATGCCACACGACCCGTCCCGCTCCCAGATTCAAGAAGGGGCGGTGGAAGGAGAACAGCAGCCCCCGGGGGGTCAGGAGAAGAAAAAACTTGTGAAGCCGCTCCCTACGGGGTATTCCCAGGGGCGGCACTGGCATCACAGGAGGTGGGGGGGACAAGGACAGGGCTAACGGGAGTAGGGCGCGGATCAGGGAGAGAAGTCGGGAAGGAGATAGAGGCAGGATCTGGAGCCCCTATATTTGAGCCGCCAGACGGTGGCTCCTCCTGGCCAGGCTCAGGAATCCGGAAAGTGGGAAGGGAACCCCTAACGATGCCAGGCTCAGCCACTGTGGCACGTGCGGCAGCCTCAGCATCCAGAGAGACATGTTGGTCAATGGGGTCCCCACTGAGGAAGGAGGGCGAGTCCTCCACACCCAAGAGAGACACCCCCTGAGAAGCGGGTCTCAGCAGCAGGGCACTGATCGTCGCCCCAAGGGGCTCGGCGGCCGTCAACAGAGTGCCACCCGCAGCCAGGTCGATGGAAGATTCCAGGGGACCCTCAGAGGTGGGAGCAGAAGCAGTGGTTAGGGGAAGGGAACCCGGGGACAGTGGGGCTGTGGTGAGGTTGCCCAGATCGAGGCCCACCAGCAGAGGGTCGTCCTCCCCCTGTGTGACCGGGGTCAAACCCAGGGCCTCGATCTCCACGTAGATGGGAAGGAGATCACCGGCCACCACCCCAGGGCCCTCCCCGCCAGCACCTGAAGCGATACCTACAGCGGCGCTTGCAGTGGCGTCGAGTGGGAAGGGGGCGAGAGAGGCTCTCTCGGGGGCTTCCACGGGAAGGGACCCCGGAGGAGGGGCGGTGTCACTTTCCGGTGCTGCCACGGCATCCCCAGCCGGCACCACAAACTGGGAGTCATCAGGGGGCAAGGCGGAAGACTCGACATCGGCGCCCCCCTTCCTGCTCTTCCGGGGGGCCTCCGAATCCGAAAGATGTAAGGAAACTCGAACCTTCCGCTTGCCCCATTTCCCCTGCACTAAGGACCAGCCCTCCATGGCATCATCCAGGGGCTGGCTAACAGGGGTTGGCTCGGGGGGCAAGGGCAATGGCTCAGGGACTCGGGGAGGCAGTGGTGGGACAGCAGAAACCGGGGAGGATTCCCCCTGGGACGAGCCCTCTCCCATGTCCGGCGATAGCTCCGCCACACCCTCCTCCACAGAGATGGACCGAGAAGGAGGAGGAGGGGCAGCTTCGGGTGCCAGGCAGCCAGGGGGACCGGCGATGACAGGGCCGGCGCCTTGCCGGGGCTCGGGGGTCCCGGACGCTCCTCCGTGCTGGGCCAAGGGACAGTCCCTCCGGACGTGTCCCATCGCCCGGCAGAGGTAGCACTGGGCCTCCCCCCTTGAGTAATGCACCCGGTAGTGGGCTCCCTGGTAAGGGACCAGAAAGGACCCCTCGAGCGCCTCTCCGCCACACGCCACCGGCGGCAGTTGAAGCTGCACTTGCCGGCGGAACGAGAGAACATGACGGAGGGCGGGGTCCTTGCAACCCAAGGGGAGAGGGCTGATGACAGATACGGGGCATCCCAGGGCAGAAAGGGCGGGCAGCAGGGCGGCATTGGGTAGGAAGGGAGGAACGGAGGTCAAGATTAAGCGGACCCCCAGGTCTTCCAACGGCTCCAGGGGGACAAACACGCCCCCCACAGCCAGGCCCGTCTCTACCGCCTCCTGGGCGGCGGCCTCCGATGCCAGGAAGAAGACCACCTTCTCGTACATTTTGGAGGCCGCCACAATGGCCGTGGACCCCACCACCCACGCCAAAGGTCTCCACGTGGAGCGAGGCGGGCACCAGGAGGCAACGGACGCTGTGCTTCCTAATCAAAGTGGGAAAGGGGCCCCGGCCACTGTAGATGTTGGCGGAAGCGGTGGTCGGAGGAGCAGAAGCAGGCGGAGGGGCCGCCACCACCTGAGCGTATGCCCTGGGGGCCGGGGGAGGGACACCTGCAGAGCTGGTGGAGGGAACAGCGGGGAGGGATGCCGCAGCCGGTAGCGGGGCTGCGGCAGCAGGGGCAGTCTCCGCCATGGAGGGCCTGGCCTTTTTAGCGGGCCCTTACCCTTCTTCCCACCCCGACCCTTCCCATCAGCTGGGGAGGCTCCCCTCAAATCGGAAGGGGCGAGGGACGTGGCAGCAGTGGAGGTCTCCCCAGTACTCGCCGCCGCCAGAGCCCCTGCAGGGGCGGTGGTAGGTGGATCGGCAGCGGCGGCCGCAGTAGAGGCTTGGGCAGTGGACACGGGGGCAGGTGGAGGAGGGGTGGTGGGAGCATCATGAAGGGTCTCCCCCGCCGCATCCCCCGCCATAACAAGAGCGGGGAGAGGGACGAACAGCAAGGGGAGGGGAAGGAGAGGAGGCAACCACCCCTCCCCTCTAAGCTGCAGGCAGGGGAGGAGGGCGCCAGAAGGGGAAGGCTAAAGGGGCGTGGGGAGCAACCAAGGACCTAGGGATGGGAGGGTTTCAGGGCACCGACGCAGAGGGGAGTTTTGGCTCCTCTAGTTGCACTAGGGGATCAGGGGGGACAACGGCAGAGGGAGGGTGCAGTGAACAATGGGAAACCAAATGGGGAAGAGCACAAGCGTATGGGAGGGGGCGCGGGCGCACGAGGGGAGGGACCGATCAGGGCTGGGGGAGCACAGGGTGGGGGGGAAGGGCGAGCTAGGAATGGGGCAGAGGGACCACAGGGACAGCTGCAGGGCAGGGGCAGGACTATCAGGGCCACAGAGGGAAATGGGTGGGGCAGACAAATGTGGCAAAGGGGAGGGGTCAGCCCAGGGTGTGTGTGTGTGTGGGGGGGTGCGCTCATGGGCACTTGTGCCAAAAAGTTAATGGGTGGCTGCTGCTGCTGCAGGCCCAAATGATGGAAGCGGGCGTGGTGAGCCAGGCGAGCAGCTCAGTCCCAAAGGTAGGAGGCCAAAGCAGAAGGAAAACAGCCAGTGGGGGTGGTGGAGGGGGCAACGATGGTGGTGGGGGTGAAAGGGAACATGGATGGCCCGGGGGCTGGCTCCATGCCATACCCCCAGTGTCCCAGCAGACACAGTCCTAACCCCCACCACAAGAGCACAGTTAGAAAAAGACTCAGTCCAGGAATGTCCTTTCCACAGTGGTCTTCACGTGGTCTCCAGCAGCAGGTGGTCCTCTTCTCCTTCTTCTCCTCCTCTGGGCACCAACAGCTCCCTAGCAACAGCCACTGCAGTCCCAACAGCTCCAGGTGGTGGTGGTCTGGTGTCCAAGCAGGAGGGACCCCACTCAGATGGTGGTGTCCTCAGCAACAACAACTAGGACCCCTCACTCCCCTTCTTCTCTGGGAAGCAGGCCAGCAGCCTTCCTTTCCCCCTCCCCGCCCGGGGCTGTAGGTAGAGCAACAGCAGCATTTGAGGGCTTGGGGGGGGCATGAGGGGATCAGCAGCCAGCCAACTAGAGGGTAGCAGAGAAGAGGGGAGGCAGGGATGGAAGTGGTGGTGTCTGGCCCAGCCAAGGGAGCAGCAGGAAGAGTAGTAGCAGCAGCGAGGGCCCAGTGCTCAGCAGGAACAGCAGCAGCAATCCTTTCCCTCCTTCCCTCTACAGCACAGGAATCGAAGGGAGTTCTGCTGGCCACAGAAGAAGCAGGTTTCTGTTCCCTGAGTGACCAGAGCAGGGGCTGCTCCAGGCTAATGAGAACACCTGACTCCAATTAACCTACTAAGAGTCAGGTGAGGCTGTTATGCACCTGACTCTAATTGAGGCCCCTCTGATGCTATAAAAGGGTTCACTCCAGTTACCCCAAAGGGAGCCCGAGGAGAAGAAGTGTGTGAGAGGAACTGGGAGCAAGAAGAGTGCAAGAAGCTGAGAGTGAGTAAGCATACTGCTGGAGGACTGAGAAGTACAAATGTTACCAGACATCAGGAGGAAGGTCCAATGGTGAGAACAAAGAAGGTGTTGGGAGGAAGCCATGGGGAAGTAGTGCAGGGAGTTGTAGCTGTTGTGCAACTGTACCAGGAGGCACTCTAGACAGCTACGGTCCACAGGGCCCTGGGCTGGAACCCGGAGTAGAGGGTGGGCTCAGGTTCTCCCCAAACCTCCCAACTCCTTATCAAACACAAGAAAAATTGTCCTGGACTATGGCTTCTACCAGAAGGGAAAGTATCTGGGCTGTTTCCTGACCCACAGGGTGAATCTGTGAGGTGAGCAAATCCATCAATAAGTGCCACCAAGGTAGAGGAGGAACTTTGTCACACCATATATAAGTGAATGGTCTTGGTTACAATCATAATCCCTCCTTTTAAGTTGTTATGGGTCATACACAGATTGTCTGGTCTCCAGTGTGATATACCTTGTGATGCTGCACTCCATATTTTTATAAAAATGTGTTTATAAGTGAATATGATGTGACTGGAATATGCTTTATGCAAAAGGTATCTTGTAAGGTATCATTACAAAGCTTATAATCTACTGAGTGTGGCATCCTATTTGTATGAATGTATCATTCTTGTATCTGAAACTCAGAATATAAAATATAACTCTGAGGTCCCATTGTAATTATGCCAAGTGTGGGCCATTAATGGTGGTTTTGGAATTTTGATGGCTCCCATTATCCAGGACAATTGGTTGTAAATGGCTGTGTTTACTTGTAAGACTTCCTGTATACTTGTGTGCCAGTGAGTGGGTAATGACATGATCACATGTCCTGTGAGACTTCATCTGAACTGGAATCCATCTTTAACCTGGTGGTTTTCCATTGAGAAGAAGGGGTGGGAATCAGAGAGAGACAAAAGATTCCCACTTTATGCCAAAGCTATTAAAGGAAGTGGAACAAAACAAACAGGGTCCCAGTCACGTGGAATCTCTTGCTTTTCACCTAAGATGCCTGCTGGAACTAACAAGGTCTGTACCAGGGGAAAGGATTGGGCCCAGACTAGGAAGGAGTCTATTCTATGAAAGAAGCTTACTGTAACTTACTTTGTTCTGTTATTACTTGGAACCACTTAAATCCTACTTTTTTATTCTTAATAAAATCACTTTTACCATTGAACCTAGAGTAAATGATAATACTGGGGGAGCAAGCAGCTGTGCATATCTCTCTATCAATGTTATAGAGGGTGGACAACTTGAGTTTAACCTGTATAAGCTTTATACAGAGTAAACCCGATGTATTTGGGGTTTGGATCCCATTGAGAGCTGGATGTCTGGGTGCTGGAAACAGGAGCACTTGCTAAGCTGTTTTAGTTAAGTCTGCAGCTTTGAGGGTGTGGTTCAGATCCTGGGTCTGTGTTGCAGCAGGTTTGCATGTCTGTCTCAACAAGGCAAGGTTCTGGAGGTCCAACTGGCAGAGAAAATTAGGTAGTCTCAGTGCATCAGGTAACAGTCCCAAGGGGGTCTCTGTAACCAAGCCTGTTATACCTATTTTGAGCAAAACTAACATACAGGTGAACTGGTCTGGTCTGCAGCTATGAGCTTGTTAGTTCTTAGCTAATGCCTACAGTTTTGGCAAGAGTTGCCACCTGGTTTGCCAGCATCACAAATGGATCTCTGTCGCTGCACAGCAGCTGTTGTAGAAGAGACCTGGGAGAGATGGGGAGATGCCTCGGCCTTGATCCCCTCATTCCCACTTCCAGCCCTTGAACTTGCAATCCTCCATCCATACAGAGCTCCAGAGGAGGGTCGTCTTTGTGAGAAGAAGGGCAGGGGGGAGGGAGGGAAATGATGCAGTGCAGGTGGTGCTCCTCTTTTGCATAGAGAAGAGGGGAAGATGTGGGGATGGTATTTCTCCATATGTGCTTCACCTGGATTGTTTAATTCTTCTATCATGAGAAAGAGAGAACATGCAACATGGGGCTGATCAATAGAGTACCCAGAGCTGATTCCCCCTGCAAGGCCAGTTCTGAGAGTTTCAAAGTGAAGATTGCTGCATTCTTGCAAGCTTATCTCACTGCAATACTCCCATAATAGACACACTTCCCCCCCATAATTCATAAAAGGAAACCAGACTAAGTAGTAATTTAGTAAACTTGGGTAAAAACCATGATCACATAGTCTCTGCTCTGCTCTGTGTTGTACTTCACAATTACAAGGAAGCTTGGTATTTTAGCCCTTTGTTTGCACAAAGCTACTGACATTCTTTGCTCTATTAACCAATATATCTTGGCTGTCCATAGTGTTTTTTTTCCACAAAATGATCTGTTTATTGATGGAAGAGATTAGACCCCTAAATCCTTTCCTCTCCACCACAGGGACAGGATCCAGTCCCCTGATGTACAGAAAAGAAAACAAATTGCTGAGATAATTACATAAACTAGGGACTCAGAAGCATTTTAGTCATAGTAAGTGATCTAAGAAATAGTTGATTAAGTACAGATTCTAAAGAGGTATTCCCAGTAACCCCTGTTAGTCCAGGGGAGAAGCCCTTAGAAACTCTCCAAACCTCAGGGTAGGCAATTTGGCCAGGTCCTGCTCCCACTAAAGTCAGAGAAAGGGGTTGCTATTGACTTCAGTAGGAGCAAGATTAGGCCTAGGACAGCAATTAGCTCTGATGAATCAGTATTAAAAATAGACAAACTCATTCAGGCAGTTTTACCTATATAAAAATATTTTCTATTACAGAAGGTTAATTCCTAAAGACACACCAGGATTAGGTAACAAATTAATTTGTTACTTGTATTCACAAACTCTTCCAGATGGCTTAATTCTCATAACCCACCATAATTTATTAATTGTGAAGTGAGAACACATGAATCAGCTTCATGTGCTATAAGTAGGGCATTGTCATGGCAACAAGATGCAGCATGTTTTCTACTATTTATGTATGGTTTGTTTTGTACCGAACTTTAAATTACTGCTTGAAACAACTGAAATTAGAAATGTCTTGTTTTGAACTCTTCCCCCACTTCAGTATACTTTTTTAAATCCTTAAAAATAAACATGTAAGTCTGTCAGATCTCTCCCAGAAAATGGCTAACTATATGCAGTTAATGAGACTCAGAAACAGAAGGCGTGATTCCAATTTCACAGCAATATTCTCCACTGTAACACTAATTCCATGGATTTACACCTAATTTATATTAGTGTGAGATCAGAGTCAGGCCTTCCTTGCAACTCCCGACTGGGGAGGTAGAGGGAGCGGGGGGAGGTTTTTTCTGAAAGGAATAATGCCATACTATACATCACATAATACATGTTTAGGCAATAAAATGATGATATACTTTCTTAGGCTCAGTGTGGACATATTTAAGTTAAATGATCAAACTGAATTGTAAAGGGTTTTGTTTTATTGATTTAAAACAGCTATTCTTATAAGAATTTATTTTCAGATGAAAGCTATATTCCATGCATTTTATGTACCAGTAGTTAATGATTTTCTGGGAGTCAACCTTTACTTCAGTTATTTTTAATTATTCACCCACCTCCTTACAGTGAATGATCTAAACCAGTGGTCTCCAACCGTTTTTGAATTTGAGGGCAACTCAGGATCTACTGTGGCCCCGCTCCTTCCCCAAAGCCCTGCCCCACTCACTCCATCCCTCCACCCCCATCACTTGCTCTCCTCCACCCTCACTCACTTTCACTGGGCTGGGGTGGGGGCTTGGGAGGGGGTGCAGGCTCTGGGCTGGGGCCAAGGGGTTTGCAGTGAGGGAGGAGGCTCTGGCCTGAGCCTGAGGGTTGAGGTGAAGGAGGGAGTACAGGATGCTGGGGCTGGGGCAGGGGTGCAAAAGGGGTATGGGGTGCTGGCTCTTAGAGGGGGCTCAGGGCTGGGAGTTGGGGTATGGCCTCCCACTGGGCAGCACTTACCATGGGTGGATCCCGGGTGGCAGTGCAATGAGGCTAAGGCAGGCTCCCTGGCCCCACACCGCTCCCGGAAGGGGCCAACATGCCTCTGCAGCCCCTGGGAGGGGAGGGGGGGCACGTGGCTCTGTATGCTGAACCTCTTGGCAGACACAACCCCCAAAGCTCCAATTGGCCACAGTTAGCCATTCCCAGCCAATGCGAGCTGCAGGGACAGTGCTTGCAGGCAGGAGCAGCATGCAGAGACCCCTTCCCCTCCCCTGTGGCTGGCAGGCATGCTGGCTGCTTCTGGGTCACAGCAGTGGAAGCCCTGCTACACCACCAGAGATCATGGTTGACTGGGAGAGTCCCCAGGATTGACCATGGATCTAAACATTGAGACCTGGATTTTAAAGAACTAGGGATTTTAGCTGGTTTGATATTTTTGAGTGCCCAACTTGAGGCATTGTAAAGGGGCCTGATATTCAGCAATTTCTGAAAATTAAGCTGCTTTGAGGTGTCTCAAGTTGGATGCCCAAAAAACAGACATCTAAAATCACTAGTCACTTCTGAAAACCTTTAATCTGGAGTCCAACTAGAATATTTTACCACATCCCACACATACTAAAAAAAATTCTGGCTCATAAAAATAGAGCCAATTTCTTACACTGGTGCAGCTCTGCTGAGGTGTAACTAAGACTAGAATTTAACTCATAACATATTGTACTGACTTTCTTGGCCACTGCCACTATTCCATAGAACATAAAAATTGGAAATGAAAGAAAACAATAAGGTCATCTAGTCAACCCACCTGACAGTGTGTCCTACAATATATATATATATACAAATGTTTTGTTAACGCTAATTATAATTATCTAAAATAATGGGAATTATCTTGGGAGTCTGTTGTTCAGTCTTATAGAACTCACCATCAGAATGTTTTATCTGATGTTTAATCTACCTTCCTTTCTTATTTTTGTCCTAGGACTCTCTCTTACACAGGACCCTCTTGCACCATGCTAAATAATTCCTCTCTTGATTTTGAGCCTGATTGTCCTGTCCTTTCCATGGAAAAAATCCACTTTTTGAAAACCTAGGGAGATTCCTCTCCTCTTTCAATGTAGAGGCATCTAGGCCTTCATAGAATAATAGGGTTAGAAGGGACCTCAAGAGATCATCTAGTCCAACTGCCTGCTCAAAGCAGGACCAACCTCTAAATGGTCCCCTCAAGGATTGAACTCACAATCCTGGGTTTAGCAGGCCAATAGCTCAAACCACTGAACTATCCCTCCCTCTTGATCCTTCTGCTTTGTGTTTTCTCCACCCCTTTGCAGCATGTTTAATGTACTTATATGGTCTTCTGCACAACTCTAAGAGAAGCAAGGAGTTTGTGTTGATTGAAATATCATTAATTCTGGTGCAAATTTCATAACAAAATCCCTCAGGTTAGCTAGGGTGCATACTGCATGATATATTTGCTACCTGGCTCCAATCTCTCCTGCCCCAACACTTCCCTTCCCATCCTGCACATCTCTAAATTGCATGGTAAGCTCATACAGGTCCACAGCATTTTGGAGCAAGCCTCCCAACCTTGAGTTAGTGGGGCTCAAACTTGTGCTTTAAAACTAGCAGTGTAGATAGCACTTTGGACTTGTGGCTGGGGCTCAGGATCTGAAACCTAGGGAGAGAGGAGGGCTAGCATAGGCTCAAAAGGTGGGAGGCCCATGTCACAAAGCTGTTCCTTTTCTGCCCTCTCCACACTTGTTTATCAAACATCTGTAAGTGGAGGGGAGTATTCAACCGATGGTATTTCCATCGCTTAAATATTTGTAGATGACGATCATATCCCACTTAGTTATCACTTAGACAATGAACATTGCAATCTTTATTCATCATGAGTATTTAATCAGCCATTAAATCGTTGTTGTTGTTGTTTCTGAACTCTCCCCTATGTACTTACAACTTTCTGGTAATAAGGTGCTCAGAACTGAGTACAATATTGCACATACCATCTAAGTAGTTTTGTAGATGTTTTGAAGTTGTTTGATGTTAGATAACTATACATGTGAAGCTGTTCTAAATTGGTGTGGCTCTGCTGAATTTAGTGGAGCTGTACCGATTTACACCAGATGAGGATTTGATGTATGGAATCCAAAATGCTGAAAATATCAGGGCAGGAACTCTCTTTACTAGATGTTTGTACAGCACCTAGCACAATGGGGATCCCAATCTCCACTGGAGCCCCAAGTGCTCTTTTAACACAAATACTCTACATTTTGTTGCAGTCCTGGAGGATTCCCATTTCCAAATCAGAGATTCACATACATTCATTCACCTCTAGCAGCCACTATTTTGCTTGTAGTTTTCTCTTCTACATCACATACACAGATAATTTCTATCGTCTCCCAATTATCTTCATCTCCCCCTCACCCACTTTCCTTGGTGTATTTTCCCTTTACAGCCTCTCAGAATTACTTTATCAATTCACATTGGCTTATTACTCTTTCCCTGCAATTATTTGTTATACTCACTTGTGACTTTTCTTACATAAGACTGTCTTCAGGACAGGATCTGTCTTTTTCTGCATTTGTACTGTACCCAGTACAACAGGGA
Organism: Gopherus flavomarginatus; assembly: GCF_025201925.1. Lineage (NCBI taxonomy): Eukaryota > Metazoa > Chordata > Testudines > Testudinidae > Gopherus > Gopherus flavomarginatus. The sequence goes on along the minus strand of NC_066620.1, from coordinate 30,266,129 downwards.
TGTTGGGCCCTACTGCACTGAATTAAACATTTTAATTATTAAAAAGTCAGACTATTTTATTACTCTGGTAAAAGTAATGAACAAAGTAATTTTGAACTCAAGACTCATGTCAAGGTACAGTTAATGTTCACTGACTATTACTAAACTGGTGCTGCTGAACTTCATCAAAGTTAATTAAACAGTGAAAGACATGGGCAGCCTCACGCTAAAGATGCATTCCTTAATTTCTCCATGTTGCCAGATACCCAAGGCAAGCAAGATTTGAGAGTTGTGAACTAAAAGTGTTTGGAGAAGTCAGACATCTAGAAATACTGGTCTTATTTTCAACAATTGTTTGCTCTGTCAGCCAAGAGTCAGCTATAGGCCTGAGCTGGGTCTAAATTCGGATTTCAGATAAGACACAAATGAATGTGCCAAACAATCTGAGGATAACATTAGCAAGAGCACATGTGTGATACATGAGGCTGGCTATACATTCAAAATGAGAACTTCAAAATTCCAGGGTGTTCTGATCCAGAGTTTTGGCTCAGACCATTTTAAAGAAGGACAGAACAAAGTTTGCATCCTGATCCAGATGTCCTCAAAGCATGGGGGTGTTTGGATCCAGGATTAATTGTGGTCTTTCTCTCTATTTCCAACAGACATGATGGCATCTGTAAATAGCACCTTAAACCCAGTCTACACTAAGAAATGGGACCATTGCTGTCAGTGGTTTCTGAAAAAGATTGTCATCTATGATCCCATTTCCTAACATGGACTGGGTTTAGAAGGTGCTAAGTAAAACAGACAGCTATCATCACAAGTGTCATCACATTACTGGAAATGAGCCACAATTAAAATCCTGGATCAGAATACCCCTGAATGTTGAAGTTCTAAGCTTAGGCATATAGACAGCCTGCTGTATAACTGGTTGTATTATGGTAGTGACCTGTGGCAATATCAGGGCCCCATTGTTCTAAGCATTGTTGCAAATCTAAGACTAGAGACAATTTATGCCCCAGAAAACCCACAATCTAAACAGGGAGGAGATATGTCAAAGGAAAAATATTTGATGTTAATTATACTTCCGTTTACCAAAAATGAAACTTTGAGTAGTATGTGTAAATTCAGTGATTGTGAAGAGACAGCTTAACAGCTACATTAGACTGAATCCTCTATCCACTGAACAGGAACAGAATTGCTCTGCCAGTGTGCTTCAGCCATGAAGTGGCAGACCATCTCTAGCACTAAGAAGGTAGTTTAATCTACATGCTAGGACTGTCAAATGATTAAAAAAAAATCACAATTACTTGCAAGATTTAAAAAATAATTGTGATTAATTGCACTGTTTATAATAGAATACCATTTATTTAAATATTTTTGGATGTTTCTACTTTTTCAAATATAGTGATTTCAATTACATCACAGAATACAAAGTGTACAGTGCTCACTTTACTATTTTTATTACAAATATTTGCACTTCAAAATAGAAAAATAGTATTTTTTTAATTCACTTCATTCAATCCCTTTATGGTGAAGGTGCAACTTACAAATGTAGAGTTTGTTTTTGTTTTTGAGTGCAGTTATGTAAAAAAATATGTAAAACTTTAGAACCTTCAAGTCCACTCAGTCCTACTCAGCCAATCACTAAGACAAACAAGTATGTTTACATTTTCAGGAGATAATTCCACTACTTTGCCCTCTCCCTCATATCTGCCCAGGAGGTTGTCATGGCCACAGGAAAACCCTCTGGTGGCCACATGCTGCCACAGTAGCTCCATTTGAGAAACACTGGTATGGAAGATATTACCAATCTGCTGAGTAATTCAGTCCCTCAGAATACACATCTTTCAAAGCTGTCATTGTTTTGACCACTTAAATCAATGTTCCTAACATGTCATTTCTAACATGTTGTCACTGCTTGAACTAAGCCTCATGCTCTTTAAATTCACTGTATCTGGACTGACAGATTTAATTTTAAGGCAGGTCTACACTATGGGGCTAAGTTGACCTAAGTGATGTAACTCCAGCTATGTGAATAATGTAGCTGGAGTCAATTTACCTTAGGTCGACTTATTGCAGTGTCTACACCACTCTGGATCAACAGGAGAAACTTTCCTGTCAACTTACCTTATGCATTTCATTCCTGTGGAGTACCAGAGTCTACTGGAGAGTGATTGGTGGTTGATTTAGTGGTCTTCACTAGATTTAGCAAGTTTTCACTAGACCCGCTAAATCAACCCCCAATGGATTGATTGCCACACATCAATCTTGCGGTGTGTGGAGACTAGCCTCAAATGGCTTCTTCATGAACAGAAGGTGACAAGAATCTACTTGCAAAGGATTTTTATTTAAGTGAGGCCTATTTCCTTTTTCCTTCTTTATGACGTATAAAGAAGGCCTAGAGGATTTCCTTGTCTTTTGTTTTGTTGGAGAACCACTGGGAGCCATAGGGCATGTTTGTGAGTTGGCAAGGCCTTCCTTTATTCAAAATGTTAGTTATTGACATTAAATAAGTGTTAACAAAAACAAACATCTGCCTCCTGTGGTCAGAGTGTAGTGATATATCCCAGTCACAAATGCACAGAGCACAATAGACTGCTGTGGTTTGGGACTTAGGGGCCAAGCAACAGGAACAACAGCAATGGTTAGTTCAACAAGTCATATTGATGCAGCCCCAGGGATCTCTGGAAGCTTCTCCATCAGGGGGCCTAGGCCCAAGACCAGGCGACCCCTGGTACCCATGAAGCTCACAAAGATGGGCCCTCAGGATGACCCAAGGCTTTTTTGACAACATTTTAGCAGGTGATAGCTTTCCAATGGCCCTGTGACCAGTGGGCCATCCTACTGTCACCCTACCTGACAGGGCCAGCACAGGCCACATACCATCTTGGACTACCTCATCACCGAGGAGACCTTTTGCCAGAAGTTCTGGGGGGAGAGGTCCCCTCCAGGGGCCCAACTCTAGGTTGTTGCCCAGAAACTATGGGACCTGTGTTGGAGGTGGCTAAAGCCAGAAGGGTGGATGGGAGTAGAGGTGGCTGAACTCACCCTGGTGGAGAAGTTTGCCCAAATCCTCCTGAAAGAGGGTAGACTGAGTGCTCAGCCATCAACCAAAGTCACTTACCAATACATGTGATTGATGGAAAACTATCTGGCAGCTGAGATAGCTCTAACTATTGCTTGACTCCAGAGGGACCCCTCAACAGAAAGGGGCAGGGCTGTCCTTAGGATTTATGGTGCCCTAGGCAGGATTATCAAACTGGTGCCCCTGAGCCTGTCTTGCTCTTAGCAACACAAACATAAGCTTACATTATTGGAAAACTTGCCACATGCATGTTGTTAAAACCAGTTTAACTTAATTAAGCACACTGTAATGCTGATGGACTAGCACTAAAGAAGCAGCACTATAGAAAAAAATCCTGATTTAACAGAATGATGCAAATATAAATTTTTTTAATTTGCCAACATTTTATTGGAAATTTCTATGAAGAGATATTGAAACAAGGATTTGTTTTTAATTAAAAGCAATCTTTCTGGCTTTTTTTGCTGCAAAATCAGTAAGAATGTCATTGTATGACAAAGACAAAGTGATGTCTTGTTTGACTGCAAGAATAGCAAGACCAGTCAAGTGTTTCTGACTCCATGTAGAGCGAAGATAATTTTTAATGAGCTTTAGTTTTGAGAAACTCCATTCTCCTGATGCTACTGTTACAGGAATTGCTACTCGTATTCAACTGACAATGTACACATTAGGATATATGTCAACAAGTTTGCTGGTATGAATAAACTGTACAATGTCCATTATTGATTTTGCATGTGGCAACATTGAGGACCGTGTACTCAATTCTTCATACAGTTCAAGTCCAAGTGCATTTAAATCAAAACAATCACCATGCTTCAGGAGGCTCTCTAGGTCAGGGGTCCCCAACATGGTGCCTGCAGGTGCCATGGTGCCCACAGGGGCCTCTCAGTGCACCTGCATACTGGCCGGCGGACAAGCATCCGCTGAAATGCCACTGAAATTTGGTGGCATTTTGGCAGCGACGCCTCTGGATGACGCCGCTTGCCGCCGATGAGCAACGTTATGCAGAGGCGTCGCCGCTGAAATGCCACCGAATTTCGGTGGATGCTCGTCCACTGCCACGGTCCTTTGTCTGGTGACTGCCAGATGGGAGAGGTTGGGGACCACTGCTCTAAGTTCTTGCACTTTGTCATTAGTTGCTCTTGTTTTCCTATTTCGTTGAATTTAGTTCTGCTCAGCCCACCTACCAGCTGAGTGAATGGGCCGACAGCGGGTTGAGCGGCTCAGCGAGGGTATCAGCTGCTGGCCTGCTCAGCCGGTTGCCAGCCTGGGGTTCCTTGGGGGTCCCCAGGCCAGCAGTGGGTGCTGAGTGGGGCCAGTGGCCGTGACCCCAGGTGGCAATGGGGCAGCAGCCGGAATCCCAGAGCAGTGGTGGGCTGAGCTGCTCAGCCCACCGCTGCATGCCATCAAAAATCAGCTCGCGTGCCACCTTTGGCAAATGTGCCGTAGGTTGCTGACCTCCGCTCTATACATTAGTAAGGAGATGAGCATATTACAGTAATTGGAGGACTCTATTTAGCAGTAACAAGGCTATAGGGAAGTCAGTCAACATTTTTTTGTTTCTCTGATGAAAACTGGCCTACTCCCTTCCCCATACCAAATTTGTCACAAATAATTGTCAACAACTTGTTTTTGGCTAAGATTTTTTAAAAAAAAATTGACATTGAATTCAGGATTGTTAGCATTTTTGGTGAACAAATCTGTTAAATGGCAACGCAGTACTGCTTTCAAGCTTGACTCACCCACCAGCCTGCTGGTCCAACAGCTGCAGTAGAGGAAGAGAGGTGGAAAACTGCAGGACCCCAAAATCCACCTCTTGGGGTGCAGAGTGGCAACAGCAGCAGCAAACCCTCAGGTCTGATCACATGCCAATGGGCACCATTGCCAGCCCAACAGACCCTGGTGAAGTTAGCACAGCATCTGATCTCAGGGACAGGGCACCCATGGAGTCACAGCTGCTCATCCTGCCCTGTGCAGCTCCCCCAGATGAGATGGATCACTGCCAGCCCAGGGGAGAGATGTGCTCCCCAGCTAGGGTGACCAGATCCAGATGTCCTGATTTTATAGGGCCAGTCACGATATTTGGGGCCGTGTCTTATATAGGTACCAATTACCCGCTACCTAGGGTGACCAGACAGCAAAGGTAAAAAAGTGGGATGGGGGTGAGGGGGAATAGGAACCTATATAAGAGACCCAAAAATCAGGTTTGTCCCTATAAAATCAGGACTTCTGGTCACCCTGCAGGTGAGTTCCTTTCCAGAGACCCCAGCAGCCAATCCCCTCCCTCAGACTGCTGCATTCATCTCTCTCTAGGACCTAGCAGCCCTGCTCTTACATGCTCCACTGCTTCCCATCTGTCCAGGCTCCCAGCAGAGCGGTGCCCCTAGACCTAGTGGTGCCCTAGGCGGCTGCCTGTTCTGCCTATGGCTAAGGACCGCACTGGAAAGGAGAAGCCAGCCAAGGGAGACAAACTAGACAGGGTGCTCCCCAAGGTCCCAACTTATCAGGGACCCAGCTAGCCCTCTAGTCCAGGGCTGGGAGCCCAGGAGAAGCCCTAGGCTCTCCAATCTTGGCCCAAACATAAAACTTGGGAGCCCCAAGGATCTTCCCTACCCAAAAGCCAGGAAGGACAAGAGGACCAACCAGGTTGCCAGGTGTCCAGTTTTCAACCAAACATCTGGCTGAAAAGGGACCCTCCCCAGCCTGGTGAAAAGGAGTGAGTGAGGGTGTGAGAGAGCAAGTGGCGGAGGGAGAGAGGGAGCAGGCGCTGCCTCAGAGAAGGGGCAGGTCAAGGATGTTCAGTTTTGTTTGGTTAGAAAGTTGGCAACCCTAAGACAGGCCAAGCACCTGGGGGAAGACATCCCCAGAAGCCCAGCTCCCAATCAGCAGTTCTGGGACTGACCATGGGGGGCCTGTTTCTTTTGTGGGTATCAGGGCCACCATTATCAGGAGTGCCCCTATATGGAGTGCTGCTATGGGCAAGAATGGACGACAGAGCCATCCTCGGAAGCGCACCTCAGCAAAAGCAACAGTTCCTGTTCAAATAAATGGGACCAATGTAATAGGCCTAGTATATTCTGGGTGTAGGCAAACTCTGGTCCAGGACGGCTTGTTCCCCAACCCTGAAGCCTCTGGAGAAACCATCTTCCTGCAGTGCATTCATGGGGACATTAAACTCTATCCTGTGCCTGGGTAGAGGTCACCATAGGGGATTTCCCAAAGATCCTCATAGAAGGGCTAGCTCCAGCCCTAGCCTACCTCATTATCTTGGATCAGGATTGGGAGCACTTTTCCAACATATTGAGGGGATGTAGACATGCTCCTGGAACCCAGAGGAAGTGTCTGAGGGAACCAGGGCAGGCAAGGAACTCTGGCTCATGACACTGGCTGGAGTAGGCAAGAAACAAGACCCCAAGGTGGGGTGTGTGACACTGCACCCCATATTCTTCACAGTGATATTATATGATTATGGCATACTTCTGATGTATTTTATGCAAGATAAGTCATGTGAGAAAGCATTGGAAAAATTATGATTTACTGAATATGATTATCCTATTTGTATGCCTGTATCATTTTTGTATCAGTATTACAAATATGTTTACACCTAGGGAACATCCACTAGGCAAAAGACTGTCAGTCTAGATGGCTGGCTGGGGAGGGATAATTCAAGTTAAAGAACCATTAGGAAGAACAAAGGGTCTTAGGAGAAGTTAATCTCCCACTGGGAAGCCTTTCTGAGGCCACCGTAAACAGCCTCTGATTCATGGCTGCTTTGACACTACAGGGTCATGTGAACAGGTCACGTGGTATTGGACTCCCTCTTGGAATACCAGTGTTTTTCCACTGACTGGCGTGGGAACCAAGCTTTGAGACAGATTCCCACCATATGCAAAAGTTATTTAAGACAGGTGAGTGATATCATCAAGGTTCTTCACTGATTTTTTCCCATCCAAAGAGTCTCTTGGAAACACCTGAGGAACAAGGACTGAACTGGGGAGAAGTGCTGGACCCAGCTAAAGCAAATTTTAGCCTGTGAAAGGAACACCTGTAAGCAAGTGCAGGTGGCCCCTTAAGAATCTCTTCAGCCTGCTTGAATCATCATTTAGGGTGAGAATTTGCTACTCATATCCCATCTCTTTAGTATATTAAGCTTAGGTTGTGTGTTTTGTTTGTTTGCTAGGTAATCTGCTTTGATCTGTTTTCTATCCCTTATAATCACTTCAAATCTATCTTGTGTAGTTAATAAACTTATTTTTGCTTTGTCAAAATACAGTGTGTGGGAGTCATAACTTGGGGCAGAAAGCAAATTTTATGAGCTTATGCTGTACAGATCTCTGTGCAGCACAAGATGGTTTAATTTTGGGTTTACATTCCAGAGGGTGGTGTGCAGTTGGGCAGTTCCTTAGCTGTAACCTCCCCATGCAGAGCTGATCACAGCATCTGTATGTACTGCAGCTGGGTGTGTCCCTACCTGTATTTGTGCTGGAGCCTGGGAGACTACTTGGTTGGCTGGTCACAGCAGTACAGTGTAAGGGAACACAGGATGGTTGGTCAGGGAGGCTCAGTGATTCCCCAGTTCCAGGTGGCACCCAAGGAAAAATCTGTCACAGGGGTTCCAGCCAAAAGCAAGTGTTGCCAGAAAGTCCTCCTAATGAGAAGACATTACAAACCCTGCTCCAGGAAGAGGATTTAATGACCCAAGAGACAGATTTTTTGTGAAGGTCCAGAGGGAGGATGAGACCTTGAATGGTGCACATGAACAACTCCCAGTGGTTAATGGCAAGGTTGCAGAACCCAATTGGGCTGTGCAGTACTCCTACTTTGAGCTCCAGGAGGAATGACTATATTGGGTGGAAAAAGACCATTTGATGGGGGGAAATGTGGTCACAACTCCTCATCCCTCAGCCACATTGACCAGAAATCATGCAACTGGTCCATGCTGTCCCCTCTGCAGGCCACCTTGGACAGGAAAAAACTCTGCGGAGATCTTAGACCACTTCTTCTGCCTGGTGTACATCAAGAAGTTAACTTCTGCAACTCCTGCCGTGAATGCCAGCTAGTTGAGTCCAAAGGTGAGGTGAAAGCTCCCCTCATCCCTCTCCTGGTTATAGATATCGCCTTTGAATGAATTGATATAGACTTTAAGGTCAGAAGGGACCATTACGATCATCTAGTCTGACCTCCTGCACAATGCAGGCCATAGAATCTCACCCACTCACTCTTGTAACAAACCTCTAACCTATGTCTGAGTTGTTGAAGTCCTCAAATCTTGGTTTAAAGACTTCAAGGTGCAGAGAATCCTCCAGCAAGTGACCCAGGCCCCACGCTGCAGAGGAAGGTGAAAAACCTCCATGGCCTCTGCCAATCTGCCCTGGAGGAAAATTGCTTCCTGACCCCCAATATGGCGATCAGTTAAACCCTGAGCATGTGGGCAAGACTCACAAGCCAGCACCCAAGAAAGAATTCTCTGTAGTAACTCAAATCCCACCCCATATAACATCCCATCACAGACCATTGGACATATTTACCTGCTAATAATCAAAGATGAATTAATTGCCAAAATTAGACTATCCCATCACACCATTCCCTCCATAAACTTATCAAGCTTAGTCATGAAGCCAGATATGTCTTTTGCCCCCACTACTCCCCTTGGAAAGATATTCCAGAACTTCACTCCTCTAATGGTTAGAAACCTTTGTCTAATTTCAAGTCTAAACTTCCTGGTGTCCAGTTTATATCATTTGTTCTTGTGTCCACATTGGTACTAAGCTTAAATAATTCCTCTCCCTCCTTGATATTTATCCCACTGATATATTTATAAAGAGCAATCATATCTCCCCTCAGCCTTCTTTTGGTTAGGCTAAACAGCCAAGCTCTTTGAGTCTTCTTTCATAAGGCAGGTTTTCCATTCCTCGGATCATCCTAATAGCCCTTCTCTGTACCTGTTCCAGTTTGAATTCATATAGACCTTGTCAACCCTCTGGAAAAAAGTGCCACCAGATACAAACACCTGTTGGTGATAGTCAATTATGCTACTCACTATTCTGAGGCAATCCCACTATGTAACACCAATGCAAAGATTATTGCCACTGAACTATTGAAAGTCTTCGCTTGAGTAGGAGTTCCCAAGGAGATTCTCACTGACCAAGGCATGAACTTCACATCCCGCTTGATGAAACAGGTCTGTGATCTTCTGAAAATAAAGAGCTTCTGTACCTTAGTTTATTATCCACAAATGGATGGCCTGCTTGAAAGATTCAATCAAACCCTGAAACAGATATTGAAAAGGTTTTTACTAGAAGAGCTTTTTAATTGGGATCAACTGATCCCCTCTCCACTCCTGTTTGCCATTCGGGAAGTCCCACAATCCTCTACTGGGTTCTCTCCATTCTAGCTCTTGTATGAGAGATGGGCCAGGGGAACCTGGTCTGGGAGATGTAGGAAGGGAAAAACTCCAAGAACTCAGAATATCCTACAATCTGTGTTGAGACTCAGGGGGAAACTTGAGACTGTGGGATTTTTGGGTAAAGAAACCCTCCTCACCACCCAACAGATCCAAGAACGCTCCTATAATAAAGGAGCACAGGTACACACTTTCAGGCCAGGCAACTGAGTCCTCCTTCTACTCCCGAGTATAGAGTCTAAACTACTGGCCAAGTGACAGGGGCCCTACAAAACTGTGCACCAAGTCGGGCCAGTCGATTATGAGGTTAGACTTGGGTAGGCTTCCATTTGTTGGGCTATCATATCAACCTCATGAAGGTGTGGAAAGACTGAGAAAGCCCCATACCTCCCTGAACCAGACCTGGGCCCCAAATGCCTTATGCCTTGTCCTCAGAGGTTATACAGGTGGGGGAACAACCTCATCCTGAACAAAAGGCCCAGCTGCAGAGCCTAGTGAAAGCATTCCCTACAGTGTTTTCCTCCAACCAGGAAGGACCCACCTCACGCACCACCACATCCAGACCTAACCTGGACAGATTGTCCAGGAAAACCACCAGCCACTTCCCTACAAAGTACATGAGGCAGTAAAACAGAAAGTCTATGTTGGAGCTTGGAGTCACTGAGGAATCCCACAGTGAGTGGCAAAGCCCTGTCATATAAGTCCCAGTGCTGGGTGGCACTATCCAGTTTTGCACCGATTTCAATGTGATCTCCAAATTTGACTACTACCCCATGCTCTGTGTAGATGAACTACTAGACCATCTGGGCAAGGCTCAGTATATCACATTAGACTTAACAAAGGGGTATTGGCAAATCCCACTCACACTAGAATTGCAAGAAAAAAGCCACCTTTGCCACTCCATTTGGCCTCCACCAGCTTAGAACTATGCCCTTTGGACTCCAAGGAGCACCCACGATGTTCCAGTACTTTATGGACCAGGTTTTGAACTTGTAAGCCACAGCCTATTTAGATGATGTAGTCATCTACAGTTGAACCTGGGAAGAACATCTGGCCCAAGCAGCGGCCATGCTTCGCTCCCTGGAGCAGGCTGAACTACCAGCAAACCCTGAAAAATGTAAAACAGGAAAAGAAGAAACCACCTATGTGGGATACATTTTTGGGGGAAGGCCAGATACAGCCCCTTATATAGTTCAGGCCCTCAAGGACACCCTGTGCCCTACCACAAAGAAACAGATCAGGAGTTTTCTGGGACTTGCTGGCTCTTACCACTGGTTTGTACCGAGGCTCTCAACAATTGCAGCCCCTCTGACAGATCTGGTTACAAACAACAGCCTCAAGAAAGTACTCTGGTCTGAGGCCTGTGAAAAGATCTTTCAAAGATCTGTACAGAACTGGTCCTATTCAGTCCAGGCTTCTCCAAAGAATTCATTTTGCAGACGGATGCTTCTGATGTGGGACTGGGTGCTGTTTTATCTCAGGAAATTAAGGGGGAGGAACACTCTGTGTTTTACTTGAGCTGCAAATTGTTCCTACGAGAATGGGCCCACTCTGTCAGAGAGATGGAGAGCCTAGCAGCAAAATAGGTCATAGATTCACTCCGATTCTATCTCCTGGGAAACCCATTCAAACTCTTCACCAGACGTGCCCCATTAAGATGGCTAAATACCATAAAGGACACAAACACCCACCTGATGCACTGGTACATGTCTCTCCAGCCCTACGTGTTCCAAATTCAGCACTGAGCCGTGAAAGCCCACCAGAACTCTGACTTCTTTTCCAGAGAATGAGGGGAGCAATTGCATGGCCCCAGCTTCTCTGGTTCCATCTTGAGGGGGAGGGTGTGTGATGGGGCGTACAGTCCACTTTGGGCAACAAGGGGTTAAAGGATTATTTTGGGCTCAGCCAGCCCCACCCCACCACACCTGCAGCAAATTCTTCATTTATTGGAGGAATTAAAAGGCAGGGAATTAGCTAATTTGGGTGGCAGAGCTGGAGGTTAGCAGACCTACAGCTCCAGCAGTACAGAGTAGGGTGACTAGGTGTCCATTTTTTGATTGGAATGCCCAGTCGAAAATGGACCCTGGTGGCTCCAGTCAGCACCACCGACCAGGCCATTAAAAGTCCGGTCAGCAGTGCTGCAGAACTAAGGCATGCTAGTCCCTATCTGTCCTGGATCTGTGCTGTGCCCCAGGAGCAGCCAGCAGGTCTGGCTCCTAGGTAGGGGGGCCATGGGACTCTGCATGCTGCCCCCACCAGAGCACCAGCTCCACACTCTCATTGGCCGGGAACCAGAGCCAATGGGAGCTGTGGGGGCAGTGCCTGTGGACAAGAGTACCACCGCGTCCAGTACAGCTTGCCATGCCTCTGCCAAGGAGCCGGACCTGCTGGCCACTTCCAGGGCATAGCACAGAGTCAGGAAGCCTGCCTTAGCCCCCCGCTGCACCTCTGACTGGGAACCAACAGAAATAAGCCCATGCGCCAACCCCATGCCCCAGCCCTGAGCCCCCCGAAACCCAGACCTCCCTCCTGCACCCCAAACCCCTCATCCCTGGCCCCACCCCAGAGTCTGAACCCCCAGATGGACACATCATACCCCCTGCTTCCCAACCTCCTGCCCCAGCCCAGAACCCCCTCCCACACCCTGAACCCCTCTGCCCCACCCCCTGTCTGGAGCCCCCTGCTGCACCCTAAACCCCTCATCCATGGCCCCACCCCAGATCCCACACCCCCAGGCAGAGCCTTCAGCTCCCCTGCACCCCATCCCTAGCCCAGAGCCCCCTCTTGCACCCTGAATCCCTCATTTCTGGCCCCACCCTAGAGCCCGCTCCCCCAGTTAGAGCCCTCACCCCCTCCTGCACTCCAGCCCAGTGAAAGTGAGTGAGGGTGTGGGAGAGTGAGCCACCGAGGGAGGGGGAATTTAGTCAGTAGGGGGAAGGACCTCAGGGAAGGGATGGGGCAGGAGGTGTGACCTTGGGGAAGGGGCAGGGCTAGGGCGTTTGGTTTTGTGCAATTAGAAAGTTGGCAGCCCTAGTGCAGAGCAGAAGGAAGTCTAAAGGCTCTCATATAGCTGCCCAAAAGGGCCCTCCCTGAGACAACCAGAGAGGGAAGTATCCTCTGGACCTTGGAAACTCCCTCTTACTACTTTTGGTTTGAATTTCCCCACCAGGGGAAGGCCTTGGACTAAGCTGACACCGACAGGGAGATGGGACACAAGAGAAAGAGGCCCAGGGAGGACAGCCTTAAGCAGCCTTGGTTGCCAGACTACTGTTGGCTCAAAGGGCCTGGGTCAGAGCCCAGTGGAGTGGGAGGGCCTGGGCTCCCCTTCCCACAACCCCCTTAGCAGTCAGGTCTTGTGGCCATGACCACTAGGCCAGGGTCTCCAACTAGACCCCGAGTGAGGACCATTACAAGGGGCCACACTTAGATTGCTCAGGGCAAATTACAAAGAGTAGGGGCAGACGATCCCCAACACAGGTGGTTATTCTAATAATTAGATTCACCAAGCCAACAACAAAACAGTTTCTACAATACCCTTATTGGTTATCCAGAAGCCAAAAAAACACAGCTCCCATAAAGCAATCCAGCCTTGGGCTCCCACCTAGACAGCCAAGTCAAATATGATGAGGATTACTGAAAATCTTGTTAATCATATATAAAGTTCTACCAAGACCAAAGGATCAGACACATTACCCACCAGGTCAATGACTATTTCAGATCTTACCCAAATACATGCATACAGCCAATTCTTATTAACTAAACTTAGATTTATTAAAGAAGAAAAGAGTATTGGTTAAAAGATTATACATACAAATATGAATAAAGTTTGTATGTCATTTTCATAGTAGCGATAGTGAGCTGCTGAGTTACAAAAAGCTGCTTCCAGAATCAATTCATCACGCTCTGGTCCAGATATGCAGTCCATATACAGTTTGTTTTAATTCTTCCATAAGAAGTAACAGAGTAATCCAGACTGGACCTGGAGACCTGAGTCTTGTGATTCAAGCTTCCCCTGACCAAGCTTAAGCAGATCTGAAACAACAGGATCAGGTCCTTAGAGTTCTTTTATAAATCTCTGGCAGACTATCAATAGCCTCTTGACAGCAGATATTGCTTGGGTAAAGCATTGTGACTTTGAAGTAAAACCTCCTATTCCCTATGTATTCAGGCAATTAGTTGGATTCATCAGCATAAGGTAATTTCCTATGTATTCAGGCAATTAGTTGGATTCATCAGCATAAGGTAATTATCCATTAAGCCATTCATAGACAGTTTACTACAAACTTCAAAGAGAAATATTGACAATTATAGTATTACTCCCAAGTTCCATCTTAATGTTAATATCCCCTTTGGATCTCTGAATCAATAGACTATAGCAACAGACAGAAACTGTGAGGTTACATTGTTAATCTCTAACAAAATATAGGCAAACACAGACCAATAAAATCATTATCTTCTTCCAATTCTTTAACAATGCAGGTCTACATTTCAAAGCACTAGTCTATCTAACATGGCTTTGCTAGCTATTTATAAGGAACAGCCCTAACTGCCATTCACAAACTTTTCTAATATGTCTTTAAAGATTGAATTTGGGTCCTTTAATCTGCTGGTTGCTTAACCCTTTTTGGCTCAGTGTCACACTTGGATAATGGTGTGGAGAGTATTCTTACAAAATTTACTAATGACACCTACCTGGGATGGATTGCAAGCAGTTTGGAGGATGGGAATAGAAATCAAGGTAGGTGGAAAATGAAAAAGGAAGAAAACAAATTTTCTAGATTCCTAATTTCTATACAGAATTCTAAATGTTCTTAAGTATAAGCATTTAGACTAGATATTCTTATAGCAAAGGGCAAAGACCCAAGAAGATGCCACACTCTGACCAAATGGTTTAGATCATCAAATTGACCTTTTGGGGACCTTGGATCTCTAGTAGTCTTCCTGTCTTGATTATTTTAATTTTCATAAAATTTAGCTCACAGAAGTTGGAGATGGGCAATAATGGGTGGGATAAAGGGGAAGAGGAAGAGCTATTAGGTTAAATAGTCCCAATTACTAGTACTGGATGATTCCCTACTGCAGTGATCCTCAGATCAGTGCGTGGATTACCCTGGTATACATAACCTGTTCTGGTGACTTATAGAGTGAAATATTTTGAGCTCCAAACTGTGCAGGATTGGATTTTTTGAGAGAGGGCCCATAAAACAATTTATCTGCTCTGAAGTGGTCTGCAGGAAAAAAACATTTTGCTTTGCCTTTAATGACCTCTATCTACTATTTATGAAACAGAAAAAGTCTGTAAAGACTTTTGCTCATGTGACCCCTCACAGAAAAACCCATGGCAGGGGCCTTGAGGGAGTGGAGATAATAGGGAGGAAGGTTTCAAGGTTCACTAATTCCTTCAGTCAGTACTATTTAATATTTTCATTAATTACATGGATAATGGAGTGGAAAATCATCAAATTGTGGAATTCAATGAATGGCTACGCAGGTGGTGTCGGAGAGAAGGCTTTGGATTCTCTGACCATGGGATGGTGTTCCAAGAAGGAGGATTGCTAGGCAGAGACGGGCTCCACCTAACGAAGAGAGGGAAGAGCATCTTCCCAAGCAGGCTGGCTAATCTAGTGAGGAGGGCTTTAAACCAGGTTCACCAAGGAAAGAAGGCTAAAGCCCTGAGGTATGGGGGGAAAATGGGATACCAGGAGGAAATACGAGCAGGAGAGCACAAGAGGGGAGGACTCCTGCCTCAAACTGAGAAATCAGGACAAGCAGCAAATTATCTTAAGTGCTGTGACAAAGTTCCTCCTCTACCTTGATGAGTCCTGTGCTTATTGGCAGATTTGCTCGCCTCCCTTTGGGTCGGGAAACAGCCCAGAGACCTTCCTCTCTGGTAGAAGCCACAGTCTAGGTCAATTCCTCCTGTGTTTGATAAGGAGTTGGGAGGTTTGGGGAGAACCTGGGCTCACCCTCTACTCTGGGTTCCAGCCCAGGGCTCTGTGGACTGCAGCTGTCTAGATTGCCCGCTGGTATAGTTGCACGACAGCTATAACTCCCTGGGCTACTTCCCCAAGGCCTCCTCCCAACACCTTCTTTGTCCTCACCACTGGACCTTCCTCCTGATGTCTGATAAAGCTTGTACTTCTCAGTCATCCAGCAGTATGCCTACTCATGTTCAGCTTCTTGCACGCCTCTTGCTGCCAGTTCCTTGCATGCACTTCCTCTCCTGTGGCTCCCTTTGGCCTGACTGGAGTGAGCCCTTTTATAGCATCAGAAGGGCCTTAATTAGAGTCAGGTGCATAAAAGCCTCACTCGACTCTTAGTAGGTTAATTGGAGTCAGGTGTTCTCATTAGCCTGGAGCAGCCCCTGCTCTGGTCAATCAGGGAACAGAAAACTGCTTATCCAGTGGTTAGTATATCTCCCTTCTACTACTCTGCTGTTCCCAGCTGGCCTGGGTCTATCACAGTGCCTATACACAAATGCAAGAAGCCTGGGAAACAAGCAAGGAGAACTGGAAGTCCTGGCACAGTCAAGGAATTGTGAGGTGATTGGAACAGAGACTTGGTGGGAAAACCAACATGACTGGAGTACTGTCATGAATGGATATAAACTGTTCAGGAAGGACGGGCAGGGCAGAAAAGGTGGGGGAGTTGCATTGTATGTAAGAGAGCAGTATGATTGCTCAGAGCTCCAGTATGAAACTGCAGAAAAACCAGAGAGTCTCTGGATTAAGTTTAAAAGTGTGAGCAACAAGAGTGATATCGTGGTGGGAGTCTGCTATAGACCACCAGACCCTGGATAAGGTGGACGAGGCTTCCTTCCGGCAACTAACAGAAGTTACTAGATCACAAACCCTGGTTCTCCCATGGGGGACTTCAATCACCCCAATATCTGCTGGGAGAGTGATACAGCGGTGCATAGACAATCCAGGAAGTTTTTGGAAAGTGTAGGGGGACAATTTCCTGGTGCAAGTGCTGGAGGAACCAGCTAGGGGCAGATCTTTTCTTGACCTGTTGCTCACAAACAGGGAAGAATTAGTAGGGGAAGCAAAATTGGATGGGAACCTGGGAGGCAGTGATCATGAGATGGTCGAGTTCAGGATCCTGACACAAGGAAGAAAGGAGAGCAGCAGAATATGGACTCTGGACTTCAGAAAAGCAGACTTTGACTCCCTCAGGGAACTGATGGGCAGGATCCCCTGGGAAAATAACATGAGGGGGAAAGGAGTCCAGGAGAGCTGGCTGTATTTTATAGAATTCTTATTGAGGTTGCAAGAACAAATATTCCCAATGTGTAGAAAGAATAGTAAATATGGAAGGCTACCAGCTTGGCTTACCAGTGAAATCCTTTCTGATCTTAAAAACAAAAAGAAGCTTACAAGAAGTGGAAGATTGGACAAGTGACCATGGAGGAGTATAAAAGTATTGCTCAGGCATGCAGGAGTGAAATCAGGAAGGCCAAATAACACTTGGAATTGCAGCTAGCAAGAGATGTTAAGAGTAACAAGAAGGGTTTCTTCAGGTATGTTAGCAACAAGAAGAAAGTCAAGGAAAGTGTGGGCCCCTTACTGAATGAGGGAGGCACCTAGTGACAGAGGATGTGGAAAAAGCTAATGCACTCAATGCTTTTTTTGTCTCTGTCTTCACGAACAAGATCAGCTCCCAGACTACTGCACTGGGCAGCACAATATGGGGAGGAGGAGACCAGCTCTCTGTGGAGAAAGAAGTAGTTCAGGACTATTTAGAAAAGCTGGATGAGCACAAGTCCATGGGGCCGGATGCACTTCATCTGAGGATGCTAAAGGAGTTGGCGGATGTGATTGCAGAGCCATTGGCCATCATATTTGAAAACTCATGGCAATCGGGGGAGGTCCCAGATGACTGGAAAAAGGCTAATGTAGTGCCCATCTTTAAAAAAAGGGAAGAAGAAGGATCCGGGGAACTACAGGCCAGTCAGCCTCACTTCAGTCCCTGAAAAAATCATGGAGCAGGTCCTCAAGGAATCAATTCTGAAGCACATAGAGGAAAGGAAAGTGATCAGGGATAGTCAGCATGGATTCACCAAGCACCAGCAAAACAAGCAGGTGCTTGGGGTGGCAAATTACCAAGGGCGGCATAATGCTGGGGCCCCAGCTCCGACCTGAGGCAGTGTCCTGGGCTGGATCCTGACTGCCCTGTTTTTCTCTGACCAGTTGCCACTGGGGCTGTGTGGCAGGGCAGGGGGAGCTGGCTCAGTGGGTAGCGTGTCCCTGCCGCTCTCCCACGGGCAGCGGACAGCCCCCCTCAGGCAGGAGCCAGTCACGGAGCGCAGGGGGTGGCAGCGGAACATGGCGGCCAGGCGGACTGCTCCTCCAGCGCCAGCTGTGGGCTCCTCCTTGGCTTGTCACCACCTCTGCCTCCTTTTCCTCCTCCCCCCTGCACTGCCTCTTGCCCAGGGAGGGGAGGGGAGTGGCAGCCCTGGCTGAGCTGAATTCGTTCTGCTGCGCAGGCCAAGCCCGCAGCCGGCTCACAGGGGTCCCAGGGAGCAAGAGGCCCGGGCATACTGCCCTGTGATCACTAGCCACCAGCTGCTCTGCCCTGGGCCTCGGCAGCCGAACCCCGCAGCCACCCCAGCTCGCTCCACATGAGAGCTACAGGCGATGCCCCCCGCCCAGCTTTCTCTGTCCCCGGCCACGCTGCAGGTTGACCACCCAGGACTCTGGAGTGTTGCTGAGGCTGCCCCAAGCCAGGCTCCCCGGGGTCTGCTGCCCCTCCAGCCACAGGGGCCCTAGGCCAGTGTGGGAGCCGGGCTGCAGCCCTGCTCTCAGAGACTCTTCCCCTCCCCGTGCTGCATAGGGGACCATGAGCAGGGCTGCTACAGCCATTTCAGACTGGGATTGGTGCCAGGGGAGTGGAGGTGATTGTGCCCTGGCTGGAGGGACTGGGCAGCCCCCTCTCCCCCTTACCCAATGCCTGCTGCTTGCTCCTGCCAGCATGGGGCTGCCATACCCAGCTCCGGAGGGCACACCAAGCCCCCAGGTGTGCTCGCGGGGAAGGCGGAACAGGAGGCAGAGCTGTTTGGTGTCATCCACGCAGCTCCAGGCCCCTCTGACTACTCAGCAGTGACAGCCAAGCCAGGTAGCCCACCTGCAGCGTGACTTGGTCCAACCTGCACAGACCACATGAGCCTTGGGGTTGGCACAGATGTCCTGCCTATGCCAAGGCCTCCAGCGCAGGAGCAGCCCTAGCTCTGCCCAGGCAGACACAGCCCAGCTCACTCCTTGGCTAGCCCAGTGAGTAAATGAGTACACTAGTAGGAAATAACTACAAATTCTCTGTTTTCATTTTTTTTTAAATTCTAAATAGTCAAAAACAAAACAAAACAAAAAATTGCGAAGTGCAAACATGTAAAAGCCAAAGAAAAAAGGGGGAAGCAGTCAAATTTTTTTTTGCTTGGGGTGGCAAAAAAACCTAGAGCCGGCCCTGCACCAAGGGCAAGTCACAACGTGATGCTGACAAAAAAGGCTAATATTTTTGGTGTATTAACAGGAGTGTTGTATATAAGACATGGAAGATAATTGTCTCTATCTACTTAGTATTGTGTCCAGTTTTGGGTGTCACACTTTAAGACACATGTGGAGAAGTTGGAGTGAGTTTAAAGGAGAGCAACAAAAATGGTAAAAGGCTTCGAAAACCTAACCTATCAGGAAAGGTTAAAAAATTGGTCATGTTTAGACTTGAGAAAAGAAGACTGGTGTGGGGAAGGGGGGACAGACACCCAATAACAGTCTTCAATTATGTTAAGGGCTGTCATAAAGAGGATGGTGATCAATTTTTTTCCACGTCCACAGAAAGTAGGACAAATAGCAATCAGCTTGAACTACAGCAAGGGAGATTTAGATGAGATATTAGGAAGAATTTTCTAATTATAAGGATAATTAAGTATTGGAATAGACTGAAATAGGGTCACACATTGGTTCTGGAATCCCTCTTATTGGAGGGTTTTAAGAATAGGTTAGATAAGGGATCGGCAACCTCATGGCCCATCAGGGTAATCCAAAGGTAATGTAAATGTTGTGGGCCATAAGACATTTTGTTTACGTTGACTGTCTGCAGGCACGGCCACCCACAGCTCCCAGTGGCCACAGTTCGCAGTTCCCAGGCAATGAGAGCTGTGGGAAGCAACGGCCAGCACATTCCTGTAGACAATCAACGTAAACAAAATGTCTCATGATTCACCTTTGGATTACTCTGATGGGCCACATGCCAAAGGTTGCTGACCCCTAGGTTAGATAAATACCTGTCAGGGATGGGCTAGATTTACTTGTTCCTGCCTCAGTGTGCACCAGCCCTTCAGTGTGTGTAGTGGTGTGTGTGTGTATGTATGTGTGTGTGTCTGTGTCCTGGAATGAATGATCTCTTGATATCTCTTCTGGCCTGTAGCAAGGTCAAGCACTCACCAGCGTGGCACCTCCTGCTGGTTGTCTGGAAATTAGCTCTTTTCTAACATACAGCGTGCCCTCTGCAGGCCAGTGTCTCACTTGCTGCTGGCCCCATGTCCCTCCCAGATCCTGGTGCCCTTTACCTCAGGGTTCTGCCCCAGCTTGGGGCAGCAAAAAACCTAGAGCCGGCCCTGCACCAAGGGCAAGTCATGATTCACTAATCTAATTGCCTTATATGACAAGATAACTGGCTCTGTGGATGAGGGAAAAGCAGTGGATGTGTTATTTCTTGACTTTAGCAAAGCTTTTGACACGGTCTCCCACAGTATTCTTGCCAGCAAGTTAAAGAAATATGGGTTGTATGAATGGACTATAAAGTAGATAGAAAGCTGGTTAGATCATTGGGCTCAACAGGTAGTGATCAATGGCTCCATGTCTAATTGGCAGTTGGTATCAAGCAGAGGGCCCCAAGGGCTGGTCCTGGGGCCAGTTTGTTCAATATCTTCATTAATGATCTGGAGGATGGCATGGATTGCACCCTCAGCAAGTTTGCAGATGACACTAAACTAGGAGGAGTGGTAGATATGCTGGAGGGTAGGGATAGGATACAGAGGGACCTAGAGAAATTGGAGGATTGGGCCAAAAGAAATTGGATGAGGTTCAACAAGAACAAGTGCAGAGTCTTGCACTTAGGAAGGAAGAATCCCATGCACTGCTACAGACTAGGGACCGAATGGCTAGGAAGCAGTTCTGCAGAAAAGGACCTAGGGGTTACAGTGGATGAGAAGTTGGACATGAGTCAACATGTGCCCTTGTTGCGAAGAAGGCTAATGGCATTTTGGGCTGTATAAGTAGGGGCATTGCCAGCAGATCGAGGGATGTGATCATTTCCCTCTATTCAACATTGGTGAGGCCTCATCTGGAGTACTGTGTCCAGTTTTGAGCCCCACACTACAAGACAGATGTGGAAAAAATTGGAAAGAGTCCAGTGGAGGGCAACAAAAATGATTAGGGGGCTGGAGCATATGACTTATGAAGAGAAGCTGAGGGAACTGGGATTGTTTAGTCTGCAGAAAAGAAGAATGAGGGGGAATTTGATAGCTGCTTTCAACTACCTGAAAGGAGGTTCCAAAGAGGATGGATCTAGACTGTTCTCAGTGGTACCAGATGACAGAACAAGGAGTAATGGTCTCAAGTTGCAGTGGGGGAGGTTTAGGTTAGATATTAGGAAAAAAGTTTTCACCAGGAGGGTGGTGAAGCACTGGAATGGGTTACCTAGGGAGGTGGTGGAATCTCCTCCTTAGAGGTTTTTAAGGTCAGGCTTGACAAGCCTTGGCTGGGATGATTTAGTTGGGGATTGGTCCTGCTTTGAGCAGGGGGTTGGACTAGATGACCTCCTGAGGTCCCTTCCAACCCTGATATTCTATGATTCTAAAATGTGCAGCTGACACCAAGCTGGGAGGGGTTGCAAGCACTTTGGAGGACATGATTAGAATTCAAAATGATCTTGACAAAATCAGAGAATTGGCCTGAAATCATCAAGAAAAAATTCAATAAGGACAAGAGCAAACTACTTCACTTAGGAGGGAAAATAAAATGTACACATATACAATGGGGAACAGCTGGCTAGGCAGTAGTGCAGTTGAGAAAGATCTAGGGGTTATGGTAGATCACAAATTGAATATGAACCAACAATGTTCCAGCAGTACCCCCACACTCTGGGTCTCCCCTCCCAGGGGAACCCACAATGCTATAAAACCCACCTTGCCTCAGTGACTACTGCCAGTTATCATCTAGCCCCAGCTCACTGGGGCAGACTACAGCCTGTAATGGCCACTCATCATTGGCAAGGGGTTAGGACCTGCTGCCTTTCCTGTTCCCAGTTGGTATCTTTGCAGCCCCAGTACCTTTGCAGGCCTTCAACAAGGCCTGCAGCCTGAGGTTTTACCAGGCTGGTGCTCCCCAGCTCCCTTGTCCTATTCTCCAGCACTCCTCCAGTTCAGGTACCTTCCTCTCAGGTAGCTGGCCCTTCTCCCTCCAGGGCTGGAGAGAAACTCCTCTTTCTCCCAGTCCCACAGCCCTTTTATCAGGGTCAGCTGGGCCCTGATTGCTTGGCTTCATCTGTGGCTGCTTCCCCAATCAGCCTAGCTTGGCTGCTTTTAACCCCTGCTCTCCAGAAGTGAGGCAGCCACCACACTCCATGGCTCTACATGTCTATGATACTATCTTTTGCTTCTTGTGGTCCATAGGGAAGCAGGGACCAGCCAGGTCCCTGA
Source organism: Gopherus flavomarginatus (assembly GCF_025201925.1). Lineage (NCBI taxonomy): Eukaryota > Metazoa > Chordata > Testudines > Testudinidae > Gopherus > Gopherus flavomarginatus. Next base: position 30,243,968 of record NC_066620.1, on the reverse strand, counting down.
AAGATCCACAAGTACTGGAAGTGCAAAATGTGGTTTAAAGCCACCTTTGCCCCCCATCCCCATTTTTGCACTGAATTCAAGACTGAAGTAACAGACGATAAGGCTCCTGTTCTTGACTTGCATTAGATCGAGAGAGGAAAGGTCCCAATCCTATTTTGAATCTCTTGAGCCATTCAGAGTTCTCTCATACTGCCATTCCTGATAGCCTGCTACCTACATATTTTCTGCTCGTGGTGTAACTCAGCATCTCAAATGACAAGAGGAAGATAATTAATCTGCAGCTTTCCCTAAATACATGATTACTATGGAAAACGTTTGGATTCCTTTGTCCCCTAAAAAGACATAGCTGAACTGGGAAAGTTCCATTAAAGTCAAGATGGACCTAGACCAACACCAGATGTTAGTCAAGTAAGCAGTGTTGTTGTAGCTGTGTCAGTCCCAGAATATTAGAGAAACTAGATGGGTGAGGTAATATATTTTATTGGACCAACTTCAGTTGGTCAGAGAGACAAACTTTCAAGCTTACACAGCTGTCTTCTCATATATCAGTCATGTCATTTAATGTATGACTGGAAAGTGTTCAGATACAATGGTGGTAAATGTGTTATGAAAACCTATATACAATAGTATAAATCAAAACTCTGGATTTCAGAAGTATTGGATTTGAATTTTTACTGCCTTGGATCTGGCATAGACATTAATCCAACTGCTAAATGAGCATAAAATGCTACCCAAACAGAATGGTAGTGTTTTATGCAGGCCATCGACAGAAATTTGGGGCTACATGTTCATCATGTTCGCTGGAACCCCACTCTCTTCTATTCCACCCCTTCCTATTCCATCCATCCCTCTCATCAGTCATAGTTTTATGACCACTTTGTAGTCACTTACACCAGTACAGAGTGATTATACCAGGTGCAAGGCAGTGGATAACCTGGCCTACTGAACCAAGGGTGGTGGGAAGGGGGGTTGTTATGAAATATACAGTCTAAAGGGTATGTCTACACTACAAAATTAGGTCAATTTTATAGACGTCAATCTTTAGAAATCGACTCTTTCACAGTGAATCATGCAATTCACAGCAGATAGCACATGTGCTTTAGATACAAGGTCACATTTTGCCTTTTATATTGAGCACCTGCCAGTATGGTGACACATCACACATGCCTGAGCAACAGAATTTGGTTTCCAGGCAGCCATGGTAAGCCAAAAGGTACGCGGGGTTGGCTTCTTCCACCTTCCTAACACGTGGGAATGGTTTCAAACTGCAGCGCCCTCCTTTCTCATAGCAAGCAAGGCCGGTTGGGTTTGCCGTTTAAAAGGAAGGGCTGTGGTTTTGGATGGATGTGCAGCACACTCCTCCCCTCACTGCAAGGCTATTCTCTGGGATGATCCCTTTTAGCCAAGTGCAAACAGCCCAGCATGAATGGGGTCTTTTTACTGTTCCCTTACAAAAATTCTCCTATTTCACCCAGGTGACCACGAATGATATCACTCTTCTGAGGCTGACACAGAAAGATAAAGACCAAATATTCCATGAATGCAACCAAAACCCAGGACCATTCGCTGCCATGCTTTGTGCTGCAATGATTCCAGACTACTTGCTACTGACTTGGCATGGTAAAATGTCCTACTGTGGAGGATGAAATAAGGCAGCCCTCCCCAGAAACCTTCTGCAAAGGCTTTCAGAGGACCTCCAGGAGAGCTTCATGGAGATGTCCCTGGAGGATTCCCACTCCATCCCCAGACACATTAACAGACTTTTCCAGTAGCTGTACTGGCCACGAATGCATCTCAATTCTTCAGGGCAAATCAAACATTAAACACAATTGTTTTTAACCCCTGTAGTGTAGTTACAAATGTGCACTCACGAGAGCTAGAGGTGCATTCTCCGCCTTCAGGGTCCAGGAACCCACCTTGGGAGGGTATTGGCTCCACATGATGCAAAGTCCTGGCTGCTGGGGAGAATGGATTCTCTGCTTGCCTGCTGTGCATTCTCCTCCTCCTTTTCCTCATCCATAAAATCCTCCTCTGTGTTGTGTGAGACCCCCCCCCCTTGCAGGTGTCCATGGACAGTGGTGGGTTACTGGAAGGGTCCCCCCCTAGAATAGCATACAGTTGATCATAGAAGCGGCATGTATGGGGCTCTGACCTGAAGTGACCATTTGTCTCCTTTGTCCTGTAGTAGGCTTGCCTGAGCTCCTTAACTTTCATGTGGCACTGCTGTGTGTCCCTGATGTAGTCTCTCTCCACCATGCCCTGTGTGATTTTGGCATATATATTATCATTTCTTCTGCTGGATCAGAGTTCTGCCTGCACAGATTCTTCTCCTCATACAGCAATCAGATCCAGTGTCTCCCGTTGGCTCCATGCTGGAGCTCATTTGCAATTCTGGGACTGCATGATCACCTGTTCTTCTGAGTTCATCACACTGACCAAACAGGAAATGAAATCCAAAAGTTCCTGGGGCTTTTCCTATGTACCTGGTTAGTGCATTGGAGTTGAAAGTGCTGTCCAAGAGCGGTCACATTGGAGCACTCTGGGATAGCTCCCAGAGGCCAATACCATCAAATTGCACAGTGCTGCATCTGCACTATCCCAAATTCAACCCAAGAAGGTCAATTTTAGTGCTACTCCCCTCATCGGGGAGGAGCACGGCAGTCGATTTTAAGAGCCGTTTAGGTCAATGGAACTGGGTTGGTTGTGTAGCCACATTGCTTATAAAATCGACCTAACATGGCTAAACTTGACCTAACCTCGTAGTGTAGACCAGCCCTAAGAGCCTCAGCTGGTGAAAAATGTCTTAGCTCCATTAAAATCAGTGGAGCTGATCTGATTTACATCAGCTAAAGAATGTGACTTTATGACTTCAAAGGGAGAAAAATAAGTACTATATAGTAGAGAAGTATATTAAACATGAACAGTATAGAGAAGACCAAGCAAACCTTCCTTTCCACCCATGTGTCATCCAAAAGCCAGAGGACACTTGATAAAATTTAAAAGACAACAAATTAATAAAAGCAAACACTTTTTTGTACAATATATAATTAACCTGTAAGAAACACTGTCGGTATTGTTGAAGCAAATTGCTAAGTAAGACTTTAAAAGGCTTAAATAATTACATTATTGAGAATTGCACCTGCAATTTCACTAGCTAGGATAAAATGACAAGAGATATCAATTGACATGCTTCAGTTAGTACATAAAATGATTATTCAGCTGAGGTTAGGAAACACTCCCTTTACTAATACTGTACAGACAGAGGTATTATGGGGAAGTGGAGTACACCTTTCAATGAAGCATTCAACAGTGGACACTGTCAGAAGCAGCATATTAGATAAGATAGACTGTTGGCCTAGTATGGAAATCCAGTTTGTAAAACATGGTCTAATAATGCATTTTTACACCAACAACAAGGGGAACACAGAACTCAGACATGAATGGAGAGTTGGATTTTTCTTGTATTGCTCACACAGAAGTATATTTGTTGAATAAACAAAGAATCATAGAATCATAGAAGATTAGGGTTGGAGGAAACCTCAGGAGGTCATCTAGTCCAACCCCCTGCTCAAAGCAGGAACAATCCCCAACTAAATCATCCCAGCCAGGACTTTGTGAAGCCTGGCCTTAAAAACCTCCAAGGATGGAGATTCCACCACCTCCCTAGGTAACCCATTCCTAGTGAAATATCCAGCCTAGACTTCCCCCACTGCAACTTGAGATCACTGCTTCTCATTCTGTCATCTGCCACCACTGAGAGCAACCTAGCTCCATCCTCTTTGGCAACCCCTCTTCCAGAAGTTGAAGGCTGCTATCAAATCCCTCCTCATTCTTCTCTTCTGAAGACATCATATATAATTGATGGTGAAGATAAATAATTTCAATTTAAGACCATCAAGATAACATGATTCCATTTTTTAAAAAGTCTAAAATATTCAGAGTGAAAATATTATTTATATAATATTGCACAGCAAGTTACATCATGTTTTGTTGATGTTAGCAGATATTACTGGGGCCACTTTAATTTATAATATGCATCCAGTTCTTCTGGGATTTATAAGATTTTGGCAAATAAAGAGATCATGATAATTTGAGTCACTTTCTTCATCTCCATTTACCTGTTAAAGTTTCCTCAAGATTTCCACCAAGTTCTAGGAGAGCAAGAACACCATCAGCATTGTTAATTGTACATGCTACAGCTGTGTAAAGAGATTTTTTTGTTTTAGTAACAACACAGTCAGACACAGGAGGCCTCAAAAAGGGCTAGGACAAATCTCTATCCGAGAAGAGAGTCAGAGTTTTAAAATTAAAGTTTGCCACCTAGTGGTAGGTCCAGAAAGTGACTTTTGGATGTAGATACAATTTAAGAATACATCTTTTTTTGTGTTCCATTTAAGATTTTAAAAATACGTATCGTGACATTTCACTCCATAGTCTGTATGAAAATATGCTTATGATATGAGTATGGCATAACTGAAATATACTTTATGCAAGAAGGCTCATGTGAGATATCATTGGAAAGGTTATAATTTACTGAATGTGATTATCCAATTTATATGCCTGGATCTGAAGTTAGGAATATTAACTATGTATCTGTATTTCAAATATGTTACTTTGGGTGTCACCCCCAATCAGCCCTTCAGGTACAACAGTGGAAAAGCCAGACAGGGCTAACGGGCCATTAGCAGAGACAATTGACTCGAAAGAGCTTAGTCTTCCTGTGGATGCTCCAGACAGCCTGCGAGAATGGCTGCCACAGCCCTGCAGAGATATTGTCCTGAGTCACCTGCTACTGGACCCACCCTTTGGAATGCCACTGGGAGACAAAAGGTTCCTGCCATGCACAGGAGCTATATAAGGCAAGGGAGTGACATCATCGTGATTCTCCTCTGCCTCTCCACCCTAAGAGATACTGAAAAACACCTGGAAGCAAGAACTGAACTGAGGAGAGAAGGGTTGAGCCCAAGCTGGAAAGGTGTCTAGCTTGTGAGGTCTCAATTTGGAGACCAGTACATCTGCCTTTCAAGACATTCTGTAATCTGCCTGCAACAATATATAGGGTGAGAAATAACTATTTACAAATAACTATTTGTAACCAATTTCTTTAGTGAAACAAGCTTAGTTTGCATGTTTGGTTTTATTTGCTTAGTAATCTGCTTTGTTCTGTTTCCTATCTCTTTAACTTAAAATCCACCTTTTGTAGTTAATAAACTTATTTCATGTTTATAATATAACCCAGTTTGTGCAATTCATAATTAGGAGGGGACAGGAGGCTGTTCATACCTTCCTCCACATTGAGGGAGGAGGAGGATTTCATAATATACCTTTGGATCTGCACTCCAAAGGAGATGGACGCCTGAGTGCTGGGGCAAGTCCTTAAGCTGAGCCTTCCCAGAACTGATCAAAGTGTCTGTTTCATTTTGCAGCTGTGTGTGTGCTGGAAGAGGCTTAATAGCCTGGCTCAGCAAGACAGGTTAAAAGGGCTCAGTGGTATTTCAGCACCTCAGATGGCATCCTAAGGGGTCCAACCCGTCAGAAGTATCTTTGTACTTTCATTAAATTTTTCTACAATAATGTGGTCAGAAAAAACCTCTGTTCTTAAATGGTTTTATTCAAGATCCTAAAATGTGGATTTTTAATTCCCTTAAATATTGCCTGCCTAGGTGCTTTATAGAAATTATGTACCATATGTTACTTAGGCTATGTCTACATTACAGACCTTACAGTAGCACTGCTGTACCGCTGTAGCTGCACCGCTGCAGCTGCACCACTGTCAAGTCTCCTATGTAGCTGCTATATGCTGGCGAGAGAGAACATAATTAAACTTCTCCCAACAAGCGGCATTAGCTATGTCAGCAGGAGATGTTTCCCTGCCAACATAGCACTGTTTACACCAGCGCTTTTGTCGGTGAAACTTATGTCAGTCAAGAGGGTGTTTTTTCATACCCCGTGACCAACAAAAGTTTTGCCGACAAAAGTGCTAGTGTAGGCAACATCATATTTACAATTCACTCTTCCATAATACACTTTTCCTTTGATTCCTCTGCTACGCTGAAGAATCTGTTTAGTATCCACTAGATTATGATAATGTTTATATGATGGGAAACTTGTGGAAGATTTTGTTTGCCATCACTTGTTTCCATCAACCATTATAATAGTAATTAGCGGACAGACTAATTCCTTATTTATTAAAATTCCCTTCACCTATGGGCTGAATTGCATGTTTAAGGGACAAACCTGTGCTGGAAAGGTGTGAAGCTGCTTTGCCCCAAAACCAAGCTGACAGAGGCAAGAGCCAGTTCAGAAGCACAGGATCTCCATGAAAATGGTCCTAACTATCAGGGATCCACAGCTGAACTCAGACCCATCTTATTGCCCTCAGCTGATTGAACTAATGAAGCTGGCCTCCTGATGGTGCATTCTGAAACCCTGCATCAGCTCTGTGTTCCTGGCTGCTCAATAGTTTTCCATGCTTGCAGCTGTATTCCTGCTTGCTGGCCCCTGGTGCCTGGGTTCTGATTCTGGCTCTGACTCGTGACTCCTTCTTCCTGGATCTCTGCTCTGGCTCCCTCCCTAGACTTGGGAACTCAGCTCCTGATTTGGGCTCTGGCCATCACTGCTCCAATCACTAGGCAAGCCTCCCACCCTATTAGGCAAAAATGCGAATGGTCTGATCTATAATACTGGCCTCCCCTTGGGGGCAGGCCCCAATGGTTTCTTCTGTTCGCATGGTGGGAGTAAACCCCCATGCCAATAGAATGATTGGTGGTGAGGAAATCTCTGCATGGAGATTTCCTGTCCCAGATCTCCCTACATATTCTTTTCCATGGGAGGAAATGATGTGGGCCAGCATCATTATCTATCTGATGAGAGTAAATGCTTTCTCAGCACCCTCATGTTCTTTCATAATGATGATTCAGGCCCTTTACACAGTTCTTTATTCACTGAATATTTTGGAGATGTCCATTATTTTCCTGTAAGGCCCTAATGGATTTTTTGTAGATATTGTTCACTATCTCTCATATTACAGTTGTATGGTGCTCTTACTTTTTCTCTTTTATATGCAGATTATATATAAGGTGGGCCATACATGGTGTAAATATATACCTATGGCACTTTCTAAAATAGACTTTGAAGTAAAAAGCCACAATGTTTCCTTGGAATCACTATGCTCTATGCTGTCTATGACTACTTGGAGCTGATAACCCATTTTTGGGTAATAGACATTACATCACAACAGCCACTAAAGAATGATGTTGAAGCAGCTGTTGCAAATGCTCACAGAAGGGCATCTCTTCCTCTTTTTGATGATTCTATTAAGCAAGTTAAGCATGTAAACTGGTTTGAGACTAGACTCCTATGACTGTACTGGAAGTCTATTATAAAATTTGTTGAAACATTTTTGCTCCTTTAGATTTGATTTTGCAAGTGAAATTTATTATTAGACCAGAAGAAAAGGATTTTGGAGTTTCCAGAGCAAAATTATTTGCTATTCAGGGCATGTCTACCCCTACAGTTATTGCACAGCAGTAGTATAAGGGACCTACCATCAATCACGTGTAGGCCCCGTCCTCTGACACCTCAGGCCCCACCTGCCTGTCACCCTAAGACTGGCCCCCTGGGGCTATTACTTCTGGGGTCAAGATGGACACATGATCAGAAGCAAAAGGTGTCATGTGATCCCTCTAAGAACTCCTCCCACTGCCCTCTACCAATAAGGATGGGTTTCACCACCCACAGGACTGCCCCGAGAGGAGATTTGACCAATCAGGGGGTGTTTCAGGGCAGGGTGACTGGGATGGAAGAGGGTCATGTGACCCCTCTAAAAATTCCTCCCACTACCCTCTACCAATCAGGATGAGTTTTGGCTGAAAATGACCTCCCCAAGAGCAGATTTGACCAATCAGAGGGAGTTCCGGGGCGTGGTGACCCACCCAGAAGAGGGTCATGTGACCCCCCCTAAGAGCTCCCTCTACTGCTCTCTACCAATCAGAGTGCAGCACCACCCCCAGAAGTCTCAGTGCCACATAGAAGAGGCCATTTTGTTCCAAGAATGCATGTTTCAGAAATCGTGGAAATGCTGAGAGGAAACATGGACTCCTTCACCACCCCATGAGAACTTCAGACTTTGTTTTAGCAACAAGAGCCTTTGACCGCCCATGAAGAAAGCGGTACATCAGCAATAGTTTCAAGGAGGAGGAAGAGGGAGCAGTTGAGGGGAGCCCTTTGGCCCAGCTGTTGATGGATATGCCAGAACCCAACTCCTCATGAGGAAGACCATCCCTATGGAGGAAGGCGACCATGGCTCATGGGAGTCACCGGTGGACAAGGTGAACGGAAAAGACGTCATTCTGGTAAATGTTCAATTAAAATGTGACGGTTGAGGATGGGGGTGTAATGGGGTTAGGAACAGACTCAGGGTTGCATAAATCTAAAAACAAGCAGTGGTGGCTTATACAGTTGTTTCTTTTCTGAAAATCTCTAGACAGCTCAACAATGCCTTTCTAGAGGCCCTGGAGGCCCTGGACAGCATTGCATCAGACAGAAAAGACAAACCAGGCCCACCTTGTTTTTGCTCAACACCAGTACAAATAATTGATGAGGACACTGAGGATGACAGCTACATGGATTTAAGGAGGAGGAGGCTTGGTATGGAACTAACTGAGACAGGCCCACGTCATGAGCATAAAAAAATCATGTGTTCTATTCTACGTGTTGCTGTTTATGCTGTCCTTAATCACTGCCTTAGGAAAAAGCTTTTTGAAGACTGTGAGGGCTGTGTCATGGACGCGCCAGTCCAATGGCACCATGACTGTGTGAGTTGTACTTTGGAGGATATAAACTGCAAGCTCCGGGACCTGTGCCTTGTGAAAGTAGAATGAATTATATTGTAAAAGTAGGATGGATTAAAAAATGCTGTATATAGCTTTAAGCAGAAATAAGGAATGTTGAAATACAGATGTCAGGAAAAGAAACAGTAAGGCATAAACAATGAATCCACTTCAGCTAATGGTGGAACATTAACCGGAGATTGGAAAAAGTTAGTAGGAAATTAACTATGTATGTCTAGCCTCAGGTAAATGTGTCAGTTCTGCTTTCTTTGTCCTCTTGTTAAGTTTTATCTGTATAAAATAAGGTAGTATGGGTCTTGCATGGCACTCACATTATCTGGGTGTATTAGCAGAGCACTGTGCTAATAAAACAGAGTGGTCTGACAAATTGCGAATCCTGAGTCTGAGTTTGACAGTGCTGACCTGTGTTTGGAAAGCTTATTAAACACTGTTATTGCCATAAGTTATGCTTTATGCTTTGCAATTTCTGTGCCTAACCCAAGAAAATTTAGCACAAGGGGTGACCCTGGTAAATGCTGTGCATTTCAGTTGAGACCCTGACACTGTTTTAAAGATAATGACCAAACCGGAAGATGCCTGCTTACAGCATTATATTGACTGTCCGGTCCGCAAAAACAGTTTAAAAACCCTGCTTAAGAAAAAGACCATTTGTAAGAAATCTAAAAGAATTAAGTTAGAGAATGGCGAGTGGAGACATATACGATATAAAACGTGGTAGCTGTAAATAAAAATATCTATTGAAAAGGGCTTTGTGACTATCTGTGTTTCTATTAGAAGGTCTGTTGGCCCTTAAATAAGATAAAAGTTTTGATGGAGCATCTTGGCTTGTTTTCAAGGGGCTATGTGTCTTTTAAATAAAAAAATGTTTTGTGAGAAACTAGATCTTCTGTCTATGTGTAAAAGAGACCCATTTACAGCAAAAAAGCTGAAACGTGTATAGTAGAATCTTGTGCAGAACCCCCTCCCCACCAATGTGTTTAAAATAAAAGAAAAAGAGAAAAAGGCTTCTATATAAAACAGGGATGTTTGAGACGTGTTTGAATACCATAGAGCTAGATGTGATTATCCACCTTTGTTTCCATCAGGGTTAAACGTATTACTGATCAGTAATTAAGTTTGATGGGAGTACACCCACAGTAAGGAAGGTGGGTGGGGATGGTGAGCTGTGATTAATATTAAATGATATAAAACCTCAGGAATTCATGGATGCTATTGGACAGTTTAAATATAACCCCAGGCGTTGGTAGAACTCTATAAAACTCTAGAAAATGGTAGATGAAATGTAATGTTGATAAATGCAAAGTAATGCACACAGGAAAACATAATCCTAACTATACATATACAATGATGGGACCTAAATTAGCTGTTACCACTCAAGAAAGAGACCTTGGAGTCATAGAATCATAGAATATCAGGGTTGGAAGGGACCTCAGGAGGTCATCTAGTCCAACCTCCTGCTCAAAGTAGGACCAATCCCCAGCTAAACCATCCCAGCCAGGGCTTTGTCAAGCCTGACCTCTTAAGAAAGAAGATTCCACCAAGTCCCTAGGTAACCCATTCCAGTTCTTTACCCCCTCCTAGGGCTTTGGGATGTACGGTCACTGGGACGCATTTACGGATAGACGACTGTTTGCTCAGGATGGACTTCATCTCAGCAAGGAGGGAAATAGGATTCTAGGATGGAGGCTCGCCGACCTCATCAAGAGGGCTTTAAACTAGAAAGTTGGGGGAGATGGTTGGGAAATGTTCGGGAGATCTCCACACCAGAACATAACCTGGAGAGGGAAGTAAACAAAGTGAGCGGGGATACCCTTGTGGCCCCAAGATTTGATCCAAGGAGGAATAGTGGAGTAGAAACCAGAGTAACGGGTGATGCTGGTGGCAGACAGTTTGTGCACGATGGGGGAAAGAATGTCACTGACGCCAAACACCGAAAATTAAAAGGTTTGTACACTAATGCGAGGAGCCTAGGTAACAAGATGGAGGAACTGGAGTTACTCGTGCAGGAAGTCAAGCCGGATATTATAGGGATTACCGAAACCTGGTGGAATAGTACTCATGACTGGAGCACGGGTATTGAAGGCTATGTGCTGTTCAGAAAAGACAGGAAGAAAGGCAAAGGTGGGGGAGTAGCCTTGTACATCAATGATGAAATTAAATGTAGCGAAATAAGATGCGATGGAATGGATAACACGGAGTCCGTCTGGGCAAAATCACGCTGGGTAAAAAAGCAACTAGAGCTTCCCCTGAGATAGTGCTTGGGGTGTGCTACAGACCGCCGGGATCGGATTGGGATATGGATAGAGACCTCTTTAATGTCTTTAATGAAGTAAACACAAAGGGGAAATGTGTGATTATGGGGGACTTCAACTTCCCGGACATAGACTGGAGGACGAGTACTTGCACGAATAATAGGGGTCGGATTTTTCTGGATGTGATAGCGGATGGATTTCTTCATCAAGTAGTTGAAGCACCTACGAGAGGGGATGCCATTCTAGACTTGGTGTTGGTGAGCAGTGAGGACCTCGTAGAAGAAATGGTGGTAGGGGACAACCTTGGTTCGAGTGATCATGAGCTGATTCAGTTCAAACTAGATGGAAGGATAAACAAATGTAGATCTGCGATTAGGGTTTTTGACTTCTCGAGGGCTAATTTTAAAGAGTTAAGGAAATTAGTTAGGGAAGTGGATTGGACGGAGGAATTAGTGGATTTAAATGTGGAGGAGGCCTGGAATTACTTTAAGTCGCAGCTGCGGAGACTGTCGGAAGCCTGCATCCCGAGAAAGGGGAAAAGAACCATGGGCAGGAGTTGCAGGCCAAACTGGATGAGCAAGCAACTCAGAGAGGGGATTAGACAAAAGCAGAAAGCTTACAGGGAGTGGAAGGAAGGCAGGATCAGTAAAGAAAGCTACCTTGCTGAGGTCAGAACATGTAGGGATAAAGTGAGGAAGGCTAAAAGCCGCATTGAACTGGAACTTGCAAAGGGAATCAAAACCAATAGTAAAAGGTTCTACAGCCACATAAATAAGAAGAAAACAAAGAAAGAAGAAGTGGGGCCGCTATACACTGAGGATGGAATGGAGGTTAAGGATAACCTAGGCATGGCCCAACATCTAAACAAGTACTTTGCCTCGGTTTTTAATAAGACTAGTGAGGAACCTTGCGATGATGGAGGGATGATAAACGGGAATGTGGATATGGGAGTGGATATTACTGCAACTGAGGTAGAGGCCGTACTTGAACAGCTTGATGGGTCGAAGTCGGAGGGCCCGGACAATCTCCACCCGAGGATATTAAAGGAACTGGCGCGTGAAATTGCGAGCCCGTTAGCGAGAATTTTTAAGCAATTGATAATCTCGGGTGTTGTGCCGTATGACTGGAGGATTGCTAATGTAGTTCCTATTTTTAAGAAAGGGAAAAAGAGTGATCCGGGTAATTATAGGCCTGTTAGCTTGACGTCTGTAGTATGTAAGGTCTTGGAAAAAATTTTAAGGGAGAAAGTAGTTAAGGACATAGAGGTCAATGGTAATTGGGACGAACTGCAACACGGATTTACTAAAGGTAGATCGTGCCAAACCAATCTGATCTCCTTCTTTGAGAAGGTGACGGATTACTTAGATAAAGGAAATGCGGTAGATATAATTTACCTAGATTTCAGTAAGGCGTTCGACACGGTTCCGCACGGGGAGCTGTTAGTTAAATTGGAAAAGCTGGGAGTGAATATGAAAGTTGTAAGGTGGATAAGGAACTGGTTAAAGGGGAGACTCCAGAGGGTCGTATTGAAAGGTGAACTGTCGGACTGGAAGGAGGTCACCAGTGGAGTCCCTCAAGGATCGGTCTTGGGACCGATCTTATTTAACCTTTTTATTACTGACCTTGGCACAAAGAGCGGGAATGTGCTAATAAAGTTCGCGGATGACACGAAGCTGGGGGGTATTGCTAACACGGAGAAGGACAGGGATACTATTCAAGAAGATCTGAACCACCTTGTAAACTGGAGTAATAGAAATAGGATGAAATACAATAGTGAAAAGTGCAAGGTCATGCATTTAGGAATTAATAATAAGAATTTTGGATATACGTTGGGGGCGCATCAGTTGGAAGCGACGGAGGAAGAGAAGGACCTTGGGGTACTGGTTGATAGCAGGATGACTATGAGTCGCCAATGTGATACGGCTGTTAAAAAAGCAAATGCGATTTTGGGATGCATCAGGCGGGGTATTTCCTGCAAGGATAAGGAGGTGTTAGTACCGTTGTATACGGCGTTGGTGAGACCCCATCTGGAATACTGTGTGCAGTTCTGGTGTCCCATGTTCAAGAAGGATGAATTCAAACTGGAACAGGTTCAGAGACGGGCTACGAGGATGATCCGAGGAATGGAAAAACTGCCTTATTAAAGGAGACTCAAAGAGCTTGGCTTGTTTAGCCTGGCCAAAAGAAGGCTGAGGGGGGATATGCTCGCCCTATATAAATATATCAAGGGGTTAACGTTAGGGAGGGAGAGGAATTATTTAAGTTTAGTACTAATGTAGCCACGAGGACGAATGGGTATAAACTGGATATTAGGAAGTTTAGACTTGAAATTAGACGAAGGTTTCTGACCATTAGGGGAGTGAAGTTCTGGAATAGCCTTCCGAGGGAAGTAGTAGGGGCAAAAGACTTTCCTGGCTTTAAGACAAAGCTTGATAAGTATATGGAGGGGATGTTATGATAGGATCGTCAATTTGGGCAATTGATCTTGAATTACCACCAGACAGGTCTGCTCAATGGTCTGCGGGGAGATGTTGCATGCGATGGGTACTGAGTTGCTGCGGAGAACTCCTTCTTGGGTGCTGGCTGGTGACTCTTGCCCACATGCTCAGGGTTTAGCTGATCGCCATATTTGGGGTCGGGAAGGAATTTTCCTCCAGGGCGGATTGGCAGGTGCCCTGGAGGTTTTTCGCCTTCCCCTGCAGCATGGGGCACGGGTCGCTTGCTGGTGGTGTCTCTGCAGCTTGAGGTCTTCAAACCATTTTTGAGGATTTCAATAACTCGGTCCTGGGATAGGGGTTGTATAAAATTGGATGGGTGGGGTTCTGTGGCCTGCCTTGTGCAGGAGGTCAGACTAGATGATCAGATTGGTCCCTTCTGACCTATGAGCCTATGAGCCTATGAGCCTAGTGAAAACGTTTTTCCTAATTTCCAACCTAAAACTCCCTCACTGCAACTTGAGACCATTACTCCTTGTTCTGTCATTGTGGATAGTTCTCTGAAATCATCCACTCAATGTGCAGTAGCAGGCAACAAAGCAAACAGAATGTAGGGAAATCATGAAGAAAGGGATAGATAATATGATAGAAAATATCACATTGCCTCTATATAAATCCATGGTACGCCCACACCTTGAATACTGCATTCAGATGTGGTCGCCCCATATCAAAAAACATATATTGGCATTGGAAAAGGTTCAGAAAAGGGCAACAAAAATTATTAGGGGTATAGAATGGCTTCTGTATGAGGAGAAAGCAGCAAAGAGTCCTGTGGCGCCTTATAGACTAACAGACGTATTGGAGCATGAGTATTGAGTATGGAGTATTCACCCACAAAAGCTCATGCTCCAATACGTCTGTTAGTCTATAAGGCGACGCAGGACTCTTTGCTGCTTTTACAGATCCAGACTAACACGGCTACCCCTCTGATGTATGAGGAGAGATTAATAAGACTAGGACTTTTCAGCTTGGAAAAGAGGCGACTAAGGGGGATATGATAGAGGTCTATAAAATCATGAGTGGTATATAGAAAGTAAATAAGGAAGTGTTATTTACTCCTTCCCATAATATAAGAACAAGGGGCCACCAAATGAAATTAATAGGTAGCAGGTTTAAAACAAACACAAGAAAGTATTTTTTCATGCAATGCGGTGTCAACCTCTGGAACTCCTTGCCAGAGCGTTTTGTGAAGGCCAATACTATAATGGGGTTCAAAAGAGAGCTAGTTAGATTCATAGACGATAGGTCCATCAATGGCTATTAGCCAGCATGGTCAGGATGGTGTCCCTAGCCTCTGTTTGCCAGAAGCTGGGATTCGATGACAAGACATGGATCACTTGATGATAACCTGTTTGTTTGTTCCCTTTGGGGCAACTGCCATTGGTCACTGTCAGAGGAAAGGATACTGGACTTGATGGACCTTTGGTCTGATCCAGTATGGCCATTCTTAAGTTTCTTATGTTTCTTATTGGACAGTTTAAATACACTTCTACCCTGATACAACGCAGTCATGGGGAGCTAAAAATCCTTACTGCGTTATAGATGAAATGCCATTATATCAGGGTAGCGGTGGCAGGGCTGCAGTGGTGATTTAAAGAGCCCAGGGCTCCGGCTGTGAGGAGGCCCAGGCCCTTTAAATCACCGGCAGAGCCCCACTGCCACAGCCCTGGGTAGCAGCAGCAGGGCTCCAGCGATGACTTAAAGGGCCCAGGGCTCCCCCCGGCAGATGGAGCCCTGGACCCTTTAAAGCACTGCCCAAGCCTGGCTGCTACCACGCTATATGCGAACCCCAGGAGTTTGTAGAACGCTATTGGACAGTTTAAATATAACCCAGGATTTGGTTGAACGCTATGGCCACTCTTTATAGCAACTCAAAGTCATTAAAAAATATATTTACAAAAATAAACATAGGTCTAACCCAAAACTGAAATGTTTAAAGGGTTTACAACCCTCCACCATACTTTTATAGAACAAGCATTTGCTGTAAAAACATTTTAAAGCTCTGGGTATTTGTATGGTGTTTACTATGGTTGTGATACATCCAATTTTATTTCAAAACAACCCAAAACTTTAAGCATGAAAGAAACATGTTTAAAAATAAAAAACAAGACATTCACTGATATCAGTAACATTAGGGATTGTTGTATATGGTGATTTACTGTTTAATGCTGTAAGAAGGCCCTACAGTGCTGTTTTTTCATTGAAACAGAAAAATGTATTTTAACTAAAAAAATAAGAGAGAGAGAGAGAGCAGCCCAGTTGTGCAGACAACTTAATTCCCCAACCCCTCAGATCACAAAAGGGAGCTTTGGGAAGAGGTGCCTAATTTCCTTAAGTATCTAATAATTCAGAGTTGTACCTGATCAAATCCACCTGCTAACTACAGACTCTGAAACAAAGAGTTTGGATGGTATAAAAACCTCAGGTTTTTTGGCGACTGTCCTCTTTCAACAGAAACTATCTTGAACAGAATAGCTGTTGGCCTGCACACCTAGGTATGCTGCTTGTTTTTAACTCTGAAAATATATATTTTATAATGTCACTCTTTGTCCATGCTGTCCTTACTTAATAATGGTACCTATCTTTATTGCAGTGTGATCTGTTTAGTATGGAAATAGCAACATACCTGCTTGTCACCACGGCCAGGTAAAACCCCATTTTTAACTATAGTTATGCATAATACTGTTAAATTACAAAACACCAGATATAACACAGATTGCATAGGGGAATATTGGGGAATAATACTAACTAAAATTTTTGCTTGTTCTTTTATCCAAAGGCCCAAATACAAGTGGGGGAAAACAGAATAATCATGTGCCAGCATTCCTTTACTCTGTGGAGGAAGATAACTTTCTGCAATTGGCTTTTAACAGCATGTGTGTGTTTTAAAATATTTTTAATTAGTTAGTGTTTAAGTTGTTATTGGTAATTCAGGGAGCCTATGCTAGAGATAGGTGTGGATTTTAAAAAATATTTGGTTGCAAACTGTTGATTTGGTGTGTTTAAAACTGCTGGGAGGGTTATGTGTGTGTCATTCAGGGAGCCTATGCTAGAGATATACATGGGTTTTTTAAAGTATTTGGTTGCAGACTGTTGATCTGGTATGTTTAACACTGCTGGCGGGGGTTTGTGAGAGAGATTCAGACAGCCTATGCTAGAGATAAGTGTGTAGGGTTTTACAGTATTTTGTTTCAGAACAGTTTGTTTTTTACTCTGCAAAATGTGATGTGTTTTTAAAATGGGTTGTTTTAAAATTAGTGTTTAAATTGTTGTTGGTGATTCGGGGGGGTATACAAGACATAGTTATGGTGGGGAATTTTAAAAAGTATTTTATTGCACTTTGTTTTTGGGTGCATGGTGGAAACATGTGCTTGTATTTTAAAAAGTCTAGGTTTTAGAGAAACACTAGTGGTAGAAATAAACCAAAACCTGTGTTTGTAGTACAGCCTGAAATGGATTATTTTGTTTTAAAACTATCACTTTTTAAATAGAAAAACACTCTAATGAATATTTTATTTTTCAAGTTTACAAGACAGTTTCATGAGTTTTATAATAATAATGTTATCTGCTCCACAGAAAGGTCAGAACATGAGATATCCTTAGACCAGAGGGTAAACAAATCAAAAGAAAAAGGAAAGAGACAGCTGAAAAGGAAAATTTACCAGCATCAATGGCTGATGGATGGATGAAGCCCAATAAATGTTTTGCTTATTGTTTTGGTTTTTTTATGAGGTTTTGTATTTTAAGCAAATACATAGGTGTAGGTGAGAGAGATGGTAAAGTTAAGTTTTGTAAAATGTTGATCTGATCTAAATTGGAAGATCTCTGTTTTTCTTAATCAGGCAGCTCTCCTGACAATGCTGTAGTCAGAACTACAGGGACACCTCCACCAGAACCGCCAAAGAACCAGAAATCTGCTCTGAGACCTTTAATAATAACAACAACAGCACCAAGAGCACAGATGAAGCACCAGGGCAGTCCAAAGCACGTATATGTCAAACCCAAGGACAAAACAAAAGACTTTAGTTAAAAAGCAACCATGCAAACCAGTGCCGGGGCAAGGATGTTTCGCGCCCTAGGCGAAACTTCCACCTTGTGCCCTCCCCTGTCCCCGAGCCCCTGCCCTGAGGCCCCTCCCCGCAGCAACTCCCCCCCCTGCCCTGAGTGCCACCCTGCGGCATCTCCCAACACCCCACCCTCCACCCTGAGGCACCCCCCGCCCCAGCTTACCCCTGCTTCACCTACACCCCATGCACACCATCGCTGCTTCACTCCTCCCACCTCCCAGGCTTGTGGTGCCTAAGCTGATTGGCGCCGCAAGCCTGGGAGGCAGGAGAAGTGAAGCTGCTCACCCCTGCTCCGGCTCATCCCCAAGCACGCCATCACTGCTTCACTTCTCCCACCTCCCAGGCTTGCGACGACAATCAGCTTAGGCACTGCAAGCCTGGGAGGCGGGAGAAGTGAGCAGCCACAGCGTGCTCAGGGAGGAGGCGGGGCAGGGTGAGCTGGGGCAGGGAGTTCCCCTGCGTGTCGCCCTGCCCCTTATTTGCTGCAGGCGGCCCTCCCCATGCTCCCCTGACCCAGCTTCCTCCGCCTAAATGTCAACGGCGACCAGGGCAGCTGAAGATCCTGCCTCCGTGATTGCTGCTGAAGAAAATGCCACCCCTCAAATCCTAACACTCTAGGTGACCGCCTAGGTCACTTAAATGGTTGCACCGGCCCTGACACAACCTCAGTGGTCAGCAACACACCAAACCCTGAGAAAACTGTGAGGGAAAACACATACATTCACAAACCCGGAGCACGCACTTTAGAGGTTGTGCATAAAAAAGCAAGGACTGAAAGCTCCTGAAATGCTGGGGTATCTCCTTATGAAGTATCTGAAAATTATTATGAACCACTCTCTCAACACAATAAGCTAGGCACAGCTCTTCGGTATTCTAGAAAGATTTAGGAAAAATATGGTGCTTCATTCAGAAAGCTGATGGATGCTGTATCCTCAGGGTGCTAAAAGAAAGGAGGACTGGAAACTACATCAAAAATGCAAAAGCTCTTGTGGCTGACTTTTGGAAAAATACTTCAATTTTTTCAGAGGGTGGCTCTGAGCAGGCATCGTGGAAAGGGGCCAGGTGAAAAAGGGGCATCCTCAAGGGTACACATCAGCTAAGGCATAAACAAAAGGGGATAAACGTTTGGGGAATAAACGGATGGCTGCCCAAGAGTTATGGGCCAGGGTCACTGTAAAAATTTTTTAAAAGGCTAAAGAGGTGAAGAGGAGAAAAAAACCAAAAGAGATATTCCCTATTGGAGGCTCTCAAACTGATGTGTCTGAGAATGGGGAGGCAGAATCTGATCTACAGAGTGGTGGTGACTCTTAAACAGAGTCTGATTTAGAAAATTCCAAAGAAGGCCCTCTACATGATTCCCTCTCTACTCCTGATGATCCTTGTAATGGCCCCTTGGAGTCTGACACTCAAATAGAGTCTGACGTAGAAGACACAGCTGATGGTCCCATAGAGAAACCCCCAAGTAACCCTGAAAATGCACATGCAGACCCCCAAAACAGATATGTATATGGAGTGAGTGAGAAGTTGACAATGGGAATTACCTAGATTTGGGGGTTTGGTGTATTGTGAGGAATTCTGTTTTATCAATCTTGTCTGAATAAATTCAGATCAGTAGGTCATCAAAGCCATACACAAGGGGATAGAGTTAGTTCTCGATGATGTTAACAGTAGGATAGCCCCTAACGATTACATTCAGTTACACTTAGAGAGTCGTAATTTAATTAACTCTTTGTTTTCAGTAAGAAGAACTAGGGATGAGCTGTCTGCTGAAGACTTCTTAAATCAGACCTCAAAGCTGTTACAGAGTATTAGAGAGATGCATGTCGATGGGACACTGTGCCTTATTGTGACAGTTGTAAAAAATCATGGTCAGGTGGGTGCAGAGTTGTAAATTCTATCCTCAGTAATCAAATTATCCATAAAAAGAGATAGTGTTTAGTAGACCTGACTTACACCAATAACAGTCTGTGTTTTGTGGGCGGGCTCTTGGCTGTCATGTCTGACTGTAAACCCACAGATGTGGAATTGATAGATGGGGCGAGAAAGTTGCCTGAGAAACTGGGGTGATCAGATCAAAAAAAGATTATGCTCAGCAATGTAGCGTCCTTTGAACAGCATTTAGGAGTCAATATACAGGTGATGCTTTATGCAGCGAAAGGTGTGTGTTTTTTTTTAAAAACAGGCAGTGAACCTCAAGACTTTTTTTATCCTGTTGCACAATGGGCTTCTGGATGTGAAAAAGTTATTCGGTGCAAAAAATTCTTATGAGTTTTGCCACACGTTGTACAGTCACGACCACTCTTGCAGGTATCATTGCCGCCTCTGCTTGAGTGTGATATGCTCAGAGAGCGTGAGCATGCAGCTGAGGTGTCCTAGCTGTAGAATGTATTGTCACTCAAAAGAGTGTTTAGACAGACACATTGACTGCACATTGAAAAAACAAGTTGAACGTCTGTCTAAAACTTTATGTGATAAGTATTAGCCTTACATGGACAGGGGCACAGGTCTAAAGGGAGGCGTTGTAAGCAGTGTCAAGGTTTGATTACTGAGGATGTAGACAGCCACCTGTGGTTTATGGATAGCATTAGAAAGCCCGAATCATCAGCAAAGTAAATATTTTATGATTTTGAATGCATGCAGGAGACAGGGTTGCATGTGCCAAATTACATTTTTGCTATGTCCCTAAAGCCAGAAAATTTTGCTATGTCCCTAAATCTGGGAATTTCAAGGCAGTGAGTATCTTTCTACATTTGTTAAGATCTTTATTGACAAAAAGTTCCAGTACTACACATTCCTAGTGCACAATTCTAAAGGTTACAAAGCGTACTTCATCTTTAGATAGTTACTGAAGGAAAAGATGTGCATAGAACTGATAACTCAGGGTAGCAAACTAATGTGTGTGAAAATTAAGGCCCTGGGCATTCAATTTATAGACTCTTAAAACTTCTTGCCTGTGAAGCTTAGCAAGCTCCCACAGATGATGGGGTTGGAAGGTTGCAAAGGGTATTTCCCACATTTTTTTAACACATGAGAAAACCAAAATTATGTGGGGCCTATGTCCAGGGTGGAGCACTATGGCATAGACAGCAGGATGCCCAGAGAGAAAGCAGAATTTCTTGACTGGTATTGGGACAACAGGTATGAGACGTTTCCCTTGCAGAAAGAGCTCGTGTATTATTGTCAGCAGGATGTCAACATTTTGAGACGGGCCTGTATCCTGTACAGAGAAGAGATCATGAAAATAACAGACAGGGGATATTGTAGAGAGAGGCCCTCGTAAATTCAAAGAGGTAAAATTGTGTATAGATCCTTTCCGGTACATAATGCTGGCATCTGTCTGCATGGCTATGTACAGGTTTATGTTTTTGCAGCCTAATACAATAGCTCTTCTCCCTCCAGACAACTATCACAGGCAGAAAAAGAAATATTCGACCCCCTCCATTCAGTGGCTGTTGCATACTGCTCACAAAGAAAATATACAGATATGGCATGCTTTATGAGTGCCCTACTTTCTAGACGATTACGCCATCGTTAACAGGGTATGCACAGCCTTTGAGTTTAATGTGTGTTTTTTCCAGGCCTGTGTCACCTGTTATTGTGAAAAAGCACAGAATCCTGTGTCAGGGACAACTTTTGGATTCTTTCTTACAAGACGCAGCTCAGGACTGACTATCTGAAAAGACTTGGTTATGTAGTGGGGACCCTCTGGGAGCACAAGTGAGCGGTCATGATAGAAACAGACAGAGAGCTTGCAGATTTCTTAAACAAATTCGAGCTGCCTCATGCTTTTTTTGTGGGGGAGGACTAACACTATCCACCTATATTACAAACCTAACTCCGGTGAAGAGATCTATTATTATAATGTTACCAGCCTGTACCCTTTCATAAACAAAACCAAAGAATACCCTATCGGACATCCTGATATAGTTCATGACAAATTTGGACCCCTCACAAATAATTTTGGAATTCTGAAAGTTAAAGTGTACCTCCCATGAAGCATCTTTTTCCCATTGTTACCTGTCGCAGTGGATGGAAACCTTATGTTCCCACTGTACCAAACCTGTACGGAAACCGAGCAGTGGGAGACGTGCATCCATACTGACAAAGAGAGGGCCATCCTGGGGACTTGGTGCATGATGGAATTTAATGCGAAGGGGCATGCGGGATGGCTAAAATCTATGAAATCTGGCATTTTCAAGAATAAATCTGCTAAACATTTTCAGAGTACCTAAAATTACACCACTGCAAAAAACAAGAGGCTTCAGGGTATCCCAGCTGGTTCACAGGTGAAGAAAAACAAAAAAAGTATGTTAATGATTTCTACCGGTAAATTCAATCAAAGAACAAACCTATCCAATACCAGCATCATGAGATTCCCTGATAAACTCTTTCAGTACCTGTTTTCTCCCAATTATGAGGTTTCATACTGTGAGTTTATCGATGATGAAACAGTGTGTGTGTCTTGGAAGCATGCAAAACATCGCTACTCAGTCTTTGGCAATACTAGTGTCTTCATATCCCGTTTTACCACTGTTTATGTCTGCTTAGAACTATACAACCTGTTAGGCAGGCTGCAAGAGCAGTGCCCGTACCATGACTCAGTGATATTTGTGAAAAGGGAGGGTGACTGGAACCCTCCTCTGGGGGTTTATTTAGGAGACCTCACAAGCGAGATCCTGCCAGATCAACACATCACCGAGTTTGTGTCAGCCAGCCAAAAAACATATGGATACAAGCTGTCGGGAGGAAAGGCCTGTATGAAAGTCAAAGGGATTACCCTGAACGTAGCAAACTACAAAAAGATCAGCTTTGACAGTTTGAAAGATCTATTTCTGGACTATAAGGAGGCACTGGGAGAGAACATCCCAAAATAGATAGAGGTGCAGCAGCCCTCTATTGTAAGGAACAAAAATCAGTGGCAAATAGAGACAAAGACCCTTAAAAATGCAGAAAGTCATTTACAACAAGAGGGGCCTTGGAGAAAGGTTTAAAACCCTGCCCTATGGCTTTTGAAAATGATACAAGGTTGAAACATCCTTTTTCTGTAATTCTCGCAGAGCCTAACAACTGCGGGAAAAGTTATTTTATAAAAAATGTGTTGGATAATGCCAAACGAACATTTTCTGTAATGCCTAAGAACATTGTGTGGTGTTACAGTTGCCCTTTATCAGTTTTGTGGAGTGGTTGCCCGATGCTTTTGACGATGGCCTACCAATAAAGTAAATATTATTATCATAGACAATCTGATGAATTCTGCTTGTGAAAGTGGTGAAATTGAGAAAGCCTTTACCAAGTATGTGCATCACAGGAACTTGAGCTTTATGTATATAGTTCAGAATGTATTTTGTCAGGGAAAAAAGAGTCACACGATTAACATAAACACAAAGTACATGGTTCTGTTCAAAAACCCCAGAGATAAATTACAAATCGCTATGTTAGCTCAACAAATGTACCCCGGCAAAGCGCAATACTTTCTAGAAGCTTTTGAGGATGCTACCAAAAGACCTTATCCTGGTGGTGGATTTAAATGTTTCTAAAACAGAAGCTTATAGACTAAGAACCGGTCTTTTCCCTCCAGACTGGCCAGCAGTTTATACTTCGAAAAGAACAACTGCCAGGTATAAAAAGAAATGAATTATCAGCAGGCCTTTTTTAACAGCCAGGGTTGCTGACCAAAAACATGTCTAGCTGTGTGAAGAGAAACCTGGTCCTTTTAAAATTACTTAGCAAATCGTCCCACAACACAGGAACGCAGTACTGTGTTCAGCCTCTGGCAATTTAGTAGCATCCATCTCAGAAATAGAACTCAATACCTTAAAAGGAAATGTACCTTTGACACAGAATCAAGTGCGTGTGCTGAAAAAGAGACACACGCTTATAAAATGTGTAATAATAATGTGTGTAATAAAAGGGTTTCATTTAAAAGAAAGAAGCATCTGGTGAAGCAGTCCAAAGGGTTTATCAGACCTCTGTAAAGTTTTGCTATTTTTCAGATAGCGGGGCTTTTGACTAATCGACAATGGAGTATGCAGAAAAAATGTACCTGGTGCCCAGCTGCCAGTTGGAGCAATTAAGGGCTCCCTCTCCATTGGAGGAATATATGAGAACGACCACAACTCACTTACTGGATGCTTAAATGAAGTCTGTTCTTCAAAGGACTGACTTATCCGAATTCAAAAAGTCTAAACTTTACAGTGCCATGCTTCAAAGGTACCTAACGTACGTGAAGCAAAGCGATGCAGATGAAGAGAAAATAAGTTTGTTTCTACCGAGTGTGGAGGGGCCACAGTCATATTGACAAACCTGAACAAGTTTTATTAATTGCCTGATTTAACACGACCTTTTACAGCCACCTGTGAAAATGTGCACCATGACCCCTATCATTAGGGAGTCTGAGCTGGTTCATTCTTCCATTTTGTCTTCTTCCAGATTTTCTTCTTGAGATCTGTGTCTCAGACACAAGCAAAAATAGTTTATGCATAATATATTTACTCCCGCAGGGCTACCAATGTGTAAGTTCCAAAAGGCCTCTGGAAAGGCATCATCGAGCTGTCCAGAGTTTTTCAGAAAAGAAAAGCAGAGGTAAGCCCCCCACTGCTTGTTTTTAGATTTATGCAACCCTGGGTCAGTTCCTAACTCCATTACATCCCATCCTCAAGTCTCAACCGTCACTGATTAATCGTTCATTTACCTGAGTGACGTCTTTTCTGTTCACCTTGTCCACCATTGACTCCCATGAGCTGTGGTCACCTTCCTCCAGAGGGGTGGACAACAAGAGACCATCACACCTCTTGAGCTGCCTCATAAACCTTTGGGTTTCAGGAACGGGTTCCAACATATCCCTCAACATCTGGGCCAAAGAGCTCCCCTCAACTACTCCTTTCTCCTCCTGTCGCTGATGTAGCACTTCCTTCATGAGTGGTCGAAGGCCCTCAGAGCTAAAACAAAGTCTGAAGTTCTCACGGGGGTGGTGAAGAAGTCCATTTTTCCTCTCAGCATTTCCACAATTTCTAAAACACACATTCTTTGAATGAAATGGCCTCTTCCATGTGGTGCTGGGGCTTCCAGGGGAGGTGCTGAACTCTGATTGGAAGAGGGCACTAGGGGAAGCTCTTAGAGGCATCATGTGACCCTCTTCTGGGTGGGTAACCCTGCCCCAGAACTCCCCTCAATTGGTCAAATCCACTCTCGGGGAGATCCTCTGTGGCAGAAACAGATCCTGATTGTAGAGGGCAGTGGGCGGAGTTCTTAGAGGGGTCATACAACCCTCTGCTGACCCAGTCACCCCACCCCATAACACCCCCCAATTGGTCAAATCCACTCTCAGGGCTGTCTTATGGGGGGCAAAACTGATCCTGATTGGTAGAGGGCAGTGGGAGGAGTTTTTAGAGGGGTCACATGACACCCTTTGCTTCTGGGCATGTGTCCTTCTTGACCCCAGAAGTAATACTCCAGTGGGGTGGGTTTTAGGGTGACAGGTAGGTGGGGCATGATGGTCAGGGGGCGGGGTCTATGTTTGATTGATGCTTGGCCTCTTATACTACTTACTGGAAGCTGAGTTGTAAATCTACAGTGCTCCAGTGTGTCACACTCACTGACCATGTGGACCCTGCTACTACATACTCAAAGTTCCTTACTGCACATTGACATACTGCTGATTCACACCTCAGTATGTCAATGCACACTAGGGAATTTCTAGTGCGCAGCGGCAGTTTCCACATAAACAGTTAATGCATGGCATGCTGCAGCACTTGCTGCACAGGCTGTATAGGTATAGACATGCCCCTATGCTACCTTTAACAAAAAAAGATGCAGCCTGTACTCAGTCTGTCCCTTAGGTATTTGTATGCCCCTGTCTCCCCATCACCATAGTATCTGAGCATCTTGCAATATTTAGTGTAGTTATTCTCACAACACCTGCTGTGAGGCAGGAAAATATTATTTTCCCCATCTGAAAAATGGGGCTCTGAGGTACTAAGAAAAATTATGGCAAAGCAGGAAACTAAATTCAGCTCTACCAAGACCCATGTTAGTGCCCTAATCCCTGGATCATTTTTCCTCTCTGCAGAAGTAGAAGTACAGAGCAATATAAAAGACCATCCAGTAAATGTATCCCCCATCCCTCAATTTAGGTTGAACTCAACTATCCAATCTAAGCCCATTGACCACACGATTAGGGTGACTTAGTTCCCCCCTTACTCCATGTATAACCTTCTCATACACTCATTTAAAAGTATATTTAGTACATTAAACACTTAACACCATTCCCAAGAATAGAACAGAAACCTTCCAAACAATACAACTTTCAATGTCTTATAAACCTACACTGAGGCAAAGTGATAAATATGCCAATGAGATCTGTCCACAGGTAAGAGTCTCTTCAATTTGTCCCTTTTCATTAACAAGGGGACCCAGAGATTGTTCCCTACAGGCCTTCCAGTTCTTGGGTTTACAGGGGATATATTAACTCTAACTTATGCAAGTAGGAATTATAAAAAAAAAATCACATGTTAATGCTAAATCTCATCCTGACTTTTCCATATGACAATTCTGCAACATGCAGCACTTTCTGCAGCCCTTACATAGACTGGAGGACTTAAAGGGACACCTTCAACTTAAAATCTAGTCCATTTCAGAAAATGGCTTTTGAAATCATTTCAGGCGATACATCTGCCCCTGAGTTCCCCTGAGAGTTTTTGTGGTTTTACAATCACATTTTCCTAATTATAAACATGTTTATTCTTTTTATGTCTGAAAGATCCATAAAAGAACAGGGGGAAAGATTTAGACCCTGAGCTGTAAGTGTTTGCAGCATCTATAATGAAAACAAACTATATACAAAGTGCTGAACAAAGCAGACAAACTAAAAATAGAGATGAATCACTTCACCACCACCTTTGATTTTCAGGTATACCCAGCTGAGGTGATTCTGTATCACAGTAGGTTTAAAAAAGAGAAGGCAGACAGAAATTAAGCTGAAGGTGTCCCCTTGGCTCCAGATAAGTAGAAAAATATTTAATGGGAATTTGAAATCTACTTCAGAAATTATTTTTAAACAGCAGAAATTTGTTTTATGTTTTGAAAAAGTACCCAAAAGTCAGTGAATATGCACTCTGCCTTATGAATATTTTTTTCTTCTTTGTTTTTTCCCCATACATGCCCACCATCATATTCACACTAGAACAGCAGATTGCAATGCTACTGGTAGAAATCACAAAGGAGTTAATGGGGTGTATGAATTGAATAAAACTGGAATCAAAGAACAGCAGTTCAGCTAGTATTGTTTGGATTTCATTCACAAATTACCATCTCCTTTCCTTGCAATAAATTTAGGATCCAGACTAGGGGCAATATCTCGCTATGCACCCACTCCCAATAACCACATTAACTAACAGACGTATTGGAGCATGAGCTTTTGTGGGTGAATACCCACTTCGTCGGATGCATGCATGCACGAAAGCGCATGCTCCAATAGGTCTGTTAGTCTATAAGGTGCCACAGGACTCTTTGCTGCTTTTACAGATCCAAACTAACATGGTTACATCTCTGATACAATAACCACATTGTGGATTTTGGGAAAGCGCAGACATCTTAGTCTTCCACGAAGAGCAAGAAGCAGGCTAAGTCTTCTATTTAATAATGTGAGACTTTAATGCAGGGCCTGGGTGAGTGGGAAAAACTGTGAGAGGTTATTTTGACCTTGTGTTAGGTAAGAATGGAAAGCAGACTGTAGCAGAAAATTGCAGAGAAAAGTAAGATATCAGGAAGGAATATGTATAAACAAAATGCAGCTGTTAATCATAACTGTATATAACAAAAGGTATAAAAGCTTGCCCTAATTGTTTATCTAAAGGATACCTGCCTCAGGAGGGGGAATCCCTGTCCATGTGTACTCTCCTACGCATATTGCAATTACTCGCAATAAAGCTGCCTCTGGCTTGTTGCTTTAAACTCAGAGTGAGGACTGTGTTTTCCTCCACAACATTAATGAGAATTATGTGCAGGCATGATAAAGAAGGACAGAATATTCTTCCTGGGTAGGAGTCAGAAAAGTATAGTCTTACTGGCTTTAACAATATAGATTACCGTGTCCACTAGATGTCTCCATGAGTTTATGAAAGTCACATACAAGAAGCCATAGATATGTTCACTTATTGTTTAGGATGTATCCAGCTTCAACTGATAAAACCAGAAAATATCATGATTGACTGAAATAACTTTTTTTTACTTCAGCTTTTGGAGGAACTTCAAATGGTACATAATAGGCAAAACATAAATGAACGCCATCAGTCTTTCAATGCACATTAAGATTAAGAAAATGCCCCAAACTAGGGTTACCAGATAGCAACTGTGAAAAAATGGGACAGGGAGTATGGGGTAATAGGCGCCTATATAAGAAAAAGTCCCCAAAAATGGGACTGTCCCTTTAAAAACCAGACACCCTACCCAAAAGAAAAAAAATCAAACCAACAGGATGTGTACTGAACATAGCCTAAAGTCGTGACTGTTATTATTTTTTTTAATGAAGATGTGGGTAAAAATTAAAGACAAATATATGAAGCAATTCTCTAGCATATACATATATACAAGGGCTGCAGATTCAGGTTCCCAGGAAGCCAGATATTGGACATGATTGTGTGGGAAATAGCAAGAGAGTATTAGTATAAACTGATGAAAATCGAAATTTTTCGGTCAAAAACTGCTAAAAGCCAAAGAAATCTTTGTTTTTAGCTGAAAACTTTAAAAATGAAACATTTTCTAGGAAAGCAGATACTTTCCATGAAAACTAAGTTTTTTTTTAAAAAAAGCTGATTTCCCATTAAAAAAAAGTATCAATGGAAAATTTTTGATCAACTGTACTCATATCGCATAACCAGGTAAAATTTATTGATTATTTAGAAGTATGGACTACAGTTACGGAAACAATCACTGAACAGTAGTAAAATCTGCCACACTTTCACACTGGAAGAACTTCAGTTATAAAAGAGGACATTAAAAATTAATTTAAATGGTACTTTTTTTATCTTTTTGGTGAACATAGTCAAAAGATAATATTTTCTTTTGATTGAAACACTTTGAATGCAAAGAAAGATGAGAAGACTGAGAAATTTGGAGATGGACTACCATATTTGCTAAAGGCAAAAAAAGAAGGGGTGAAACCATGACCTCAGTGAAATCAATAGTAAAACTCCTGTTTTCCATGTGGCCGGAATTTCACCCAGCATAGCTGAATCTCTGTTGTCCTGCACCTCATCTAGTCCTTTACATCTGCACAAAGTAGGAGTAAAACCCTGATATTCTGTTTGGGATGTATTTTATACACACTTTTTCCTTATTTATAAATAACTACACAAGGTGCAAAGCAATGGAGAATCAAGTCCTATGTATTAACATAAAAAAGAAATTGAGTACATTAGGGGCCTGATGATGGCAGTTTTTCCGCTCACTATGGTGAGCTTTAGATTAGGCCTTACAAAACCAGACTTGGGGAGACTTTGAACAGATTAATACAAAGAAGATTCACTTTGAGGGGGCTGCTAAAGAAGCTGCTGAAGCCCACTGAGATAGAAAACTACTAGATTCACCACCCATTTCTCATAGGAAATTAATTTAAACCATAAGAAAACAAAAAGAGTTCTGCTATAAACAATGGACCAAATTCTGATACCCTTCCTCCTGATGAATAGTACTTTATTTCACAATCAATGTGGCTGTAGTATCAACAGCAATTACACCAGATGCAAAATAGAACAGCAGAACTACTTGTAGAGCAAGTTGCTATTCACTGAGCGTGAGCAACAGTATCAAAGGGCTTGTCTACATCAGAAAGTTGCAGCGCTGGTGAGGGAGTTACAGAGCTGCAACTTAGGAGGTGTACACATCTGCAGGGCATCACCAGCGCTGCAACTCCCTGTTTGCAGCGCTGGCCGTACTCCCGTTTTGTCTCGGGTGTAGAGGATCCAGCGCTGGTGATCCAGCGCTGGTAATGAAGTGTAGACACTTACCAGCGCTTTTCTTGACCTCCGTGGAATAAGCAGGTATCCCAGCATACCTGAGGATACCTCTCTGATAATCAAGAAAACTCCTCTGCCCTGTGCTCACCTGACCCCTCCTTTAAATGCCCCGGGAAATTTCAAAAATCATCTTCCTGTTTGCTCAGCCAGGCGTGGAGTGCAATTAATCAATCAATCATTCAGCGACCATGCCTCCATGCACCAAACGAGCCCCAGCATGGACCAATGCAGAGCTGCAGGATCTAATTAGTGTGTGGGGAGATGAGGCTGTTCAAACACAGCTGCGCTCCAGAAGGAGAAACTATGATACCTATGGTCAGATATCGCAGTCCATGATGAGAAGGGGCCACGAACGGGACGCCTTGCAATGCAGAGTCAAAATTAAGGAGCTGAGGAGTGCATACTGCAAAGCCCGTGAGGGAAACCGACGCTCAGGAGCTGCCCCCACAACCTGCAGGTTTTACAAGGAGCTGGATGCCATACTTGGGTGTGACCCCACCGTGAATCCTAGGAGCACAATGGAGAGTTCAGAGCAGGGAGAAGTGGGGGATGGTGTAGAGGATGAATGCAGTGATGCTACTGGCGTGGAGGGAGACACCCCGGAGTCTCAGGACACAGGCAGCCAGGAGCTCTTCTCCAGCCCTGAGGAGACTAGCCAGTCGCAGCAGCTGGAAGCGGACGTTGATGAGGAAGCTGAGGATCGTGCTCGTGGTAAGTAGATTGCAATGTTTTGGGAGAGGAGGATTTTTGTTATGGCTGCCTGCATGCATGCTTAAACGTGGAATAGCCAATTGATGTGATCTATGACATCTGTGTAATCTGCCTCAGTAATCTCTTGAAAAGTTGCAGCTAGAGCTTGGGCAATGTGCTTTCTCAAGTTTATAGGGAGAGCCACCGTGGTCCCTGTCCCGGTCAGGCTAACTCGTCCGATCCACTGTGCAGCGAGGGGTGGGGGGACCATGGCTGCACACAGGCAAGCTGCATAGGGGCCAGGGCGGTATCCACATTCCTGTAGAAGACCCTCCCTCTCTTCCCAGGTAACACGCAGCAGTGATATGTCTGGCATTACGAAAGCCTGTGGATAGTTAAGGGATAATTGAGGGCAGGGAGCTAGATTCACGGCTCCCCAGCCCAAGGCGCTCTGTTTCCCCTCCCCCAAACCCCCCCCCCCCCGCCCTTCCCAGCACGTAGGCATCCACGCGGTGTGCTCTGCTGTTTCCCCAGCCAGCAGTTCAAGCAGGCACCCTGCCCTGCGGTGTGCTCTGTTGTTCCCCCAGCCCCCCTTCCAAGCAGGCACCCTGCCCTGCGGTGTGCTCTGTTGTTCCCCCAGCCAGCAGTCCAAGCAGGCACTCATCCCCGCGGTGTGCTCTGTTGTTCCCCCAGCCCCCCTTCCAAGCAGGCACCCTGCCCTGCGGTGTGCTCTGTTGTTCCCCCAGCCAGCAGTCCAAGCAGGCACTCATCCCCGCGGTGTGCTCTGTTGTTCCCCCAGCCAGCAGTCCAAGCAGGCACTCATCACCGCGGTGTGCTCTGCTGTTTCCCCAGCCAGCAGTCCAAGCAGGCACTCATCACCGCGGTGTGCTCTGCTGTTTCCCCAGCCAGCAGTCCAAGCAGGCACTCATCCCCGCGGTGTGCTCTGTTGTTCCCCCAGCCAGCAGTCCAAGCAGGCACCCTGCCCTGCGGTGTGCTCTGTTGTGCCCCCAGCCCCCCTTCCAAGCAGGCACCCTGCCCTGCGGTGTGCTCTGTTGTTCCCCCAGCCCCCCTTCCAAGCAGGCACCCTGCCCCGCAGTGTGCTCTGCTGTTTCCCCAGCCAGCAGTCCAAGCAGGCACTCATCACCGCGGTGTGCTCTGCTGTTTCCCCAGCCAGCAGTCCAAGCAGGCACTCATCCCCGCGGTGTGCTCTGCTGTTTCCCCAGCCAGCAGTCCAAGCAGGCACTCATCCCCGCGGTGTGCTCTGTTGTTCTCCCAGCCCCCCTTCCAAGCAGGCACCCTGCCCTGCGGTGTGCTCTGTTGTTCCCCCAGCCCCCCTTCCAAGCAGGCACCCTGCCCCGCGGTGTGCTCTGCTGTTCCCCCAGCCACCAGTCCAAGCAGGAACCAAGGCATCCCACTAACATGGGAGAAATTTTAGCAAAAGTACTCACCCCATTGCTCGACATGACTTAGCTTTCTTGACCTCTACAGTGTTATGTGAGGTATGTGAGAGGGATGCTACCTAAAGTTTCAAATGTCCTTCAAAATTTGATAATAAACAATGATGCCCCTGTGTATTACATGTCTCTATCTCTATTTTTTCTAGGGAACTCGAGTAATGCAGCTGTATCACCGGCCTCACGTAGATTACAGAACTTGAGGCGCAATCCTAGGAAATCAAAAGAGGAATTGATCAAGACCGTTCTGAACCACTACAACAGGGAAAGTAGGAAGACTGAGGAATGGAGAAATACTGTACATGAATGGAGGCAGAGAGAAAGCAGGAGACAGGTATTGTCTGTCAAAAAAATAGCCAGGCAGATGATGAGCCTCCTGTCTCGCCAAACCAAGTCTTTTGAGTCTCTTGTAGCCATGCAGACAAATATATACCGTGAAAACCCACAGCCTTCCCAAAGCACTCTTCCTTGTCCCCCTGTGTATCCTCAAAACAGCTTTCTGCAGCAGCCAGTTCCTTATTATCACCAGCTGCCCCCAACACCTATAAGATCACCTACTAACCAAGACATCTATAATTCTTACCCAGTGCACTCCATCCCCATCATTCTGCAGCAAAGTAATGGTGACTTGCATCAGACAGTGACAATTGAGTAAAATAGGACATAGTAAAACCTCTTAATGTACTGTGAACCACCCATACCCCCTTGCATGTTTTTTACTGTATGACAAATAAAAGTTTTTGGTTTGTATTTCTTTCAATACGTTTAATTGGTGCTAGAAATGGTAAATTATACACAGCAAGGTAAAGCAAAGCACAACACATGCATCAAACATTACTGCTGGCTCTCAGCATCAAATTGCTCCCTTATAGCATCCCTAATCCTTGAAGCCCTTTCCTGGGCCTCCCTATTAGCCCTGCTCTCTGGCTGAGCAAACTCATTCTCCAAGCGTCTAACCTCGGAGGTCCATTCCTCACTGAACCTTTCACCCTTCCCTTCACAAATATTATGGAGGGTGCAGCACGCGGCTATAACAGCGGTTATGCTGCTTTCCATCAAATCTAGCTTCCCATAGAGACTGCGCCAGCGAGCTTTCAAACGGCCAAAAGCACGCTCCACAGTCATTCTACACCGGCTCAACCTGTAGTTGAACTGTTCCTTGCTCCTGTCAAGCTTCCTTGTATATGGTTTCATGAGCCATGACATTAATGGGTAAGTGGGATCTCCCAGAATCACAATGGGCATTTCCACATCCCCTACTGTTATCTTGTGATCTGGGAAAAAGGTCCCGGCCCTAAGCCTCCTGAACAGGGCACTGTTCCTAAATATGCGTGCATCGTGCACCTTTCCAGGCCATCCAGAGTAAATGTCAGTGAAATGCCCACGGTGATCCACAAGCGCTTGCAGAACCACGGAGAAGTACCCCTTGCGATTAACATACTCTGATGCCAGGTGGGGTGGAGAGATAATAGGAATATGCGTCCCATCTACTGCCCCTCCACAGTTAGGGAACCCCATGTCTGCAAAGCCATCTAAAATGTCCTGCACATTCCCAAGAGTCACGGTTCTTCTTGTCAGTGTTCGATTAATGGCCCTGCAAACTTGCATCAGCACCATTCCAACGGTGGACTTTCCCACTCCGAACTGGTTCGCCACCGATCGGAAACAGTCTGGAGTTGCCAGCTTCCAGATTGCAATAGCCACCCGCTTCTCCACAGAAAGGACATCTCTAAATCTCGTGTTCATGCGCCGCAGGTTGGGGGCGAGATCATCACAAAGTGCCATGAAAGTGGCTTTCCTCATACGAAAGTTCTGCAGCCACTGCTCGTCATCCCATGATTGCAGGACGATGTGATCCCACCACTCAGTGCTGGTTTCCCGAGCCCAAACGCGCCGGTCCACGGAGCAGAGCACGTCTGTTACTGCCACTAGCAATGTGCTGTCTGCACATTGACGCGATTCACTATCATCGTCTGACTCCTCAATGTCACTCTCACTCACATTTAGCAGCTGAAGGAATAGCTCCACAGCCAGGCGAGATGTGCTGGCAATAGTCATTAGTAAGGTATTCAGTAGCTGAGGATCCATTCTTGAAAGATAATGCAGAAAAAGTGCTGTACAGTCACAATGCTGCCACAGTGCTCCGCATGTGTACCAAACCAACGCTGGCCGTTGGAACAGGAACAGGAAGCGGAAAGACAATCACACTTCCTTCCCCTTCCCACAAGCCCCAGCGCCGCTGTGGGACGAGGTGCTCTGTGGGATAGCCGCCCACAATGCATCACTCCCAACAGCGCTGCAGTGTGGCCACATCTAACAGCACTTGCAGCGCTGCTAGCTGTAAGTGTGGACACTCTGCAGTGCTGGCCCTATACAGCTGTACTAATACAGCTGTAACAACCAGCACTGCAAAATTTTAGATGTAGACATGGCCAAAATGTGGCCAATGTTACCAGACTAAAAATAAACCCAGCAGTTTCCAAGGTACATAATGAGATTTTTTTTTCATATTTGCACAATAGGAAGGGAGCAGCAGGAATGGAGGCCTGTATGATCCAAAAAGAGAGTAGTGGCTTTGACTTGCTTTCTTAAACATTGGAGTTAGAAAAATGCCACATATGCCTAAATAGAATATGAGAGTAGAGATCAGAAATGTAGTTTGCACAAAAAGATTGGTTTAAAAGTTAAATATGAAGGTCTAACTTGCAGATATTTTTGTAATTTTAACAAATAAATAGCACTTCTAATCATTACTCATCTCTTTTTAAATTGTAATAAGGTTAGTGGTGTGGTTTATAAGAAATCAACACTTCATAAATAATCAAGATGTGCAATAATCAACATCTGTGATGGTCTTGGTAACTACTGGAATTCAATAACTGGCGATAGTAGTATTTGTTCACATTTTAAAGTTCAAAAAGTGGTGAAAGGCCAGCCTGGGTTCTAAAAGGGCTGATACTAAAAATGCACCTGATGTAAATAGTGTTACCTAGCAGCTCTGTGTTCTTGGGGAATCAGGGCACAGTACCCAGCCTGTCTGACTCATGAAAGACACCTTCATTCCCCAACTCTGTTGAACCAAATCTGCATCAGAAGGAAGACTTACAAAAAGCAATGAAAAGGCAATGGGAGACACACCTAAACCCCTGGGATAAGGATGATAATATTAAGGAAACTCCCCTAGTCTCATTTGCATCAAAGTTGGGACAAGGAGGCATCTCCATTAGCATACAGAATGGAGAACAGAGATTCCAAGGCAAGAACCGCACGGAACTCTGGGACCAGAAAAGCAGGGAGGCACTGCATGATGGGGGATCTCTGCTCCAGATGTTAATGAACCCATGCCTGCACACAGCCAGCTCAGTAGTTATCAGACCAATTCTAGTAATAAATCCTTTATTGGTATCCCAAATAGTGAAGCTCCCTAATTACACTGTGGGCTCCGTCCAAGGAACACTGCACTGCCCAAAGCCAGGAATGATCAGCTCCCATGGTCTAGCCTGCACAAAACAACTTTGGTATACTCCCTTGTTTACACATAAATAAATCTAATGTTCTCCCTTGAACCACTGTTTTGCTTAATCATGTTAAAATACTTGTAGAAAAAAATAATTTATTGTAGCTAATTAAATAACCAGGACTAATATCTGGTAATAATATAACATTATTATTAACCAATAGTAGACTGGCCTAATCATAGGAACCATACAATTATATTGTTCAGCATTACATATAGTCCAATTTAACATTTATAGATATACAGTTTTAACAAGCAAAAAGGACTTTCAAATTGACAATATTCAGGGGTAAATTCAAATTGATAAGTGATTACTTAAGCGACTTTAGAGAGTAGTAGAGAAGACAGACTGAGTTGTAGTAGCATAGTACAGCAGGAAGGACTTGTCAGTTTCTTCAGGTTCCAAGTTGTTAACAGATTAATTCCTTATAATCCTTATGATACAAGTGTATGAGCTATGGACCATAACATTGGTTTGTTTCCTTAATGTATTTGTTGGCTTTACAAGTTTTAGATAGTTAGCTAGTTCTTTTTCTCCAGGTTTCAAAAGAAGGAAGTGAACTAGAGATCCTGAGGATAACAGAACAATTTTAATCAGTGAGTGATCACCTTTGTTCCATTTCTAGGTCTCCCACATCACTAATGCCAAACAGACAGAGTGATGCTGTGAATTATTACTGAGTTCTTGTAATCCCAAAACAGATTTATTGATTTTTGGCCCAGAGATTAATAACTGGACAATTCTACCTGAAAAGAAAAAATGTAATGTTAGCAAGCAGAATGTTTTGAGGTGACAGAAGAAAGGAATGGAATGCTGGAATAAAAGGAATGGAATATAGAAATCAGAACATTCCATGGCAGTTGGAAGTTGATAACTAGCTGCACTAGGCTGGTAAGACCATCTCTCAGTAGTGTCCCCTGTAAGAAAAATGCCAAATGTAGATTACAACAGGGGTGGGCAAACTTTTTGGCCTGAGGGCCACATCGGATTTTGTAAATTGTATGGAGGGCTGGTTAGGAGAGGGGGTTCGTGGCCTGGCCCCCACCTCCCTTCTGCCACCGCCACTTTCCCCCCCAGGACTCCTGCCCCATCCAACCCCGCCTCATTCCCTGATGGCCCCTCTGGGACCCCTGCCCCATCCACACAACCCCACTCCCTTTCCCTGACTGCCCCTGGACTCCCTGCTCCTGACTGCCCCTTGCTGCCCCATCCAACCCCTCCAGAACCCCTGCTGCCCCATCCACACCCTTGTCCCCTGCCCACCACCCTGAACTCCTCTGCCCTCTATCCAACTCCCCCTGCTCCCTGGAGCACCACCCTGCCTGGAGCACCAATGGCTGGTGGCGCTACAGCCACACCGCCAAGCTGGAGCTGGGCCACACTGCTGCCACTGCCACCATGCAGCACAGAGCACCGGGTTAGGTCGGCGCTGCAGCTGCGCTGCCCCAGGAGCTCACAGCCCCGCAGCGCAGAGCATTGCACCAGCAGCAGAGAGAGCAAGATGAGTCTGTGCGGGAGGGGGGATGGAGGGAGGGCCGGGGGCTAGCCTCCCAGGCCAGGAGCTCGGGAGCTGGGCAGGCCTGTCCCACGGGCTGGATATGGCCCACAGCCTGTAGTCTGCCCACCCCTGGATTACAAAGTCAGCATGGATTCACCAAGGGCAAGTCATGCCTGACTAACTTAACTGCCTTCTATGATGAGATAACTGGCTCTGTGGAAGAGGAGAAAGCAGTGGACCTAAGCAGATCTTTTGATATGGTCTCCCACAGTATTCTTGCCAGCAAGTTAAAGAAGTATGGGCTGGATGAATGGACTATAAAGTGGATAGAAAGCTGACTAGATCGTCGGGCTCAATGGGTAGTGATAAATGGCTCCATGTCTAGTTGGCAGCCGGTTTCAAGAGGAGTGCCCCAAGGGTCGGTCCTGGGGGTGGTTTTGTTCAATATCTTCATTAATGATCTGAAGGATGGTGTGGATTTGCACCCTCAGCAAGTTTTCAGATGACACTAAACTGGGAATAGTGGTAGATACACTGGAGGGTAGGGATAGGATACAGAGGGACCTAAAGAAATTGGAGGATTGGGCCAAAAGAAATCTGATGAGGTTCAACAAGGACAAGTGCAGAGTCCTACACTTCGGATGGAAGAATCCCATGCAGAGCTACAGACTAGGGACCGAGTGGCTAGGCAGCAGTTCTGCAGAAAAGGACCTAGGGGTTACAGTGGATGAGAAGCTGGATATGATTTAGTCGGGAATTGGTCCTGCTTTGAGCAGAGGGTTGTACTAGATGACCTCCTGAGGTACCTTCCAATCCTGATATTCGATGATTCTATGATTCAACAGTGTGCCCTTGTTGCCAAGAAGGCTAATGGCATTTTGGGCTGTATAAGTAGGGGCATTGCCAGCAGATTGAGGGACGTGATCATTTCCCTCTATTCGACACTGGTGAGGCCTCATCAGGAGTACTGTGTCCAGTTTTGAGCCCCATACTACAAGAAGGATGTGGAAAAATTGGAAAGAGTCCAGCAGAGGGCAACAAAAATTACACTGCTCTACAGCCAAAATGCTTCTGAAATAAATGTAGTCCAACTTTACTAATTCTGGGTCACTGAGAATGAAAATGATGCTTAAAATTGTTGATTGGCTCTAGTTTTCAAGATATGTTATTGGGTCAGTATATACGACCCTTGACTTGGGAATGGCGAAGGATAAGCGAGTTATAAAGGGAAGGGATCTCAATTTAAACCAGAAATGACTACAATACATCTTTGACCGGATCTATGAATAAATCTATGACTGGGTTTGGACAGTACTTGTTTTTTAGGCAAAACAATGAATGATGCAATCTGAAGCTGGTATTGCATCATACATGATATGAATTGCATCATGTTATTCCTAGAAGTCAGGAATGATGCAATCATAATGAAGCTTACATCACTCTGCTGAACAAATTGCCCTATATCAGCTCTAGAAATCATACAGTGTCGTGCTCTCTTATTTGTCAGTGTTTGATTTTGCAAAGGGACACATTTCTGTTTAGCCAAAGTGAACAGAAATGCCTCGTACTTGTGTGAACAATGCAGATAACTTCTGCTATGTTTGTGGTGAAGTGACTTTTGCATCACAAAAGCGCAGTATAACCACTATGGTTAAGAAAGCCTCTCACCTTTATTTTGGCTGCAAAATTGGAGATCAGGACAAGAGGTGGGCCCCACACATATGCTGCAACACTTGTGCAACAAATCTTCACCAGTGGTTGAACAGGAAAAGGAAATCTATGCCTTTTACATTGCCAATGATTTGGAGAGAGCCAACAGATCATACCAGCAATTGTTACTTCTGCATGGTGCGTCCAGTTGGGAAAGGTGTGTCAAAGAAGAAAAAGTGGACTGTGCATTATCCAAACATTCCATCAGCTATACGCCCAGTACCCCACGGAGAAGGACTGCCGGTTCCTGATGCACCAGAATCATTCTCACTTGAGTCAGACGAGGAAGAGGATGAGGATGAAACTTCTGGTCCTGAACCATCAATGTCACAGGACCCACTTTTCTCCCATCCTCCTCCTCTGAACCACACCTCATAACACAAGGTGAACTGAATAATCTTATCAAAGATTTGGAACTACCCAAGAGTAAGGCAGAGCTGTTGGGCTCCAGACTACAGCAGTGGAATCTCCTGGCAGGCTATCAGGGCAAATGGAGCCCATCTATGCTTGCAGAGTATTGCTGGACAGTGACAAGAGATGCTCCATTTAATGAATACAAGAGACAAGCCAAGAAGCGCCAATTAGACACTGAATAGGACTAAACTATGTACATAATAGTTTTTTGCCTTTTGTCTCATAATAAATTTTATTTATATAACCCTTTTGCTGATTTTTAAAGTGTTACATAAACAGGACAGGTGAAATATTATCATGTAAAGCAACACATGATAAACACATGAAAAGACCTAGGTTTACAATTTATGATTACAACTCTACTATCTACGTAATATACATAGACATAAAATTTAAAATCTTAAATATCTTAGAAACAGTAGCCAATCAGTTGTTTTAATTGTCATATTTGAATTCAGCACATCAAAATACATAATCACATTTTAAATATCACATTTTATCTCTGAAGCAGACGACTTCTCAAAAATTGTAGACCAGTGTTATTAGGGGGTTGGAGCACATTATTTATGAAGAGAGGCTGAGGGAACTGGGATTATTTAGTCTGCAGAAGAGAAGTGGAGGGATATGATAGCTACTTTCAACCACCTTAAAGGAGGTTCCAAAGAGCATGGATCTAGATTGTTCTCAGTGGTACCAGATGACAGAGCAAGAAGTAATGGTCTCAAGTTGCAGTGGGGGAGGTTTAGGTTGGATATTAGGAAAATCTTTTTCACTAGGAGGGTGGTGAAGCACTGGAGTAGATTACCTAGGGAGGTGGTGGAATCTCCTTCCTTAGCCATTTTTAAGGTCAGGCTTGACAAAACCCTGTCTGGGATGATTTAGTTGGGGATTGGTCCTACTTTGAGCAGAGGTCTGGACTAGATGACCTCCTGAGGTCCCTTCCAACCCTGATATTCTATGAATCTATGATTCTATTATTCTTTCTGTGAGCTTTATATGAGGTTGTAAGGTCCTGTGGGCCTCCCACCCAATCAGTCTTCGCAGAGAGCCACAACCTCTCCCTACTGCATGGCTGTCCTAGAAACTTAAGGGAATTAGCAGTCTCTGGGCTCTGGACCCCCCCATCCTCTCAGCAGAGCCGAGCAGTAAGCAGTCTATAGAGCTGCAGCCTACTGTAGGGGCCTAATGGTAATCAATCTAGGGAGCTCAGTCCTTCAGCTAGGGTGGAGTACCAAACAGTCTAGGGAGCTTGGGCCCACAGGCAGGGCAGAGCAACAGCACCCCATAGGCAGAGTGGAGTTATAAGCAGGCTATAGGGATCTGGCCCTTCTGGCAGTCTAAGGTGCTCAGGCAGATGGCAGACAAATGCATGCCTCTTTGCCTAAGGTGTGCAGTCATCCTAGGGTGGGCTGGCCACAGGGGGTAGGGGGACCTAGGCCCACCCTACTCCACTAGGTTCCTGCCCAGGGCCATGAGAATTGTGGAGGGCTTCACCACTGAGTCAGCAGGAATCCCATTGCAACACGCTGACCATTATTCGGGCTACATAACCAGACTATTGTTTGGTGTCCCTGGGCTACTTCCTATGACCCCACTGCAGTGTACCTTAGTTCATGGGGCTCCTCAGTCTCCCTGGAGTAAATGGCCCATGGAAGTCCCAGTAGCTCCTCCGTACTCCCGTCAGCTGGTCAACCTGACAGTCCTTCTGGATCCTCGGTGCTGCAGGGCCTATCCTCAGGCATTGGGCTCAGCAATGGCCGGGACATGTCTGTCTCCTTCATCAACTCCCTTCAAACTGAGCTGCAGGGCCTGCCTTTTAACCTTCCTGTCCTGCCCCTCTGCTTCCAACAGGGTGGATGGCCAGGTTCAGCCTACCAGGGGGTAGATAGGGCTTCCTCCGTCAGTCTCGGTGGAGGGCCACACCTCCTTTCTATATGGGTGTATGGAACTTCTTAGATAACTGTGGTGACTGTGTGTAACTAATTTTGTGTGGCCAGCAGGGAGTCCTATGCCATGAAGGATGGAGGATTTCTGGCCTTTGGGAGATATAGTAGCTTGGGACTCAAGCTTGGAATTAATCTCATTCCATCCCATCTCCCCACACACACACCTCTCTTCTGCTGCCATTGCCCCTTTCAATCTATTCATGGCATTAGTATCATGGTAATCACTATAGAACCCGAACACCTCCCTTTTCTGCTGGATCTTGTCCATTTTTTGGGTTGAGGACTTGCAGAATAGTGGCAGGTCAGACTTAGGGACTGAAGAACTCTGCTGAAGCAGGCAATGTATAAGAGCGGGGCCCAGTAGCCAAAAAGAAAGGTGCTCATCAGGAGACTATTAGAGCATTAGAAAGGAGGCATATTTTGGCACCCGTTAAGGTACGGGAGGGCTAAGGAAGTGGGAAGAGTTTTGTTTTACTGGAAGGGGGCAACGGAGAAGGGGGAAGGATTGAAGCCAAGTCTTGCCATCTCCACTCCCTCTGCACAGAATATCCTTCCTTAACTCTTAGAATCCTTTAGAACCCATTCCTTAATCCAGTGTAAACTAGAGATGCTATAGAAATTCACATCTCCATTAACTAGCAGTAGACTAAACATGTTGAAACATCAAGGGTAAGAAAAGTGGTTTGATGCTACTAGCCACTTGTTTATTATCCATCATTCTTATATGTTCATTACAGAGTTTTGCTCAGGTATATATCTCTTTATAGATCTTAACTAATTTAAGGTATTGCAGTAAGTGTGAGCAATCTGTATCCTATTCCAGATGTTCTCAAACTGTCGTTTATGGACTTTAGACAGTTGTGGCAAATTGCTGGCACTACTATAATGGGTCCAGCGCTTTCTCTTCTTGTGGGGATGTTCAGGGCACCGTTTCTTGTCCCTGATCTGGGGTATTAACTGTCCCACTAGTATCTCAGATAAGGGGAGTGGAGAGGGAGGGACCTGGGCCCACCCACTACTCCAGGTACCAGCCCAGGGGCCCTAGGGATAGTGGTAAACCAATTTGAACTAGTGATTCCTTCCCCTGGGCTACTTCCCTCTCCAGCCCTTCAGCTTGAGGGCTTCCTGCCCTCTCTCTGCTTGGGCAGTTTTCTCCCAACCCTTTGTGCCTGTGGAGTCCCTCTGCTCTGTACAAGCCGAGTTTCCCTTTACCTAGGGTCTTGGTCTTCTGGCCCATCACAGCACTTTTCCAAACTCTCCTCTGCTTCCCTCCAAACTGCTCTCTGCTCCAACACCAAACCACTCTGCTTCAACTCCTTCAGTTGTATGATTGAAGCGGGGGGGGGGGCGTTATCAGGTGACTGGCTTCAGGTGCTCTAATTAATCTGTAGCAGCCTATCTTCTTTCTATAGAGAATAAGGCTCTCATCATCCTGGGGCTTACAAATCTCTCATCTATCACTTTCCTGCTGCCCTCTAGCCATGCTATATCACACATTCTATGAAGAGCTGGGTGATAGGATGCTGGGTTTTTTTGTTTTCACTTGCTGAATTGCATTAATGAAAGCTAAATGGATATTAAATATTTCCCTGCTTACTTTTCCATGTAAGCAAGTGCAGTCATTACAACAGGGATGTAAGTGATTGTAAATAAGATGGGGAGATGATCCACAAAATAATGTGGTCCAACCTACAAAAAGATTTGAGACGCACCATCCTGTTCTATCCTAGGTTTACCAGGTAGTAAGTTAATAAAACAATTGTTAGTAAATCTATGCTTCTTTCTTTTTTGCCATGGTGTCTCATCTCCTCCATTCCTAAATAGAGGTTTAAACCACAAATAGGAGCTATTATTTCTAGGATACTGTGACAAAGTGAGGCTGTAGCCTGCAAGAGGGTGCTCCTATTGGGTTCCAGGAGGTGGGCAGGCACAAGGGGCTCACAGGGCAGGGGCCCAGTGAAAAGGTCCAGAGGGCCTGGGGTATAGCTTGAGCAGGGAGCACCCTCAGCGACTGCCACAGACCTGGTTGCCAAAACCAGCTTCCAGATCTGGAGGTGGTCCTGGTAGAAGACCAGCAGCTCAGAGAGGTCTTGTGGAAGACCTCTCAGATGGAGATAAA
This sequence comes from Gopherus flavomarginatus, assembly GCF_025201925.1. Classification (NCBI taxonomy): domain Eukaryota; kingdom Metazoa; phylum Chordata; order Testudines; family Testudinidae; genus Gopherus; species Gopherus flavomarginatus. The sequence continues at coordinate 30,200,939 of NC_066620.1, read as the reverse complement.
GGAGCTGCAAGTTGTCTCGGAGCCCTCAGAAGTGGTGCAGGAAGGTGTGCACCAACATGCTTCATGTGGAACTACCTGTACTATAAAGAAATCTCTGCAGGGCCTGGAGGCAGAAGACATGGACCTGAGTGCGAAGGCAGGTCAGGCCCTGTCCTCCCCTCTCCAAGGGAAGACTCAAGACCCCCACAGAGACCCAGTGCAGTTCTGGTCAAAAGAACTCTAGAACTAACATCTGGAGTTTGGCCAGGATCAGGGTGTTGAGTCGGTGTCAGAGCACGGATAGTACTAGCTGATTCCGCACCAGTGCCCTCCCTCAAAGGGAGTTGTCCTGTCCACTTCCACAGCTGCTCAGCCACCCTGGCCTCCAAGTCTTGCCAGTTCTCCAGCAGAGAAGATGTGTGGCAGAAAGATAGAGCAGCAGACCCACTCTCCACAATATGGCCTGAAGGACGAGTGGGAGGGAGCTTACCTGCCACCCGTAACCGACCATCAGGCCAGAGCTTTTGACCCAGTTGACCCGGGCGGAGTAGGCCACCAAGTAGATGGCCTGGCATGCCTCCACCCGCACCAGGTCACCCAGGTCCTGGACCATGAGGAGCACATCATCGGTGTACGCTGACTGGACCAGCCTCAACTCCAATTCATGGAGCACCAACCCCGTCAACCTCCTATGGAAGAGATGGAGGAAAGACTTGATGGCCAAAGTGTATAGCTGGCCTGACAGTAGACAGCTTTGACGCATGCCTCACTCACCTGAAGCTGTCCAGTTCAGTCAGGGTCCAGCTGAGCTTGACCAAACACTCCACGGAGGCTTACAGCACCTGGAGAAAACCCACAAATTGAGTCCCAAAGCCAAACATCCACAAAGTGCCCAGGAGATACCTGTGGTCCACCCTGTCAAAAGCCTTCTCCTGGTCCAGAGACAGGATGGTGAACAACAGACCATCCACACACCTGAGAACTAGGAGATCCCAGACCAAATACAAGTTGTCAAAGGTGGTACAGCCTGAGACAGCAAGCTCCAGGACCTGTGTGCTGACCCATGTTTGAAAAGCTTATTAAATGGTGTTATTGCCATTGCTTATGCTTTGCAATGTTTGTGCCTAACCCAAGAAAATTTAGCACAAGGGGTGACCTTGGTAAGTGCTGTGCAAAGTGCTCAAGACCCTGACAGTGTTTTAAAGAAAATGACCAAACCTGAGGATACCGGCTTAGCACATTATATTGACCATTTGGTATGCACAAAAAGTTACAGAATTTTGTTTGGGAAAAAGACTATTTGAAAGAAATCTAAAAGGATTGTCTTTTAAATAAAAAAAAGTTTGTGAAAATCCAGCTCTTGTATCTTTGTGTAAAGAGACCTATTTACAGCAAAAGCTGAAATGTGCATAGTAGAATCTAAGGGATGGGGGCGGGAAGACAGGAGGACAAAAATGTATTTAAAACAGGCATGTTTGAGACATGTTTTTGAGTACAAGAGCTGACTCACCCTGTTGAATTGATGGTTTAAGCACACCCTCACTGAAATAACAAGGGTAACTCTGTTGGCTTCAACCAATTACTCCTGGGGGAATTCTGCACCAAAAAAAATAATAAATTCTGTGCACAGTATTTTAACATTTTGCAAATTTTATTTGAAAAAAATAACATGCCTGTTTCAATTATTTTGAAAGGTATTTTGAAATAAATTATCAGCAAGTCTGTAACAATACAAAATTCCCCCAGTAGCGAGTTAAAGAAACCCTAATGACAACCCAGTTCCTACTTCTTTGCTCCCTCCCCCTGACAGCCCAGCCCAGATACTCTCACACGTGCCCCAGAGACCAGCTGTGCCCCTCCTGAGCCCAGATACTTACCCCCTTGTTACTCCACTATTTGGACTTAAGGTATCCCAGTACTGGCCCACCTATCCAAATGGGGACAAAAGTGATGATCCATCCTAAAGGAATTTCCAGAATATTGCCAGGTATTTTGTCTCTGACCCGCAGAGGACTTCCCAGAGCAGGCTAATCCTGCTAACCCTTGAAAGAACATGGATACAGCCTTCTGCTCAAAAGATTGTCATACAAGCAATAGTTCTTCGAAAACAACATTTTATTTATTTGAGAGAAAATTAGGTGATTACAATATATTTAGTAAAGCAAGAAAGAAAGCAGTACAGTATATAGTAGGCAGTAAGGCACAATTACATTACATTTAAAGATTATACATTCAATTGACCAGAAGACTACACAGACTATGAGACAAATACAATGATGAGAGTTGGTACACACTGAACTTTTCATATATATGCATAAGGCCTCTAATACAATAACATTGGATATATTACAATGTAACATACAAGTACTCCATTGCATATGCATAAACAGCGCAATTAACAATTACCATTCTGTGAGTAGTGGCCGGCCGCTCACAGGATGGGGTGGGGTAGGTCACACTCAAAAGAAGGCATCCAGCTTTATTGACAGACACACACACAAGCAGTCTCTTAAAATAGACAAGAAATCAGACTTACACTTCTTCACTACTTCCTCTGAGCATCTCAGTCCTTCTGTTCCGCCAGTCTCTAGTCCTATCTTTTTCTTCTATTGCTGCTTCCTGGTTGCTTTCTTGATCTTCTCTTCATATTCTTCTCTTGATCATCATCATCTTTTTTCTTTCTTTCTCTCTCTTTCTCTCTAGCTTGCCAACTGACTCCTTATGTTCAGTTTCTGGCCTCCTCTGATTGGTTGATCTTTCATGCTGTATGCCCCCTGAGTGGGTGGCAACCTGGCAGCTTTGCCCTGACATCATAACTACACTCCTCCTTGCCCTAACCCCTATCTGCAGGTGTTTTGAAGTGAGTTGAGTCACACTTCCTGAACTTTGTTCGACCTTTGTTTCTTCCTTGTTATTGGTCAATCTAGTCTATGTCCTCCATCTTTGATGTTTTCTAATAGAAAATCCGTGTCCACCATTTTGGATTTTTAGCTCCAAATTATCATTATTTATAGCTTATCTAAAGCATCCAGTGTAAAACTAACTACTGTCCCCTACAAACTAAAGCACTCTGATGCTATCACTACCTTTGTAATGCTAATTAGGAGAGGTAAATTGTTTATGATGTTTCTCTCTCCCTCTCTGACTGTCAGTATTTCTATCCAGGGTACTGCAATCTATATAAGATTCAAGCAGGTGAAAATCTCTGGTAACACCCTTACCCCAGAGGCCAGCTGTGCTCCACCTCCAGTCCAGACACTCACAGACCCTACCCTCCTAGAGCTCAGGGATCCAGAGTGAGAAACAGCCTGATGCTGGGTCCTGGGCTTGCACGCACACCAGGTTTCCTGAGTAAGCCACCTCCTTCTTTTAGAGCTTGCTGGGAACTGCAACTGCTGGGAACCCTCCAGCTCCCTCCTTCCCCCTGACCTTGTCTTCTATTTGTGAGCTGGGCTCTGCCAGGTCCAGCAGCCCCTAGTGGAGGCCAGCATCTCCGCAGCCCATTTCTGTGGGGAAAAAGGGAAAGTCTGCACACCCAACATTAATTTCTGCAAAATTACGCATTGCACAGTGGTGCAGAATTCCCCCAGGAGTAAACCAGTCTGTAGAGCTAGGTCTAGATGTGATTATCCACCCTTGTTTCCATCGGGGCTAAAAGTATTAGAGATAAGAATGCTATGAGTCAGTCTTTCTCTCAGTTCAGAGTAATTAAAAGTTTAAAATAATATGTTTACAAAAATAAACAAAGGTCTAACCCCAAAATGAAATGTTTCCAGGATTTACAAACCTCCACCATACTTTATAAAATAAGCATTTGCTGTAGAACAAGCAAACATTTAAAATCTATGGGTATTTGTTGGGTGTTTACTATGGTTGTGATAATCCATTTCATTTCAAAACAAACCAAAACTTAGAATGAAAGAAACGTTTAAAATTAAATTAACAAACAAACAAAAAACCCTAAGACATTCATTGATATCTGCAAGGTCCCCCCAGTCAGGAGAGAGTATAGTAGCATTAAGGATTGTTGTGTGTGGTGATTTTACTGTTTAATACTGTAAGAAAACTCAACAGTGCTCTTGTTTTTTATTTGAAACAGGGAAATGTATTTTAACTAAAAAGTAGGCAAAAGCATCTAAGTTGTGCAGACAGTTTAATTTTTACCTCAGATCACAAAAGGGACCATTTGGGGAGGGATGCCTAAATTCCTTACATATCTATTAATTAAGCGTTGTAGTAATCAAACCCCCCTACTAACTAAAGACTTTGATGTTTGTTTTAAACAGAGTTAGGAGGGTATAAAAAATCTCATTGTTTTGGAGACCGTCTTCATATAACAGAAACTATCCTGAACAGAACATCATCTGGACTGCAAGATGAGGGGAGAAGGATAGCTTAGTGGTTTTGGTATTCACCTGCTAAACCCAGGGTTATGAGCTCAATTCTTGAGGGGGCCCTTTAGAGATCTAGGGCGAAAATCTGTCTGGAGATTGGTCCTGCTTTGAGCAAAACTAGATGACCTCTTGAGGTCCCTTCTAACCCTGACATTTTATGAGGTATGTTGCTTGTTTTTAACTCTGAAAATATGTTATATAATGTTACTCTTCGTCCATGCTGTCTTTACTAATAATGATGCCCTATTTTTATTGCAGCGTAGTCTGTTTAGCATGGAAACAGCAACTTCAAGCTGCAATTCACCAGGGCAAGATAAATCCCCATTTTTACTATAGTCAGGGCTGCCTGGGGGGGGGGGGGGGCAAGAGGGGCAATTTGCCCCAGGCCCTGGGCTCCGCAGGGGCCCCCACGAGAGTTTTTCGGGGCCACTGGAGTGGGGTCCTTCACTCGCTCGGGGGCCCCAGAAAACTCTTGTGGGGCCGGGCCCTGGAGCTTCTTCCACTCCCGGTCTTCGCTGGCTCTGGGGCAGAAGGACCCCCCGCCATCGCATTACCGCTGAAGCGGGACCTGCCACCAAAGTGCAACCCAGTCTTCGGCTGTAATTCGGTGGCGAGGGGCCCTTCCGTTCAGGGACCCACCGCCGAAGTGCCCCGAAGACCCGTGGCGGGGGCCTCCTGCCACCAAATTACTGCCGAAGAGCAGGCTGCACTTCGGCGGCGGGCCCCGCTCCGAAGGTAATTCGCCGGCGGGGAGCCCCACCGCGGGTCTTTGGGGCACTTCAGCGGCGGGTCCCAGAACAGAAGGGCCCCCCACTGCCGAACAGGGCCAGCTCTAGACATTTCGCAGTGTGGGGGGCCTCCTGCCACTTGCCTGTCCCACGGCTCTGGTGGACCACACCTGCGGGAGGTACACCGGCGCCGCCTGCCGCCAATGGCCCCAGGCCCCCGGAATCTTCTGGGCGGTCCTGACTATAGTTGTGCTTAATACTGTTTAATAAAAAACAAACAAACAACTGGTATTAAACAGGTTGTATAGGGGGTTTGGTGCATTTGGGGAATAATACTAACTAAAAGGCCCAAATACACATGGGGGAAAATAGAATAACCATGTGTGAGCATCCTTTTACCCTGTGGTGGAAGGTAAATTTCTGCAATTGGTTTTTAAATGTGTGTGTTTTAAAATGGTTTAAAAAGGTTTAATATTTAAATTGTGAATTAGGGGCTGTGCAAGACATAGTTATGGTGGGGGAGTTAAAAAGTATTTTGTTGGAAAGAAGGCGTGTGTTTAAGCCAACATGAGATCACACTGAGCCATGCTAAGCACCAATGACTAAACTGTTTTAAAATTCTATGTGGGGTAAATTCAGCCAAAGAACAAATCTACCCTGATGAACTCTTTCAGTACCTGGGGTGGTCAGATCGAAAAAAGATTATGTTAGGTGATGTAGCAGTGTTTGGACAGCATTTAGAAGTCAATATACAGGTGGTGCTTTATACGGTCAAAGGAGGTGTGGGAGGTTTTAAAACAGGGGGCCCAGTATCCTCCAAGACTTTTTTCATCCTGTTGCAGAATGAGCATTATTCTTTTCAGTGTGCACAAAATTACACCTCCATCAGAAACAAGAGGCTTCAGGGTATCCCGGCTTGTGCATGGATGAAGAAAAACAAAATACATATGTTAATGATGTCTACCAGAAAGAAGGTGCATGTTTATGCCAACATGAGGTCAAGCTGAACCACGCTAAGCACCAAAGACTAAACTGTTTTAAAACTCTCTGTGGAGTAAATTCGGCCAAGGAACAAATCTACCCTGATGAACTCTTTCAGTACGTGTTCCCTCCAAATTCCAAGGTTTCATCCTGCAATTTTATTGATGATGAAACAGCGTGAGTGTCTTGGAAGCACGCACAGAACCGCTACTCTGTATCTGGCAACACCAACATTTTCATAGCTTGTTTCACCACCTCTTAACCCAGCTTAGAATGATACAAGCTTCTAGACAGGTTGCAAAAGTGCCTGCAGCATGACACAGACTTGGTGATATTCATGAAAAGGGAGGGTGACTGGAACCAACTATGGGAGATTATTTAGGGAACCTCATAAGCAAGATCCCAGCAGATCAACACATCATGGCGTTTGTGTCAGCCGGTCTGAAAACACCACTGGTATCATGCTGTTGGGAGGAGAGGCCTGTATGAAAGTCAAAGGGATTTCCCTGAACATAGCAAACTGTGAAAAGATAAACTTTGACAGTTTGAAAGCTCTAGTCCTGGACTATAGAGTGGACCTGAGAAAGAACACCCCAAAAAAGATAGAGGTGCAGCAGCCCTCTCTTGCAAGTAATAAAAATCAGTGGCAAATAGAAACAAAGGCCCTTAAGAAAACACAGAAAGTCATTTACAAAAAGAGGGTCCTCAGAGCAGGGTTTTAAACCCTGCCCTACTGCTTTTGAAAATGGATACGTGGTGGAAACACCCCTTTTCTGTAATTCTCGCAGGGTCTAGCAACTGCAGAAAAAGTTACTTTATAAAAAATGTGTTGGATAATGCTGAGTGAACGTTGTCAGTTATGCCTGAGAACATTGTGTGGTATTACAGTTGCTGGCAACCTCTGTATAAAGGACTGCTTGGTAAATAGCCCTTTATACATTTTGTGGAGGGGTTGCCTGATGCTTTTGATGTTGACCAGTTGTTTCCTACCAATAAAGTAAATATGATTATCTTAGATGATCTGATTAACTCTGCTTGTGAAAGCAGTGAAATTGAGAAAGTCTTTACCAAGTACGTGCATCACAGGAACCTGAGCATTATGTATATAGGTCAGAATGTATTTTGTCAGGGAAAAAGAGCCGCGTGATTAACCGAAACGCAAAGTACATGGTTCTATTCAAAAATCCCAGAGATAAATTACAAATCACAATGTTCACTTGGCAAATGTACCCCAGCAAGGCACAATTCTCTCTGGAAGCTTTTGAGGATGCTATCAAAAGACTTTATGGCTACCTAGTGGTGGATTTAAATGCTTCTACAATAGAGGCTTATCGACTAAGAGCAGATCTTTTCCCTCCAGATTGGCCAGCAGTTTATACTTTGAAAAGAACAACAGTCAGGTATAAAAAGAGATGAATTATCAGCAGATCCTTTTGAACAGCTGGGGCTGCTGACCAAAAACATGTGTGAAGAGAAACCTGGTCCTTTTAAAATTACTTAGCAAATCGTCCCCACAGCAAAGGAAGGCTATGCTGTGTTCGGCCTCTGACGATTTAGTAGCAGCCATCTCAGAAATAGCACTCAATACCTTAAAAGGAAACGTACCTTTGATACAGAATCAAGTGTGCGTGCTGAAAAAGAGACACACATTTATAAAAACTCTGTATAATAAAAGGATCTCTCTTAAAAGAAAGAAGCATCTGGTGAAGCAGTCCAGGGGGTTTATTGGACCTCTGTAAAGTTTTGCTATCCCTCTGATAATCAGGTTTTTGACTAATCAATAATTGAATATGCAGAAAAAAATGTACCTTCTGCCAAGCTGCCAGTTGGAGCAATTAAGGGTTCCACCTCCAGCAGAGGAAAATATCAGAACGACAGTGACTCGCTTACTGAATGCTGAAATGAAGTCTCCTAAGGACTGACTTAGCCAAATAAAAAAGGCTAAACTTTACAGTAACATGCTTCAAAGGCACCTAACTTATGTGAGGCAGAGAGATGTGGATAAAGGGAAAATAAGTCTGCTTCTACTGGAACAGGAATGTAGTGTGACTGCCAGACCCGCAGAATCACCAAAGACCTCTGACTCTGTTGCTCAGGAGGTGTTGGATAACGTGAATAAGTGTTATAAGAAAAATGCATTAGTATTGCTAACTAAGCTGAGTCAGGATAAAAATATCTCTTCATGGAATGATAAAGGGGCTTTTGTGTACAAAGGATCAGTGGTTAACTGCTCGACTTAGTCAGGGCCACCACCCAGACATGCTCTGTTGTTAGCAGATGCGAACCTAAAGGTTGGGATGTGCTTATGAATACTATGGCGGAACTGAATGTACCATCTTCTGTCAGGAGCATCATGGCCAACAGAAATCTTTTGGAACACCTGAAGACCTCGACCACTAACACCAGAGTTGATCAAGAAACAACACCATCGACACCTTTTTGTATTCAAAAAATGAAAATTGGCTAAAAGACCCGAATGGCTAAGTGTGCAATGTTTTTCATGCTCTAAAAATAATTTTAAAACTGTAATGTTTTGCTTTAAATAAACCAGTTCTATGCTTTAAAAAAATTAATATCCACATGTACTTTCTCTGAATTGGTCATTGTAAAATAAGCAAACAAACAAACAAGCAAAACTCCACCAGACATCAATTGTCTTTAAACCCTTCATGTGGGGTGCTTTACTGAGAAACATGGCTATGAAAGTCATTGCAAGATACATGTCTGAGTTTGTTGAAACATGTTTTGAGCAAGCCTAGGTATGCCCGAGAATTTACATTTTATATTTTTTACAAAATTCATCACCATCCAGTCATTTTGCACTAAGTCGTAAGAATACAATTTTAAAATCTGGTCAAAAGATTGAAATGGTGATATAAGAAAAACATTCAGTGATAGCCACAGGCGATGGGGCAGGGGTCTTATAATTGTCTAGTGCGAATCGCAATGTCAATGGCATTTTTGTTTAAAATTTTCATAATGCTTCCATGAAACAACACGCTGTTCGGGAACTGCCTATATGAGTCAAAAAACTCTCTGTGGTTATGCTCCACCAGGTACAAGGTAAGGTTCACCCAGTTGGTTGTGAGTATATGTGTTGACTACCATACCTACGGGTCTCCGAGACAACCTGTCATGAGGAAACCAATCGCAAGGGAACACATCTAAGAAATTCTCTTTTGTGTAAGGGTCTGTTGATAAGACATGCAAGAGCTGTACGGTGTCCATATTCACAGATAGTCAAATAGAACATTTCTCCTCTGATTTATCTCTATGATGTTGTCAAAAAAAGCATACATGATCATATTGACAGTGACTATCAAAACCTTTGCAAAACGTATTTCTGCTTTCAGGTTCCCAGTTTTAATCAGGGAATCGTGATCGGCGCATTGCTGGTTGGGAGATGGGTCAAAAGCAAAGAAAGTGTAACCCTATGCAAACACTTCACGGTCGATTAATGGAGAATGATTTTTCATGTGTTTACCAGCTGTCTGTATCAGATTCATGTACTCTCTTAGACAGCGCCCAACTTCGGAGTCTGGTTGCAGAGGCTTGGCTGGTATCTGTTCACCATTCACATACAAGGCCCCAAAATCAATATCATAATGTTTAAAGTGAAAAGGTTTTTTAATGTAACTTCCGCTAAAGGCATCGTGATCCACAAACCGCAGGATGAGCATTTTCGGTAATTCCCAAGAACAGGTTCTCCTGGTTACTGATTCTGCTGCCTGCAGCGATGCTGAACACTTTCATTCCCCCACGGTTCGCGGGATATTTAGCCTTAGTGGTAAGCTCCAGACAGATGCCCGGGGTCACCCATACTTTCTTCACAAAAAGAGACGCTGATACAATGTGCAGTTTAAAGCCTTCGGCCGCATCGCCCATTAAGCAGAAGATGTCTTTACTGCATGTCAGTTTAATTTTCACATCCACTCCATTCAACAAAAGTTTTTCTTGAAAAAACAGGTCACTGTACAGATGACCCAACGGCTCTATCATCCTGCTCAGGGCCTGCCTCACAAATTTGCTTTTCCTGCCATCCAGCGCCATTGCTTCATATTATCCAGGAGTGTCTTTGTAAAACAGGCCGGCAAAAAATTGTGTGGTGAGGGTGTCATTCCTATAACTGAGTATTGATTCTATAAAGGCCCTGTAAGGGAAACAGTTGTTGCTTTGGCTTAGGAGGTGGTCTCCCAATGTCACATCCAACTGACTGAAAATAGGCATCATGGGGAAATTCACAAAGCCTGCTTCACCCCGCTAGTAAGTTCAATTCTATCTCTTTTTACAATCTTGCAGCAAAGGTGTTGTTTAAATCCATATAATCTGTGCCATTCCCTGACATAAAATAGTCAATGGGAGCAGCCTCCTTAATGGCTGATAGAAGCAGCACCCCAATGAAGATCCTTTTCTCAATGCTGGTCTGTGTAGGGGCTATTTGGAACAAGTCTAGTTTGGATTTGGTGCACTCTTCAGATCTACAGTGAACAAAAGCCATATTGATTAAAATATGTCTCTTTTACTATGTGGAGAGAGTGTCCTCTTTCGCCCAGCCTTCCTTTTGGTCTTTTGCTTATGGCCGGCCCTGCACATCAAAGCTGGTTTTTTAAAGGGTTTCAGGGGACCCAGGAGTCACAGGTCTGACGCATTTCTCTTCCGCCTTTTAATGTACATCAGCCCCCAGCCCTCTTTTGCAGATGCATTCCCAATATTCTTCAGACCAGAGCAGGAGACGTGGCCCAAGTCTCTAGTTATGTTATGAGTGGCGGTTTTTACATGGGGTTTAATAATCTCTAGCCCTCTCCTCTTTTTGAACAAGGTTATGGAATATTCTGCCAACACCAGACCTGTACGTCACAGGGGCCCATGAGATCCAGGAAGGGCGTATCCAGCCTGGGCTTCGTAATAGTTGCTGTAGACAGTAGGGTCACTGTAATTTTTCAGGGTCACCATTACTGACTGGGACATAATGCGGTTTATCATAGGTGATGGTGACAAACACATTGTTCCTTCCTCAGAGGGGATGCAGCGTAACAGGGGAACGGAAATGTCCCCCACAAACTGGTGTTCTACACTATCTATGTATAGACACAAGGAGTTGAAACCCACTGTGATGTCTGCTGAGAAGGGGATTATTTGAATGCTGTGCTTGTGGCCTGAACTCAGGATATTAGCTAGCTCCCCACCGATAGAAAACATATAAACAACACTAGTGGATTTAAGTCTAACTTTTCATGACCACCTCAGGCGGTCCATGATGACAAGCCATGGTGCTGTTCATATGATCCAGTAATTCGGGTATGGACAAATAATAACCTCATTGTAGGATGAAACTCGATGCCTTATTTCCAATGGTGATTTTGAAAGGAGTGTCTTCATTGATACTGTTCCAGGTGTGTGGATATTGTATTTCCATTAACCCCATCTCCCAGGCACCCGGGAAATCCAAGGACTTAATTATCTGTATTGCAAAGTTTGAACTGGTGTTTTGTGGAAAAGCCCCAAAGCTGGCATTGCTGGGCAAAATGATGTAAAAGCCGCCATTACTCTTTTTTTTTCTCTCTCTTTGCAGGATGAATCGTTTGCATTCAAGTCTAAATGTCACAGAGTTGAGAAGCTTCCACTCTACTGTTAAATTTATCGGGCCCCCAACCATTTCACCATAGCTGCTTTTTTCTTCCTTTTCCTTTCTCTGCTAGAACGTTTTCAATCCCATAAATCCTGTCCTGTTTGGGGTTTATTTTTCGTAATTCTTCAGGGTAAAAAGACCCAGTAACTGTCTCACCTTCCTAATCTTTTAATCAGTATACAGGTCTCTGGTCTCTAGTTAAGCTTCATCTACTATGAATATCTCATCGGTAAACATTTGTTCATAACCTTTTTCAAAAGCTTCTTTGGTTATAAATAGTTGCAAGTGATCACCTTTTCTAAAAGGGGCAAGAATTGGTTTTATTTTAAAACCATCTCCTTAAACCATTTTCCATATCTTCAGAGAATTTGAGAGGTTAACATCAACAGGTCTGGTACATATAGTTCTGTGAAAGCTCAGGTTGTAACTCATTTTAAACTCAGGTAACACACTGATGTAGCGAAAGATGTTGTGGGCTGTAAAATATCTCCACATCCTAGATTTTAAAGTTCTGTTAAATCACTCGACAATCCTCAATTTGACTTCATTATTAGTAACAAAATGGTGAATGCCGTGTCACTTTCACAATCTGCTTAAAGGCTTATTTAAAAATTCTTTTCCCTGATCAATTTGTAATTTTTGAGGCATGAGACCTTTGCTGAAAATAACTTCAAAGGCCTTGGATACTTCACCTAAGACCCAGGCATATTTGGATAGAATGTCTATTGCTGTTAAGATGTACTTAAGACCTCTGTTGTGTGTGAAGAACCAGTGCATAGCCACCAAATCTGCCTGCAATTGCACACCCACATCTGAAACAACAGTCTTGTTTCTTTTAAAATGTATATGACACAATTTGTGTAAAGTGTAAGCTCCTGGTCTGACAGCCAAGCTGTTTTCTATTCAAAGTTTTACTATGCTTTTTGCCACTTGAAAAAGGGGGTTAACCCATCAGAAGCTCCCAACTTCCCTAAGGGGTATTATATATTTTCTTCAACAGAGCCATCTGTGTAGACATGACTGTTACTTGTAACATCTTTTCCTAACACGAGTGTGGAGGGGACACATTCACATTGACAAATTTAAACAAGTTTTATTAATCACCTGGTTTCACATACCTTTTACAGCTGCCTGTGAAAATGGACGCCATGGCCCCTACCACTAGGGAGTCCGAGCTGGTTCATTCTTCCATTATTTTCTTTTCTGGATTTTCCTCTCAAGATCCACATCTCAGACATGAGAAAAAACAGCTGATGCAGGACAGATTTGCTCCCACAGGACTACTGATGTGTAAGTTCTCAAAGGTCTCTAGAAAGGCATAGTTGAGCTGTTGAGAGATTTTCAGAAAAGAAACAGCTGTAGGCCCCCACTGCCTGTTTTTTTAGATTTATGCAACCCTGGTTCAGTTCTAACCCCATTATGCCTCATCCTTGACCATCACTTCTTATCGTTCATTTATCTGTGCCATGTCTTCTCCATTCATCTTGTCCACCAGTGACTCCCAGGAGCTACAGTTGCCTTCCTCCATGGGGGAAGACAATGAGAGTCTGTCAAGCTCATCGGTCTGCCTCATGAATGCTTGGGTTTCGGGATAGGGTTCCAGCATACCAATCAATGGCTGACCAAAGGGCCCTCCTTGTCGCTGATGTAGTGCTTTCTCCACAGGTGGTCAAAGGCCCTCAGAGCTAAAACAAATTCTGAAGTTCTCACAGGGGGTGGTGAAGAAGTCCATGGTTCCTCTCAGCATTTTCAGGATTTCTGGAACACACATTTTTGAAATGATATGGCCTCTTTCATACTGCACTGGGACTTGTGAAGGATGGTGATGCCAGACAGCCAACCATCAAGCTCAGAGACCAGGGGGTTCTGGCCCTAGACCACATGCTACTCTATTGCGATTGGTACACTTTTCCCTTCTGGGATGGCCTAAAGGGGCTGAAACTGGTTCCGATTGGTAGAGGGCGGTGGGATGAGTTCTCAGAGGGGTCACACAGCCCTCTTCTGGGCCGGTCACTCCACCCCAGGACATGCCCATTTTTGGTCAAATCTGCTCTCAGGGCAATCCTACGGGCATGAAACCCACCGGGATTGGTAGAGCATGGTAGGAGGAATTCTTAGAGGGGTCACATGACCCACTTCCAGAGGGGACACTCCACCCCGGAACTTCTCCCAATTGGTCAAATCCACTCTTGGGCTGTTCCTACAGGGATGAAACTCACTCCAATTGGTAGAGAGCAAGGGAGGAATTCTTAGAGGGGCCACAGGCAATCCCTTGCTTCTAATCATGTATCCATCTTGACAGCTGGAAGTGGGTGGGTCTTATGATGTCAGGTGAGCAGGGCCTGAGGGGCCAAGGGGAAAGGCCAACCTAACATATGAGCAGGGCATGATGGGGTCATGGAGCAGGTCCAATGTTTGATTGATGGTAGACCCCTTATAGTATTTACTTCTAAAAATATTACAACTTGCACTTAACACCTTTCTTCCAAGGAGCTTTACAAACAATTAATTAGACATCCAGCATCTCTGTGAGGTACTTTTCTCATATGTTTTTTTAGTATGTTGTACTCATTATACTGGGCCAGGACACTTACAGAAAGATTAGATTTGTCTAAAAAGAGATCCTGATGACAAGATACTTAACAGTGCTCTGTTGTATAAATCATGAAGTAAAGGTCAGAGAAGCCATTAATGTGCCCTATTCAAGGCAGCTGTAATAAAAGACATATCCTGCAGGGACTTCTCACTGAGAAAAGATAGACAGGAAAGAACCTTCTACTTTCTTAATTTTGCAAAATGGTCAAATCCTTCTCCGTCTCAGCAGTCAACATGCCAGCTACTGAAAGTTGTATAATTAGCAGTCCAGTCTCACTTATCTCATGTCTAGAATTACCATACTTGGGGATGGTGGTAAGATGACATAGCGCTACTGCAGTCTCCTCACCAGCAGGAGGCACAGTAGTTCAGAGGAAAGGACTAACTTCAGGAATCAATTGTGAGAGTATAGGGGAGGGGAGGGGTAGTAGTGGTACTAGAAGAGACAAGTAGTGTTATTTTTATTTCAACAAATTAAAGCTTGCAATTTTACCGAGAGGATCCTGACTACATACTAGTTAGATGGGCAAATAAAAGGGTGATAATAGCAACAACAAACCCAACTGAAATTGTATATGAACAGAAATCACATTTAAAGACAATACAACAGTCAGAATGCCAGCACTAGGAACAGCAGCCTGCACAACAGGTTGCCACCTAAAAGGAGCACAATGATAAGAACTCCCAACACTAGTACTACTCACTCTAAACATGACAATTCACTACCAGATGATCCAGAAGAGACTTAGTTTTCCTCTGTCAAGACATACATTTAGCAGTTTACCCCAAAACACCTAACCCAATCAAACATTTATTTAGAGGCAGTGGGCCAGATCCTCAGCTAGTGTAAATCAGGATTGCTTAATAGACTTTATTGGAGCTACACTAATTTACAACAGATGAGATCTGGTTCACTGAATCTTAACATACATTTATTTTAGTAATCACACTTCAGTTTGCATAGCTGCCATATGATAGACTGGATCTTACTTTCTTAAAGATCAGAGACTGTACTGGAAACTGCAACTCAGAATGACTTACAACCTATCAACATCTGTGGAAGGGACTTCCCCACACAACACACACTCTTGTGATTTATCTTTCAGATGTACAATAGATATCTCTATTTTAAATGCCTGAAGCTTTAAGGACTTGATATATTAGTAAAGGAGGAATGTAAACAAATTAGCACTTTTGACCACTATTGAAGCAAAACAAAATGAGAGAATATACACACCTCAGTTCTCTTCAGAAATCACAACTGTAGCCCCTCCCTCCAACCTTGCTCCTGACAACTGTACAGCATACAAAAAAAAAAAAGCTGAGAATCAATGACAATCAGTTTAAACCCTACCTCCACTACCAAGAGTCCTGTGGATACTTTGGAGGGACCGGAGGCAGTGCCCAGTGGACTCAACCCTGGGGATGAAGTGATGGATAAGGAAGTGTAGCTGGAGGACAAAGTGGAGCATACAACAGGGTTGTCTGGTGGTGCAGTGAGTTAGGAACTCTTTTTGACTCCAGAAGGGTCTAGCCAGTCCCAGCATTCTGACTTTGGAACACATAATGCAGGAGGAGGAGCTCTGCTAAGTGCTCAGTTTGTTTTGATACTGCACAGTTAGAGGATATTGAGCTCTCATGTACTTTGTTATATGATAGAGAAGGGATAAGGAACAGAAATTAACAAATGAGCTTATGCAGCTATGCAATGGGGGGCATGGCGGAAAAGTTTGTTAATGTACACGGGTATGTCACTGGAATTCTCTATAGTGATCTCTAGGAAACTTTCCTGTAGGTATTCTGTAATCCTCTGCCAAAGATTCCTTGGGAGAACTGCCTTGTTTCTCCCCCTGGTGTAGGAAACTTTGCCACGCCACCAGCAATTATTTCTGAAGGGACCAGAGTGGCACACAGGCGAGAAGCATATGAAGC
The DNA here is from genome assembly GCF_025201925.1 of Gopherus flavomarginatus. Classification (NCBI taxonomy): domain Eukaryota; kingdom Metazoa; phylum Chordata; order Testudines; family Testudinidae; genus Gopherus; species Gopherus flavomarginatus. The sequence goes on along the minus strand of NC_066620.1, from coordinate 30,184,701 downwards.
TGGTCTGATGCCACTTGCATGCGGGAGATGCAACCTTACATCCTGCTTTACCCTTAGGAGGGAGATATCGGATTTGATTACCCTAGCCTGTGGAAAAGGGTACCAATATTCAGAATAGTATCCCTAGCTGCTTGTAGTAACTCCCTTCACAAACCACCCATTGTTCTTTCTTGCCAATTTCTACTTGCCTCCCCATCCCCCCCCGGGTGAACTCATCATATTTGGGACTTGTGCTGAACTGTGTGGGAGCCAAGGGATGGGTGAGAAAGAAGTGTGTGTAACTTTTGTGATTCACGGCTGTGAGCGCACTCAGAATACTATCTCTGTTCATTGTTTTTTTGGCTTCTGCAGATGTGCCCTTCAGGACCCACTTCTCCACGCTGGCTGAGTGCCTCCATCGGGTAAGGCAGCGAACCAGGAGAAATAAGAAGGATATGTTCCGCAAAGTGCTGCAGTCAACAGATACAGCACAAGAGCATGGAGGGAGACAATTAATGAAAGACTCAGGCTGGATAGCCTGGAAAGGAGACAGGGGCAGGGAGTGGATGACAGATGGACAGGAACAGATGATAAAGCTGCTGGAAGGCCAGACAGAGCTGCTCAAGTCCCTCATTACTCTGCTCCTCCTGCAGCCAATGCAGAATGCCGTTTCATACCTTCACCAAACTCCCCCACTGCATTCCTTGCATGTTCCCAGTCCCTCACAGTACCCTCTGCATTCCATGCCTAGGGAGTGGTTTCACAATGAAAGCTGGAGTTACATCTGTGAGAACCTTAACTAAGAGACTGTTCCTCGTTGCCATGTCCCTTTTGATCAAAAAATTGTGTTTTGTCCTGTTTAATAACTTGAGTCTTCGAAATAAAATTAGTCTTTATTTGTGTCATACACATGTCGGTAAGTGCAAACATTCAAACACAGTGGCTATAGGCAGGAATATTTGCTTAGTGCAATTAACTCTCAAGAAGAAAGCACTACAGGGGTCATTCAAGGCGACAAGTAAACATTGCCTGGCTATACAGTCCAGTGCTCCGAAAGATGCATGCATCCTGCATATTCCTTTCTTCTAGTGGATGTGAGAGAGAAGAGGTAAACTCTGGACGTGGCCCTTAAGAACTGTTAGAAAAGATCATATATAATTATTTATAGAATCTAACTTGAACAGCTGCTTCTTTGACTATCTTGTGGGACTCATTAAAAGAGGTTTGATGCTCAAATAAATTCCTGTGTTTGGTGAGTTGGAGAGAGTGTGTGTACTTTAGAAGTTACAAGATTTGGAAAGTAAGATAAAAGATTCAGAACTATTATGGAGTTACTCACTGCTCCCCATGATCTCTTACAAACTGAAAAAATTATGAAAAGAAGCAGAGTAGCCTCTGCTCACTGCAGAGAAAGAAACAAGGAAGTTAAACAGGGAAGAGTCAAAGTGCATTTGAAAAAGGAAGGGAAAAGAGAAGAATAACAATATTAGATGTTCAAATGGCATGTGATGAAGTTACCTGTCCATAGCCACTAACCAAATGTAGTATTATAAGGCTAGCTCGTTAGCTGGTTGGCATAGCACCATTTACTTCACATTAGTGAAATGCCTACTTACATCAGCTAAACAGCTGGCCCTAAATCTTAATTGTCTGTCAACTATAATTTACATTAAATGATTGGACATTATTGTTTACTTCACTGTTGTGTGAATCCTATTAAAAGAGGCAACAACACTCAAATTAAGTGTTTTCCAGGTTCACACTCTGGGAGCTTGTTAGATTCCCAATTTGTTCTGGGAATATGCTGCAGTTGTGACCAAGCACACCTTTTTTCCCTTGTCTGTGCTTTCCTTTCATATGTGAATATGGGCACAGTTATCCATGCCCTGGTCAGCAAAGAGTGGAATGCAGCGCTGGACTCGTCATGGTGCAACACCTGAAGCCCATTTGAAAACTTCAGCTAGTGCGGCTTGTGCTTGCTAGATGGTGTTTTTCACAGGGAGCATCATTATACCTATGTTGTATGTTCTGTGCTGGCTCCAATTCGTTTCCACCTGCAATTCAGTGTTGTTTGTGACCTATAAAGCAATAACTGATTTAGGCCCTACCTACTCTGTGCCTGTCTTCATGGCAGTTGAGAGCAGCCCAGACCCTCAAGCTAACAGCCTCCTGGTTTAAACCATAAAAAATTTACAATACTATACAATACTATATTCTCAGGGGGGCCCCTGCAAGGCCCAGCACAAATTGCCCCACTTGCTCCCCCCGCCCTGCCACCATGGGCGGCCCTGGGAAAAATAAACCTTCTCTATCTCGGCACAAATCCAGTTTTGAGAAAACTTCTTTACAAGGTATGACTGGTTCTTAGCATCAGCTAGTGCTAAAAGGCACTAAAGCTAAATAAAAGGGTTGGACAAATATTTTCCATCAAAACTTTTTCTGGATCGAAAACTAGGGGTTTTTAAAAACAGGAAAAAAAATCACGGACAATGTCTACTTTCCTTCAAAATTTGTTGTGTTTTTTTTAATTGAAAAGTTGAAATTAGTCTGCCAAAACCTGAATATGGTTTGGGGTTTCAGAAGTGTGTGGCCAAACATTTGCTGCTTGCTGTGTTTGATTATTTAAAGAAACAATAAAAAAATTCTGCTTAAAAAAATTCCAAAACTTTTGAACCACTTCAGCTTGTGACTAAATGCCTGAGCCCATCCAGTCAGAGATTTTTCCAGGTTTCTGATACTCTGCTGGCTTCCTTGATTCATATCTATCTCCATAACTTTGGGTTCATTTAGCTTAGAACATAAGAACAGCCATACTGGGTAAACCAAAGGTCCATCCAGCCCAGTAGCCTGTCTACCGACAATGGCCATTGCCAAGTGTCCCAGAGGGAGTAAACCTAACAGGTAATGATCAAGTGATCACTCTCCTGCCATCCATCTCCACTGTCTGACAAACAGGGGCTAGGGACACCATTCCTTACCCATCCTGGCTAATAGCCATTAATGGGCATTTATCTATTTCCTAAAGACTGGCTCCATGGGGTCCCTCACAAACTGAAGACGGTTACTGTGAGTTTGTCTTATGTACATACTCCACGAACTGAGCATTTGAGCTTGTTCCAGGATCTGGGATGAGCCTATGTGGTGAAAACTGAAATGCTCAAAATAGCACGCATGTGAATGGACACAGGGTGCTAAAACTGAATTAACCCAGGGGTTCTCAAACTGGGGGTCAGGACCACTCAGGGGGTCACAAGGTTATTACTGGGGGTCACGAGCTGTCAGTCTGCACCTCAAACCCTGCTTTGCCTCCAGCATTTATAATAGTGATAAATATATAAAAAAGTGTGTTTAATTTATAAGGGGGGGTCGCACTCAGATATTTGCAATGTGAAAGGGGTAACTAGCATAAAAGTTTGAGAACCACTGAATTAACCCCTCTGGAGCCTCAGGAAATGTAGGGGAGGCGGGGGTCTCCCTTGGTAGGGTTAGGAAGGATATTGCTCTTCTCATGTGATCCCTCCCCGAGTGGCTAATTTTAAATGAAACTACCCTCCCCTAACATGAATCTCCCTATGGTACTGAAATTAAATATAGACTATAACTTGGTATTTAAGAAGTGAAAGGGATGGTAGCCCTAACGGAGAAGTGAACAGCTTGGCTTTTCTGCAAGCCTCAAACTGCTGAATGAGCTTTAGGGTAGGGAAGGCTGTGCCTCCCAAACAGTCTGGCCCTGCCCCCATCTGACCCCCACCCACTTCCTGCCCCCCGACTGCCTGCTCCCTCTCAGAATCCCCAACCCATCCTGCTTCTTGTCCCATCACCATCCCCCAGAGACCACACCCCCCACCACCACTCCGGGACCCCACCCCTGCTCCCTGTCCTCTGACTGCCCCGACCCCTATCCACACACTCCCACCCCCCACTGAGTCCTGACAGACCCCCGGAACATCCACGATCCAACCCCCCCTGTTCCCTGTCCCCTGACCTCCCCCCCAACCTCTGTCCCCTCCCTGTGCCCTGACTGTCCCCGGGATTTCCTGCCACTTAGCCAACCCCTCCGGCCCTGGCGCCTTACCGCCGGCTCTCCCCTCAGCCCATCCAGCAGCGTCCCTGGACAGCTGCAGCGTGGCTCCGGCGGGGCCCCTGAGCTCTGCCCTGCTCAGAGCCACGTGGTAAGGCGGCGGGGCTACGAGCTCCACACTGAGCAGAGGGAACTCAGGCCCCGCTGGATCTTGCAGCCCCGCCCCCTTACCACGCGACTCTGAGCGGGGCAGAGCTCTGGGGCCCAGCCGGAGCCACGCTGCAGCTGTCCAGGGATGCTGCTGGATGCCCTGAGGCTCCAGGAGAGAGGCAGAGATAGGGTCAGGTCGGGCTGGGGCCAGGGAGGAAGCCTCAGCCATTCACATGGGGGCCCCTGTGGAGCCCGGGGCCTGGGGAAAATTGCCCCACTTGCCTCCCCTCTGGGCAGCCCTGGTGCAGACAAACACAGAAAATTCAGAAAATAATTCTGGAGTTCTCCTGGATGGATTACTCTCTGATGCTAAGCTCTCACATACTAGTATCCATGAATAATGCTTTCTGGCATCTGCATTTGGCTAGGAGACTCTCCCATCCTGGTGGACAGTGACCTGGTTTCAATTATACACAGTTTCATCACATCTCTACTGAACTACAGCAACATGATATACCTGGGCATGAAACCATCAGCCTTTAGGAAACAAACCCCACCAAATGCTGCTGTGAATATCCTCAGCAGCACAGTCTACTAAAAGCACAGAGTTGTCCTCCACTCTCTACACTGGCTTCCCATAGAATATTGAGTTAAGTTCAAGGTCTTGGTCCTTGTCTTCAAAGTGACTAATGGCCTGGGCCCAGGAGATCTAAAAGGTTATCCAAAGCTTTTGGATGAGGACCGTAATTGACAGCTCTGTTCCTCAGGCAAAATGAGGAAAGCTCACTGTGCCGGAGATAGATCCTTCTCGAAGGCTGGTCCAAGCCTGTGGAACGAACTCCCACAGGAACTAAGAACCACCACAAACCTCAAATCTTCCATGGCATGCATCTTTGACCGGACATCACTAACATAAATGTTCAGCAGCACCTAATTATAATGAAAAACTTCCAAACCCTACGAAAAACCAATCACACAAAATTTTCCCCCTGGGGAGAGGATGCGTGAGAGAGAATGAACCACTAGTGCCAGATGCTATTTATGTTAATACACTAATGGAAGATGCTCAGGTACTATGTTGATGACGATGGTATAAAAACCTGAGCAGAACAGATACAGGTTGGAACTGAGAGCAAGGGCATTTTCAGTGCTGGACTTTTCACTCTGAAACTTGCTTTCCTCCCTTGATCTGACAGATTGAATCTGTTAACCTACAGAGCATGCTACAACCTCTATTCTCTCAGGTTTTCAAGAAGGGTATTGGTTGAGAACAGTGTAAGTGGGTGGAAATTGCAGCCTCTGTGGGGGTGAGGAAGAAGTTCTACTTCTTACCAGTTTATTATGCAACTGTTGTATTTGTTTTTGTACTCTTCATATACCTCGGAGAGGCCTGTTTTATAAATAATACTATCAATAATGAGGAAAAATAACACATAGCACTATCTCTGCATGTATTATGTCTGGATAATTGGTCTACACAATGGGCTGCCTGTTGTTTCTGGGTGGATTTTAAGGTGCTGATTTTAACTTATAAAGCCCTAAATGGCTTGTGACTGGCCTATTTTAGAAGCAATTTTTCCTGTTTGATTCTGTGGCAGCTCTGAAGCTGGGATGCCCTCAGCTAGGAGGAAAAGGAGTTACTGGCTGAATCTACTACATAAGGGTTCCTAAACCTTGTAATTTAATTCCTACAGCATCGTTCAAAATAGCCCTTATCTGTTAAGGTGAAGGGTGTGCTGAGGGTTGGTGTTTTATGTGCCAAGGGCTGTTAATTATGACTGGGATGGGTTTTTGTTCCCTTAAGGGTTTTGTGGGAGCTAGGGGTTTATCTTTTTTTTTTATTAGTATGAGTGCTGTGATACAGCATGGCCAAAGGGCAGCAGGAGAGGGTTAGAAGAGAGCCTTATTCCCTGTAAGGGGAAGAAAGTTTGCTATAGATTAACTAGAGCACCTGATGCCAGTTAGAACACCTGAAGCAAATTAGAGCATCTGGAGCAAATTAGAGCAACTGCAGCCAGTCACATGATAAAACCCATGCTTCAGGCAGACAGTGTGGGAGTAGAAGCAGAAAGGATTGGTGTTGGAGCAGGAAGAATTGGTGTTGAAGCAGAGGACAGTTTGGAGAAGTGCTATGATGGGCTAAGAAGTCCTAGACCCTAGGTAAGGGACACCTGGCTTGTGCAGAGGGAGGGCAGGAAGCCCCCAACAAGCTGAAGGGCAGTAGAGAGAAGTAGCCCAGGGAAAGGAACTGGGAGTTCAAGTGGTTCACCACTATCCTCAGGGCCCCTGGGCTGGGACCTGGAGTAGAGGGCGGGTCCAGGTCCCTCCCTCTCCACTCCCCTCCTCTAGGACACTAGTGGGGCAATTAATATTCCAATTTAGGGGCAAAAAATGGTGCCCTGAACCCCCCCAAAGAAAAGAAAGCGTGAGACCCATCATAATAGTGCTGGCAATTTGCCACAGTGCATTTTTTATACATAGCAAGGGCACCTGGAGACTTGGATTTGTATATCTTAAAATCTATTATATAAATATTAAACAAACATACCTGCTCTGTGAAATTTTCTGGGTGTGGCTTGGTAAGAAAGGAAGGATTGTCTAGTACAGAGATCGGCAACCTTTGGCATGCAGCCCATCAGGGAAATCTGCTGGTGGGCCAGGATGGTTTGTTTACCTGCAGCATCTGCAGGTTTGGCCAATCGCAGCTTCCACTGGCCGCCGTTCGCCGTTCCAGGCCAATGAGGGCTGCAGGAAGTGGCAGCCAGCACATCCCTTGGCCCACGCCACTTCCTGCAGCCCTCATTGGCCTGGAACGGCGAACGGCAGCCAGTGGAAGCTACGATCGGCCAAACCTGCAGATGCTGCGGGTAAACAAACCATCTCAGTCTACCAGCAGATTTCCCTGATGGGCCGTGTGTCAAAGGTTGCCAATCTCTGGTCTAGTGGTTAGGACACTAGACTTGTGACACCTGGATTCAATAAATGGGTATTGTAGTACTTCACTATTTCACAGAGGTGTTCTGAAGACAAAGCCAAAGACTCTGAGGTTCTCATATATGACAGTAGTGGGGACCATTATAAATACCCTACATAGGTAGCAGGAGCTCATATGAACCTCTTCTATGGTTTCAATTCAAATTGCTTTACTTTCCCTAAGATTTTACTTTGAATTTCAGCTCAGATTGAAACTCAATCAAAAATCACTCCCATTTCACAGTGAATTCCACATCTTGAAACAGTAAGTCTTCCCAGATTCACTTAAAACTGTGCATCGATTCTCTCAGTCATGCCTAAGCCTATAGAACAATTTGGAACTGAGTTCCAAGTTCATTACAAAAACAGAACTCAGGCAAGATTCCTATAGATTCAGATCTTGTAATCCAAGTTTCACACAACTATATATCTCTCTCAGCCTGCTGCACATGCACAGTGACATAGGTATGGAATCTGCCATAACTATATTGCCAAGCTGAGTCTAAAACAGCCAATAGTCAAGAGTGCTAAGGGAATTGGCTGATGTGATTGCAGAGTCACTGGGCATTATCTTTGAAAACTCGTGGTGAGTGAGGGAAGTCCCAGACTATTGGAAAAAGGCAAATATAGTGCCCATCTTTAAAAATGGGAAGAAGGAGAAACTGGGGAACTACAGACTGGTCAACCTCACTTCAGTGTCTGGAAAAATCATGGAGCAGGTCCTCAAGGAAACCATTTTGAAGCACTTGGAGAAGAGGGAGGTAATCAGGAACAGTCAACATGGATTCACCAAGGGCAAGTCATGTCTGACCATATTGCCTTCTATGATGAGATAACTCGCTCTGCGGATATGGGGAAAGCAATGGACATGATATATCTTGACTTTAGCAAAGTTTTTGATACAGTCTCCCACAGTATTCTCAGCAAGTTAAAAAAGTATGGACTGGATGAATGGACTATAAGGTGGATAGAAAGCTGTCTAGATAGTTGGGCTCAATGGGTAGCGATTAACAGCTCCATGTCTAGTTGGCAGCCGAAATCAAGTAGAGAGCCCTAGGGGTCAGTCCTGGGGCCAGTTTTGTTCAACATCTTTATTAATGATCTGGGTGATGGAATAGATTCCACCTTCAGCAAGTTCGAGAATGACACTAAGCTGTGGGAGAGGTAGATACGCTGGAGGGTAGAGATAGGGTGACCTAGAAAAATTGGAGGATTGAGCCAAAAGAAATCTGATGAGGTTCAACAAAGACAAGTGCACAGCACTTTGGGCGAAAGAATCCCATGCACCGCTACAGGCTGAAGACCAACTGGCTAAGCAGCAGTTCTGTAGAAAAGGACCTGGGGATTACAATGAATGAGAAGCTGGATATGAATCAGCAGTGTGCACTTGTTGCCAAGAAGGCTAACAGCATATTGGGCTGCATTAGTAGGAGCATTGCCAGCAGATAGAGGGATGTGATTATTCCCCTCTATTCGGCACTGGTGAGGCTACATCTGGAGTATTGTGTCCAGTTTTAGGCCCCCTACTACAGAAAGGATGTGGACAAATTGGAGAGAGTCCAGTGGAGGGGAACGAAAATTTTCAGGGGGCTGGGGCACATGACTTACGAGGAGAGGCTGAGGGAACTGGGTTTATTTAGTCTGCAGAAGAGAAGAGTGAGGGGGGATTTGATAGCTCCTTCAACTACCTGAAAGGGAGTTCCAAAGAGGATGGAGCTCAGCTGTTCTCAGTAGTGGCAGATAGCAGAACAAGGAGCAATGGTCTCAAGTTGCAGTGGGGGAGGTCTAGGTTGGATATTAGGAAACACTATTTCACTAGGAGGGTGGTGAAGTACTGGAAAATGGCACCTAGGGAGGTGGTGGAATCTCCATCCTTAGAGGTTTTTAAGGCCCGGCTTGACAAAGCCCTGGCTGGGATGATTTAGTTGGTGCTGGTCCTGCTCTGAGCAGGGGATTGGACTAGATGACCTCCTGAGGTTTTTTCCAACTCTAATCTTCTATGATTCTGTGAATATGGTAAGTGATGTAAACCTATTCAGCTATAGAGAAATATCAAAATGCACACTAATTTATACATCTGTAGGTATTTATACTGGGTATAACACTGATATCCAAGTGTCTGTCCCTTGATTGTGAATCCACATAGGGAATGTCTACTCCACAGCCAGAAGCATACCAGCTTGGGTAAATAGACACTTGGTAGCTCTGCTTGAGATAGCATGCTAAAAATAGCCTTATATCTGGGGGTAGCTTGGACAGCAGGTTGGGCTAGCCACCCAAATAAGTACCCCGGGAGTCCAGGTTTTTACTCAGGTGGCAAGCCTTAACTGCTACCCATGCTACCTCCATCAACACTGCTATTTTTAGAGTGGTAGCTCGAGCAGACTTAGCAGATATCTGTCTACCCAAGCTGGGAAGCACCCTCCCTGCTATAGTGTGGACATACCCTCAGTGTTAGGGTATGATTAGTTGGCTCATTGGAAGTAGCCTTAGTTCTGACAATAAATGTGAGCAAAGAAGGAAAAGGGAGAGGGTAGGATAAAGGATGTAATATGCTTAGAGATAGAAGAGGGAAAATAATTAACTGACTTGTACTGGCTAACATTGTGAGAGCTCTCTTTCTTATAGTCAGTGAAAATATTTTCCATATTCTCGCAGTATGTCTGTCAGATGCTTAACTATCCCAAGTTATTTGTCTATAGTTATCCTCATAGGAGTTGTGTAAATTGATCTGTAGGATGATTTTTTAGGAAATACTATGTAGAGACTATCCTTTCATTCTGACAGCTTATCTGAGACCAAAAGAATTCAGTTATCAACCCTCTCAAGTCAAAGTAGGGAACATTTCACATGAGATTCTGAATGTAGATTCCATATGGTTTTTTTACATCTGACTTTGCCTCTTGCATTCTGACCTTCTGAAAATTCTAGAGGGATTTTTGTTATCAGCTTTCTATATTCCTTATTCTTGGACAAATATGAAATATTGGCTCTTTCAGCTCCTGTGTCTGGAAAGTAACAATACATGTACTGCAAGGTTGTGCACTTACAGAGATGTTAAAACACAGGCAGCAGGCACTCATATCTTGCCATGTCATGAAAATGAGTTTAGCTGAAGTCAAGAAAACTCTGATACTCTTTCTTAATGTGGGGCACTTATGGTAGTGGAAAGCAGATGCAGACTCCCCTCTGGGGTGGGTGAGCAGGAAGCTAGCACGGCCAAAAAAGTGGATATTATTGGCTGAGGATTGGTTTGACCAGGGACACAATAACTGACTTCAGTGGGACTGTTGAATGAAAGGACTGCAAGATTAGGGCTGCATGTAAGAAACCAGCTAACATCTGGTTGGAAACACATTTCATATAATGCATTTTATATAACTGGTTAAAATTTGTCATTCAAAACTTTTTTTAAATAAAAAATTGCCTTTCTACAAAACTGAAAATTTTCATGGAAAAAAAGATCAACTGAGTTTTTGATTTCAAGGAAAACTAAAACAAAAAAAATTGGTTTTCAAAACCAAATATTACAATTTTACAGTTCTTGATATTTTAAGTTCCCTTCCCTCCTTTTCTTTTTCCCTCCTCCATTCTTTTTTCTGGGCAAAATGGAAAAAAAGGTAAAAGGCAAGGAAAAAGAAAGGAAAAGGAGGTCCAGGGAGAAAAAGATAAAACAAAGACAGAAAACACAGAAACAAAAAACTGAAATATTCTGTGGGCAATTAAAATCAGAAAATTTATATTTTTAATTAAAAATAAAAGGAAATGACTTATTTGAAAAAATTTTACAAACATATTTACCATTTTCCAACCAGCTCTAATATTTTAAAATCTATTTTATTGGACACATCTGAGATTTTGTACAAGTTAACAGAGACAGTTCGAAACAGGGCTTGTTTCCTCTTTTTTTAATATGCCCAACTAACAGAAAATAAACTTTCAATGTAATTTTAAAGTGCTTAATATGAGAAGGCCACAATATTTTTAACCATTATTTTTAAACTAGTAACTTTTTTCATATAGTCCAGCTTTTGCTATTTTTATATTTATACAAATACATGTAATAAGAATTAAGTTGCTGCACCGTTAAAGTGTACAGAAAATAAACATAACATTTAATTTATCTATATGTCTTGCCTTTCTTCTGAGTGGTATTAGATGTTAGGGCCCTGCAGATTAGCTTCCCATTGGAGGAAAAATCAGTGAAGCAGTGTGAATAAATTCTTAGTGCAACTTATTTATCTTAAACTATACCTAGTCCTTAAACAGAGGCAACCTCAAACAGCATGCAGGCAACATCTTTCCGAAATCGCCACCAAAACACTAATGCCTAGTTCCCAGGGAGCAACTGTGCTCCAAAAATTGACTCTAGTTAGAGATATTACGGGTATGTCTACACTACAAAATTAGATCAAATTTATAGAAGTTGATTTTTTAGGAAGCGATTTTATATAGTCCATTGTGTGTGTCCCCACTAAGCGCATTAAGTTAGCAGAGTGCATCCACAGTACTGAGGCTAATGTCAACTTCAGAGAGTTGCACTGTGGGTAGCTATCCCACAGTTCCCACAGTCTCCGCCACCCGCTGGAATTCTGGGTTGAGCTCCCACTGCCTGATGGGGGCAAAAACATTGTTGCGGGTGGTTTTGGGTACATGTTGTCAGTCGCCCCTTCCTCCATGAGAGCAACAGCAGACAATCGTTTCATGCCTTTTTTCTGTGCAGACGTCATACAACGGCAAGCGTGCAGCCTGCTCAGCTCAGCCACCGCTGTTGTGTCCTGGGTGCTGCTGGCTGCAGACAGTACAATAGGACTGAAAACCATCATCATGCTTCTGCTGCCACTCTGCTCTCCTGCTCTGGCAACAGACGGTGCAGTAGTGCTGCAAACCATCATCATGCTTCCGCTGCCACTCTGCTCTCCTGCAGACGCCATACCACGGCAAGCAGGGAGCCCGCTCAGATCACTGCAGCAGTTATGAGCACTGTAAACACCTTGCACATTATCCTGCAGTATATGCAGCACCAGAACCTGCAAAAGCAGGCGAGGAGGCGATGGCAGTGCGGTGAAGAGAGTGATTAGGACATGGAAACAGACTTCTCTCAAAGCATGGGTCCTGGCAATTTGGACATCATGGTGATAATGGGGCAGGTTTATGCCATGGAACAACGATTCTGGGCTTGGGAAACAAGCACAGACTGGTGGGACTGCATAGTGTTGCAGGTCTGGTATGATTCCCAGTGGCTGCAAAACTTTTGCATGCATAAGGGCACTTTAATGGAACTTTGTGACTTGCTTTCCCCTGCCCTGAACTGCAAGAATATCAAGATGAGAGCAGCCCTCACAGTGCTCAAGTGAGTGGCGATAGCCCTCTGGAAGCTTGCAATGCCAGACAGCCACCGGTCAGTTGGGAATCATTTTGGAGTGGGCAAATCTACTGTGGAAGCTGCTGTGATCCAAGTAGCCAACACAATCACTGAGCTGCTGCTATCAAGGGCAGTGACTCTGGGAAATGTGCAGGTCATAGTGGATGGCTTTGCTGCAATGGGATTCCCTAACTGTGGTGAGGCGATAGACGGAATGCATATCCCTATCTTGGGACCGGAGAACCAAGGCAGCCAGTACATAAACCAAAAGGGGTACTTTTCAGTGGTGCTGCAAGCACTGGTGGATCACAAGGGATGTTTCACCAACATCAATGTGGGATGGTCGGGAAAGGTACATGACGCTCACATCTTCAGGAACTCTGGTCTGTCTGAATGGCTGCAGCAAGGGACTTACTTTCCAGACCAGAAAATAACCGTTGAGGATGTTGAAATGCCTATAGTTATCCTTGGGGACCCAGCCTACCCCTTGATGCCATGGCTCATGAAGCCATACACAGGTAGCCTGGACAGTAGTCAAGAGCTGTTCAACTATAGACTGAACAAGTGCAGAATGGTGGTAGAATGTGCATTTGGACGTTTAAAAGCGCGCTGGCACAGTTTACTGACTTGGATAGACCTCAGTGAAACCAATATTCCCATCATTATTACTGCTTGCTTTGTGTTCCACAATATGTGTTAGAGTAAGGGGGAGATATTTATGGTGGGGTGGGAGGTTGAGGCAAATCGCCTGGCCACTGATTACGTGCAGCCTGACACTAGGGCAGTTAGAAGAGCACAGCAGGGTGCACTGTGCATCAGAGAAGCTTTGAAAGCCAGTTTCATGACTGGCCAGGCTACGGTGTTAAAGTTCTGTTTGTTTCTCCTTGATGAAAACCCGCCCCCCTGGTTCACTCTACTTCCCTGTAAGCCAACCGCTCTCTTCTCCCACCTTCGATCACCACTTGCAGAAGCAATAAAGTCACAGTTGTTTCAAACTCATGCATTCTTTATTAATTAGTAACAGAAATAGGGGGATAACTGCCAAGGTAGACCGGGAGGGGTGGTGGAGGAGGGAAGCACCGGGTAGGGTGGTGGAGGAGGGGAGAAAGGAAGGACAAGGTCACACTGCACTTCAAAACTTATTGAATGCCAGCCTTCTGTTGCTTGGGCAGTACTCTGGGGTGGAGTGGTTAGGTGCCCGGAGGCCCCCTCTCCCCACGTTCTTGGGCATCTGGGTGAGGAGAATATGGAACTTGGGGAGGAGGGTGGTTGGTTACACAGGGGCTGCAGTGGCGGTCTGTGCTCCTGCTGCCTTTCCTGCACCTCAACCATATGCCGAAGCATATCAGTTTGATCCTCCAGTAGTCTCAGCATTGCCTACTGTCTCCTTTCATCATGCTGCTGCCACCGTTCCTCTTGCTACCACCACCTCTCATCTTGATCCCGCCACCTCTCATCTCGCGCGTCCCTCCTACTCTCATGTTCATTTTGTGCCTTCCTGGACTCTGACATTGTTTGCCTCCATGCATTCTGCTGGGCTCTTTCAGTGCGGGAGAACTGCATGAGCTCAGAGAACATTTCATCATGATTACATTTTTTTCACTTTCTTATCTGCGCTAGCCTCTGGGAGAGAGATGATAGTGGTAGCGCTGAAAGATTTGCAGCTGTGGGTTGGCCATTTAAAAGGAGGGGATAAGGTTTTCAGGTTAATGTGCAGCACAAACCCAACTAACTCCCCCCCCACACACACACACAATTCTCTGGGATGATCACTTCACCCCTCCCCTCACTGCGTGGCTAAGATAGGGGATGATTTCTTTTCAGCCATAGGCACACAGCCCTGCAGGAACAGCCACCTCTGAATGTCCCTTAATAAAATTCCCCTATTTCAACCTGGTGACCATGAATGATATCACTCTCCTGAGGATAACACAGAGAGATAAAGAACAGATGCTGCTTGACTGCATTCCAATAGCTTTACTGGCTGCAAATACATCCCAAGTCTTCAGGGCAAATTAATCATTAAACACGCTTGCGTTTAAACCATGTATTATATTTACAAAGGTACATTCACCAAAGGTGCCTTCTCCGCCTTCAAGGTACGGGAGCCTGGGTTGGGAGGGTAATATCTCCAGGGTGACAAACAGTTCCTGGATGTCGGGGAGAACGGTCTCTCTGCTTATCTGCTGTGCGCTATCTTCAACCTCCTCATCATCATCATCTTTCTCGTCCCCAAAATCCTCATACCTGTTGTGTCAGACTCTCTTGCAGAAGTCCACATACAGGGGTGGGGTAGTTATAAGGGCACCCCCTAGAACTGCATGCAGCTCATGATAGAAGTGGCATGTCTGGGGGTCTGACCCAGAGTGGCCATTTGCCTCTTTGGTTTTTTGGTAGGCTTGCCTGAGCTCCTTAAGTTTCATGCAGCACTGCTGTGGGTCCCTGTTATAGCCTCTGTCCTTCATGCCCTTGGAGATTTTTTCAAATATTTTGGCATTTCGTCTTTTGGAACTGAGTTCTGAAAGCACAGACTCATCTCTCCATACAGCGATCAGATTCAGTACCTCCTGTTCAGTCCATGTTGGAGCTCTTTTGCGATTCTGGGACTCCATGGTCACCTCTGCTGACAGGGCCAGCTCCAGCTTTTTTGCTGCCCCAAGTGGTGAAGGAAAAAAAAAAGAAAAACCCAATTGAGCTGCTGCCAAAGTGGAAGAGACGGCGTGAAGGACACGCCACCGAATTGCTGCTGAAAACTAAAGCAGAGAGTTTGGGCTGCTGCCGAAGTGCTGCCAAAGACCCGGACATGCCACCCCAATAATGGAGATAGTGCTGCCCCTTTCTATTGGCTGCCTCAGGCACCTGCTTCCTTCGCTGGTGCCTGGAGCCGGCCCTGTCTGCTGATGAGCTCTGCATGGTCACCTGTGCTGATCAGCTTGCCACGCTGGCCAAATAGGAAATAAAATTCAAAGTTCACAGGGCTTTTTCTGTCCACCTGGCCAGTGCATCTGAGTTGATAGTGCTATCCAGAGCAGTCACAATGGAGCACTCTGGGACAACTCCCGGAGGCCAATACCGTTGAATTGCATTCACACTACCTCCGAATTTGACCAGGTGATGTCGATTTCAGCGCTAATCCCCTTGTCAGGGAGGAGTACAGAAATCAATTTTAAGACCCCTTTAAGTCGACAAAAATGGCATCGTCGTGTGGAAGGGTGCAGGGTTAAATAGATCTAACGCTGCTAAATTCAACCTAAACTCGTAGTGTAGATCAGAGCTAGGATAGACAGTAAATTCACTTGCTACTTCCCACAGCTCCCCCATTCTGTAAAAGAAACTGCCTCTGAAAATGGACATAATATAGCCTCTCTTCTAGGCTGTACACTACTAACACCCAACCTAAGACAAAGATCTTATAAAACTGTGTAAAAGCACCATCTGGTGGCTCCAACCATAACAGTATAACCCAATTTCTTTTATTGTGGGTGTCTGGTTTATTTGGTGTTTTTCTGTCCATGGAACTGTTCTGTTTTAACCAATTTCAGTGTAACTTAGGAACAAGTTAGTTAAAAGATAATATTCCTTTTTTGGTAAGAAACATCCTCTTTGCAAGTGTTTTAGAACTGGAAATCTTCGTGGCTTTTTTGTTTGTTTATTTTTCTGGCTTGCATTTTAAACATTATAATAAGAGTAAGATTTAAAAGCCAATCTCATGATTTTTGAGGTTTGACTTGTGATTTTTGAATGCTTGGAGTTGGCAGTACTCTAATTGACTTCAAACCTGACTGAGCCCTCTGGATACTGTAGTGGGGCCGACTGCCCCACTCCCTGGGAGGATGGACTGTGGCAGGCCAGGGAGCCTGTGCAGCCCAGGAGCCAATCAGAAAAGGGCTTAAGGGGAGCCAATCAGGGCCCAGATTGGAGGGAACCAATCAGGGCCAGGCTCACCCATATATAAAGGCTGCCAAGAGCAGGAGCAGTCAGTCTGTCCCTAGCCTTTGAGAGGGGAAGGTCAGTCTTCAAGGGGGAAGACTAGCACTGTGGACAGTGCAGTGCAGTGCTGGGCAGGCTCAGGGAGGCTAGAAGGCTCTAGCCCATAGCTACCAGACTGCAGGCCCTGAGGGGAAGGGCCTAGCGGGTCCAAGGGGCTGTAGGGGAAGTGGCCCAGGGAAACAGACAGAAGAGGGGAAGGAAGTGGACAGCGAGGCTGATGCCAGAGGGTCCCTGGGCTGGGACCCAGAGTAGAGGGCGGGCCTGGGTCCCCCCCTTCCTCCTTGCAGTACATCCAGCCATTGGCTGTAGGGAGTGGCCATTATAGACCACGCCAGATCCCTGCCAAGAGGGATTAGACTGTAGGGCATGTGGTTGCACATGATGGCTGGAATGGAGGACTGCTGATGATTGATCCCTGGAAGGGGGTGCAGATGGACTAAGGGGCACTGCCAGAGAGCAGTGGCCTCAAAGAGGACGCCACCGAGCAGGGAGCAATGTGGGTCCAGAAATGCCAACTGAGGGCAGAAAAACGGACAGGACACCACCAGGAGGGGCACTCCACTGGAATCGAGCTAATTCCCAGAGCTACCAGCAGGAGGTGCCGGGTGGTGAGTCCCAACCCGTTTACAATGCAAATAATAAAATACTGATAATGATGGGATCTGACTTTCTTGAAAGATCGCAACACCTCAGTTTTTATAGTCTTGCTTCACTGCTGCAGCTACCTTCTTTCTCTTAAGGAAACAGTGGTCTGGAGGTGTCTTCTGCTTTATTTAGGGAATATCAATGAACCTCTGCTTTATTTATTCTCCTAGACCAAATATAGCAAATGTTGGTAACTATATTTTTATTTTTTCATAAATTGTAAATGTAATATCTCATTTCCAGAGTATCAATAGTTTTTAACATACATACAACCTCAATGAGAGTACTACGTATTATTTTGTGTAGTATTGCTTTCTCGTGCTTTTATTAAAAACATAAAATAAGAAATAAACCTGATACTTGGCTTCATTCCTCTTGGTTTCCAGGCATTATGCAATTTATATGCCTTCCACACTTTTCCATATTTCATCATTTTTACAACTGATTTCATGGGATTTGAAGGTACTCAGTACTGTACAGAATCAGGCTCTCTTGGTGTAAAGAAGGTGCATGTTGTACACCCCAATTAACATGAACTACAGCCTCACATGAATGAGTTTTTGCATAGATTTTTGAAATCTGGGCATAATAGAGTGAAGCAATCCATTACAGTGAAAACACCTTCTGTCACCTGAGGCTCTAGTAGCCCATGTGGCTTGCTTGGGGGACCTGCTCTTTTACCTGCTTCAGCAGGTGCTGCTGCCACCTCCTGGTGACTTTTTTTTGGCTGCTACTAGGCCCAGTTTGGGGCTCTAATAGAAAGTTAGTTGAGCGCTAGCCTGCATAGTTGAGTGGAGAGGCTGTCATGAGCTGATGCATCCCTCTGGCAGGTCCAATCTGGTGTGAGGCAATAGGGCACTCCCTTTAGCTCCACCTGGCTTCTATGGAATAGGTCCTTCTTTTCTGTCTACCTCAAAAGTAAAATATTTTCTCTTGATCTCCTTCCCCCCCCCCATTGACTAAACATTACAGATACTCTGAAAGTGAGATGGCCAATGGTAAAGCCATGATGAATTTTCCAGTGCCAGTACCGATTTCACATCACTCTTCTGGTGCTCCTGGAAAAGCTCCCTTGTGGGTTGTAATTAGGAAATATATGGCAACTTGTTTTAAAAACTGCAGGCTAGATGCAATCTGAGGGATCA
The DNA here is from genome assembly GCF_025201925.1 of Gopherus flavomarginatus. Lineage (NCBI taxonomy): Eukaryota > Metazoa > Chordata > Testudines > Testudinidae > Gopherus > Gopherus flavomarginatus. The sequence goes on along the minus strand of NC_066620.1, from coordinate 30,166,433 downwards.
GATCGCTTATTTTGTTTGTTTGTTGTTGTTGTTTTAAGTTCATTCTTTAAACATGTCATACCTGCTGTGATTAATAATATTTATCCTGATATTTAGCATAAGAGTGAATGTGTTTTCCCTGCAGCAGGGGAGACTTGACTAGCTCTAAAACTTTTCCATGAGAGGTATGGGTGCTTTGCCCAGAGCTTTATTTCCTTCCCTTCAGTCCGATAGCACTAGAACATACTGATCCTGTCCTTGCATCAGCCAACAAGATTTCTATGGTCTCTATTTTACAGCTTTGAATCTGTAAGTAGGGGAGATGATTCTTTTATAAACAGATTGGAAGATTGTTTTGCCTTTTACAGCAGTTTATTTCACTTCTTTTAGGCCTGTTCTCAGACTAATATTTCTTGATAGCCCTTTAAGTGAATACACTTTCAGTCCTTCTTTGGCCTTAGAGACTTATCTTTGAATTATGTTATGTAATAGCAGTATTTATGTGGCTTTCCCCATGATGAACAATCAATGTATACTAAATTTTAGCATATAAAAAAGCTGTCATTACATAAATAAGTTATTTAATGTTCAGGAACTTTGGGTTGGTGACTGAATAGTTTGCATTGAGCTACAATCATTTTTAATTAATTCTAATATATCTTAAACTGTAGACTGGTAGATTATAGCAAGTTATAGTCATCTAAAAAGGATCATGTTGGGAATGCTTTGTTATATTATTTTTTTAGAAAAAGACAAACATAAAAGATAAACAGGACAGTTTTATGAGATCTGCCAACTTAATAGTAAACACAGGAGTTTTTCTTTAGATGCTCATGTTGTATCTGTATCTGTTTTAGATTCAAAATTATTTTAACAAAGAAGACAAAAATGTACTATTTGGGGGAAAACTATTTCTATTCATTTTACAGTCGGTACCTTCGAAATGCTGTGGAGCCTACACAGAGCCTCTCAGCTGAAGTGAAAATAGTCCTTTTACCTTTTGTCTCAATTGGCAGGGGGCATTGGTACATTCTCTTCTGGTATCTGAAGATTCTTTAAAAGATATGATTGTTTGATTTTTCACTAGTCTGAAACTCCTTGCCTTGATAAATAAAAGAGAATCAGATTTCTTCTTCAACTATTAAAATATTATCCAAGTCTCTAGGAGAGCTACAAATTTCATGTTACAGTGAAAGTCCTCTAGACCTTGTCTCTTAGATTATTCTTGGGGCATTCTGCACCAAAAAAATTAAAATTCTGCACACAGTATTTTAAAATTCTGAAAAATTCTGCAAATTTTATTTTTTTAAATAACACTACATAATCACACCAGTTTCAATTATTTTGGTAATTTATTTCAAAATACCTGCCAGCAAGTATGTCTGTAACAATACAGACACGTAGGAGTAGAGAGTTAAAGAAACCCTTATGACAACCTAGTTCCTATTTCATTGTCCCCTTCCCTGCCCCCCCTAGAGCCCAGCCATGGTGCACCCCCAACCAACAAACCCAACTCCCACATAGCCTAGTTTCAGGAGGCCCTGGCCCAGATACCCCCTCTCCCCCAGAGCCCACCAGCCATGGGGCCCCCCTGGCCAAGACACCTGCACCCTCTATGCCCTGAGCCCAGCCGCCCCCACAACCCTAGGGTGACCAGACAGCAAGTGTGAAAAAACTAGGCACCTATATAAGACAAAGCATCAAATATCGGGACTGTCCCTATAAAATCGGGACATCTGGTCACTCGACCCAGCCCAGACAGCCACTTCTCTCCCCCACAGAGCCCAGGGATCCAGAGGGAGAAAGAGAAGCTTACTCATCTTGTACAGTAGCTGAGGTTTTTTGAGATGTGTGTCCCTGTGGGTGCTCCACTTAGGTGTTCGTGCGCCCCTATGCTAGTAGTCAAAGACTTTTGGTAGCAGTGCCTGGTTGGCACACGTGTGGTCCCTGCCTCGCACTGCTGCAGGCAGTTAACTGATGATGTGCGACTAACCTCCACTCAGTTCCTTCTCTACTGCAGAGACTAATAAGGAAACTCCAAAGTAGAGAGGAGGAAGGAGAGTATTGGAGCACCCACAGGGACACACATCTCGAAGAACCTAAGTTACTGCACAAGATGAGTAACCTTCTTTTCTTCTTCTTCAAGTGCTGTCCCTGTGGGTGCTCCACTTTATGTGACTTCAGAGCAGTGCCCTCCGATGAAAGGAGGGGCTTTGGACTTGAAGTCGTGACCTCCAATAGTACAGAGCATCCGAAGAAGGTATCAGGTGTTGCCTGTTCCTTTAATGCATAATTGTATGGGCTGAGGCCCAGGTAACAACTCTACAAATGTCCATGATAGGTACATTGTGCAGGGAAGCCATGGAGGCTGATAAGGTTCTAGGGGATTTGCTCACATCCCACATAAGGGATTGGCAGTCACACTGATGGTAGCAATTATGGATCTACTCGGAAAGTCTTTGTTTATAGATGGTGCTCCTTTGGGAGCATTCAGTGATGGATAGAAACAGTCTGGGTGATTTATGGGATGGTTTAGTCCTGTCTATGTAAGAAGCCAATGCCCTCTGAACACCAAGATTATGAAGTATGTAATGTGTTCTATCTGGTTTAGGCAGTGATGAGCTGCTAAAATCTTAACAACCGGTTCCCTATAAAAAGTTCTGATTTAAGGGATGTGGCACAGTATGTATTTTTTGTACCAATAGGGTTACCATATGTTCGTATTTTCCCAGGAGGAATTTTCCCTGGAGGAAGTCCGCCCAGACAGCGATTTAAGAACCAAAAAGCCTGACATCTCCAGTAAAATACGGATGTATGTTAACCCTACCGAAAGTTCTTTTTTAAAAAGATGGGCCTGAACTAGAAATGAGCTCCATTTCACATGTGTGGGTCCCCGCCACGCCCTTGGGGTGTGCTAGGGTGACCAGATGTCCCAATTTTATAGGGGCAGTCTCAATTTTTGGGTCGTCTTCTTATGTAGGCTCCTATTACCCCCCCACCCCATCCCAGTTTTCACACTTGCTGTCTCATCACCCTAGAGTGTGCACATGTGCGCATCCCAGCTGCTCCCTGCCCCTCCTCATTGAAGCAGGTGTGCAGGGTTACTGCCCTGAGAACTGCAGGGCACCAGTGGACATGGGGCTGGCTGAAGACAGGGGCATGGGAGAGGGCTAGCTGGAGGCAGGGAGTGCGACACGGGCTGGCTGTGGGCAGGGGGTGCAGACAGGGGCTGGCTGTCGGCAGGGGGTGGCTGCAGGCAGGGGGTACAGACGGGCTGGTTGTGGGCAGGGGCTGGCTGCGAGCAGGGGTGCGGCAGGGATTGGCTGTGGGCAGGGGCTGGCTGTGGGCAGGGGGTGCAGACATGGGCTGGCTGTCGGCAGGGGCTGGCTGCGGCAGGGGATGCAGACAATGGCTGGCTGAGGGCAGGGGGTGCAGACGGGCTGGCTGTGGGCAGGGGCTGGCTGCGGGCAGGGGTGCAGACGGGCTGGCTGTGGGCAGAGGGTGCGGGCAGGGGGTGCTGACGGGCTGGCTGTGGGCAGGGGCTGCAGACGTGGGCACGGGCTGTGGGTGCAGACAGGGGCTGGCAGCGGGCAGGGGGTGTGATGGGCTGGCAGTTGGCAGGGGCTGGCAGCGGGCAGGAGGTGTGAGGGGCTGGCAGTTGGCAGGGGCTGGCAGCGGGCAGGAGGTGTGAGGGGCTGGCTGCGGGCAGGGGCTGGCTGCGGGCAGGGGCTGGCTGCGGGCAGAGGGTGCAGACAGGGGCAGCAGCAGCGGGCAGGGGCTGGCAGCAGGCAGGGGTGTGGGCAGGGGCTGGCTGCGGGCAGAGGGTGCAGACAGGGGCAGCAGCAGCGGGCAGGGGCTGGCAGCGGGCAGGGGTGTGGGCAGGGGCTGGCAGCGGGCAGGGGTGTGGGCAGGGGCTGGCAGCGGGCAGAGGGTGCAGACAGGGGCAGCAGCAGCGGGCAGAGGGTGCAGACAGGGGCAGCAACAGCGGGCAGAGGCTGGCAGCGGGCAGGGGTGTGGGCAGGGGCTGGCTGCGGGCAGAGGGTGCAGACAGGGGCAGCGGGCAGGGGCTGGCAGCGGGCAGGGGCTGGCAGCGGGCAGGGGGTGCAGACAGGGGCAGCAGCAGCGGGCAGGGGCTGGCAGCGGGCAGGGGGTGCAGACAGGGGCAGCAGCAGCGGGCAGGGGCTGGCAGCGGGCAGGGGGTGGGGAGAGTGGCTGGGAGCAGCCCAGGCCCAGCAGAGCAGCCGGAACACACAACGTAGCAGCAGGAGCCCCAGCCCCAGAGGTCGGGGGAGCAGCAGCAGCAACAGGGCCAGGAGGCAGCCCACATGGCTCCCGCAGTGCAGCGCAGCACCCCCCCGGCGGCCAGGAGGAGGAATTACACGCTTCCCGGCTGGAGCCCATCAAAGCTTCCCTCGCAGGGAAGCCAGTTAACAAGCGGTTCCACCGCTTCTAAATTCAACAACCAGTGGCTCCAGCTCACCCCTGGCTTTAGGGGTGTGGTCTGAGGGAGGCTTTATCCTCAAAGAACACTATGTATGGGGGTTCTGGCATGAAAGCCCACAGTTCTCCCACACATCTGACAGATGTCATTGCCACAAGAAATACTACTCTCATAGAACGATGTAGCAGCAATTATGTCATCATGAGTTCAAACAGGAAAGAGGTGATGATACCAAGGACCAGGTTCAGGTCCTATGGTGTAGTAGGCTCATGTAGTTCAGGGTAGGCATTATTGATTCCTCTGAGGAAACACTGGGTCAGGTAGATGGGTAAAAACGGGATGGCAATCCACCTTGGAGTTGAATGTTGTGATGGTAGATAGATGGACTTTTACTGAGCTCCTGGATAGGTCTGTCCGTTTGAGTTCTAATAGGTAACGCAGTATAGAGGGTAACTTCCCTGGGATGGAAGTCATCTGTTTTAGTTGACACCAGGCCTTAACTCGTCTCCCCTTCAGGGTGCATGGGTGACAGTTCATTTCTGTTCATCTCTGTAACAGTATATTTTTATGTCTTCTGAACAGATCAGCTCAGGTTCCGTGAGCCATGCAGAAGCCATGCTCTGAGATGAGTTTCTGTGGACGCAGGACATGGCCTGAGTCCTGGGACAGCGGGTGAAACAGAAGTGGGAGTGTGATTCATGGACATACGGTTATGCTGAGAGGGTAAGGATAGCATGGTTTGGCATGGCCATGCTAGTAGAATTACTATGGCCCATCCAGCCTGATCCTGTGGATCACTCAGTTCAAGAGAGGAATAGGAGGGAAGGCATACAGAAAGGGAGCGTTCCACTTGAGGAGGAATGCATCGCCTAATGACTGCACACCGAGATCTGCACCAGAATGAAAACGAAGGTGTTTGGTATTTTGTGCAGTTGTAAAAAGGTCTACTGTGGGGAACCCCCAGTGCTGAAATACATGCAGGAGTACTGTGTTGTTGAGCTCCCTTCATGATCCTGAGAAGTTTGACTGCTGAGGTATCTGCTGTGCTGGAGTAGATATTGTGTCGATAGACCATCATCAGGGTTTTATGCTTTGCATACAGAGGTACTGTGAGTGTGCTCCTCCTTGTCTGTATATATAATACATAGAAGCTAAGGCTTCAAATAGCCTTGTCTTTGAGTGGCAGGAATTGCTAGGAAGCATTGTGGACAGCTTGAAGTTCCAATAGGTTTATATGTTGAAGGGATTCTGCAGGGAACCAGTGGCCCTATACAGAATGTGGGTGCAGGTGTGCTCCACATCCCAAGAGTGAGGCATTTGTGGTCTGAATGAAGGGTGCCCCCGTTCATACGTTGGTCGGTTTTGCCCATCAGAGAAGGGGGTCCTTTATTTTGCTCGATATCATGGGATGCTTGTTTATGCTGTGCCTGTGTGGAACAAAGCTGATAGGTAGCCTTCTTTGTAGGTAATGGATGTTTAATCTGGTGTGTCTGACAGCAAATATTGTGGCTGCCATGTGGTCAAGGAGTTGGGGGCAAGTCTTGGCAGATACCTCTGGGCTGTTTTGCGCAGTGAGTATGAGGCTGGTGAGAGTGAGAGAACATTGTCTCAGTAGTGAGGCTATGGCCTCGATAGAGTTGAGATGGGCCCCAATGAAGTCCAGCTCTTGCACAGTTAGTTGTTAGAGTAGGCTGGTCGGTATTTATTAGGAAGCCCAGATTCATGAAGAGGGTTACCACCTGTTCGGTGACTTGCAGTGCTGCCTCCTGGGCTGATGCTTTTAGCAGGCATTCACTTATAGTGTATGGAGTGACCATCTTGAATCGTTGTGTTTCTGACTAACTTGTTGAATTATCAGAGGTCGAGTACTAGTCTCCATCCACCAGAATTCTTGTTCGGGGAGGTTGATGGTTGGGATGCAGCAACTTGAGAAGTAGATTGTTGTCCCCTCAGGGCCTGTGTCTGCAACCCTGTGAATCAAATCACCACTTTTGTTGTGAATACAGTGGACAGTGGTATTGTTGGGATGTAAAGTAATTCCTCTATTTCCTCTTGGTTGGGAGTTATAGGTTTCCAAGGATCAGTCGCTCATGAGTCCATGAGTGAGTGAAGTGAGTCATCTGTCTTTTTCGCAAATAATTTGGGGTGGCAAGTGTTCCACCATGGATTGCACCTCTTCGGGGAAGCCAGAAAGATAGAGCCATGAGGCCCTTCTCAGTACAACCACTGTTGACACAGATGTTGCAGCCCTGTCCTCAGAATCAAGTGCTGTGAATTTTCTATGTCCTTGGCAATGAAATTAATCAATTCGGATATTTTTGGGTAGTCTGTATTGTTGTATTTTGTTAGTAATGTTGCATAGATGGCTAGGTGAAGGTGAGGTGTAGCCAAGGAGTAAGCCTTATTGCCAAAACTGATCAAAGTCTTTTCCAGTCCTTATCATGAGTTGTGTTTCTGGGTGGTTGTTAAATGCAGTCCAGTGACATGGCATGCATCACTAAGAAATTAGGTGCTGGGTGTGAACTCTGCGCCCTTTGTTGGTACACACTTCCTGTCGGACCTCCTGCCAGCTGGAGGGGCAGCCACGGGGGTCTGCAGAATGACCCTTACAGGGTCCATCAGTGCCTCATTCATGTGAAGGGCAACTTTTTTTTAAACAAAGTGGATGTATGCAAAAAGTCCACTACCCCATGCTGTATCATGGGAACCTCCTTGAGGGAGAAGTCCAGAGAGAGCCACCCTCTCAAATAAGCCATGGAAGAGTTTGAAATCATCCCCTATATTAGGGGGAGAAGGCATAAAGGTGTCCTCTGTGGACAATGATGGCAAGTGGGTAGGTGATGTCCCTTGTGTGGGGCATATGACTCATGGATTCCAGTATGCCCATTGAGATGGGAGCAGCATAGAGGGTCCCCATATCACTGTAAGTACCTGGGGACAGCATAATATGTCCCAGGAGAGACTTCTGGGTTGACTGACTCCTGATAGGAGCCGGTGAGGGAATAGCTCTCTGTTCTTCCTCATCATCCTCCTTCAAATAAGGAGCGAGATAGTGAGTGGTGTTGGGGACGCAGAGAGACTTGGTGCCGAGGGTATCATTCTCATATCGGTACCATGGATAGCGGGGTCGGGGCAGAGCCGAATACCAGAACCCTCTGTCTGAGGAACTGCTGCTGTGCTGGTTTGATGGGCCCCTGTGGCCGCCTCCTTGTCAGTGCCAGGGCAGAGAAGGTGGTGCTGTTGGCTGCGCCGCTGTGCATGTCAGGCATGCCTTTGAAGAAGCCCCCTTTTGTAGCAGTGCTGTTCCACCATTTGTAGATTGCGGTGCGGAGGCCTGGATTTTGATTTCTCCTTATTGCCTATGTCAGAGCCAGCTCTTGTAGAGTCTCTGGCTCTAGTGATGCCGGTGATGCTGGGATTTTAGGCTACTTCAGCTCCCGGTGCTGACAGCACAGCTGGTATTGGATGCCTGCCGGCAGAATGAACATACGTCACAGTGCAGAGGCACGGGGCTTTGATTTCCTTGTAGTGCCTGCAACGGAGTCTGCTCTTGTAGAGTCTCTGGCTCTAGTGGTGCCAGCGATTTCCACCACCTCAGCTCCCAGCGCTGAATGCCTGCCCACGAAGAGGCTGTAGACTGTGGCGTGGAGGCACGGGGCTCCAACCTCCCCTCAGTGCCTGCGCTGGAGCTGTCCTCTGCAAAGTCTCTTTCTGTAGCGGTGCTGGAGCTCTCAGCTACCCCTCCTCCTGGCTGCTGACAGCGCAGCCAGTGCTATTATTATCCACAGGGAGGCTTTTTTTTTTTTTTTTTGCCGACTCTTGTGGTGGGGACCCAGGTGCTTCCTCGAGCAATGCCCAGCAGGGCATTCCGACGTGGGGTTGGAAACAAGACTCCTGTCCGAAGCCGCAGTTGGCGAAGTGTGTGTGGGCAGAGATCTTCCCATTCTGTGCCGTTCTGGCCATGAGCCTGAGGCAATGCAACACTTTGTGGCATGCCTGCTTCGCCCAGGCAGCAAACACCGACTGTGGCTGTCAGGGACAGGCACTGTGAGCCTGGAGGAAGGGCGCTGAAAGCCTGGGAAACCAGCCATTCCCATGGGGGGGGGGGCTTTCGCCCCCAAAACAGATGTTTTTCTAAAGTTCCTGGCTGTGAAGAATTTTTTTAAACCAAGGAGAAAAGAGAAAAGAAAAGGGAAACAGTAAGTAGCTAATAATAAGAAAAGTAAGTAACTGACTGCAACTAATTAATTACGAAGTAGCAAGGTGCTGCTGATTGCTCCAACTCCTAGCCAAGGGCGGTAGAGAAGTAACTGAGTGGGGGTTGGTCACACAGCGTTGGTTAACTGCCTGCAGCAGGAGAGGCAGGGACCACATGTAACCCTTCTGCCCCTCTGAGTTGGCAGCAACAAGGGCCGGGTTCAGTATCCAGGAATTCCATTTCAATAACACAATGCAAACCGGCTCGAGCCCCCATCCAGTGACCTGAGACACTTACATCCACCCCCCGACGCGCCTCTAGGAGGCAATACTTCCCCACTCACAAGCACGGAGTCTGAGTGTAGCAAAATCCTTTTAATAAAGGAGGGAAACAATGTGGCATCACCTTGGAGAAATACCACAAACAGGATTATAACACAAACCATAAGCAAAAAAAAAAAAACCCACCTCCAAGTACGTCTGGCAATGTCCTTTCCCCCTTAGGGTCTTAAGTCCAGTCACCCCAAAGTCCAACAGCCCGAAAGTCTCTGGTCAGTGCCACCCCAGAGTTCAAAAGTTTATCTGCAGAGTTTAACCCCCCGCCAGCTTGGGTGGAGGGGAAGCCCACACAGGGTGTGGGGTGTCTTACGTGGGCCAGGGCCAACTGCTCTGCCTCTCTGTGGAGTTCTGCTGCAGCCTTCACCACGACCAGCTCCACTTCACCAGCTGTGCCACTCCTCCAGCCAACCCATGAGTCACTCCAGCTGTCCCTGCAAACCACTCCACTCACTGTTCCATGGGCTGCTCCAACATGCTGCAAACTGCTCCACTCTGCCAGCCACTTAGCAATAGGTCTTCAGGCTCCCCCACTAGCTAACACAGCACTCAGTGATCTCAGATCAGCTCTTTTAGTGATTTCAGCTCTTAACAGCGGAGCCTGGTGCTGGTGCACTATTGGCTCAACATGAATTCAGCTCAGCAGTCTCTAGATGGAGTCCTAATGGTCAAAATTAGCTCTACTCTTTAACAGTGGCGAGAGGAGGATGTGCAATTGGTGTTCCAGGCCCTCAAAAGGGGCCCATACTATCAGGTACACACACCAGTCCCCAACTTCTCTCAATTCACTGGGTTTTGGAACCTATGTCCCTTGTCTAGCAAGTGTCATTTAATTTAGGTTGAGTCATTTCTGTCATAAAGCAGTCTCATAGTTCCTCATTCACATAATTAAGATGACAGCACTTTTTTTCCCTCTTGCCCCAATAACAAAGAAATTGGGGATCCCAGCTGTCAAAATAACCATCCCAGGCAGCCGCAGGCTAGATGGGGTGGGTGTGCCAATGCAAATACTTGGAATTCCTTTCCACACTCCCTGAGATTCTTTCCACACTCCCCATAATTCACCACCAGATGTCAGGGTAGGGCTCATCCTGACTCTGCTTACACACGCATGTGTGACCCAACTGGGCACTGCTACCAAAAGTCTCCGACTACGAGTGCAAGCATGCACAAACACCTAAAGTGGAGCACCCACAGGCAGGGCCGGCTTTAGGAACTGCGGGGCCCGATTCAAATACCTGGTCTGGGTCTTTGGCAGCAGGGGCGATCCTTCACTTGCTCCAGGTCTTCGCAGCACTGAAGGACCCCCCACCGCCAAAATGCCGAACACCCGGAGCAAGTGAAGGACCCCACGCTGCCAAAGTGCCACCAAAGATCCAGACTGCCACCAGGTGAGTAAAAACATTTAAAGGTGCCTAAGGCGAAGGGCCCTCTTAGGTGCAGGCACAGGGCCCGATCCCCAGCCCAGCCTAAAGCAAGATGGAGATGCAGTTACAGGAGGAGACCTGCTCAGCCTCAGGTTGGAACATGCCCAGTATGGACAGAATCTTGGGAATTTAGCTACTAAAATCTGAGGCAGCTCTATTAAGCATGTGCAAACTGCATTTTTTCAAAAGCTATTAACTTGGTCACATTTCGTTGGATTTTCCTGGGGATGGCAAAAAAAGCACATCCCTGATACAAACATCGAATTTCAAGTCCCGTCTTCAAGGCTTTGGGCACGATGACAGCTTCTCAAAAAGACCAACAGAAATTTTTACAATGGGCAAAGTAATATTTTTTTCTTAGCTTTAGTCTCAGAAAAGGAGGAATCATTTTGACTGAAAGGTTCCAAAATAAATTCCGGCTGAAGCAATATGGAAAAGTTCAGCCTACATGGTTAAAGTTAAGGGCCTTATAACGGGAAGTGCTACAAGTCCCACCTATACTATACACACATACTGATGGTGATGGCATCTCCTGTTGAATTTGATAGATGAGCTACAGTCACTTATTGTTGGTCCTGAGATGAGACCAAAGACCAATTTCAGACAGGTAAATTGTAGCAGAAGGTACATTGCTTTTAGCTTTATGCCTTGCACATTTCCACTTGATAGTAGCAATCTGCAAGAGCTCTCAAAGTTTTTCAATCTGAGATGGCAGAGCTGTTGTCATTAAATTTTATCATGGGCTAAGAGCTCCCAGGTGTTGAGGTTAACACTGCATGATTGGAGGTTGGCCTTGAGAGTGTCTTTGTAACATTTTCTTGGTCTACCTATAAAACAAGTTCCAGCCTGCAATTCTCTGTAGAAAAGCCTTTGATATTCTACTGTCAGACATACAGACCACATGACCACACAATCTGAGATATAAATCTTCAATGCCTGTGATGTTGCAGAAATCAAGGACCTCTGCGTTTGGAACAAAATCTTGCTATTTAATGCCAAGTATCCACCTTAGACGTTGTAGTTGGAACTGGTCTAAGCATTTTATGTGGTGTTGATCTGCAGTCCACATATTGCAGCAGTAGAGGAGTGTGGTGATGATAGTGTTGTGGTAAACATCAATTTTTTTTGCAGTCTGATACTGTGTTCATTCTGGAGATGACACTGAAATTTTCTAAAGGCATCACTGGCTTCCTCAATGTGCTTTGTAATGTCATCATCAATCATTGCATCTCATGAAATGACACTGCCTAAGTAGCAAAATTTGTTATTGACCCTGAATTTGTTAAGACAAAAAACATTTTGCTGCACATGCAAAACAGTCAGTGAGCAACTGCATGTCCCTGAAACTATCAGTGAATAATTGTCTCCATAACTTTTGTCTTTGCACACCGGTGATGCAGATTTAAGACACTTCCATTCATACAGTACTGCATATAAATGCCACAATCAATGATGCTGAATGCACCTATTAGAACTACTGCAAATATGATACTAAATAATGTTGGAGCATTTGAAAATCTCAACAGGAATACCATCTGGACCCGCTGCTTTGCTATTTGTCATTTGCTTGACTGCTTTATGCACTTCTATGGGTGAAAGAGACAAACTGCAGAGTTTACACAGAGCTCTTATTCAAGTCTTGTTTCTCTCACCAACAGAAGTTGGTCCAATAAAAGATACTACCTCACCTACCTTGTCTTTCTAATATCCTGGGACCAACAGGGCTACAATAATACTGCATGCAGCTTGCCATACATCAGATATGTTCAGTGGAATTGAAAGTTGGTCTTGAATTGGAAGTTATTCAGGATTATGAAGTGCTGCTGCTCATGAGGTGGACAGCCAATTCAGAACCTTATTAAAGTGTTCATATAACATTTTCAGAATTTGTCCATGATTGGTTAGCAGCAGTGACTCATCTGCATTCCAAATTGAGTGGCACCATTAGGTTGTGGACTGAACATGGTGTTCAGCTCATCAGAAAAACATCTGGAGTCTTTTTGGTCTGATGCTGTGTATTCTTCCTTCTCCATACTTAATCCTAACATTTTCTTGGCCCCACAGTAATGCCAAAGTCACTATAATCATCCTGATACAGACAGTGATTTAAATAGGGGAAGACTTGAGAGATTATGTATAATATAATCTCCTTAGAAAATGGCAGAGGTTGAGGGGAGAGAAGAGGAAGGGGACAACTTGATAAGGGAATTTTTCAAAGCAGGTCAATTTTAAATAACTCCTCCCCTTTGAAACATTCCAGAATACCCAATATTCTTGCATAGGGAGATTTGAGTAAAGTTTTCTATTATTTCTATTTTTTTAAAGTATGAAAGTATTATCTTTTATTAAAACCCTTACTAGAGATTTCATAGTCATTTTGCACCTGTATTTCTCCAAGTGTTTCATTTTTTCCAAACAATTAATATATTTGGTTGCAAATTAAGCGTAGATGATTAAGCAAATACAGCTTTAGATTTAAAATTAATTGAATATAAACTGAATATCACTAACCTTAAATATGAAAAATGAGTCAGGCCCCAAAAATCATGACTGACTTAAAAATTAGTCTTAAAATTGAGGTTCTTTTTGTTTCCCTTCTGGTTTTTGAGCATTCCCTTCATGCTTTCCAACTTTTCTCAATAACCATGAGGGCTAGAAACCTATTTTGTTGAAATGAAAGCTGAGATTCCCACATGAATCAGGAACTGAGGTTTTAGAAAAACTCCAGGTATCCCAACACTTTATTTTTAAAAATGTTTTATTTAAAATAATTAGCATACTGAAACAGCTCACTTGATGTAAGAAAAATCTAATGGAACTAATTCTCTTCTCCCATCAGTGTAAATCAGGAGCAGGTTCACTGAATTCAGATGTCTTGCACACACATAAGTAAAAGAATCAGACCTATTGTTGAGTAATAATAACAAATTAAAGTTGTCAGCACTATAACAATTATAGTAGTAATGCAGATCCAGTTAGGATGCATCACTTACAAAACCAAAAACACCACACTGTGTCATGAATCATAAAGCAACATAGAGTGAAAAAAAATAACACATTCCATCACTGTACAATACTGATTTAAGATACAGCATTCATCATCTTTGCAAGACAATTTTTATAGTGAACATATTTCTGTTGATTTTCTTCTCTGACTTGTTCTGTGGGCATGTAACATTCAAGAAGGAGATTTTTACACTCAATTTTTCACTTGCACACTCCTTAGTTTTGTACTGGACAAATATCCCATTAACAAGTATTGGAAGTGGATTACAGAGATTAATGTTATTTACCTGGGAAAGAATTGAAAGACTGAATGTAACTCATATGTAGTTAATAGCATGGACTAGGTAGGTGGCATTATAAGGCAGCATCATCCATTGAATCACATGGAACCATAATTTGGATGGAAAAACAAGTGATACAAAGATAAGATTTTGGAAAGTTAAAGAATACTAATAAGAGTATAAAGAGGTTAAATTAACATTTATAAGTAAGTATCTAAAAAGATAGCTAGCCCCTCTATTCTTCAGAGTGACTGTCAGTAACCTGTCTGCCCAAACAAGAATACCATGTACTGGCATGCTGATTTTCTTTTTGACACCGATTCCAACTAGAAAGGCAAATTCTGAATTCACAGAAGAGTTGGTGGCAAGTCTTGTGCTATTTAATGTTTTTTCTAAAGTCCCAGTTCCTGGAGCCATGTCAGTACAAGAAAATCTCAGTTTTCATTTAAAAAAAAAAAGGAAGATTTTAACTCCTGTGGCTGTGGTGAAAAGCCTGAAAACATGAGCTGAGTGTATCCCAAAGAAACCAAAAGCTAAATATAAATAACCCCAAATTTATTATTTATTAATATTATATTATGAGTTTTAAACCAATCTTGATTTTTTTGGTTGACTAATTTTGAACACTAGGAGTTGATAGGAGTTGGATGAGTGGTTCTAACAGTACACTATTTAATCTGGAGTAATTTTAATAAGTATTTCATGTTGTTTTATTTCATTAATGACCTGTAGAAGCAACACACGTTTGCTTATATTTCATACATTACTTCAATGATTAGATCACATCAATGTTCACTACTGTTGATTCACATTTCATGCATATGCATCTGAACTGTCTTCTCCCTCCCTCCCTCTGTCCCTCTACAACAAAATATTGAGGACTTGAGATATTAAGACATAGGTGATTAGTAAAGATTAGTACAAGTTATATATAGTATTCTTTTGTTACTGCAGTCAAAACAGGTCAATTCCTGCTATTGAGATCTATTGCATAACACATCTTGCTAGACATCTTCCTCATCTTTGTTGTCTTAATCAGACACTTTTAAAACACCACTTGTATTTTGGATTTTGAGGCCAAGTTGATAAAAACATATGTATACTCCTTCTTTAAGTAGGAAGTACTTTTTTTAGGGCTTTCAGTGTAAGTGTGAGATTATCTAGAGAGGTCATTTTGAGGAATCAGGTTATTACTATGAGTCACTGTAATTAACAATAACCCTAAACCACTGTGCCTTATTTAAGATTTGTTCTTACCTACTACTTTGCACGTATCTACAGATTTAAAGATGTACAAAGTGTAGGAGTTATGTCATCAAAACATTGTTCTGAGTTTTAACTGTATGATTCCTGGTAACTGATATGGATTGCACAGTGTAAATGCATTTGAAAAGGTTTCCTTTTACCAAAGGAAAAGAGACTATAGTACATAATGAGAACTAACATTTAGTCTTTTGACTAGAATTTCTGTCTTCGGAATTTCTAGTGTGCCAGTTTTAACAAGGTTTCAAGGAGCAGTGTGAGCAGAGAATTTTTGTCTGAGTTCTATGCAAGCAACTCCTTGGAGACGAGGGTAGTCTGTATCATGGTTGTAGCTACTAGAGCAGGGGTAAGCAAACTTTTTGGCCTGAGGGCCACATCTGGGAATAGAAATTGTATGGTGGGCCATGAATGCTCACAAAATTGGGGTTGGGGTGTGGGAGGGGGTGAGGGGTCTGGTGGGGGTGCGGGCTCTGGGGTGGGGCCAGAAATGAGGAGTTCAGGGTGCAGGAGTATAGGGTGCAGGCTGGGGGAGGAGAGTAGGGGGCAGGGGGGCAGGGCTGGGGATGAGGAGTTTGGAGTATAGGAGGGGATCTCAGCTAGAACCAAGGGGTTCGGAGGGCGGGAGGGAGATCAGGGCTGGGGCAGGGAGTTAGGGTGCAGGAAGAGGTGCAGGCTCTGGCTGGGGATGCAGGATCTGGGGTGGGAATGAGGGGTTTTGGGTGCAGGAGGGTGCTCCAGGCTGAGATTGAGGGGTTCAGAGGGCGGGAGAGGGATCAGGGCTGGGGCAGGGGATTGGGATGTGGGGAGAGTCTCGGGGGTGCAGGCTCTGGGCGGTGTTTATCTCAAGCAGGTCCCGGAAGCAGTGGCATGTCCCTTTTCCATTGGAGTGCCGGAGGGGGCCATTGGAGCACGTAGGAGCTGGAGGAGGGGCCATACCACAGCTTCCGGGAGCCGCATTGAGCAGCCCCTGACTGGAATGGTGGAGGAGGACAAGCCCCAGACTCCACTCCCCAGCAAGAGCTCAAGGGCCAGCTTAAAATGGCTGGTGGGCCGGATCCATCTCGCAGGCTGTAGTTTGCCCACCCTTGTACTAGAGGTACAATCCTATTATGGACAATAGTTTTGTTTAATCCTGGGTTCATTTACACACAAGAATCTTATGGAAGCCCCTTCAATAACCACAAATAATAGACCTGCACTGCATTCTCTACTCAGGCAAAATTCCAGTTGCATGAATAGTAACTGTGGGGTATGGAAGACCCTACTTGAGTGATGTTACAGAGAACAAATTAATTTGTAATAGATCTAATAGGTAACCCACATTTTTCTTATTTGCTTGCAGTGTTATTGTAGCCTGTTGGTCCCAGGATATGAGGGACAAGATGGGTACGGTAATATATTTTATTGGACCCACGGCTGTTGGAATAAAAGAGAAGTTTCGAGCTTCACAGATCTCTTCTTCAAGTCTAGAAAGACGGGAAAAGATAACCAGACTGTCATGGTTAAAAACAAGGTGGGACCGATTGTTAAGCATAAGGGGTTAAGATATGTTGCGGGCTACCTCTTAAAATGAAGTGGGTAATTAACATCTTCAGTCATAAGACAAAGGAAAGTTAATAGGTTACAAATTGTAATGGAACAATAAAACCAATGTCTTTATTAAGTCTATGATTTTTATTGTATAGCAGCGTTATGAATTTAAGTTCCCAGACTCATCTTTTGAAAGTGTTGTGCAGGTTTCCTCTGAGGATGAGGACTGAGAAGTCAGCGATGGAGTGATTCCCTTTGTGAAAAGTGTTTGCCACTGGGTGGTAGGGTGTTTTTGTCTTTTATAACTTTTCTGTGAATTCACTCAAGAGTGTAGTATTTGTCTGGTTTCACCCATGTAGTTGTTATTGGTGCATTTGATACACAGGATTAGGTTCACCATATTGTGATAGGCATGTATAGGACCCATGGATGTCACAAAGAGTATCATGGAGGGTAATAATCATTGTAGCAGTGAAGACATGTCTACAGGTTTGAATCGGTTGTTATGGCAGGGTCTGGTGCCACTTTGAATTGATGTGTCCTGGTCTGTGGGGAGGCTTACTTCTGATGATGAGCTTGGTGAGGTTGGGGGATTGTTTGAATGCCAGGAGAGGGAGCTCGGGAAAGATTTATTTCAAGATGCAGTCCCCATCAAGTATAAGTTGTAATTGCTTGATGATGTGCTGTATGGGTTTCTGAGTGGGGTGATAGTGACTGCACACCTCCAGTTGTCACTTAAGGATTTGGGTTTCTTTTTTAAATAGAAGCATGTTCTTTTGGGGTATTTGAGAGGCCTGTTCCATGATGCGATCTACTTCTCTGGTGGAGTGTCCACGTTTGGTGAAGGCAGTTTTAAGTGTGTTAAGTTGTGTATCCTGAACTTTCTCCTCAGAGCAATTTTTGTGGTGTCTGAGTGCCTGGCTGTAGATTACAGAGTTCTCTGTGTAACTGGGGTGGTTACTGGATCTGTGGAACTAAGTGGGGTGATCTGTGGGTTTCTTGTACACAGCTGGCTGTAGGGTTCCATTGCTGAAGCTGATTGTGGCATCTAGTAAGTTGATGCTAGTGTGGGAGTGTTCTAGAGTTTGATAGATGTGCAGTGGTTGTTGAAGTTGTGGTGGAAATCTGTGAGGCAGTGAAGGTAATCTGTCCAGAGGATGAAAATATTATTCATGTATTGCAGGTATGTCATCCATTGTGTGTTGCATTTTTCCAGCAATTCTTTCTCAAGTCAGCTTCTGAAGAGGTTGACATATTGGGTCAGACCAAAGGTCCATCTAGCCCAATATCCTGTCTTCCAAAAGTGGCCACTGTCAGGTGCCCCAGAGGGAATGAACAGAGCAGGTAATCATCAAGTGAGTCATCCCCTGTTGCCCATTCCCAGCTTCTGGCAAACACAGGCTAGGGACACCAACCCTGCCCACCCTGGCTAATTGATGGACCTATCCTCCATGAATTTATCTAGTTCTTTTTAAACTCTGTTATAATCTTGGCCTTCACGACATCCCATAGCTGTGCCCATGTTTTGGACAAAGTTAAATGTAAAGTTGTTATGCGTTAAGGTGAAAAAGAATGAATTCGGTGATGTGTTTGGGATGGACATGATCTTATAGACATTTGAGACAGAGAGCAAGATCATCATGGTGATATTATCTCATCCATCTCATTTCTCTCCTATTTCTTATTTAGGGGACAAATTACCAGGCAAGGCATTAGTTTAAGAGCATTTTAATAGGGTTTTTTTTTTCCCCATAGCACCTTGATACACAGTCTGCAGTCCTGTCATCTTTAAATACTGGGTGAAATCATGGTTCCACTGACATCAATAAGAATTTTGCCATTGATTTCCACAGTGCCTGGATTCACCCACTATGATTAAGTGATCAGTATAAACCTACTATTATGTACCATTTCATCTGTCCCCGCATCCATTTATTTGAGATGCATCCCCATCCTGGTCAGATAAAACTATCCCCTTCTCCCCACCTCACACTTTTTGATGCAAATTAATTGAGAACACCACATTTATATAAATACAGCAGGATTTCTAACCATCTTCCACTTAATAGCTATTTGAAGAGAAAAAACTGAAAGCATTACACAGTGTTGTTTTTTCACATTTGAAATGCAGATTGTTAATATGAATAATGTGAAACAAAAGCAATTTAATAGATGTTAGTAGTTGCAAGTTAAGGTTGTATATTTTTAATAAATTAGTAAATAGCTCTAACCATTGAACAGGATTATTTTTGGTGGTGATAAAGCTACAGTTGAATTAAACATGTATAAATAAATATTAAGCATATAAATAATGCATATATATAAATTGCATTTACAAAACATGTTATCAAGAAGGTTAAGTTTATCACTGTGCAGCATTTCCACCATGCCCTGGTAGAAGTCTGTTTTCGCTGTTTAGCATGATATACTTGAAGCTAGTTCAAAACACAGAACATATCTATATGTAAAAAGAAAGTTAGTATTTAAGACATGGTTATCAACCTGTGAAAGTAATGCCAGAAGTTATTTCATTTCAGTTCTAACCGCTAGGCAAACTATACAATGTACGACAAGTCCTTTGCCCACTGGCTTCCCCAGTAAAGTTCAGAGAGGCTTCTAGTTCTGCAGCACCCATAGCTTTATTTACACAATGTTCTCCCACCACCAGTGTTATACTATATACAGAGCTTGCAGGCCAGGCCAGGCCAGGCCAGGCCAGGCCAGGCCAGGCCAGGCCTCTCCTCTCCTCTCCTCTCCTCTCCTCAACAGAGTCTGCCCTCAGCCTGGAGACTGACCTTCCCCTGACCATTCCCCCTTCTTCTGGCTGCCAGTCAGCCTTTATAGCCCTTGAATCCTCAGGCCCACAGGTGCAGCCAATTCTAAAGGCCAGGCACCAGGCTTCTCCCCAGCCCCAATCTATTTCCCCTGATTGGGGCTGGCTGAGCAGGGGCTAATTAGGTGCCTTTGCACCAGCACCCTGCTATACAATGAAGTTTTTTGCTTTTTATATTCAGCTACCATATTAAGAAGTATTTAAAAAAATACTTCCATCTGTTTCTAGAAAACCAAACAAGAACATTCACCAAAGCAAAAAAAGGTACGATCCAAGAGGAAAAAAAGTGTCAGAAAGTTCTCACCAATCTTAATTCTGCCCTGTATACTTCCACCTATCCAGCATATATGGGCTGGATCCCATACTGGTATCAACTCCCCTCCCAAATGCAGACCAGAGACAACCTTTATATCTGTCACAATGTGGGTTTCAGTTGTTCCTCTATTTCTACTGACTGATGAACTCTTCAACATCTAGCCACCTTCCCAATACAGTCTAATTACCACCCTCTATGTCTACCCAACTCCTTACTGATGCCTACCCTCAGGATGTGGCCTGGAGATGCCAATTTGCTAGTAAACTATATCTGTCATCCTGAAACAAGGTGCAGCAAAGGAGAAAAATGGGTGGTTTTATAACAAAACCCCATGTTATGATGCTCATGCAAGGAGTTCAGACTGGTGTGGTCACCTTTGCTGAGAATTTCCTGCCTTTTTCACATTTTAGTATTCAAGCTCAAGTTTTATTCAAGATTTTGCTGTGATTGTGAGGTGGCTCCAATGCTTACAATAAGATGTCAACCATTTAGGAACATGTGGAAAAACAATTTGGTAGTGGCACGACAGCACTAAAATTAAGCTTGTGTCACAACTTCTGTTTTAAGTCTTAGGTTCTTTAACACAAGAATTTTATGGAAGCCCCCTGAACAACCATAAATAATATGCCTTGGACTGCATTCATTACTCAGGCAGATTGACTCTTCTAAGTCCTCTAAAATGGACATTCTCAGTTGGATTCCTCTGAAATTTGCTGTGCCTCAACTGCGTGCAATATTGGATTAGTGACCCAAATTTGGGGTTATTTGAGTTAGAGGTTCTGGAGATATAATCCTACCAACATAGCCATTTTTCAAAAAGTTTGTAGATGGTTGGTTTGTTTTTTTGCATGGCGCTAGAGACCAAATTATTGCTGTGATGTAGGTCAAAATGGTTTTAACCTGTCAAATTTTACCTATGGTAGTGCATGGCACCCACTAAATCTTTTCAGGACCCAAATTGAGAACAGTATTTAAGAAATATATATCTTTTCCACTCTACATATACCAATACAGAAAAATGCCATTTCCACTATTTTATAGGCTTTAAATTTTGACTCTTGTAAGTGATCTAAAATCTGAATGGTTACTTAGATTGCTTTGAAATGTGATGTGCCTCATTGGGGAGGCATCGAGTGGTGTTAGTGATCCAGATTTGGGGTCACTTGACCAAGGGTTCATGAGTTATAGCCTCCCCCCAACCCAATTTTCTTCTACTGTATTTCACTATTAAGATAAGAGGTACTAAGGATCAGCTGAATCACAGACTTCATTAGGACTAACATAACTAAGGATAAGCTAATCACAGGCTCCCACCTAAGACAAAAGGAGTTTTGGACTGAGTGGCTGGATATTGCTTCAGTTCCTGAGCTCTGAGTGGCAATTTTATTTTGGGGGGAATTTACATACATGAATGCTTCCTGGGAGAGGACTTAGGGGGCAGAGAAGTAGGGGAATAGGAAGAGAGGGGTTTGGGGCTGCAATGAGAGGAGTGGAGTCATGGAGAGGAGAAAGAGGCTGAGGGATCATATGAGGGAGGCATGGGAAATGGGGATTACAGCAGTGGGACACTGGGAAGAGGGATGTGGGCCTCAGTGATGGAGGCCTGGGGGAGAATAGAGGCAGGGGTGCTTGTCAGGCCCACATTCCCCTTCCATTTGTGTCAAGATCTGCCACCGCTCCAGCTCATCTACAGAGGTGTGACCCCCATCCCTACCTCGCATGTAACCCAGTTTCTGGAGGGGGCTTGCCTATTGGTGTCTGGGAGGGGGTCTGAGCCCTTCTTCCTATTTCCCCTATGTGAGCTGGGATCTGGGGGTCCCTGAGGCCATTCCCTGCCCCCAAATGTGTACCAGCCTCCAGGGGCTCTCTGGTCATCTGTGATGATCTGACCTCTCCTCCCTGCCCCCCTCACATGAGCCAAGTTGTGAGGAAGGTCTGAGCCAAATGAGCTGAGAGGAGCTCCCTGCTCCCCAATAGTATCTGAACCCTACCCAGATATATATACCAGTACTTCGGGACCTCTACCCATCTATAAAGGGTTGACACTCCCACGCTGACACCTCAGAAATAGGCAGAGTAAGGGGTTATCTGTTGGACAGAGGATCTTTCTCTCAGTTATAAAACCATCAGTATTTTGGAACAAGAAACACTGTCTGTGATTTCTCTCACCAGCCCGTCTAAAAATTCCTCCCTCCTTCCCTTCTGAAATACACTCCAGAAACAAAAAAAAAAATAAAAAAAATCCCCCATACTAATTTCCCCCTACTGTTACTCACACCTTCTTGTCAACTGTTTGAAATGGGCCACTCTCATTACCACTACAAAAGTTTTATTTTTCCTCCCTTGGTATCCTACTGTTAATTGAATTGTTTTGTTAGACTGACCTCACACTTGGTAAGGCAACTCCTATCTTCTCATGTATTTATACCTGCTCCTGTATTTTCCACTCCATGCATCTGTGAACTGGGTTTTAGCCCACAAAAGCTTATGCCCAAATAAATTTGTTAGTCTCTGAGGAGCCACAAGGACTCTTCATTGTTTTTGCTGATACAGACTAACACAGCTACTACTCTGAAACCTGACTCCAGAAACCGAACATGAGCAGGGTTAGAGGAAAGGGGGAAGTAAGGCAACAGAAATGTTTGTATAGCAAGGAGTGAAGACATCAGGGACCTGAGTTGGAGCAGGGCTTGTTGGAGTGGGAAATGCAGTGAAGAGGTCAGTTCATGCTGAATTAAGGCTGGTGGGACCCTTCTAATTGGTTTGCATACTGGCTGGCTCTGTATGCAAAGCATAGGATGTGATATGTACAACTGCCTAAATATCTACCCGTTGCTACCAAACAATCACCTGTACTTGGAGGTGCAGATCCCAGTGCGAGGAGTGCAGTGCATGGGGGAAAAGGATCTGATGTGAGTGGCAGGAAAGATGGAAGCTGAGCCGAGTCCAGACTTCCCCACAACTCTCGCTGCCCATTCTGGAAAGGAAGAGATGGAGGAGGTAACATGAGGAGATCATCTCCTGCCTCACAGTAGGGGCTGCCCATGTTACCAAGCCACCATCTCTGATAGAATCATAGAACATTAGGGTTGGAAGAGACCTCAGGAGGTCATCTAGTCCAATTCTCTGCTCAAAGCAGGACCAACACCAGCTAAATCATCCCAGCCAAGGCTTTGTCAAGACGGGCCTGTTAGATAAATAGTGCTGTGGATTAGAGTGAATGGGTTCTAAAAGGAGGGGAAGAGTTTGTATATTACAGAAGCTGTGGGGCTGGCAGAGTAAAGGTGATAAGGGGGCATAGCCAAAAGAGGAGAGAAGTAAGATTGCACGGGCAATCATAACTTTGCATTTCTTAAATCTTCAGAAGTTTGAGTCTTGCTCAACTCAAGATTCTGCAAAAGGGACAACGTACCACCCCCCCACCTTAACTCTGCAGTAATGTAGGTTTTTTACCATTGAATATATAAGGTTTTTTTTTTTTCAGCATCTGTGACTACATGCACGGCCAGGAAGTTGCATCCTTTTAAACTAGCAATTAACATAGGGCTGATCCAACTCCCTTTCAAGTTAACAGGAGAATTTTAAATTGATTTCAGAGGCCATAGGCCTTGTCATAAATATAAAGGGAAGGGTAACCACCTTTCTGTATACATTACTGTAAAATCCCTCCTGGCCAGAGCCACAAAATCCTTTTACCTGTAAAGAATCTCAGGCAACCTAGCTGGCTCCTGACCAAAAGGACCAATAAGGGGACAAGATACTTTCAAATCTGGGGAGGGGGAAAAGGTTTTGTTTTGTCTGTTCTTTGTTTGTCTGTTCTGTGTGCTTGCTGGAGACAGATCAAGACAGCAAGCAATCCAACTCAATTAGAATTAGTAAGTAATAATAAGGAAGTGTGTTAGCTTACTTTTATTTTGGCTTGTGATTTCCTTTGTAGGAGGAGGAGGGAGGTTTATCTCAGGTTTTGTAATTTTAAGGTTTTGCCTAGAGGGGAGATCCTCTATGTTCTTGAGTCTTTCGTTATTCTGTAAAGTACTTACCATCCCAATTTTATAGAGGTATTCCTTTACCTTTTAATTAAAAAATTCTTCTTTTAAGAACCTGATTGATTTTTCATTGTTTTAAGATCCAAGGGTTTGGGTCTGTGTTCACCTGTACCAATTGGTGAGGATATATTCTCAAGCCTGCCCAGAAAAAGGGGTGTAGGGGTTTGGGGGGATATTTGGGGAAGGTAGGGCTCCAAGTGGCCCTCCCTAAATGTTTGTTTAAATCACTTGGTGGTGGCAGCATTACTTAATCCAAGGAATAGGGGAGTTTTTAACATAAGATGGTAGAAATAAGCTTAGGGGATATTCATGCGGGTCCTCATATCTGTACCATAAAGTTCAGAGTGGATAGGGAACCCTGACAAGTCTAATTCAACTCTCACTAACTTCAACCAAAAGACTACCCCTGACATATTGGGAATTGGATCATATCCCATCAAAATAAGTGGATTGAAACACCCAGGAAAAGTCTTCACAGTACTAATTGTGGTGCATTAAAAAACAAACCAACCACACACAAACAAGAAAAACACCACCACTTTTTCATTTTTTAGCTTACAATTACAGTTTTAGCTTTGAATTCTTATTTTTGATCCACAATATCAATTGTTTTTCCTGAGAAGATAGAAGAAGTCTGGTTTCATAACACAGGTGTCTACAGTTGCATGAAATTATATAACATTTTCTAGCTCTTGCACCATTCAGCCTAGATTTCAAATGTTTTGTGCCCCAAATTTACAGTTTGGATTAAATAAATTAAGTAAAATGGTGATTCCTGACAGAATGCTATCTGGTGTCTTCACATGGCTTTAATAAATTCTATGCAGACAAGCAAAGTATATTATGGATAGTGCATTCTCTCTCACCTCAGAACATTAAAAGAATCTTCTCTAATAGAGAATGTTTGCACCCTTGATAGCATTAAAATCTTCATTCAGACCACCTTATACTAGTAGTCTTTTCTTTCCTTATAACTTCCTTTTGTAAAATGAGAAAAGCTCAAATTCCTGAGTGCAAGTATAAGGAATTATCTTCTAATGTAAAAGTCACAAGTTGACTTACACCAGAGCAATGAGATTGGAATACAAATAAGACAGTAACCTGAGGATTCTTGATAAGTCACTTTTTTTTATTTCTTCCCCGTTCTTTCGCAATAAGATATTTTACTTTTTGAGCTCAAAGGAATGGACTGCCTTCTCAGTTGAGATTATCTGAGAATATTACTCCTGGGGGAATTCTGCACCAAAAAATTAAAAATTCTGCACACAATATTTTAAAATTTTGCAAAATTCTGCATATTTTATTTGTCAAAATTACAATATAATCACACCAGTTTCCAGTTATTTTTGGTCATTTATTTAAAAATACCTGTCAGCAAGTATGCTTGTAACAATATAGGCAACAATTTTTTTTTTTGACAAATAGACTCCTTACTAGGCATATTAATACAGAACTGAGTAATAATTTGTTTAAACTACAACACAGAACTTTATTTCCTGCACCCTCCAGAAGCAGGGCAAAGGCCTAGGGGAGTCAGGGGTAACAGAGGAGCTGAGGGTGAGGGAAATAATGGCTGGGAAGGAGCCTAGATGTGAACTTGGAGGATTGTTGGCTATGGTGGGGAAAAAGTACAGAACAGGGTTTTTTGGGGGGCAGGGAGGGATTGTTAGGGAGCTTCCCCCATGCAGACTCTGGCTAACCCCTAGCCTAGGGACAGGTAACCTATGGCATGGGTGCCGAAGGCGGCACGCAAGCTGAGTTTCAGTGGCACTCACACTGCCTGGGTCCTGGCCACCGGTCCAGGGGGCTCTGCATTTT
The DNA here is from genome assembly GCF_025201925.1 of Gopherus flavomarginatus. Taxonomy (NCBI): domain Eukaryota; kingdom Metazoa; phylum Chordata; order Testudines; family Testudinidae; genus Gopherus; species Gopherus flavomarginatus. The sequence goes on along the minus strand of NC_066620.1, from coordinate 30,140,960 downwards.
AATTTAATTTTAAATGAAGCTTCTTAAACATTTTAAAAACCTTATTTACTTTACATACAACAATAGATTAGTTATATATTATAGATTTATAGAAAGAGACCTTCTAAAAACATTAACATGTATTACTGGCACGCAAAACTTTAAATTAGGGTGAATAAATGAAGATTTGGCACACCACTTCTGAAAGGTTGCCAACCCCTGCCCTAGCCTCTCCCATTCAGTCAGGCACATCTGCCCCTGTCCCCATGTGTCCTTGCACTCACAAGTGACCACAATCAAGGCAGTCATTTGAGACAACTTCCCCCAAAACACAAAGGATTTCAAATGGAAATGCATATTTTTTAAATTTGTGATAGTGCTCAGAATATCCTTTGTGCTGTCTAAAACATAGTAAGTGGTAGCAGGTGTTGCAAATCTCTTTATGCAGAAAGGGATACAGTAGACCAGCAGAGTATGATGGCTGATGGCTGAAATGCTTGTTAATTCAATGTCTTTTTTTTCCTTTTGTTTATATTATAAACATTTAATTATAGGGTACTTAGGTGGCTTGTTCCACAAAAACCACCAAACAGCCTTCAAATAGTGGCTGTTTTGCTACTACTATTGACATTAGCTGAATTTGAACCAGTGATGTATCAATACCCAAACCTTGTGCAGCGTTTTTCCATCAGTAGCAGAGGGGCTGTCTTTCTAAGTTGCCAGGGGTGCTTGACCACTGCCCCAGACCCTGCCCCCACTCCACTCCCTCCCCGAGCATGCCCTGCCCCTGCTCCTCCCCCTGGCACCTCCTGCACACTACTGAACAGCTGATCTGCAGCGGGCGGGAGGTGCTGGGAGGAAGTGGGAAGAGCTGATGCGGAGGCTGCCAGCGGAGGGAGGTGTTGGGGGGAGGGGCTGCCGGTGGGTGGTAGGCACCCACTATTTTTTTCCTCTGTGGATGCGCCAGCTTGGGAACATTCATGGAGTCAGCTCCTATGATCAGTAGCTCTCAAACTGCTTTACAAAGGAGGTCAGCATCATCATCTCCATGCATCCAATGATGTGGGCTGTAGTGCACGAAAGCTTATGCGCAAATAAATTTGTTAGTCTCTAAGGTGCCACAAGCACTACTGTTCTTTTTGCAGCTACAGACTAACATGGCTGCTACTCTGAAACCTGACATGTTACAAGTGATATCCAGAAAGGTGAAATGACTTTCCCAATAAGCCTGTTGCAGAGCCAGGAATAGAATCCAGGTCTCTTGAGTCCCAATCAAGTTCTTTATCCATGAAGCCATACTGCCTAGTATGAAAGATTGTCATTTCCAACATTGTTCTGAGCCATTCAGTCATCTTGACTAGAAATCTCCTATCAAGAGGATCTTTGGGCTGAGTGAACATGGGCTACTGAATTATTTTTTCACCCTCAAAGTGCATCTTCCAGGTGCAGCTACGATCATCCTTTCCTTTATATTGTTAGTCATATCTAGAATTAGCTGAATCCTGTGCCTCTGGAAAAGTAGTACTTCACTCTTTATATGTAGTTGGGTTGGTTTGTCTTTGTTTTGGCAACTCCTTTCCCCAGTTGCCTCTTACATTCATGAAATGAAAAGAACTTTTGATCTCAGGCAGTATATGTAAACATTTCCACTCCTGCTGAACAAAATTTTAACAATTTATTATTCCTGTAACTTACCTGAAAACCTATCTATTTTCCTAAATCTTTGCAAGTCAATTTTTACCCGCCATTGGAGTATAGTCTTTAGGGGAGTCTTCTGCTGTAACTATATACTCTTGGCTTCTGAAATAAGAAAAAAGGAGAGAGAAAAAAACCTCAAACACATTGTTAACAAATGGTATGTGTTCATATGAAAATCATATAACAAATCTGGTTTCTCTTCTTAGGTTCTGCCCTAAGAAAAGGTTAGGAGAAGCCTAAAGCATACTGTATTTTTTTCTAAATATTTATAATGACTTCCTAGACCAACTGCAAAAAAGCAACAAATCTTGGTGGAAATGATTGCTGAACTTAACTTGTAATCAAAACTACACTTCTAATAATTTTTTACAATTCCAATAACATCACTGGGATTCAAAGCTATTTTGGGAGAGAGTGCTGTCTCTTGAGAATCCGTAAGAGGGGGTAGGGGACAGGGACACGAGGTAGGACACTGTGAAGGCTCTTCCATCAGACTACTCCTAGAATAGATTTAATAACTAGCAAGACATTTTTTCTTTATCTTGCCACTCTCACAACTGTCACAGAGCCTTCCAGTTCCAACATTCCATCTTTCTTGCATAAAGAATCAAAATAACACTTGAAAACAAGTGTAACAGAGAGGAACAAAATATAACAGGTTGCATGGGGAAGAACACAGTGTTTGGAACCACTTTCAATTACTTATATTTCTGCTGCTGGTTCTGTTTAACTCGGAAGAAATTTTGCACTGGAGCTATGCTGCCAGAAGGCTTAGGCTGCAAGACAGTAGGGAGACAGCAATCACTGTGTAGACAACCCTGCAAAGCTACATCAAAACTACAGTAGCATTAGTGAATCTTTTTGTGTTCAGGAGATTTGAGGGGTCTACCCCTCTGCTTTTGTCAGGAGGGGGGCAAACTCCACACTCCCTCACCAGAAAATGCTAGCAAAAATCTGTAAGGGGAACGCTATCTCCCCAGACCCCCTTCCACAGGCTTTCCTATAGCTAGGAATTATGTGGATTTTTGACTTTTTTTTCCGCAAAACCTCTCAAGACTGGCTTGTATACCTCAGTATAATATGAGGGGTAGAGTCTAATGTGTCTGCTGTTAGAGCAAGTACAAGCACTATCACAAGTTTAAAAATATGCATTTCCATTTGAAATCCTTTGTGTTTTGGGAGAGGTTGTCTGAAATGACTGCCCTGATGGTGGTCACTTTGGTGGACATTTCCTTTCCCACCCTTTTTCTGCCTTGCCTATTTGGACTAAGCAGTTTGGGGGCAAGGACCATCTTACTATAGGCAGGTCATCATTACAAACATTCGCCAGCATAGCTATGTCAGGTGGGGGTGCAAGGAGTTAGAATTTTTGCTGATACAGCTATGCCAGTCACAAGCTCCTAGCATAGACACCGTTATGCTAACAAAGTATGCTTTTGCCAGTATACCTAATTTCACATGAGAGCAGGAGGGCTGGAACAAGCTATACAATCAAAAGCATATGTTTGCTGGTGTAGCTACATGTGCACTTATAGCTATGCTGATATACAAGTTTCATTGGTTAAGGGCATGGGGGAAAACGCCACACCTCTGACTGACAGCTATTCTGATAAAAACACCAGTGTACATGCAGTAATGCTGATAGAAAAGTTCTATTATCATTTGTGGAGGTGGTGCTCCTATACCAGCAGAAAAACTCTTTGGGTCAGTGGCCACACTAGGGAGCTATGCTGGCATAGCTATGCCAACACAAACTCTGTAGCTTAGACATGCCTAGAAACGCTTTGCCCATAAAATATATTAATATACTGGCAAAGCGCTTCTAGTATAGATATGGCCTATCTGTTTTTACAGCAGTTAGTATAGTCAGTTGGGGGTCTCTAGATGTTATTGTAATACAATAATAGAAGTATTTTTCCAGTGACTGCAAGAAAGCAGGGAGATGTAACTAAACCCATGCAAAGACAGGTTCACTTTGGTTTAATGCTACAATAGGGTATGATCGATCTCTGAACAAAACTTGTTTGGTTTGAGCATTGGCCTGCTAAACCCAGGGTTGTGAGTTCAATCCCTGAGCAGGCCATTTGGGGATTGGCCCTGCTTTGAGCAGGGGGTTGGACTAGATGATCTCCTGAAGTCCCTTCCAACACTAATAATCTATGATACTCTAAGATCACATCTCAGATTTCAGAGCCACAGATGAATAAAGATGGCCATTGCTGGAGGATAGAGTAGATGAATATTTACTATTTTAATTTAACATTTAGGGTTTTTTTTGCCAGGAATTTATTTACCTTATAAAGTGTAAAAATTGCTTAGCAACATGAGTTTCTGTACAAGCTTGTTTTATCCCTCTCCCAGAATGTGACTCTCTAGCACAGTTCACTCCCACAATCAGTTCTCATTCTCCTCACCACCAACCCAAACCACTTGGTTCCATAAACTATACATACATATATATATACACACACACCCCATACAACATACACACACACTGAAACTGTTTATAAGAAAAATCCACAGAGGCTGTAATGTATCCTGAAATGGCTTATAACTAAGTTTTGTCAAGTACCCCAACGCTGGTCAAAGGCTCCAGTTCTCAGCATGACCAACATATTATCAATATTTGAGATCCTCATTTGAAAAAAGTATCCTAAGTGTCCACCTTGATTTGGCTTTAAGCTTTTTCAGTAAAGCTCTATGCTAACCTATCAATTTGAACCTTCAGACAGATTGATTTCATTCTGGCAAAATTAGATCATAAATCTGGAGGCTGCCTTTCAGCAACTCATGTCCAAATCTTAAAAGTAGGGCCCAACCAAATTCATGGTCCATTTTGGGTCAATTTCAGTCATAGGATTTTTAAAATTGTAAATATCATGATTTCAGATATTTAAATCTGAAATTTCATGGTGTTGTAATTGTAGGGGTCCTGACCCAAAAAAGGAGTTGTGGGGAGGATGCAAGGTTATTGTAGGGGGGTTTGCAGTACTATTACCCTTTCTTCTGCGCTGCTGCTGGCGGCAGAACTGCCAGCAGAGCTGGGTGGCCAGAGCTGCCACCAGCAGAAGCGCAGAAGGATGGCATGGAATGATATTGCCACTCTTACTTCTGCACTGCTGCCTTCAGAGCTGGGTCCTTGGTCAGCAGCTGCCACTCTCTGGCTGTCCAGCTCTGAATGCAGCACAAAAGTAAGATTGGCAATACTGTGACCCCCTTAAAATAACCTTGTGACTCTGCTGCAACTCCCTTTTGGGTCAGGACCCCAATTTGAGAAACGCTGGTCTCCCCTGTGAAATCTGCATAGTATAAGGTAAAAGCACACAAGATCAGATTTAATGGGGAGAGACCAGCTTTCACAGTCAGTAAAGCATTTTTTATGACCGTGAATTTGGTAGGGCCTACTTAAAACCAAAGCACTAAAAGTAAAGGAGTATACTGGTAGTGAAGAATTTTAAATAATGAGCTGGGACACTAAGATTTCACAGCTTAGAGCTAGGTTTAAAGGAAAAAGCATTTATATCAGGGATCTCAAACTCAAGATGACCATGAGGACCACATGAAGATTAGTACATTGGCCCGAGGGCCACATTACTGACACCCCCCCGACTGCCCTGATCCCCGGCCCCACTCAACCCCTTCCATGAGGCCATACCCCTGCCCCGCCTCTTCCCACCCCTTCACTGGCCCCATTCCAACCCCTTCCCCAAAATCCCAACCCCAACTCCGCCCCCTCCCTGCCCCCAGAGGGTGCAGGAGGGATGTGGCAGGGGCTCAGGGCAGGAGGTGTGGGGTGTGGGGTGCAGGAGAGATGAGGGGTGCAGGGGGGGTCAGGGAAGGGGGTCAGGGTGTGGGGTGCAGGAGGGGTGTGGCAGGGGACTGAGGGCAGGAAGTTGGGGTGTGGGGTGCAGGAGGAGTGAGGGTTGCGGCAGGGAGTTCAGGGAAGGGGGTTGGGTGCAGGGTGCAGCAGGGTGCAGCAGGGTGCAGGGTACGGCAGGGGGTCAGGGCGCAGCAGGGGGCTCAGGGCAGTGGGTTGGGGTGTGGCAGGGGGTCAGGGTGTGGCAAGCGGCTCAGGGAGGGGGGTTTGACTGCAGGAGTGACTCGAGGGGCAGACTCTGGCCCGCCCCTCTCCCGGGGGCAGGGCAGGCTCCCTGTCTACCCTGCCCCTGCGCTGCTCCGGGAAGCGGCTGGGCTGGAATGTGGGGGAGGAGAGGTGCAGGGGTGTGTGTTGCTGTTGCTTCAGGCACCGCCCCCCAGCATCTCCCATTGGCCAGGAACAGGCCAGAGCTGCTCTAGGTAAACACTGGTGGAGGGTGTGGGGGCCGCAAGAAGCTTGCAGGCCACAGAAAATAACGTGCGGCCCACGGGCCGTGTGTTTGAGACCCGTGAGTTAGATAGGACATCTATAAAATTACAATATTGTATTTAAAGATTTGCAAGTTTGCAGAAGTTATGTTTGTACCTTATATTGTCATCTGAGTTTTAGAATCAAGTGATTATGAAAGCAGGAGTATTCAAATAATTATTTAAAGGAGAGCATTACAAAAATTTCTCAGAAGCCTTACAACCAAGATTTAAATTTGGTAAAATTCTGCAGACTAGATCAAGGTCCAAACGAAAGCACAGTTTTGTTACAAATAATTTTTTTTTTCTGAGAACAGTGGAATTATAATCATGCTGGCACGCAGAGCCTTTTTGGAATGGACAAAGTGGACTAGACCCAAATAAGAAATTGGCAATAATTCTGAGTGAAAGTTCTTTTCTCTTCCTACAAATAAAGTTATCTTTCTACAGATAAAATAATGTAATTTATTTATCATCTCTCTGCTTTCAATGAAAGAGGCAGAGTTAGCATTCTTTTTTCAGGCAAGAGGAAAAACTATACTGGATTTGTTGACCACTTCTCAAGGCAACAAAATGGTACAGGCCACAGTATATACTGCTCAATAGATGGCATCTTGTTGTCACACAAAGTTGTTAAAATAAATTTTACCATTATATTAGGCTAAACCTGAAACACACCAAGAGAAAAAGTCTTTGAATTCAGATTTGATTTTTTTAGAATAACTGTTGTTTCCTAGAGCCTATGCGACTTCCACTTGTTCACCTGGAACAAATTTACCTTCAGCCTGGAATTCTTTTGAGTCTTCAGTAACTATTTGCTTACACTTAGCATAGCTAACAAGTGTTTGTTATTGAAGCTCTGACATAAAATAGTGGAAGGCTTTGCAAGGATCAGGGCCTGGGTAAACAAAAAGAACTCAAGTGTTTATACTTAAGCATGCCTGCTTGCAGGATTGAGGCGATAGTCTTAAGGGAGTAACTTTGGAGACAGCAAATGATTTTCCTCGTATTGCTACCATTTCCACAGGATATGTATTCTTTATACAAAAGAAAAATAAATGTAACTCATTTCATTGGTTTCTGGTCTGAAGTCCCCTGTTGACTACCAGCCATGATAAGCAGTGATTATTTTAAAAAGTGTAAGTCTGAAACACTGGAACAAGACCAATAATATATTGTTATATTTAGTGAAAAATAATACAAGTGAGAATTTGTAAGAGGGAGATATACATTCCTGGGATGGAAGAGTTGCTGAACAGAATCCAGCAATAGGTAGGCATTGAGTGGAAACCAAGGAAACCCCCACCCCAAGACATTGAGGCCAAGTACACATCTAACAAAGTTACCAGGGCACACAATACACACAACAAGGCATTTTAGTCAATCATTTCATGTCTCCCTGCCTACCATTTTATACATTACATTAGCTGAAGGTTCTGAACGCTTACTCTCCCACCACACTTCCTCTTTTGTTGCTGCTCCACACTGCTACCAAAAATAGCAGGCTCTGTAGAGACGCAACTGGAATCGTAACCTGCTCTCTGAAGATTCACATAAACCCAATCTGCTTAAATAGCTGCTCTCTTCACTTTGTTGCTCCAGGAACCGATTAATCACTTCTCTCCATGAGATCACCACCTATATCTACACTATTATTATTTCCACCCTACATTTTTCCTCCTCCCACAAAGAAATGTATCTAGCCTCCCTTCTTAAATGCCAAACCTTCACCACTCTCTTCCAACCTCTTCTTCCAGAGGCACACACATCTATGATCCTTTCATAGATATTGCTGCTGTTACCACCAGTCATTCAAGAACTCGTTCTGCTTCCACTAAGAAAAGCATTTGTAACCCTTGTGAACAAACCATTACTGCTTTCAACTCCCCTAAAAAAGCCCCCTTTCCCCTCCTCCTCCTCTCCCCCAAAGCATCATCCTTTGTAATCCAAACCCTTATATCCCGCTTCCGCCAAACACGTCTAGGCCTCTTCTCTCACAGTGTCTGTACAGAACTCCCCCATAAACACTGAGCCCCAACAGCTACCACCCAGCCCCCTCTTCTATCCCCCACAACCCCTCGTATCTCCCCTATGGGGTGTGTGTGTCCCAACCCCTTGCTTTATATGCTGCTTCTGCCTCCAGCCACCCCACCCCGCTCACCCCAGAACCCCCTCCCCACTTTGGCTATGATGAAAGCTGCTAAGTGATTGGCTGCGAGACTGCCTTCTCTCTGTGTGGGAGGTGCTGATTGGTGGAGAGCGGCCGCGAGTGGTTGCCTCTCACTGAGTGTCTCAGGCAGTGTCAATGGCTCCTCCTGCCACGGAGCAGCTACAGTCTTGAGGATTGCGGGGCTCCTTTAAGAGAGGGTTTTGGGGGGGCTGGGGAGGGGGGAAGCGGAGCGAACATCCCCCATAGCGAGCGCCCGGGAGACCCAGGCGGCCCCTGTTCCTCCATAGCGAGCCGGGGAGGAGACGGCAGCAGCGGCGGGACCCGCAACTGGAGACACCCCCCACGCCGCCGCCGTGAAGCGGCCACCCCCGGGGCTCCCCTATCCCCCCCCGAAGAGGCACCGTTTGTCGGAGGATCAACCCCCCCCTCCCCTTCCGCCACCCACACGAGCCGGCAAATGAACTCGGTCCGAGCCGCCAACAGGAGACCCAGGCGAGTGTCCAGGCCGCGCCCGGTGCTGCAGCAGCAGGAGAGAAACAACGCAGCCGCCGCCGGGGAACGGGGTAAGCGAGCCTGGCTGCGGCGCGGAGGGGCCCTGCCCGAGGGGAAGCGGGAGGCCGGGGTGGTAAAGCCCCCTCCCCGCGTCGCCCGGCCGTGGACCGCCAGGAAAAGCCCAGGCTGCTTCACCCTTGGCTCCTGCTCAGGCCGCGCTTTGTTTGGCTTGGGCTCTGCCCCGGCTAGGGCTGCTGGGCCCTACAGCCGGGCGGCGGCGGCGGGGACGAGGCTCGGCTCTTCCCCAGTTCCGGGGAGGGTCCCCCCCGCATGCGGGGGCCGCAGCTGCTCCCCTTTCTCCCCGGGGAGCCCCTCATTGAGGTCTGTGGGCGATCTGCTAGAGCGAGGAGGAGGAGGGCACAGCGACCCCCGTGATGCGGGGTGAGGGACTAGCCCCCTGGGCCGAGGGGGATCCGCTGTGCCTGGGGACATGAGGAGATAGTAACCAGGCTGCTGGGGTAACCGAGTAACTTGTGTTGACACCGTCTCCTCTTCTCCACCCCCATCGTTTAAATGGTGTCTCAGGGAGACAGCGGCAGCCGCCGCGGCTCCTCTCTCTGCCTCTTCCCAGTCTCCTGAGCCGCACAATGTTTGCTGCGCAGTTTGGATTCAGTGCTTTGGTTACACAGCCCCGAAGGGGGAGGGGGACCTATTACAGCGAAGCATTTCAGTGTAACACATCGGCCATTTATTTACCTCCACCTCGCAACTCTTTTCTCCCTTCACCCGATATCCCCTCACCACGTTTGTTCCTGCTGAGAAAAGCTAGTGTCAGGATCCGGGGTGGGAAACGGTAGGTGCTGACCAAATGCATCTGAACCCTGATTGTTTTGTGTGTGTATGTCGGTCCAGGGCCTAGTGCAGAAATGTCAATTTGAACCTAATCAGGGCAGCACCATTGTCTAAAAGGGCTGAGAATTTACCGAGGTGGGATTCCGCCTCCAATGGAGATGGTAGCGGAAACGCTGGAGCCCAGGTTTTATTTTTTGTTTGGAAGGAGAATGGTTCCTTGATCACTTAGCTCTGTAACTGTTGCCATATTAATTAGCTGGTATGTGTGTGTACAGTATTTTCTGGGGGTATATTTTAAAGGAGAGATGGTGGTGGGATTGAAGGAGACATTTTGCACGTCTTCTCTGGTTGATTGGATTTTATTTTTTTTACACATTGGCTGTCACACCTCTCGCCTGATAAAGGGAACTGATCTGTGATGCTGTTAAGATGTACAAATGTCTTTTTAAAATAAAAGGTTTCATTGTGAGCTGAATGTCTTTTGTTTCTGAGTACCTGGGATGTTACATTAGAAGCAAAATATATTCACAACAGAGATACATTATGTTTTGATTGCATAAAAACACTAAACTGTATAAAAATGAAGTAAAGCATTTAAGATGAAATATTTTAAATTCTCTATTTCTCCCTTCTCTTCTCTTCTTTTCTTTCCTCCTTCTCTATGTCCCCACCACCACCACCACACACATTGGTCAGAGCAAGGAATGTTACTCAGACCAGATCATTGTATATGTAACTAGAGGATGTGATGTCTTATGCCCAATTATGGAGTTTGTGTAAACCTTTACAAATCTTCCTCAGTAATTATATAATTAAAATGACTTTTCTGATAAACTGATATTTAAAACATTTTTATTTCCTTCTTTTGTATGACACTTTCATCTCCTATGTTATGCATAATGTAAGGTGTGTTTTTTTTTTTAATTCTCCTGGGTTGATTGTTTTTAAAAACAGAATAATTTTGTAAAAGAGAAAAATTACATAGTTATAGGTAAATGGCTATGACTATTCAACCTTAGTGTTCTGCTAATCATCTCAAACTCTACTAATTTGTTAATTATATGAGCAGAAACTTTTTCAGTTAGAATGCCAGGCTGTAAATTAATTAGTCACGTTACATATTTGAGGAGGTCTGTGTACCCTAAAATTCTTGGACTACTTATTTAATGTTGTTTACCACCTACTGATGATGAAGGAACTACACCTCTACCTCGATATAATGCTTTCCTTGGGAGCCAAAAAATCTTACCGCATTATAGGTGAACTTGGTTTAATCAATAGGTTATATTGAACTTGCTTTGATCCACTGGAGTGCGCAGCCCCGCTCCCCCTGTTTTACACTGCTTTATATCCAAATTCGTGTTGTATTGGGTGGCGTTATATCGAGGTAGCGGTGTGTAACAACATCAAGTTTCACTGTTTGTTTGAACTTTTTTTCCCCTCTTCCACTTTGTAAGTTTGGCTTGATCCCAATCTGATTATAAATTGTTGGATGTTACATCAGTTTTATACTAACATTTAGAGCATCTCTGCCATGCTTGTTTTTTCGTAGAGGTGTAAGAGGCTGAACCAATATTCATGGAAGTTAACAGGAGCTTTTCCAATGGCTTTCAAGGGAGTAGGACTGGACAATATTGAGGATAGTCAATAAAGTAAATAAAATATTAAGGGATTAGAGAAATGTCATTATATAGATCAGTGGTGTACTTTCATTTTTATTACTACCTTCAGTTTTGGTCATCATCTGAATAAAAGTAATAGAGAAGTGAGCAATGTAAAATTATTAGTAAAAGGCTTGCATCTGGAAAGAAAGATATATAATACTGGGATCTGGTTTAGAAATAAGAGGAGCAAATGTGATGATGTATAAAATAATGAATGGTATTTATTTGTCTCATGCCTTAATATAGAACCAACTTTTAGGGATGTAAATAAAAAATAAAGTTTTTAATGCCTTGTACTGTTTATCTGTACAACTCCTTATTGCTTGAGACAAATGGTGTTGTTTATATAGAGATCAGACCTTTTATATATTGGTGCTTTACATCCACAACAGCAACAACATTTTAAACAAACTTGAGTAATAACTAAAGGTTATACCTCCTGCTACAGGAAATAAATGGATTACTAGGTGGAATTAGAAAGCAGTCTTTCACCCATGGTACGTTATAGGGGTTTGAACTACAAGGGGTTTGCCAACGCTTTGCTGTGTGACTTGACACAACCCAGTCATGGGCATTTATATTCTGGTATTTCATATTTGCAGTGTAGCAGGGCCGCCTAGAGGATTCCGGGGGCCTGGGGCCATCGGTGGCAGGTGGCTCCAGTGGACCTCCCGCAGGCGTGCCTGCGGAGGGTCCGCTGGTCCCGCAGCTCCGGTGGAGCATCCGCAGGCACGCCTGCGGGAGGTCCACCGGAGCCGCGGGACCAGCGGACCCTCCGCAGCCATGCCTGTGGGAGGTCCACCAGAGCCGTGGGACCAGCAAGCGGCAGGGGGCCCCCCGCGCGGCGAAATGTCTAGAGCCAGCCCTGTTCGGCGGCAGGGGACCCTTCCGTTCTGGGACCCGCCGCTGAAGTGCCCCGAAGACCCGTGGTGGGGGCCCCCCGCTGGCGAATTACCGCCGAAGCGGGACCCACCACCGAAGTGCAGCCCGCTCTTCGGCGGTAATTCGGCGGCGGGGGGCCCCCGCCACGGGTCTTGGGGGCACTTCGGCAGCGGGTCCATAAACGGAAGGGCCCCCCACCGCCGAATTACTGCCGAAGATCGGGTTGCACTTCGGCGGCAGGTCCCGCTTCGGTGGTAATGCGATGGTGGGGGGTCCTTCCGCCCCGGAGCGGAAGGACTCCCCCGCCAGCGAAGACTGGGAGTGGAAGAAGCTCCGGGGCCCGGCCCCGCAAGAGTTTTCTGGGGCCCCCGAGCGAGTGAAGGACCCCGCTCCAGGGGCCCCTAAAAACTCTCGTGAGGGCCTCTGCAGAGCCCAGGGCCTGGGGCAAATTGCCCCTCTTGCCGCCCCCTCCCCCCGGGCGGCCCTGCAGTGTAGTATCGTCATGGTATCTCCACATTATAAACTATTAGATCACAGAAGCTGGTAACCAGTGGGTTCTTTTGTTTGCAATGTGAAAAGAACATAATCATAAGCAAATGCAAATCAAATAAAATAAACCTGTTCCAGCATATATAACTGTGTCATATAGCTGTGATGTGGTTAAGGCTATGGTGTAGTTGAGTCCTTTCATCTTCCTCTGAAACATGTGGGACAGACTTCTTTCAGAGACAGGATACTGGACTAGATGGACTTTTTGTTCCATGTTAAATATTACCACATTTCCTGTGTAGTACCATTGTTCACTAATAGTAATGATTGTTATAATTTGTGAAAGAAAACAAGGTTAGGCCATATTTAAAAATTCTTGCTCAGTACATAGCTTAAAACTGTTAGCGTGAGAAGTGGCACAGAAGATATGTGTTTTTTCCCCTTGTTTGCAAAAAGCAGCTGTTTATATACATATATATATATATTCATTCATTCTTTGTGTCTTAGTCCTGCATATGCTACTGAGTGTAATCCCATTGAAGCCCAGGGGTTATGTCCAGAACCAAGTTCTTAATGGAATTGAGGGTCCTATATTGTAAACTGAAAGTATACCTTGCAAGTTTGTTTGATTTTTGATTCTGCCTGTATCTTTACCAGTGATGATTTCATATTTTCTTCCAGTTAACTGACGATAATAATAAAAAATTAAATGGTGTAGAGCCAATAACATTGGCATAACAAAAAGTGTGTGTTAAAATTGATTTTATTTTGGTGTGTTTGTGTGAACACTCTTATTTTGGAATAAAAGTGGCTAAAGTCAGTTCAGTCACTTTTATTGTGAAATAAGAGTGTCCATACACAAACTCGCACCAAAATAACTGAATCAGTTTCAGTTTGTGTATAGATCAGCTCCGAGATGTCAAGAAATTAGAGAGAGATACTAGAGGTAGAAAGAAATTTAATGTCAATTTTTTGTGTTCCTTAAAAATCATATCTGGCTAAGAAAAGGTGATTTGTTTATACAGGGATCTGTATTCCTTATTCCTCTAAAGGGAAATTTTGAAAAAGTATCTTAAATAAAATTAGTGAAAGTTATACACTCGGTTCTCCAGTACTGCTTTGGGCCCAAATTCTGTATTGTGAATTGTGGGATGCAGGTTTTGATGCCTAAGTTAGTAAAAATACTGTCACGCTGTTGTTGAAAAATCAAAGGCAAGTTTGTCCATTGTCCTTATCAAGACATTATCCCTCATCTAGTGGCCACAAAGACATTGATTTGAGAATAGTTGGGCCTCATATGCCAACACACAGGGTTCCCGCTCTCCCTCATTTTGTGTGTACGCGTGGTTTTATTTTTATTTTTTGTGTGTGTGTGTGTGTGTGTAATCCTAAACCTTACTTATTTTGGTTCTGGCTTACAAAAGCTTTTATTTTTCATAGTTGCTTAAATTTCCTTTTTTATAGATTAAAAGAGAGAAATCTATGTATCTAAAAGGGTGTCATAAGGAGGTGGGAGAAAACTTGTTTATCTTAGCCTCTAAGGATAGAACAAGAAGCAGTGGGCTTAAACTGCAGCAAAGGAGGTTTAGATTGGACATTAGGAAAAAGTTCCTAACTGTCAGAGTGGTTAAACATTGGAATAAACTGCCTAGGGAGGTTGTGGAATCTCCATCTTTGGAGATATTTAAGAGTAGATTAGATAAATGTCTATCAGGGATGGTCTGGACAGTATTTGGTCCTGCCATGAGGGCAGGGGACTGGATTCGATGACCCCTCGAGGTCACTTCCAGTCCTAGAGTCTATGAATCTATGTTTATATATACAGAGACAAGCAAATACATTTCTGTAACATTGCTAAATTTTGTTATGTGATTGCTTTTTATTTTACTTTTTTTAATAAGAAACAAAACCAAATATATTTGATGTAGGAAAAATAATTCAGTAACATATGATGTATGTAGACTACACATCCACAGTAAGGGCAAAGAATAAGATATACATGTTAATAGGAAAAATATTTTGTTTTGGAATAGGTATTGTAGAGTAAAAGTGATCAAGAAAAAGTAATGTTTATTACCTGTTTGATATTGTCATTACTTAATCTTTTGACATTGTTTGTTACACTTGTCTCATAATTGTTATACTTTGGCTAGTTTTTAGCTTAAAATCTCCATTGGTAGTTTTGAGTGGTGTATGTAGTGGTGTAAATATGCCTGGTGAGTTTATTACTTGCATATATGATCGGTACATAGCTCAGACATCTTTGTTTTAGTTCTTTACTGATCAGTGAAATTAGTCTCCTATGAATATCAGAGAAAACAGTAAGTTAAATAACCTCTGAAACATTGCTTTCTATAGTTTTAAAATGTAGCATTTTTTACAAAATTTTTTAAAAGGAGACTTTTAAAATTTTGTTTTATTAGAGCAAGCTAACAAACATTAAGTGTGCAGTAAGTATTTTAAACTTGCGATATAGGAACCAGTTGTTGCTAAATCTTACTTCTTTCTGTAGCATGGTGCTGCTGGGCTGGGGTCCCTCCGGATGGTTAACATCGGTTAATGGTAAGCCTAATGCTTACTGTTTAACCTTTTATATCCCTAATGGGGAGACTAGGATGGAAGACACACTTTTCCAGGCATAGATTTATTATCAATCAAGTCTAGCTGTTGCCTTATGAGGTATTAGCTCATATGATCTATGCTTTGATTCATATTACTGACTGCAAAGTTGATAGTTAATAAGGCTGTTATCATCTATGGATGATATCAAAGAGGCTCCCAACTTCATTTATCTGATCCATGCATCTGCTTTATCGGTGGAAATATAGATGAGACGGGAGGCAGTATTTGCTCCTTGCGCAAGAGATGCCTTGCTCCAAAAACTGGCTCACTTTTGTATGTCTACTGTGTGAGAGTCCCAGGATGGAAATACATTTTGAGTAGATGGAGTATACAAACTACCATTTTAAATTTCCTGCCCAGATTAACCGAGGTCTCATCTCTGTTATTGGAGTCAGCAGAGCTTGATGTCTTGGGTGACTTCAACATCTAGGGCAAGAAAAGAAGAGGGATTTCATGGTCATCATGTCTATTGTATGTGTAATCCAAGTGGCTGGTTTCATTTGCAGGGAAGCGTGTACTCTGCTCTCTAAAGTGCACGTTTTCTGGTTCTCAGCTTGGGGTGCATATGCGGGGTAGGGACGACGATTACACTTTTGTCATCTTTCATTCACTTGCAGTTTGAAGTTTGTGGCCACTTTTACTACTCTTGGGGTGGAGAATGCATTTAATTGGCTTGTCTACAGAATTAATGGGCCTACGCGCATTTCAGTGCTCTCTGTGGGAGACTATATACAGCTTATGTTCCTTTCTGTTGGTTATCATGATTGTATTTTGTCGTTGGCCATTCAAACAATGTCTCTTCAATTTCTTCTTAATATGTAATCCTCATGTGTCACTGTACTTCATGCATGCCCTGCATCAGATGAAATGTGGCAGTTGTACCCAAAGCAGCAAAAGCTAATTTTTATGATTATAGTTCTAGTGGATAATGGAAAGGAACATCTTTCTCCTTTCACTTTTACTGTTGGTGAAGACGCAAACCATGGAATTTATTTTCAGGTGGGCAAATCTTGTTGATTTTGAGCTGCTTCCGAGTGTGGAACCTGGAGAAGACAATTTGTCTTCTGTGAGTTTGGCAAGTTTGGATACCTGTAATGCTAAATGTACTGCCTATACTCTATTAAAAGAAACAAAACAAAAAAAAATTAGGTTTTGCCTATAATGCATAAACTGGACTTTTCTGTTTCTGGCTGATTAAAATCTAGCTAGAGTGAGGGATTGGGTTCACTGTTATTTGAGATTATTAGCACTTCTATCCTAGAGAGCTGGGTGCCAGCTTCTCTTGTGTAGTGACTAGACTTTTGCCCAAGAAACTGTCTCTTGACATTGGTGTTCTTGCCAACCAGCGCCTCATCTCTAACCTTTCTCTTTCTGGATAGGTTTATTGAGAAGATTGTTGGGAGGAAACTTTGGCCTCATTTGAAGTCTTCAAGCTGATAGGTGAGGGAAATCAGCTTTTAACTAAATACTGTATGGAAACTGTGCAAGTGAGGTCCCTTGTTTTTGTTTTACACTTACCAGTATTCTTTGATACCATTGACTATGAGGCTTTGTTGACTTGCTTGCTGACCATGTTTAGCATAGGCAGGGTCACATTTCAGTGTCTGTTCCCCATGGGATGATCCCAGTTCGTAACATTAAATAATGACTAATTTGTCCCAAGGGCTGTGTTTTGCGAATTCTATTCTATCACCCTTTTATATCATGTATATGTGGTAGCAAACGGATATAGTTGGACAATCTTGATTATGTAGCATTCAGTATATGCGTGATGTGTGACTGTGCATCTGACTCAGACGTCGTATTCTCCCACTAGCCAGTGTCTAGTTGAGATAAGTTCTAGAACAGAACATCCTGACAGAAGCTCTATCCAGACAAAATGGGAGTGATTCTGGTTTGTGGAGGAAAGCATCTGGAAGGGGTTGCTAGGGGTGTTTTCTCTTCTGTGTGAAGATCAGACAATTCACAATTTGGGATTGCCCTGGATTTTCAGATCATGGTGGTGAAGAAGCTTCTCACCCTAAATGATCTGTTTGTGCGCTTATGATCTTTTCTCAAAGATGTGGACCACTCCACAGTTTCCCATGTCGTAATTGTCTCCAGATTGGATATGGGCAGTGAATGCTACATGGGACTACTCTTGATAACAGCTCAAAAGCCATAACTAGTGCAATGTGCATCTGCAAACTTCTTCAGAGGTGCCAATCATAGGGAGCGTATTCCATCTGTTGCTGAAGTCTATTAATTTCAGGCTTGCTTCTGGAAGAAACTCAGGTGTTTATTGACCTATAAAGTCATAAATGGTTTGATCTTTGCTTCGGAAACTACCTTTGTATGTACTTCCATGACTGCTGAGTTGGTTTACCTATAGTCTGTAGCAGGGGTCAGCAACCTTTGTCACATGGCCCATCACAGTATCTGCTGGTGGGCCGCAAGATGTTTCCTTTACGTTGACCATCTGTGGGCACAGTCCCCCGCAGCTACCAGTGACCGAGGTTCACCGTTCCCAGCCAACGGGAGCTGCGGGAAGCAGCGCAGGCCTCAGGGATGTGCTGGGAGCTGCAGGGGGCCATGTCTGCAGGCAGTCAATATAAACAAAACGTCTTGTGGCCCGCCAGTGGATTGCTGTGTTGGGCTGCATGCCAAAGGTTGCCGACCCCTGGTCTGTAGCTTTGAGTGGCTGGAAACTGGAACTAGCACATTCTTAGTGGATAGTCCTTGAGTTAGTAATTCACTTCCCCTCTTCACCCAAAAGAACCATAATATGTTTTAAAGTACCTGGAATAAAACCTGCCTTTTTTTTGTTTGGTTGGTTGGTTTTTGGTCAGGCTTCTCATTGAGTGTCATCCTATGGGAATGATGTTTCAACTCTTTGTGTTTTCCATTAATAAATTCTTGTACTTAGAGAGGGCTTATCAGTAAATTTTTAGAATCCTATACATTAGTTATTGTTGGTTATTTCATGTTGTCTTGAAAGACTTTTTACCTATATAAACAAAACTGTTTTCACATCAGTTTCTTTTAGAATGTGCTTTCTAATAGAGTATAAAAAGTCAGCAGTTTTGTGTGTATTTAAAAAAAATGCTATGACTAAGACAACATGTAATATATGTATGCTCTCATTTTCAAGGGTGATGAGCAAAGTATGAAAACTTAGATAGTTGTCATGAAAATGGAAATAATGCATTTATGGCCTAATCAAAAGTCCATTCAAGTCAGGTGAAAGAGTCCCAATGATTACAGTGATATTTGGATCGGCCCTTAAATGACGCACATGGTCAAAACAGCCGATTTCCCATTTCTTCAATTGCTTATCCATTTACTGTGCATTTAGCTAAAGCTTTTTTTAAAGTAAAATCTGAATTTTATAAAGTAAAGCTCTCAGTAGCTGTTGATGAAACAAACTGTCCTAACAGGTCAGCTTTTTAAATGACAAAGCATGTATTACTTAAATAGCTAAATAATGGAAAATGTCTCTTCATGTAGCGAAATTTCCACACATCAGTGATTGAACAGTGAGAGTCTTAGGGGAAGAAACTTCCCATGCTAATTTTTTTTTTCTTATCACACTAGCCCTGTGAGTACAGCTGGTTGGTTGAATAGTGGTCCTGTAGTTATGGCTGAAGAGGCACTTCTTCCAGTCTCTTTATTTTATTTATTTATTTTTATTGTTTAAGGAAAGCTTACCTTCTGCTCAAATTTTTCATGTTTATTCTGAGTTCAACAGTAACTTTCTTTGGAAAACTTGTTATAATTCAGTGTTATCCAGTTATCTGAGCATGGGCAAGTGATTGTGAGTATTGTTTTTGTGTCTGCAGTTTAAGCATCATATTAAAACTTCAGACTTCGCACATTCTTACTGTAGTCTTCTGAGGAATGTAGACCTCCAGTGTTACGCCTTAGGTGTCTCCAGAGTGGGGCAGAGCCCAAACCCTGCTGCCAGCCCCAGCAACCCAACACCAAGGCAGTGCATCCTGGAGCAACAGAGAGCGGGAGGGGCTGCTACTTCCATCCTCACCCACAGCGGAGGAAGCTGTGGCTGCAAGAAAAGCCCCTGGTGGCTCATTTGAGAAATGCTGTTTAATCCATCCATTTAGTAGCAGCAGCAATGGTTGAGAACTCACCCCGTCCAAGTCAGTCTCCTAAATGAAATTTGAGTATCTAAGCTTAATTGGAATTAAATACAGTATTAACATCATTATTACTCCTGGGGGAATTCTGTGCCTAAAAATTATGCAAATTTTGTTTGTAAAAATAATGCAATATAATCACACCAGTTTCAATTGTTTTGGTAAATTATTTAAACTATAATACAGAAAAAAGTCACAATAACTATTCAGAATTTCCTAAACACATGAAAGTTAACTTACAAATACTTTGTAACTGATACCCTGCATTCAAGTTATTATCCTGGATTTTCATTTAAATTACATTGCAGAACACCAAACAGGAAAAAAAAAAAGTAGAATGTCATTTTAAATTGCTCAGACTAGCTGAGTACTTTGGGAAGTACCTGTTTCTGATTGTCCTAACATTTTATTGACTGCTTGGTAAAAGTTTTATTTGCCCTCAAAGGTCTTTTTACTTACCCGTTTAAAAAAAAAAAAAATCTACCCCCACTGTACCACTTTGGCACAGGAAAAAAGTGAGAAGGTGCATAGATCTTCCTAGCTGATTCCCTTACTGTCATTTTTAAGGCTTTACATCACTCTCTGGCAATATAGGGGCCTTAAAGCTTCTACAGGTTTTTATGCTCCTGGGGGAATTGGCTGAGAATGGGAATAGTTAACTAACAATGGAATAATTAATAATGTTACTATGCAGACAGGTTGCTACATTTCTGCCTATGAGAATGAGAGAGCAACATTAACAAAATGTGGGTGTCAGTTTTTGTAAAAAAAAAAAAAAAAAAAAAATTGCTTTCATTACAGTTTTTTTTCAGTAACATGATACTAATATTTTTTTTTTTCAATTCACAAGAAGTTACATTTTAGTAGGCAAGCAGGCTGCTACACTTCTGCATAACAAAAAGACATACGCTCCTCCACGCCCTTTGAGCCGCAGTATCAAGAGGCTTGTTGGCCTGCACCCTGATGGTGATCAGCGTCTCCCCTGCAGGCATGCATGCTGAGCCCCCCCTTTCCCTGCAGTGATTCGCATCTCTGAAGCTGCTCCAGGCACTCTGGAACAGATGTGCTGCTGGGGAAGAGACGCGTGTTCCCCCCCGCAGATTTCTTTAGCGTTTTTCTGTGCGGAGGGGGGCCACACAAATATGCGGGCCATATGAATTTTGTACCCCTGGATCGGCACAGAATTCTGTCAGAAGTAAATTATTAACTACAAGTAATTTTTTTTTACCTTGAAGTACCTTCTGCACGCTTAAATTTTTATTTTTTTTTAAAGCAAAAAACAAAACAAATTGAGAATTTCACTCAAGTTTTCTACGGTGAAGTGAGCTTGGTCATACTATACCAATGTTCACCATTATATTAATGGATATCACAAAATATACAATGACCAGTGAAAATATATTGAACATTTAATAGGAAGTTTATGTATGCTGCCTAAGTTAATACTGCAGTGGGAGATCTAACTTTTCTACATTTCATGCCTTATTGTGGAGCTGCTTATGTCTATTCCATAGTTAAGGTTGCGTAAGAAGTTTTCACTTTAACAGGAGCTTTAAACCTTTTTTTTTTCTTTAAAGAAACCTAAATATAGAAGGTATACTTTGAATACTAGGATTTTTGTTGGTCATTTGATAGAAGTTGGGTTAGATTCAGAAAAAACAGTAAGTGTTAATAAATGACCCCTTTACATCTTTTTACTGTATTGTCTCACCTTGTTTCAGACAACTTTTGGAAGAAATCTAAAATGCTCTATGATCTGTGCTTTTCGTATCTTAAGGTGATTAATACAGAATTGGTTATAAATGAATGGTATTTGTCAGTGTTGTGGTTTTCACTTTCTTCATAACTGAAAAGAAATGTTCCAATTAAAGGTGACGCAAGGTCATTGCAAGCAATGTCAGGAATAGATTCCAAAATTTAAGCCATGGTAGGCTTAAATCATAGCTATTCACCCATAGGCTTCTCAGATAGGATAAACTAAGCACATTCTTTCTCTGTCCAGTATACTCTTTTATTAGAGCCAGGGATAGAAGTCGGTTTCCTGATCTCCAATATGCGGCTGCTGTCCAGCAAACAAATATGTAAAGCAATGGGCTCCCTGCTGCAGCCAGGTTAGAACAGTTTGGATGGCGCTCTAGCTTGTACCCACTGGTAATGGTCGCCTAGGGACTTTATGCCATTTGAGGATAGCTGGAGTACAGCAAAATCTATCTATTTTCTCTTCTCATCCTGACGTATCCCTTGCACAAGAGGCGGTGGGGTGGGTAGAAGATGAGTATGCTGACTCCATGTCTGCTGGGGGAATTCTCAACAGGATGTGGATGGTTTTTCCTTCCTCTGGCGTGCCTAAGAATGTATCACAAAGTATTGATTGTGGCCTTTGTGAATTAGAGAGTTTGGTCCTGAGGCTGAAAAGATTGGACCCCCGACCCTACAATATGGCATTTTTAATCAACCCACCATCACCCTCCATCCCACATAATTTCGAAAATAACTGGAATTAAAACTTGGCATGAAGTTACTGTGCAAAATTCCATTTTGTCACTTGCCTGCTGCAAGTAGCTCTTCGACAGAGGAAAATATTATTTCAGCCTGAATGTGAACCTTTCTTTTTGGCGTTTATTTGGTTATCAATATTTTGACCGTAACAAATACAATTTGAACAGATAAAGTGCTTTAAAAAGCATATTTTAAAAATCTACAATATGCGATAGAAACATCTTTGATAAATGATTGCCTCCAAGTGTATTGGCAAGCAGTCTAGAAATTTAAGATTTCACTTTTCATAATCTCCTTCTGTTTAGTTACTTTGGTTACAGCATTTGCCCAAGATCGTACATGAAATTTGGGGCACTCAGAAGTAAAACTTGGATCTCCTGACTTCAGACTGCATGTTTTGACCATGAGACCCGCTTCCTCTGGATCAGTTAGCAATGACTGATTGCTGGCAACAGTCCTGTTTTGGTTGTAACTGGCCCAGTTTTTACAAAAATTTGGTCACAGCCAATTTCCTGGGATGCTGGCAGCAGCTTTTTAAAAAAATGTAATACTGGCCTCCTGCATCTAAGAACAGCAGTGCTGAGTGGGTGTGAGGCTAGCTGGTGAGAGCGCTACCTCCCTTCCTCATTCCTGCCTCAGACTTTCCTCTGTGCTATTCCTAGCTCAGAACAGAGAGCACAGTGTAGCCTTAGACCAGGGGTGGCCACCCTATGGCTCCGGAGCTACATGCGGCTCTTCAGAAGTTAATATGTGGTTCCTTGCGTAGGCACTGACTCCAGGGCTGGAGCTACAGGTGCCAACTTTCCAATGTGCCTAGGGGTGCTCACTGCTCAACCCATGGATCTGCCACAGGCTCTGCCCCCACTCCACCCCTTCCCGCTCCCTCCCCAGAGCTTGCCATTCCCTCATTCCTCCCACCTTCCCCCAGAGCCTCCTGCATGCCACGAAACAGATGATCAGGAGGGAGGAGGAGGCGGAGGTGCTGGTGGGTGGGAGGCACTGCGAGCAGGGTGGGGGAGCTGATGGGGGGCTGCTGATGTATTACTCTGGCTCTTTGGCAATGTACGTTGGTAAATTCTGGCTCCTTCTCCGGCTCAGGTTGGCCACTCCTGCCCTAGGCAGTCACTTCCCACCTGCTCAGCAGAGCCAACCTCTTCCCCTATTAGTGCCTCTCTTCTCACACTACAATCTCTCAGCTCACACTAGGCTTAGAATGCTTTACAGGAGAACTCAAGAATGACTTCCCTGGAAAATCCTTCACTTTTAGTGAGTTCCTCTTACAACATGTCCTGATGCATTGTGGTAACTGAAGGGTAGGAACTGTATGAGTGGAATCCTGCCTCCATCATTGGAGATATTAGGATAATTATCAGCTCCATCCTCCTTGTTCCTTCTCTCCCCCTTTTTTTTGTGCTTTTGTCCCATGCTCTCTCTGTGTCCCTGTGGAGATGGCCCCTCACTTTCTGTTTGTAAGGCTCCTTACTGCAGCTTTTAATGGAGTTTATTCTTCTGTGCTGTGCTTGCTTTTTTCCCCCTTGTCTCTTCTTTGGGCTGGATCTTTTTCATGCTCTCTCTTTCTGTGGTTGTTCAGCCCCAGCCTGCACTGAGTCTGCTCCGCTTCTTTGAGGGTGAGGAACTCTCGTCTCCCACAGTAGAAGAGTTTTTTACGTTTTCTTTTTCTTCCTTTCATTTAGGTTGAATTTCGTCACTTTGACACCGTGTAGTCTGAGCTGAAAAATGCGACTCCAAATGCTTTAGCAGAAAGCTTCTCCAGGTTCTGGTTCCTGATAACAGTGGGAGTAGATGGCTCATGTCCTTGAGAGTTTGATCTAGTGTCCATCTTTCCTCCCCTGTCCGTGACAGGCACAATCCTTCACAAGATTGTAAAATCCAGGTCAGCTTGTTAGTCGTGGACTGGCCCAGGAATCCTTAGTTTGGGGAGCTGCCTAACTTCTTCCTTGATCAATCTCTCTGCATTTCCCCCAAACAAGGCTTTGATTGACAGTTCACCATGGGGAAACCTGATAATCTGTTTGGCAACCTGATGACATGTTTTTAGGTAGTTGTGTGTGAAGTAGCAGCAGTTTTCAGAATGGATGCCTTCCACACTGGTGTACCTGTGATATCTGCATGATCTGGTAATCTGAGGTAACTTCAGATCATAGAATCATAGAAGATTTAGGTTTGGAAGAGACCTCAGGTCATCATCTAGTCCAAACCCCTGCTCAAAGCTGGAGCAACCCCAATTAAATTATCCCAGCCAGGGCTTTGTGAAGTCAGACCTTAAAAACCTCTAAGGATGGAAATTCCACCATCTCCCTAGGTAACCCATTCCAGTGCTTCACCACCCTCTTAAACGACGCATGGGAGGAGGAGAATTCAAATCTTTAAAATGCAATGTTCTAGCATTTTTGCCACTTTTCAGGGTAAAATATATAAAGACTTGAATGACTAAGTGTCAGCTATTGGGGGCCTTGAGAAACAACAACAAATGTTGCTCCATGGGTTCCCATCTGGAGACAGTGACCTCAGAGCAGCTGAGAAGCTAAAACAGAGAACTTTTGGGTGTACACAAAGCTCTTAACTCATTGGGATACAACTGGGTGTTAAATGCTGTTAACAAATGCTTCTTTCTGAAGAAAAGAGAGTGTCTTGAGAGGTGCCTCCCCTTAAAACTGTCTTTCTAATTGCCGCCATGTTATCTTGGTCTTGGTCTTCACTTAAAACTTACACCGGCATAGTTATGTTGGTTTTCTCCCTCCACCTCGCCCCCCCACCAAAGGTTAAATAGTGAATAAGCTTGTTCCTGTCAAAATGGTTTTCTGTTTCCACTTGATCATAAGGTTTGTCTCATTCTCCTTTCTGCACAAAGGAAACTTTGCATATGGATAATGGCATAGAGAGTACATTTATAAAAGTTTGCAGATGGTACCAAGCATGGAGGTGTTACAAGTATTGGAGGACAGGATTAAAATTAAAAATTATCTTGACAAACTGGAGAAATGGTCTAAAATAAATAGGATGATATTGTATAAGGGCAAATGCAAAGTACTTCATTTAGGAAGGAATAATCAGTTGCACAAATACAGAATGAGAACTGCCTGCCTAAGAAGGACTACTGCAGAAAAGTATCTGGGGATTTTGGTGGATCACAAACTAAATATGAGTCAACAATGTAATACTGTTGCAAAAAAAGTAAATATTCTGGGACGTATTAGCAGGAGTGTTGTAAGAAAGACAAAAGAAGTAATTCTTCCATTCTACTCAGCACTGATAAGGTCTCAACTGGAATATTGTGTCCAGTTCGGGAAAGCTGTGGACAAAATTGGAGGAAGTCCAGAGGAGAGCAACAAAAATGATTAAAGGTCTAGAAAACATGACCTACAAGAAAAGAGTGGGAAAAAATTGGGCTTGATCTGAAGAAGGGACATAAGTCTTCAAGTTGTTATAAACAGGAGCACGATAAATTGTTGTCCTATCATAAGTGGATAAAGAGAAGAACTAAAGGGCTTAAATTGCAGCATGGGAGATTTAGGTTACATTAGGGAAATTCCTAACAATAAGGGTAGTTAAGCACTGGAACAAATTACCTAGGGAGTTTATGGAATCTCTATCATAGGAGGTTTTTAGGAACTTGTTAGACAAATACCTGTCTGAGATGGTCTTAGATCAGTGGTGGGCAACCTGCGGCCCATCAGAGTAATCTGCTGGCGGGCCGCCAGACAGTTTTATATTTGCATGGCTGCCCGCAGCTCCCAGTGGCTGTGGTTTGCTGTTCCCAGCCAATGGGAGCTGTGGGAAGTGGTGCGGGGATGTGCTGGCTGCCACTTCCCACAGCTCCCATTGGCCAGGAATGGTGAACCATGGCCATTGGGAGCTGCGGGCAGTCGTGCAAATGTAAACAAACTGTCTGGCGGCCTGCCCCCGAATTACCCTGATTTAGATAATCCTTAGTCCTGCCTCAGTGCATGGGTCTGGAATAGGTGATCTGTGAAGGTGCCTGTGAGTCCTATATTTCTATGATTCTACACATCTGAAGAGAACTTTGAATGTTAGAAAATGAAGCGGTTTTTTCGTTTGTGAAGTGTGCGTGTTTTGTTTTGGGTTGTTTGTTTTTTTTAATTTTCTTTTGATGTGTGTGAGTTCTAGGAAGAAAAGCTTAATAGTTCCTAGAGGTTTTTTTTTCTTGTTGAGGTCACAACTGGATTAAGGAGGCCAGTGTCCTAGATAAACAAGAATTATTCAGTGAGAAGGGTCCCTTTCTTAGGATGAGAGAGGGTAATGCTTCCCTTCTTGAACTGAACAAGGCAGTCACTTGAGCATCCTCATATACTTTTTCTTGTCTTTTTGAAGTGGTAGATTGGTGGATGCTACCGTTTGCAGGCTGGTCCGGTAATCATCTTCAATTAATCTGATTGTCTGTATCTGTTCTAAAATTGGGTATTAATGCAGAAGTTCCTGATATCTTTGCTGGTGCAGAGGGATGGTGGAGAATAGTAATGTCTTAATTTCTTGTGGTCTCTCTAGAAAACTATATACAGTAATGTTTAGATGGTGGTAGAGTTACGATTTTGAACTAAACTATTTAGTGCTATATACGTTTTAGCCCTAGATTTATGTATGTGTTTGGGTGATTTTTTTTTCTTTTGATAACCAGATACAGGGGTATAAACCTTGGAAGGGAATGTCAGATCAGTATGCAGGGGTGGCAATTTTAAAGCCTACTGTGTATTTTATTTTATGGATTAAATGGGCATATTGCTGATCAGTCATGATGGCTTAAATAATACGTTTTTGAGTAACCAGAGAGCCTGTTTTTGAGTAACCATACTGCATTCTCCTTGGTGAAATAAATTGCTACTTTTGCATAGAAACTTGTATTTAGCGTAACTGTTTTTGCTGTTTTCATACCAATACCGAGCGGTCTTATCCTCAGACTCATGAAAAACTTTAATCAAACAAAAATAAAATTAAGCTGATCTATGTAACCATGACATCTTAAGCATCAGGGTCAAAATTTTCAAATGTCAGCCACCCAATTCAGAAAGTTAGCACTAAACTTGTATCTCCTTCCTTTCTGTTTCTGTGAAGATACAGACTGAGATTTTGAAAACTGTCTAGCCAATTCACATGAATGCTAATGAAAACTGAGTCTTATAGGAATTAAGTATCCAAGTCCCTCTGGCAGCTTTGAAAAGCTCAGACAGAATAGTAAATTTTTTTGCTAAACTTTAAAAAAAAAAAAAAAAAAAAAAAACGGGGGGGGGGAGGGACGGGGAAACAAAAAAAAAACCTTGAGATACCCTTCTATGTCAGATTCCATTAATTAATTTTTAAAGGCTTGTTATGTTATACAGTAGTGTTTTCAGGATTCCTTTAATAATAATTTCTCTCTTCTCCCTCTCCTCCCTACAAACTTGTAGCCTTTTGTCGTTCCTGGTTTGCCCCTCTGCTTTTCATCTTTACCATATATGGTGTCAAAGAAGTGCCACGGCTGCTGCGTGGAAGGGGAGATGTAGGAGATCATTCTGCCTGGCCACTTAAGAGTTGAATAATCTATTATCACATGCTTCCCCTGCAGCTGAATATTATGCTGCTGGAAAAGATGTGTAGCATGTATTTCCTGCAGCCTCTAAGGGAAGCGACATATCCAGACTACCTGCTACTGGAAGGAGGCAGCTTGCTGTCTCAAATCCAAAGATACAGAAGTAGAGGAGAGTTAAATGAAGCTCACTGAATATCCTGACTGAGGGTAGGTGTTCTGGAGCCTCCATCTCCGTGTCTAAAGATGTCTGCAGATGGCATTCCCACTTACCTGTCTCTGAGGCCATGGCTACATTGGCGCTTTATAGCGCTGCAACTTTCGCGCTCGGGTGTGAAAAAAACACCCCCCTGAGCGCTGCAAGATACAGCGCTGTAAAGCCTCAGTGTAAACTGTGCCGCAGCGCTGGGAGCATGGCTCCCAGCGCTACAAGCTACACCCGTAGAGGATGTGGAGTACGTGCAGCACTGGAATTACACTCGAAATTTCAGAGCGCTGCAGTGGCAGCACTTCGAAGTGCAAGTGTAGCCATACCCTAAGAGATTTTCACTCTGGGCAATAAGTGGAGGTAGCTCAGGAACTAGATGCAGTGCTGGTTTCTCCCAGAGGTGCTGTTAAAGCAGAGAGCAGAGATCTAAAGGAAACATGGATGAGCAGAAAGTGGCAGTGAATATTTGGCCATTTGCCTGTTATGTCCCATGCAGTGGGTGGATGTAAGGCATTGGAGGTAGGTGTGAATATGACAATATCAGCTTCCATGAGTAAGAATTGAAGGTCTGGGATTCAGGAGTTGATGGGTTAGTATAGGCCTGTAACTTAACTTAAAAACATAAAAATACCCTTACAAACTTATAAGCCAATTGATCTACATTAACAAACTGGTTTAAATACGTTTTATTTAAAAATAAGTCTAGTCAAATTGGTGTAAACCTCCAAAGTTGGCACACTTAAAACAGTTTTATCTGGCTTAAAATTATGACTGTATTGGAGGTTTACATTGGTTTAACTAGACTGATTTGAAATAAACTTTTAAACCAGTGCAACTTTGATAAAGTAGTCTTGCTTAATAAAACACCTCTCACAGTGTGGAGAAGTCTTTTTTCCTTTGTGAAAGGAAAGCGTACAGGGCTGATC
The DNA here is from genome assembly GCF_025201925.1 of Gopherus flavomarginatus. Classification (NCBI taxonomy): domain Eukaryota; kingdom Metazoa; phylum Chordata; order Testudines; family Testudinidae; genus Gopherus; species Gopherus flavomarginatus. The sequence continues at coordinate 30,112,463 of NC_066620.1, read as the reverse complement.
AGTTTGACTTACAATATACAGTACAAACTTTGTTATCTGGCATGTTGGGAGAATGGGGGTGCCTGTAAGTAAAAAATTCCAGTTAACTAAGAGGAAGGGAGTTTGGGTGTGGGAGGGGGCCCAGGACTGGGGGTTGGGGCGAAGGAGGGGTACAGGCTCTGGGAGGGAGTTTAGGTGCAGAAGGGGGCTTAGAGCGCAGGAGGGGATGCAGGGTGCTGGATCTAGGCGACACTCATCTCGAGCGGCTCCTTGCAAGCTGTAACATGTCCCTGCTGCTCTTAAGCAGAGGTGTGGCTAGGCGGCTCTGTGCCCTGCCCCCAACCACCCTGAGCGCTGGCTCTGCCTCGGAGCAGCAGGGATAGGTCATCACAGGGAGCTGTCCAAGGTGAGCGCTGCCTGGATCCGGTACCATGCACCTCCTGCCTCCAGAGCCCATACCCTGCACTCCTGCGCCCCAGCACTGAGCCCCCTCCTGCACCCAAACTCCCTCCCAGACCCCACACCCCTTCCCACACTCCAAACTCCTCCTGGCTGTTCCTTCACCTATGAGCAGCAAGGGCATGTTGCCACTTCTGGTGAGCCACATGGAGCCTAGTAGGGAGCCTGCCAGCCCCACACCAACCGGACTATACACCAGACTTTCAATGAAGATCAGAAATGCCAGTTTATAGAGCTTTCCAGTATGTAAAGTGCCGGATAATACAGCTTTTACTGCAGCTTGTGTTTTCAGTTGTATTTGATTCACTCTACTGTAATGTCCTTTGATGCTTTGTATAGCATTGATGTCCCTTTACAGAATGCTTGTGAGTTTGCATAATATTTGAGATACAGAGTGGCCTTAAGTGTTTTTTTTTTTTTGTGTGTCCTGGTGGCAATACATACCTCCCTTTGGAACCCAGGAATACCTGTGATCTTTCCCTTCCCTCTGTTGTGTGTTCTTTTTGGCACGTAAGTGCCAACAGCTGTGATCAAGTATAAGGTAGAACTTATTAATGTTCCATTGCTAGTACATTAAGGGTACATCTACAGTACAAAATTAATTCAAACTTATTTTATTCTAATTTTCGGAAGCGATTTTATACATTCGGTGTTGTATGTCCCCACTAAAGCACGTGAATTTGGCAGAGTGCATCCACAGTACCAAGGCTAGCATTGAATGTCAGAGCGATGCACTGTGGGAAGCTATCCCACAGTTCCCGCAGTCTCTGCCACCCATTGGAATTGTGGGTTAAGCTCCCAGTGCATGATGGGGCAAAAACATTCTCGCAGGTGTTTATGAGTGTGTGCCGTCACTCGCTCCTCTCCTCTGTGAAAGCTATGGCAAACTCCATACTACCAGCAGACAGTGCAGCACTGTGCACCACCTTTCTCCTGGTACTATGAATCCACCTCGCATGTCTTCTCGTCTTTCTATCTACTGTTTCATCTAACCATTTCCCGCCTTTTTTCAGCTACCGTGAACTGAGCCTCACAGTTTCTGCCACTTTTTCCATGTTGTCGGTCCTGGGCTCCCGTGGAAGCTACAGAAGGCAACAGTTCCCCACCATTTTTCAGCCATCATGAGCAGAGCCACACAGCTTCTGCCACAAACTCTGCTCACGTTTCCGCCGCAAATTCTGCTCTCCCACTCTTGCAGCTCTAACGAGCTTCCTGACTCCATGAAAGCTACACCATTTACCGCCTTTTATCGGCCATCTTGAACCGAACAGCTTGTTTCATGCCCTTTTCCAGGATTAACCATGCAGGCCCCATAGCGCAGCAAGCATGGAGCCTGCTCAGATCTCGACTTCAGTTTTGACCAACTCGCTTATTATCCAGCAGTATGTGCAGTGCCTGCAAAACCGGGTAAGGAAGTGACGACAGCGCAATTACTATACTGATGAGGACATGGACACAGACATTCCTAGAAGCATGGCATGTGGCAATTGGGAGATCATGCTGGCAGTGGGCCTGGTTCATGCTGTGGAATGCCGATTCTGAGCCCGGGAAACAAGCGCAGACTGGTGGGACCACATAGTGTTATAGGTCTGGGATGATTCCCAGTGACTGCGAAACTTCCGTATGCATAGGGCCACTTTCATGGAACTTTGTGACTTGCTGTCCCCTGCCCTGCCTGAAGTGAAAAGACACCAAAATGAGAGCAGCCCTCACAGTTGAGAAGCAAGTGGCCATAGCATTGTGGAAGCTTGCAACGCCTGACAGCTACTGGTCAGTCAGGAATCAGTTTGGAGTGGGCAAATCTACTGTGGGGGCTGCAGTGCTGCAAGTAGTCAGCACAATCATTGACTAGCCGCTATCAAGGGTAGTGTCTCTGGGAAATGTGCAGACCATAGTGGATGGCTTTAATGTGCAGGGGTTCCCTAACTGTAGTGGAGCGATAAATGGAACACATATCCCTATCTTGGCCCCGGCACACCGGGGTGGCCAGTACATAAACCGCAAGGGGTAGGTATTTTTCAATGGTGCTGCAAGCACTGGTGGATCACAAGGGACATTTCACTGACATCAACGTGGGATGGCCAGGAAAGGTTTATTACGCTCGCATCTTCGGGAACTCTGGTCTGTTTGAACAGCTGCAGGAGGGGACTTACTTCCCAGATCAGAAAATAACTGTTGAGGATGTTGAAATGCCTATAGTTATCCTTGGGGACCCCGCCTACACCTTAATGCTATGGCTTATGAAGCCGTACACAGGCACTCTGGACATTAGTAAGGAGCAATTCAACTATAGGCTGAGCAAGTGCAGAATGGTGGTAGAATGTGCTTTTAGACGGTTGAAAGCGCGCTGGTGCAGTTTACTGACTCGGTTAAATCTCAGCACAATCAGTATTCCAGTTGTAATTGCTGCTTCTTGTGTGCTCCACAATATGTGTGAGAGTAAGGGGGAGACATTTATGGTGGGGTGGGAGGTTGAGGCAAATCACCTGGCCGCTGATTACGTGCAGCCTGACACCAGGGCAGTTAGAAGAGCGCAGCAGTGTGTGCTGCGCATCAGAGAAGCTTTGAAAGCCAGTTTCATGACAGGCCAATTGTACGGTGTGACAGTTGTGTTTGTTTCTCTTGAAGTTACCCACCCCCTACATATATGAAAGGAAATAAAGTCTAAATTGTTTAAAAACCGTTCTTTATTATTTGTTGCACAACACAGAGAGAGAAATCAGAAGGCAGACTTGGGGAGGAGCATTAGGGGTGTGGAGGAGGAGGGAAGGAGAAGTTGAGTAACCAAATCAAAAGTTCTCATATTCTAGCTTTCTGCTGCTTGGACGATCATCTGGGGTTGAGTGTGTGGATCCCTGTAGCCTCCCCCCTCATGTTCTTGGGTGTCTGGGTGAGGAGGCTATGGAAGTTGGGGAGGAGGGAGTGTGGTTATACAGAGGCTGCAGCGGCAGTCTGTGGTCTTGCTGCCTTTTCTGCATTAGATCCACCATATAGCGGGGCATGTCAGTTTGCTCCCCCATGAGCTTGACCATAGCGTTGTGCCTGCTCTCATTGCACGTATCCCTCCTCTCTTTGTGTTCCTGTAATGCTTTACAGGACTCTGCAATTGTTTGCCTCCATGCATTCAGCTGGGCCCTATCAGTGCTGGAGGACTGCATGAGCTCAGCGAACATGTCTTCCCAAGTTTGTTTTTTCTGCATTCTAATCTGGACCAGCCTGTGGGACAGAGTAGATAGGCGCCGCGTTGAAACATTTGCACCTGCGGGAGAAGAAAAAGGGAGGGTAGTATTTTAAAATATACATTTCAGAGAACAAAGGGGACACTTTGATGTGAGTAAGCCATCACACACTGTCGGGCAACGGAATTCATTCATTTCAGTGTTTTCAAACTGCTGGGACCCCTTTCCCATAGCAAGCCATGCCTGGTGGGTTTGCCATGAAGGAGGGGCCTGCAGACTCCCTGGGATGATCACTTCACACAACACCCAACCACCCCCTGCATCCACCGCATGGCTTCGATGAGGTTCTGAGCAGGAGCCCTTTAAACTATACACGAACAGCCCAGCATGGCTGGGTTCTTCCCCCCTACCCCTCCCGCATGGCTCCGATCAGGCTCTCACTCAGCAGAAGTACCTTCTCCAGGGTCAGGTCCGGGAGCCCACACTGGGAGTAGCGGGGAGGCTATTGGCTCCAGTGTTAAGCATAGTTCCTGGGATAACGGATTCCTCACTTGCTGCCTGTGCACTGTGCTCCTCCTCCTCTTCGTCCTCCAATGACCCTTGCTCCGTGCAACTCTCCCCCTGCAGGTGTCCACGGACAGTGGTGGGGTAGTGGTGGCATCACGCCCCATAATTGCATGGAGCTCACGGTAGAAGCAGAAGGTATGGAGCTGTGACTCAGAGTGTCCGTTTGCCTCCCTGGCTTTTTGGTATGCTTGCCTGAGCTTCTTGATTTTTGTACGACACTGCTCTGTGTCTCTGGAGTAGCCTCTTTCTGTCATGGCCCTGGAGAGTTCATCGTACGTATTTGCATTCCTTTTTTGGAACATAGTTCTGCCATAAGACTCGTCTCCCCAACATGCAATGAGATCCAGTATCTCCCGTTCGGACCATGCTGGAGCTCGTCTGTGAATCTGGGACTGCATGATCTCTTGTGATGGTGGGCTCTGCGTGGTTGCCTGTGATGGTGGACTGTGCTGATGGTCACCGGTGCTGATGGTGATCAAACAGGAAATGAAATTCAAAAGTTCCCTGGGGCTTTTCCTGCCCCACCTGGCTAGTGCATCGGAGTTGAGAGTGTTGTCCAGAGCGGTCACAAGGGAGGATTCTGAGATAGCTCCCAGAGGCCAGTAACGTTGAATTGTGTCCACAGTACCTTTTAACCTGGGATTGCGATCTCTATTTAAGCACTACTCCACTTGCCGAGGTGGAGTACAGAAATCGGATTAAAGAGCCCTTTAAATCGAAAAAGCCAGTTTGGTCATGTGGACGGATTTTTTTTTTCCGAATTAACTCTGCTAATTCCGAAATAACAGACTAGTGTAGACCAGGCCTAAGTTTAGGATCAGCAGGTAGTGTTAAATGTATCAGGGATTGATTTATTGTGTCTCGTCTGGACGCGATATATCGATCTAATTGACACCCGTACTCCACCTTGGCAGGAGGAGTAAGCAGAGTCGACGGGGGAGCTGCGGCAGTCGACTCACCGCTGTGAGGACGGCCAGATATGTCAAACTAAGATACTTAGACTTCAGCTACTCGAGTAGCGTAGCTGAAGTTGCGTATCTTAGTTCAAACCCCCCCACTAGTGTAGCCTAGGCCTTAAACTCTATTATTGCATGGTCTTTGGACAAGAGTTTGAGCAAATTGGAGTAGATAATATGCCATTCTGATGGTCACAGGGTGAGGCTTCCAGGAGAGAGAGAGAGGGTGCGTGTATGTGTTTATATGTACTTAACTGGAAAATACAGAAAACTCTGTTTATCCTATGATTTAATTTCAGTGGATAATCTCAGTGTCATCTATAATCTAGCTAGGGTAAAACAGAGTAAACTTTAAAAATTCAGCTTCCACCTTCTTCCCTCCCAAATGCTTTAGCTGTAGAAAGCGAACTTTTATTACCTTTAAAATCATGTAGTATGCTGTGGAGATTGGAGGAACATGCAAGGAAAGTTCCACTTTTTTGTGTCTGAAGACTCTTTGGAGATCCCTTGAAATGACTGAAAAACCAACCTCTCTGGCCATGTCAGTTTCATGTGGCTAGGGTAGCAGGTTCTGGAAACCTGTTTTGCTGCCTTCTACATACTTCTGTGGGCGGAAGAAGTTCATGACATCTTAGGAGCCTTACTTAAATTATAAGGAATACCTGAACTCTTCTTTGTATTTAATTACTATAAATTTATACTAGTAAATGAGTCATTTAAAAAAGATCTGAAAATAAAAATCTTTAAAAATCAGAAGTCTTTCTTCATTACAATTAGGGCTGTTGATTAATTGCAGTTAGCTCATGTGATTAACTCAAAAATTAATCACGTTTAATTACAGTTTTAATCACACTGTTAAACAGTAGAATGCCAATTGAAATTTATTAAATATTTTTGGATGTTTTTCTAAATTTTCAAATATATTGATTTCAATTGCAGCACAGAATACGAAGCGTACAGTGCTCACTTTATATTACTTTTGTTTATAAATATTTGCACTGTAAAAATGACTAAATAGTATTTTTCAGTTCACATCATACAAATACTGTAGTGCAATCTCTTTATCGTGAAAATACAACTTACAAACGTAGATTTTTTTTTCCAGTGCATAACTGTGCTCAAGAACAAAACAGTGTAAAACTTTAGAGCAGGGTTTGGCAACCTATAGCTAACCGCCAAAGGCGGCACGCGACCTGATTTATTGTGGCACGCTGCTGCCTGGGATACTGGCCTGAATAGATGGAACTCCGGGCTGGCAGCGAGCTGAGTGGGGCCAGTCGCCGGGACCGTGGTTGGCAGGGGCCGGCTAAGAGAAATGCAGACCGGTAGCGGGCTGAGTGGCTCAGCCCGCTGCCGGCCTGGTGTCCAGCCCACTGCTGGCCTGGGGTTCCACCTGCCGCTCCGCTCAGCCTGGTGCCAGTCTGGAGTTCCTTCCACCGGCTCCTGTAAATGTAAAATGTATTACTGGCACATGAAACCATAAATTACCGTGAATAAATGAAGACGTGCCACATCACTTATGAAAGGTTGCTGACCCCTGCTTTAGAGCCTACAAATCCACTCAGTCCTACTTCTTGTTCAGCCAGTTGCTAAGAGAAACAAATTTGTTTACATTTGTGGGAGATAATACTGCCCGCTTCTTATTTACAACATCCCCTGAAACTGAGAACAGGCGTTCACATGGTACTTTTGTAGCTGGCATTGCAAGGTATTTACATGCCAGATATGCTAAACATTCATATGCCTCTTCATGCTTCGATCACCATTCCAGAGGATGTGCTGATGATGCTCATTTAAAAAAAAATGCATTAATTACATTTGTGACTGACCTCCTGGAGGAGAATTGTATGTCTCCTGTTCCATGGTTTTACCCACTTTCTGTCATATATTTTGTGTTGTGGGAGTCTCGGATGATGACCCAGCATACGTTGTTTAATTTAAGAACACTTTCACTGCAGATCTGACAAAATGCAAAGAAGGTTCCAATGTTAGATTTCTAAAGATAGTTATAGCACTTGACCCAAGGTTTAAGAATCTGAAGTACGCTTCCAAAGTCTGAGAGGGATGAGATGCGGAGCATGCTTTCAGAAGTCTGAAAAGAGTAACATTCTGATACAGAAACTACAGTTCACTCAGATAATGTGATCAGCTGACTCAGATAATGAAAATGAATATGCGTCAGTCCGCGCTGTTTTGGATCATTATCGAGCAGAATCTGTCATCAGCATGGACGTGTCACCTCTGGAATGGTGGTTGAAGCATGAAGGGACATACGAATCTTTAGCGGATCTGGCACGTAAATACCTTGCGATGCTAGCTGCGACAGTACCATGTGAAGGCCTGTTCTCACTTTCAGGTGACACTGTAAACAAGCGGGCAGCATTATCTCCTGCAAATGTAACCAAACTTGTTTGTTTGAGCAATTGACCGAAGTAGGACTGAGTGGACTTGTTGGCTCTAAAGCAGTGGTCCCCAACCTTTTTTGGCTGGTGAAATTTTATTTTTGAATGCAGTTAATTTTTTGTACAGAATTCTACATTTCTAAGTTCGACTTTCATGATAAAGAGATTGCACTATAGCATTTGTTTTAGGTGAACTGAAAAATACTGTTTCTTTTTAACAGTACAAATATTTTTGTAATAAAAATAAAGTGAGCATTGTATACTTTGTATTCTGTGTTGTAATTGAAATCAATATATTTGAACATGTAGAAAACATCAAAAAATATTTAAATGAATGGTATTCTGTTATTGTTTAACAGTGCATTTAATCATGATTAATTTTTTTGATGGCTTGACAGCCCTAATTATAATGTATAAGGAGAAACTGAAAAGTAGGGAGGTTTGTTATGTTTATTTTTAATCTTAGGAATGCCAAGTCCAACCTTGCCTGGAGGTAGCAGGGGCTCTCACAAGATGTGTATAGTTAGCTCTCACACATTAATTGAAGCAGGAGGGCTTATAACACAGACTTCCTTTCTCCAGAATATCGGTTAGCCATTGAAGTTAACCCTGGAATTTTTTTTATGTGTAGTCTGACTGAGGCTTCATTGGCTATATTACAAGTTGCACTGGTTTAACTAAAATCTGTTTTGGGTGAGCTGTTTCAACCTCCTACATGGCCTTCTTTAAAGTGATGTAAAACTGACTTATATTGAGGTTTAAATCAACTTAAATGTCCACACAGGGGTTTGCACTGGCTTACTTACATCAATCTAAAATAAGATTGTCCAACTTGTAATCAAGACATGGCCTCTAAATCCTTTCCCCTCTGAATAGTTCATCTTTCATTGTCTTGACCATTTCATTAGTTCTAGTGCTCAGAGACTTCCAGGCTAAATGTATAATTTAAAAAACAAACAGAAGTTTTTTTAACTCTTCAGGTCTTGTTTATACATCATAAAGAAACAACTAAACAAAAAAGCACAAGATTAGATTTGTTTAATATTCTTTACATCCTATCTTTAAGATAAATTTTTATTCATCATACTGAAGATTTAAACTACTTTAAAATAATAAATATAATTTTAATATAATTAAAATGATTTTACTGCAGTCATTCCAAATACTATCACTTGTTTGGGCTGAGTAAAATATTGGGTTTTTTTCTATAGCATCATGGGTAAGAGAGCAAATTTCTGTGCTTGAGCTAATAGATTTGCGTATTGGCTTTGCAATGCCTTGTTTAAAACACATTTTAGGATTTTAATTGCACAAAAGTCCAGAAATTCAAAGTTTAGCTGAGGGGGAATCTTAACTTTGCCCCATTTTGTGTGTGTGTGTGTATTACAGCAAGATCTTTTATTACATGGTCATGCAACGCACAATAAATACAATTGTTTATTATGAAAGAATATACAATTCAGCATATTTAATCTCATTGGAGTAATATAGAAAAAGTGTGTTGTATTACTGTATATTGAAGTTGCTGTCTAATCTTTCATCTCTTACACAATAGTGGGTAGTAAGACTCTATTGTAATTCACAGGAAGGAAGAGTTAAGTTTGCTGTGAAAACCTTAATGTTGGATTTCCTAATTTCTACAAGGTTAGTGTGTAGTTCAGGTTGATATTTCAAGTGCTTTTTGTATTTTCTTATTCTAAAATGGCAAAATTTAAAAAAGAGAGTGTGTTTGGAGGTAGAGTAGGTAGGGAAATGGCAGTAGTTTATTCAGATTAGTATTTCATAATAAAATGTGCCTACACTAGGCTTTGGAATTTTTAAAATTCAGTCTTGCTTGAATGCACTGAATCCTGGGCTATTTTTAATTGAGTTCATGGTTAAGGTGCACCCAATGGAAAAATAGGTTTAGCACAACTTTCTAAAACAATTCTGTGGTAGAATTTTGTCATGCTTTTTCTCAGCCTACAGTTGATGGGTGTTTTTCTAATATAAAAAAAAACAAACAGTCATTTGAGACTAGGACAATCAAATATATTTACTTATGGCTAAACCTCACCCAGAGTTCATCCCCTAGAATTTCATCCAAACCAATACGAGCAACACTTTGCACCAGGGGAAAAGAAATTGCACATGCTAGATGTGTCTGGGACTTCGGTTCAGTCCTGTCTATGTACTCAAACTGTTTCTCCATCTATTTCTGGCTACTCTTAAGTTCAGACCATCTCTTCACAGAGAATTATCAAAATGGATAACAGGATGTATCTTGCTCTGTTATCAGCTGGTTGGTGTACCTTTCCCACAGAATGTTAAGCTCCGTCCACCAGACCTCAAGTGGCATGCTCTGCCTGCTTCAGGCCTTTGCAGATATCAGAAAACTGCAAAACAGTGACATGAAGTAACCCACTAACCTTTGTTAAGCATTGCTTTTTGGACTTAGCAGCCATATTTAATGCCAAGTTCAGAAGAGCAGTTCTTCAACTGCTGTTTTGATTGTTGTAGCTGACACTCATTCCCACTATTCTGAAGAGATGCTGCTTGCCAGTCACCTACAGTGGAATCCACACTGACACATACTCTTAAGAACAATTACTTTGTAGTAACTGTGGTTCTTCAAGATGTCAGTGTAGATCAGGGGTCTCAAATACGCTGCGGCCCACAGAGCTCTTCTCTGTGGCCTGCCAAGCTTCCTGCGTACCCCCCTCCCCCAGTTAATTCCTGTCGCCGCCAAACTCCCCTCACCCCCACCCCAAGTTATTTTATATGACAGCTAAGCTCCCCGTGTGCTGCTCCCCAATGTTTGGGGCCAGGTCTCTCCCCTGGCCTCGCCTGCCACCCCCATGCGCCTCCCCCGAGTGTCCCCTGGCCTCACTTGCTGCCCCCTCACCGCCCCGGAGCCTGCAGCTCATGGGGACTCTGCCTGGCTCTGCCGGCTTCTGACATCACCTGCTGCCACAGGGTCCTAGTGCCTCCCCACCACCACTATGGCCAGGACAGCCTGCCCTTCCCCTGCTCTAGTCCTGAGCCTCTCCAATGCCCCAAACCCTTCATTCCCAGCCCCACAGCCCTCACCCCTGCACTCCCTCCTAACCCCAAATTCCATCCCAGAGCCTGCACCCCCACCTCCTGCCTCAGCCTGGAGCCTGCACCCAGTACCCAAACTCCATCCCAGAGTCTGCACCCCAGACCCCCTCCCCTACCCAAACTCCCTCCCAGAGCCTTAGGCAGGTGGGGGCAGAGTTTTGGGGAGGGCAGGTTCTGGGCACCACCAAAAGTTCTACAAACCTGCCACCCCTGGAAGAGGCAGAGCAAGAGTGGAGTGGTGGTGCAGCCCAGTGCGGGGCAGGGGGAGCTTTACTGAGTGTATATATTTTATTAAAACCGCTTGGAAATGACTTCATTGAAAAAAAGACCACTCATGGAAGAAAAGAGAGTTTTTTTCAGAGGTAAAATATAAAATTCAGTGCCTTATTTGTCAGCAAACGATTGCTGTTCCCAAGGAGTATAATGTGTGTCGGCACTGCGACACAATGCACCGTGAAACATATGATGCATTCACTGGAATAATCCGAGAAGAAGAAGTTCAGCAACTTAAAGCAGCATTTGCGAAGCAAAGACATTTCTTTTCGGGGATTAACAAGTCTAGCGAAGATTCAGTAAGAGTAAGTTTTGTCATAAGCGAAATGATAGCTAAATCATAGCAACCTTTTACAGAAGCCTTATTCGTAAAAGAATGTCTTATGAAGACCAGCGAAATTTTATGTCCTGATAGGAAGAAAGTTTTTGAAGACATATGCTTGTCTGCCAATACAGTTGCCTGCAGTATAACAGATTTAGCTGATAATTTGCAAAAACAATTGATTCAAATGGCAAAAGACTTTGAAGCATTTTCAGTTGCTCTTGATGAGAGTACAGATGTATCAGATATCGCACAGTGTGCAGTGTTCATTAGAGGTGTGCCAATTTGAATATAACTGAAGAATTGCTAGACTTAATGCCACTGAAGATTACCACAACGGGACGTGACATATTTCAAGGACTGGAAGAGTGCATAGAAAAAGCTGCGCTGCCATGGAACAAACTCGTATCTTTGGCTATGGACGGTGCACCATCAATGTGCTCTGAAAACGTTGGTGTGGTTGGATTACTGAAGACCAAACTGAAAAGCCTCAATATACCAGGAATTAGCTTCACCAGTATACATTGTATTTTGCACGAAGAAGCCCTGTGTAGTAAAAGTCTACAAATGAAGGAAGTCCTGGATGTAGTTGTTAAAAGTGTTAATTTTATACGTGCCCGAGGGCTGAATCACAGACAGTTCACTTCTTTTCTAGCAAGTATGGACAGCGAATATGGGGAACGTCTGTATCACACTCAAGTTAGATGGCTGAGTTGTGGAAGCGTTTTTTTGTACTTAGGGAGGAGATGTTTTTCATTTTCATGAAGGAATCAAAGGAGGTTCCACAGCTTGCTGATTCCACTTTTATCTGCAGTCTTGCTTTTCTAACAGATGTAACTGATCTCCTGAATGCACGGAACTTGAAACTTCGGGGTAGAAAACATGTGATAACACAGAGGTATGACACTGTTAAGTCATTCAAAGTCAAACTTACTTTGTGGGGGAAACAGCTGACAATGTGGTTCATTTCTCGACTCTGGATTCCTTAGGAAAAGTTGAATCCAAATCCTTGAAAGCATATTCAGAGATCATTCCTAACTTACACAAACAGTTTGATGTGCGGTTTAAAGATTTCAAGGCACTTGAACCACATTTTTCAAATTTTTCCACACCATTTGCTGTTGAAATTGACTATGTTGTAGAGGAAATGCGGATGGAGTTAGTGGAGCTTCAGTATGACACCATTTTAAAGCAGAAGTATACAGATGTTGGAATTCCAGAATTCTACAGATTTCTTTCATAAGAAAGATTTCCCATGTTACTCTCTGCTTCTGCAAGGATAATGGCAATGTTTGGAAGTACATATTAATGTGAACAGTTTTTCTCTTCCATGAAGATTAACAATTCTGTGTTAAGGTCAAGGCTTACTGATGAACATTTGAAAGCAACACTGATACTGGTTTCATCTCAGGGTATCAAACCTAATATTAATGCTCTGGTTGATGCAAAATGCTGCCAGCTAAGTGGCCAAAAATGAAATGACTGTCAAAAATAGTACTTTTCACATTACAGTTAAAGAAGTTGTTAAAAAAAAAAAAGTTAATAAATTGACTTTTAATAGCATGCTGTATTTTAATACTATACTACTATATTACTCTTCTCTTTTTTTCTGCCTACCTGCAGGCACTTCCCACCGCCAAGCTACCAAATAGCTGTTGGTGGCGCTTAGCACTTTCCAGGAGGGAGAGGGGAGGAGTGGGGAGCCGCGCACTCAGGGGAGGAGGTGGAGAAGAGATGGGGCAGGGGCAGGGCCTCATGGAAGGGGTGGAGTGGGGCCGGGGCCAGGGGCAGTGGGGGGGGCGTGTGTCAGTGATGCGGTCCTTGGGCCAATGCACTAGTCCTCATGTGGCCCTAGTGGTCATTTGAATTTGAGATCCCTGGTGTAGATCTACCAATCCACTGCTGCTTTTTGGAGTTCTCAGCTATCACAGGTTTTGAATTGAGAGAACTGAGAGAGGGTCACAGCTGCTTCTCCTATTATGCTTGCATAGGAGAGCAGGAGGAGGCACAGTGAATGCAAGCCCAGGATCCTGCTTTTCAAAAGACTCTGATCTCACACACAAGAGGTGCATGCATGCGTGCCTATAGTTAGATCCACACTGACTACAACATCTCATTGAACTACGGTTACTGTAGAGAAAGTTTACACTTTCTCCAGACTCAGAAAAAATGGTAACAATGGCTGTGAACTCTTTCTCTCTTTCCCTTCATTCATTTTATTGTGGTGTTAATCATCATTAGGCACTAGTTTTGAGTTAGCATTAAATAGTTAGTTGCTGATCATTTCAGTGGATGGAAGAGGGAAGAAAGCTAACAGGCTGTGGGATTGAATTGAGGGGTTGCTGCAGGAAAGTAAAGAAGAGACATAGAGAAAGGAGGATGGAGAAGCTAGAAAGAAAAAGGAAATAGTAATTGTCCTAAAAGTGAGAGTATTTCCCTACTAAGAGATATTGAATGTAGCAGTAAGGTACCAGACTTTTCAGCGATTGTCTACTTACTGCACAAAGGCCACATTCTCTTGATCTTCATTCAGAAATCCCATTGACATCAATGAGAGTTCCATTTTGGTTGGCGGAAAATATATAATATGACATTCATACACTGGCTCATGGACAATAATTGAAAATGGAATTCAGATTTCTCCACATAATGCACATGACCCTCCTGCACTAGCTGACTTGTTGCTTCCAGCTCAAGTATACGAGTCTCTCAAGGTAGACCTGCTATTATACCAGATCTTGAAAACCCTGCTGTTCCTGGTAAGTGCCATTAACTTCTGCAGACTCAGTTTTACTTAGGCCTGGTCTACACTATAAACTTAGGTTGACAGAAGCTGCCTTACATCTATCTAATAATGTATGTGTCTATACCTCCAGGTCTCTTCTGCCGACCTAGTTTGCCTGCTGTATCTACTTAATTACTCCACCTCCACGAGAGGTATAGGGTGTAATTTGATGTTGGTGGGTCGACATAAAGGGAGAATAGATGCAGAGTTGTTTAAATTGACTGAATTAGCCTCCAGGAAGTATCCCACAATGCTTTGCTGTGACTGCTCTGGTGATCGTTTTCAACTCTGCTACACAGCAACCAGTTACACAGGAAACAGTCCCTCCTGTTAAAGATCCAGGAACTTGTGAATTCTCATTTCCTGTTTGATCAGCCTGGAGAGCTCACCAGCCCAGCTAATCATGGTGACTCAGTGCCCAAAACATGCTCTAGCCTGGAGTACACAGGAGGTGGTGGATCTTATTGGTCTGAGAGAAGTAGAGTCTGTGCAGGCCTGTGCACCAGCCAGAGAAATGTTAATATCTACAAGAAGATCACGTAGGACATTGAGGAAAAGGGCTACAGCAGAGACATACAGTAGTGCCATGTGAAAATCAATGAACTTTGGCAGGCATACTAGAAGACAAGGGAGGCAGTTGTACTGCATTCTGCACTGCAGACATGATGCTTCTACAGTGAGCTGCATGCAATTCTAAGCTGGGACCCCACCACTACCCCCAAAAGCAGCGTGGATACCTCAGAGGAGTCTGAGTATCGGGCTGCCTCAGTCAACAACAAGGAGAAAGTTTTGGACAAGGAAGAGTAGGGGGAGAATGGGGAGATTGGCGAGTGGGGGATCCATTCTCCCTGAGAGCCAGGAGCTGTTTTTAACCTCGGAGCAGTCCAACCAGTCGCACAACAGCATCGTGGCCGAGTGTGATGCCGGGGAAGGCACCTCTGGTGAGCATGCAATTCCAATCAAACTGTAGGGATTATATGCTCTTATGAATAGCTGAAGAAAAAGTGAGATACAGTGAGTATCTGCCTCCCAGTGGTCGCTCCAGCTATGCAGACTATTTATGTGCACAGAGATGGCCCGGATATCCTCCATGGAGATCTCCAGGAAACTTTCATGGAGGTACACCTCTACCCCAATATAACGCTGTCTTCAGGAGCCAAAAAATCTTACCGCGTTATAGGTGAAACCACGTGATATTGAACTTGCTTTGATATACCAGAGTGCGCAGCCCTGCCCCCCGGAGCACTGCTTTATCACATTATATCCGAATTCGTGTTATATCTGGTTGCATTATATCGGGGTAGAGGTGTACTCTGCAATCCTTTTCAGAAGGTTTCTGGGGAGGGCTGCCTTATTTCTTCTACCACAGTAGGACACTTTCCCGCACCACTCCAGTATTATTTCTGCTGGCATCATTGTGGTACACAGCGTAGCAGGATAAGGACAAGGTCATACCCAGATGCTTTCAGCATCTGCTCCCTTGCTTCCTCTGTTACCCTCCAGAGACTGATATCACATAGGGTCACCTAGGGAGATGGTGGTAGTTTTCATTACAAGTGCTCATACCACAAACAGTAGAGCATGTGATCCTCCACTCATCATGATTTCTGGGTCCCTCTCAAACACAATTTCCCTATCATGCCGGTGGTTTGAGTGGCAGGGATCGGCGTTGACCTAGGAATTTGCAAGCCCTGGACAGCTGCTACCAGCAGCATTAAGGGAAGGGGGGGCGTGTCCTGTCTTCTCTCGCAGCCGCATCCTCCCTTCTCCCTATTCTCCCTCAGAGCCTCCTTGGACAAAGATCACACTTTGGGAGGCTCAACACTGGTCCCCAGTCTCTGTGCACTGTCAGTGTTGCTAAGTGGAGGGGGCATTGCACACCTGTACTTCCAATACGGGTTGCCTGCATGTTGCATTACAATACCTGTCGCCCATATCCCTGCACCATACTCACCATGGCTGGAACAGCAAACTGGTTCATTGAATAGCTGGGAATACTGATTATGTTCTGAATTTCACTTCAGTGGAATCAGGGAAGTGATTTTTAAATACTAAGTGTATGCTAGACCTAGGGTATGCACTGACAGTGGTTGCCTTGTGCTTTGCATGCTTTACTGTGAAAAGCTTGGCCTTCAGCGAATCCTTCACACCAGTGGAGAGACTTCCCCAGATTTCGAAAACATGACATGTTCAGTGAGATAATGAATGCCTCTTGGACAGAGGGAATGGAGGTAAGAGCCTGGGGGATTTCATTTTCTGAAAAATTGGACATGGACATGGAGAACAGGAGAGCATCCCAGGAGCATGAGTGTGCCATGCAGGATGAGATGCTGCGGATTGTGAAGGAGCTATCATACATGTTGAGGCATCCAGCTGAACTTCAGAAGAGACAGCAGAACAGCCTGCAAACATCGCTATATTCCCACTCCTCCTCCCCCAAATGTTCCATGAGGCGGGGTGGGGAAAAGAGCAATATCCCTTCCACATAACACGAGGGTCGAGTACGAAGAACAAAACCCAGCAATTCGATGACCTTTGATGGGCCAGACTGCTGTGCTTTTACAGACAAGCTGACTTGGTGTCTCCCTTCCCAGTTTTATTACACTGTTTGTCTGAGGTTAAATTCTTTTCCTGGTCTTTCAGTTTCTTTGTGTTTGTGCAATAAAAGTAAATGTTTTGAGATTGAAATAGTCTTTTATTTATTCCAAACAAAAGGGTCATTACTGAAATGGGTTTTCAAAGCATCCCGCAGTTGCAGAGCTCCTCACTGGCTCTTCTTATTGCTGCTCAAAATTAGCAGACAGCCTCTCTGCCTCCACATACCACTCCTGTGGAAACTTCTCTCCCTTTGCCTCACAGATGTTATGGAGCATGCATCACATAGCAATAACAGTGGTGATATTGCTTTCACTGAGGTCTAACCTAGTAAGCAAACTGTGCCAGCGACCCTTTAAACATCCAAAGGCACATTCCACCACAGTCCCGCACTTGCTGAGCCTGTTGTTGAATGGCACCTTACTGCTATCCAGGTGTCCAGTGTACAGCTTCATGAGCCATAGGAGCAAGCGGTAGGCTGGATCTCCTTGGATCACAATTGGCATTTCAGTGTGGTTATTTTGTGATCTGGAAAGAAAGTCCCTTCTTGCAGCCTTCTGAACAGATCTGTGTTCCTAAAGATGTGCACATCATGCACCTTTCCTGACCATCCCACGTTGATGTCAGTGAAATGCCCCCTATGATCCACCAGTGCTTGCAACACCAGCTGTTTGAATGATATTGCAATGTTCCACACGGCAGCTTCTGTCTCATCTCTGGAAATACTGCAAGATAAGATGCAAGGTGTTTCTAATGCTCACAACAGTATTGCACAGCTGAGCGGGATCTGTACTTCTTGGATTATGGCGTATGCCTGGCTAAGCCAGCTTTTTGAAAAAAGGTGTGAAAAAGTATGGAGTGTTTGCTGCTGAAATCAGGGTAGGTAGGGAGGGAAGAAACTGCATCATGGGAGGTCAAAGCCATGTTCCCATTTCCCAATTCAACAATGTTTTGGTCCCATGAGGCATTGCAAGTCCTTCCCCAAAACCTGTGCAGTTAGTACACTGTGGGATATCTACCAACAGTGCACTGCTCTCTGCATCGATGCAAGAGCTGCTAGTGAGGAGGCAGTCCACTGACACAGTGAGCATGGTGTGG
Source organism: Gopherus flavomarginatus (assembly GCF_025201925.1). Taxonomy (NCBI): domain Eukaryota; kingdom Metazoa; phylum Chordata; order Testudines; family Testudinidae; genus Gopherus; species Gopherus flavomarginatus. Next base: position 30,094,767 of record NC_066620.1, on the reverse strand, counting down.
ACATGCACGACTGACTTAATTACTGTGGCAGCTGGATGTCGACTTAAGTTGACTTAATTTTGTAGTGTAGACATGCCTTTGGAAAAAGTAAGTCTGCAGACTGACAACCGTGGTGTTACTGCTTCTGCCTATAACTTTGCCAAATTATAGCAGAGTGAAATTGACAAGATTCTGGTCAGCTTCACTATTATTAAGAACTTTATTGGCAGCAATGAAACTGAGAAGAATTGAAACATTTCACTCTGCTGCCTCTTGGCAGAGCTTTGAGCGGCACTGGAGGCATGTGTTGGAGCTTTGCACTAGGGAAGAGGACTCATTGAGGTGATTGTAGGGTGTTCCGTTATAGTGATGTGTCCATTTATTGCCTCTCACGGATTCTGTCATGGCCAGGGGTGCCTCTGTGCAGTCCTACTCTTTCTCCATCTTCCAGGTCTTTTTACACAGACTCCATATCCTTTTGCTCATCCAGTCACCACACTCCTTCTTCAGGTCTGGGTTTATTCAGATAAACTTAAAAGTAAAATGCAGTCTTGAACCAAATCCATCCATTTTATTGTTTTGGGGTCATTTCCTGGCCTTTCCTGCCTCTCTGCTGGATCCTCCTCACTCCTAGCAGCTTTTTATTTCCCTGAGCATCTCCCCACTCAGTGCAGCTTCCAGCTGCTCTTCATTGGTGAATCACTTGATTCCTGTCAGGTATGGCTCATTATGTAATCAGGGTTGGCTAGCCCCAGCTTCTCCAGTCTGTGGAGCAAGCCACCCTGTTACAGCCTCTGTTCAGCAGCCATAAAGCAGCCATAGGGGCTGGGAGAATCTGGAATGAGAGAGGTGGGTGAGAGGAAGAGAGAGAGAATGTTACTTCTTCCATTAAGGAGCCAGAGAAGGGCTTGATTTTCTGGTAGAGGGGTATGTGTGGAGCATCAAATATTGGGTAACTATTAGCAAGAGTCTGATATTAGAGAGAGAAGATAGGTTAGGTAATACCTTTTATTAGACTTACTTGTGTCTGGTGAGAGAGACAAGCTTTTGAGCTGCACAGAGCTATTCTTCAGGTCTGAAAAAGGTACTAAGAGTGTGTTTAGCTGTGACATGGGATTTAGAGGCAGCATTCTCCCTTTTTCCAACTGCTTTTGGAGCATAGTTGGCTTCTCACATGTTCATGGTCCCAAGGCAGAGGCAAGTCCCTTTACTATCAGTCTACAGCTAGTAGGTTTAGAGACTGGCAGGTATCTGCTTACATTTCCAAATTAATGGGGATGTTGATGAGTAAGAGGGGGTGAGTGGGAGAGATTGAATTTATTATCTCCCATTCTGTGTCTGTGCATATTCCATGCAAAATAACTACATTAAAAATCATTAAGGTTGCAAAGTCAAGCTCTGAAGAGTTAGGAAATGCCAGAATAAAAGCTATCCATGCAATCCTAATTCAGCTCCAATGTAAATATGCATGTGATGAGAAATCCTTAATTACATTACTGCATACTATGTGTTCTGAATCGTTGCCTTATTCAGTGTACCAAGTGGACAGTGTTAAGTATTTCTTTTTATCTGTATCATTCATCATATGGCTCTATGCCTTATTTACTGAACTTCATCTTAACCCTGCTCTGAATGAGCCCTTTATTTCTTCAGAGGCTTTTCTGTGATACTCATCATTGTATCTGAGTGCTTCACGGTTACAAATTAGCCCAGAGGATGGGTTAATTAATAAGATAGGGAAATCTTAACCCTGTTTTAGAGAGAGAGAGAGAACAGAGTATTTTTCAAAAATAGCCACTAATTTTGGGTACTGGTAGTTAGAGTTAACTATTGGCATGGACAGCCATCTCTAAAATGTGCTTGTTACTGGAATAGCTTAGCTGAATGTTCAACCAAGAAAAGAACACTAACCATGAGGAAGAACTTCTGTCTATCTGGGAACCAAATTCAGCACCAAACTGGGCAGAGTAGTTCCAGTTCAGGACAGGTAACCTAAAAGTATAATAATATATCATTCTGTGTTGTCATCAGGTACCCCTCCTCAGTGGAAGATGAATTCCAGGCACTTGAAGAAACAGCTAGTCCTGGCCCAGTCTGTTGTACTTTCTCTGAGGTGGTTGTTGAAACATAACCAATTTAAAAGCAAGCATGCTGGAACATGGGGGGAGGGATAGCTCAGTGGTTTGAGCATTGGCCTGTTAAACCCAGGTTTGTGAGTGTAATCCTTTGAGGGGGCTGTTTGGAGATTGAGTTGGGGATTGGTCCTGCTTTGAGCGGGTGGTTGGACTAGATGACCTCCTGAGGTCCCTTCCAACCCTGATATTCTGTGATTCTATGATCTTCCTTCCAATGGCTCACCATCCTTTGGAATCCTCTCCAAGGATCCCAGTCACTTATCAGAAAGGAAGATTATAGCCATCAGTCATTCTATGCTTCCACCACAAATTTAAAAATGCCTGATTTGAGGATATAGTTGGACAATGCAGCCTCCATCCTAAATCTAAATAAACTAAAAGAAAGTATATGACCAAGGAAAATCAGCTTTTGATAGGATAGTATGGGCAGAGAAATGTAGACTCTTAACCTAGCCAAAGCACACAACACATATTATGTGCACTTTGTATTATTGTTAGTTTGCATTATATCTTCCACCCCCGACCCCAATTCCATTACACTATTGTGTCTTGTCGTCATAAGTCATGACTATAAGCTCTTCAATGCAAGGATCATCTCTTTTTCTACATGTTTGAACTATGATTTGCACAGTTGAGTCTCTTAATAGATGTTACTATATTATAAAAAGTACTGGAATGATTAAGCAGTCCCAGATATGCTTGGGAGTTTAGAAAACTAAAAGCAGATTAAATTATGACAAGATTACTCAGTGGAGGTGATCATAAATAGAGATGATGGCTACAAAGGCTAATGAGGAAAAAAGACAGGTGTTTCAGCAGGGCCAGAAAGAAGATTAAAGAAGCACCTGTACCATTTAAAAACTATTGTAGTGTAGTATGTAGATTAATTAGCTGTGAGAACAATCTTAAGTAGGCTTGGTGGAATTTCATTTTTATTATTTTTATAATTATGACTGATAATATTGGTCTATTTTTAATTTTTTTCAATTTGTATCGATTTAAGTTTTCACAGTTGCAGGATATTATGGGGGAATCAAACAATTATTTGACAGTAGATGTTGAGATTCAAAAAGTTAAAGCTTTATAACCATTAAAACACAAACTGTCAGTCAATATAAAATGTCAAAACATACAAAGTAAATCTCCTTATATCAAACTCAAAGTTATCAAGCAACATTTTTCTTTCTTTGTCTATCTGTAAATTTCAGTTATCATCAATGGAAATATTTTTGTTGGTTTGTGTGTGTACAGTGAAACCAACATTTAATTATGAAAATCTAATCCTTCCAAGCCTACAGTAGTCCATACTGTTTGCATACCTAATTTTTAATGTAAAAAAACAAGTAGAACAGTCCTCTTCTCCTCTTTGGAAAAGACTTTCAGAATGCCTTTATTCATCATAAGTTAAAATGTGGACTTTTTTTTTTTTAAATCACTTTGCAGGTCTCCTTTAACATAGACTTTAATTTTTTTAAGATATAATTAAGAAAAAGTGAAGGGTCCATTCTGACCTCAGCTAAAAATGAATGATTATTAGTTTATCCCTCAGCATTCAGTTTTAAGGAAAGTCTTAATGCTACTTACACTGAATTCTTCCTTGTTATAAAAGGCTTATTGCCTGTAAGCCTAGAAGTGGAAGTAGAGTGTTGCACTTCTAAGCAGCATGTTCTTGGCTTTGTAACGCCTTGCTCCCCTGGCCAGCAGCATCTGGGAGTGGCAGACAGCAGGGATTCTGCACAAAAGGCTCTGTCCAGCCTTTTAGACTAGAATGGTGTTGCTGTGGGAACTGGGTCTTGCGAATAGGAGACAAGGTGCCAAACTTGTTTGTGGTTTTTTTTTTATGACAGCATATCAATAACTTCAATTAATACTTAAAATATTTAGCATTGTTGTATGTAGTGTTGTTGTAGCCATGCTAGTCCCAGGATATTAACAATACAAGGTGTGTTTTCGAGTGCTTGTCATGTCTATTACATTCTAGGTGCGTGCACAGTTGTTGGAGACTTTTGTCTTAGTGGTATCCGTAGGGTTGGCTATGGTGCCCCCTGGAGTGCCGCGCTCATGCGTTAGTATATCAGGCACCGCCGGCCCTATGCCTTCTCAGTTCCTTCTTATTGCCTGTGGTGGTTGGTCAGAGTACCTCCATTGCTTTGCAAGTGGTCAGCAGTTTTCTTAGGGCTTGGCTACACTGGCGCTTTACAGCGCTGCAGCTTTCGTGCTCAGGGATGTGAAAAAACACCCCCCTGAGCGCTGCAAGATACAGTGCTGTAAAGCCTCAGTGTAATCAGTGCCGCAGCGCTGGGAGCGCGGCTCCCAGCGCTGCAAGCTACACCCGTAGAGGATGTGGTTTACGTGCAGCGCTGGGAGAGCTCTCTCCCAGCGCTGGCGCTCCGACCACAGTCACACTTCAAAGTTCAAGTGTAGCCATACCCTTACTCTTAGAACCTCATGTTCCAGCTGTAAATAGTTTGTTTTATTGTAGGTTAGTTAGTAAGTAGCTGTTAAGTACTGTAGTTAGTCAGTTAGGGTCCTGGCAGGGACTTTGCCCCAGGCAGGGCATGCGCACGTCTCCAGGTTTTAAGCCCTGCTCTGACTGCAACAGGCCTATGCCTGTTAGTGACCTGCATGGTAGCTGTCTGAAATGCTTGGGGGAATCCCACGTTAAAGAAAAGTGTTGCATCTGTAAGAACTTTTGTCCAAGGACACAGAAAGAATGCAGCATTCACTTCAGGGCCTTTCTCATGGAAGCCGCTCTTCACCCAGCCTCTGAGCTAGCCCAGCCAGACTCAACTGCCAGCACTTTGGCCTCAGTGCATAGCGCTCCCCAGCACCAGGCTCTACTCGACACTAATCCCATCATTGGCGCTGAAGATGAAGACGAAGAAGAGGGATCTGGCACTGAGCAAGTCAGACCAAGGGGCATTGGGCAAAGGACCGTGCTCGGGCTGCCCGCTGACATTGGAGCCACAAGGGGTCACATCCCCAAGGGGACCTCCTACCCCTCTATGGGATCTACCACCGACTCTGGGTAGGGGACCCAGACTGATGATGCAATCAATGCCTTCTCGGCTCCCGGCACCCAGAGAGCAAAGGACTCTCCCACCACAGCCAGCACTTCGTGCGGCAATGAACCGGCAAGCCAGCCAAGAAAGCCGCCCAGAAGGTGAGTAAGCACCACCAGTCTCAGCAGCTGAGGCAGAGCCCTTTGTTGCCATGCCCCTGGTCTCTGCATCAGCCCAGGTCACCCGTTCTCCACTACTGGCACCATGTTCTCACTGGCACCATGTTCCTGGTCTCCACCCTCACCCAGTCTTGGCCAGAGGGAAGTTTTGGTTGCCATACAATCAGCACCAGTCATCTTCGCACCAATGGTCACTGTCACAGAGACTTCAGGGACTCTCTCCAACATAGCACTGCTCCCTCTACTCCTGACACCAGTCTGACTATTCGAGGCACCAGTCTCCCATGGCAGGATCATCACCTGCATCCTGCTATGATCAGGCAAAGGTGCCTCCACTGGCTATTGTAACCGCCCACTGAACTATAGCACAAGCCTCAGTGCCGGCTTTCCTGGCCCATATGCCAATTTCTGATCTCCGTAGGGCTGCCACCTGGTCGTCCATCCATACGTTCATGTCTCACTATGCGGTTACCCAGCAAGCCCAAGACGATGCTGACTTTTGTAGAGCGGTGTTACAAGCTGTGCATCTGTGAATTCTGAGCCCACTTCCAGAGATCCTGCTTGTGAGTCACTTAGAATGGAATCAATATGAGCAAGCACTCGAAGAAGAAAAAACAGTTACCTACTGGGACACTTCTGAGAGTACCAATTCAGGACAGATTGCTGAGAGCAGGACAGTTACAGCTCAAAGCTGGGATTCCTTTGCACACGAAGGCAAACCAAACCAACCAGAAAGAGAGAACTTTGGTTTTACCTCACTGGCTAATAAGTCACACAAGCAATTCCCTTAGGCGCTCCTGTTTCCCAGTATCCCCACCAGTGCCACTCGTTATGGGGATGAATGGTTGTGAAAACCAATATCCCAGTAAAAGAAAAAGGTTCTCACGATCCCAAAGGACCAAGCCCAGACCCAGGTCAATATACAGGTCAGATCTTATCCACAAATCATGCTGTTGCCAATCCTTTAGAATCTAAAGGTTTATTCATAAAAGGAAAAAGATATAGATGAGAGCTAGAATTGGTTAAATGGAATCAATTACATATAGTAATGGCAGAGTTCTTGGTTCAGGCTTGTAGCAGGCTTTTAGAATAAACTGAAGATTCAGATCAAGTGTCTGGAATACATCCACAGGTTTGGATCCACAGGTCATTCAGTCCTTTGTTCAGAGCTTCAGTTTGTAGCAAAGTCCCTCCAGAAGTAAGAAGCAGGACTGAAGACAAGATGGAGGAGATGCACCTGCCTTTTAATATATTTTCTCTTGTGGCTGGAAACCCCTTGGTTCTCCTGTGCAAGATCACAGCAAGATGGAGTTTGGAGCCACATGGGCAAGTCACATGTCCATGCATGACTCAGTTTTTTACAGGCCGACGCCATTGTTTACATGTTAGTTTGAAAGTTCCCAAGAAAGCTCAGATGTGGATTGGCGTCTCCCAAAGTCCATTGTCAGTTAAGTGATTCTTGATTGGGCACTTACTAAGAATAGTCCCTTCTCAAGAAGCTGACCAAATGCTTCACTGAGGTCACTTAGAATCAAAACACATTGATATGCAGGTACATAGCCAATATTCATAACTTCAACTACAAAAATGATGCACCCATATAGATATCATAATCAGCAAATCATAACCTTTCCATAGACACCTAACACAACAACCTTTGTACAATATTTGCTACAAATATATAACAGTGGTTGCAACAATGAACTATACGGTCAGAGGTTATATCAGAACGTCACACCTACCTTTTGTAACTGTTGTTCTTTGAGATGTGTTGCTCATGTCCATTCCATTACCCGCTCTCCTGCCCCTCTGTTGAAGTTGCCAGCAAGAAGGAACTGAGAGGGCATGGGGCTGGCGGCACCTGATATACATGAGCGCAGCACTCAAGGGAGTGCCACAGCCAAGTCTACGGATACTGCTAAGGCAAAAGTCTCCCAACAACTTTGCACATCGGTGCGCACGCACCTAGAATGCCTTATGAAAGAAGACTCAAAGAGCTTGGCTTGTTTAGCCTGGCCAAAAGAAGGCTGTGGGGGGATATGCTTGCTCTATATTAATATATCAGGGGGGTTAACGTTAGGGAGGGAGAGGAATTATTTAAGTTTAGTACTAATGTAGGCACGAGGATGAATGGGTACAAACTGGATATAAGGAAGTTTAGACTTGAAATTAGACAAAGGTTTCTAACCATTAGGGGAGTGAAGTTCTGGAACAGCCTTCCGAGGGAAGTAGTGGGGGCAAAAGACTTTTCTGGCTTTAAGACTAAGCTTGATAAGTATATGGAGGGGATGTTATGATAGGATAGTTTAATTTGGGCAATTGATCTTGGATTATCACCAGATAAGTCTGCTCAATGGTCTGCGGGGAGATGTTGGATGGGATGGGAACTGAGTTACTGCAGAGAATTCCTTCTTGGGTGCTGGCTGGTGAGTCTTGCCCACATGCTCAGGGTTTAGCTGATCGCCATATTTGGGGTCGGGAAGGAATTTTCCTCCAGGGCGGATTGGCAAGGCCCCTGGAGGTTTTTCGCCTTCTCCTGCAGCGTGGGGCATGGGTCGCTTGCTGGTGGATTCTCTGCAGCTTGAGGTCTTCAAACCAATTTTGAGGATTTCAATAACTCAGTCCTGGGTTAGGAGTTGTTATAAAAGTGGATGAGTCGGGTTCTGTGGCCTGCCTTGTGCAGGAGGTCAGACTAGATGATCATATTGGTCCCTTCTGACCTATGAGTCTATGAGAATGGAATGGACATGAGCAACACATCTCAAAGAACAACAGTTATGAAAGGTAGGTAATCGTTTTATTCCAGGACTCTTCAGAAATGTATGCCTGAAAGTAGGAGCCCAAGGCCATATTTAGGCATGTAAATAAGTGGTCATATATTTTCAAAAGTGCTAAGCACTCAGCAGCTGCTTTTGACATCATGCAAGATTCTGCAGCACAATTCTGGAGCAAGCTGTGACTTGTGTGGAAAAGTCGCAGAATTGTAGGCTTCCTGGAGTCCTGAATGTGATTTTAAAATTGTAAATTTCTGAGGTCTACATACACTTACATCCACAACATATAAACATATCAATTCATGATCTAAATAGATGAAAATAATAATGAAATATTCTTCTACCCCAACACATTTAAAATATGGAATTTTACAAAACTCTTTCAGAACATCATGTATCATGTGTTTCTTTCAAAATATTTATGCACATTTATTAAAGACTATACAAAATCAATAGTTTACACTCAACATCAGATTTCTATAAGAGAAGAAACCAAATGAGGAAAATTTAAAGTTGGGTGGACATTGTAAATTAGATAGGGTTAGATTACACTGGTCTACAATTTTTGAGAAGTCGTCTGCTTCAGAGATAAAATGTGATATTTACTATGTATTTTGATGTGCTGAATTCAAATATGACAATTAAAACAACTGATTGGCTACTGTTTCTAAGATATTTAAGTTTTTACATTTTATATCTATGTATACTATGTAGATAGTAGAGTTTTAATCATAAATTGTAAACCTAGGTCTTTTCATGTGTTTATGGTTGCTTTACATGATAATATTTCACCTATCCTGTTTATGTAACACTTTAAAAATCAGCAAAAGGGTTATATAAATAAAATGTATTATGAAACAAAAGGCAAAAAACTATTATGTACATAGTTTAGTCCTATTCAGTGTCTACTCGGCGCTTCTTGGCTTGTCTCTTGTATTCATTAAATGGAGCATCTCTTGTCACTGTCCAGCAATAGTCTGCAAGCATAGATGGGCTCCATTTGCGCTGATAGCCTGCCAGGAGATTCCACTGCTGTAGTCTGGAGCCCAACAGCTCTGCCTTACTCTTGGGTAGTTCCAAATCTTTGATAAGATTATTCAGTTCACCTTGTGTTATGAGGTGTGGTTCAGAGGAGGAGGATGGGAGAAAATGTGGGTCCTGTGACATTGATGGTTCAGGACCAGAAGTTTCATGCTCATCCTCTTCCTCGTCTGACTCAAGTGAGAATGATTCTGGTGCATCAGGAACCGGCAGTCCTTCTCCGTGGGGTACTGGGCGTATAGCTGATGGAATGTTTGGATAATGCACAGTCCACTTTTTCTTCTTTGACACACCTTTCCCAACTGGAGGCACCATGCAGAAGTAGCAATTGCTGGTATGATCTGTTGGCTCTCTCCAAATCATTGGCACTGCAAAAGGCATAGATTTCCTTTTCCTGTTCAACCACTGGTGAAGATTCGTTGCACAAGTGTTGCAGCATATGTGTGGGGCCCACCTCTTGTCCTGATCTCCAATTTTGCAGCCAAAATAAAGGTGAGAGGCTTTCTTAACCATAGTGGTTATACTGCACTTTTGTGATGCAAAAGTCACTTCACCACAAACATAGCAGAAGTTATCTGCACTGTTCACACAAGTACGAGGCATTTCTGTTCACTTTGGCTAAACAGAAATGTGTCCCTTTGCAAAATCAAACACTGACAAATAAGAGAGCACGACACTGTATGATTTCTAGAGCTGATATAGGGCAATTTGTTCAGCAGAGTGATGTAAGCTTCGTTATGATTGCATCATCCATGACTTCTAGGAATAACATGATGCAATTCATATCATGTATGACGCAATACCAGCTTCAGATTGCATCATTCATTGTTTTGCCTAAAAAGCAAGTACTGTCCAAACCCAGTCATAGATTTATTCATAGATCCGGTCAAAGATGTACTGTAGTCATTTCTGGTTTAAATTGAGATCCCTTCCCTTTATAACTCACTTATCCTCCGCCGTTCCCAAGTCAAGGATCGTATATACTGATCCAATAGCATATCTTGAAAACTAGAGCCAATCAACAATTTTAAGCATCATTTTCGTTCTCAGTGACCCATAATTAGTAAAGTTGGACTACATTTATTTCAGAAGCATTTTGGCTGTAGAGCAGTGTTATATGGCAGACGGGGTATTGGATGAGTTGCCTGACTGTTCACTTCCAACATTCCGATGTTTAGGTTTTTAAAAAAGTATGGAACATTTAGTATGGAAAACATAATATTGTTTTTCAACCGTAACCCTTTTTAACAAAGGTTCTTTTTCTTTGTGATCGATGCAGAATCCTATGCTAAGAGAGAGGAAGTAAACCACATGGAGGCAAAATTGGGGGAATATAACTAAACAACTGAACTTGTTTCCATCATAGTAGATAGTTATTTGCATGTGGTGGATATTTTCCTAATATGATTTCTTGTATCCAAACACTGTAGCTGCTGCATGGAATGTATGGGATTAGGAAGGATGTCTATTCCAGAATATGGAAAAATATTGATTAGTACTTATAAATTATATCTTCAGTCACATGACATAAAAGCTTCTTCCCAGCTTAAATGTCTTCCATTCTGGAAATGTGTATTGATGGAATTGGACGGTGATATTTGTGTAACTTGTATTCAAATTTAAATTTGATAACAGACTTATTCTACTAGGTCTAACACATAACGGAAGAGAAAGCATGAGCTACACTCTTTAAAGATTTATGTTCACATTTAAAAAGGATCCTCGCCCTGGTCTACACTACGGGGTTAGGTCAAATTTAGCTGCCTTAGGTTGATTTAAAAATGACTGTATCCACACAACCAACCCTGTGCATTCTTGTTGGTTTTAATTACCTTAATACATATTCTTCACAACTTGGAGATAGATGTAGGTTTCATTTTTAAAAGGTACACGTTATACATTTTTAAAGTGATTTATTTTGAAAACTTTTAAGATTAATTTTACAGCTATATCAGAAAATGAATGTTTGGTTATTTCATTTACCAAAGGTAATTGAAGCAGATATTTATGAAGTCATTGGGAGGTGAACTATCTCCAATTCAACAGGTTAATCATTAATATTTGAAGGATTTTCTTGCCATGCTGTATTAGGAGGAGAACATTACCAGACAGACATTTAAATTGTTTTATTAAACTAAAACAATGTTATGTATTCTGAATTTTTTTCTTCAACAGCAAACATACAATATTTTAACACAACAAGCATATGAATTTTTGAATTTAGTTAAGTTTTTTAAAATCAGATTTGTTTTTGTTAAAATTGTTTTTAACTAAAATATCTAAATGAAATATTTTAAAAAAATAATTAATCCACTATGTCTGCCAGGTCAACATGAGAAACTTAAAATATTGGCTTCTGCAGCTAACTCAGTCGTCTTCTCCTTCATTTTCCTGTTCGTTCATAATCTGGAAAAGGAAAAACAAGCCTGCTTTTTCAGGTCCCTAAACGATTTCTCAATTTGGAATGAATTAGTCCAAAGGAAGAAAATATTCTTTCTGTACCGGCAGAAGAAGCTACTGCTGTTAAAAGTGAGATTAGCACTTCAACAGTCTCTGAATCCAAGTGCTTAAGTGACTTCCATCAGTTCACTGGTGTGCCTTTCTTTAAAATATCAGCAAATATATATTTCTTGAATGGTTCACCCTTAGCTCTGACGTTTATTATAGTTGGCATTATGGAGGGATGATTGCTGGATGTCCCTGTCATAGCCAACTCCTCTTCTTCGGCAGTTAAGGTTTGACCCTGGTACTGAGTTTTAAAAATATTTGCAAGAAAATGAGCTGGAGATAGTGCTTGTCCCATTTGGTTTTTTCAATGCTTGTAATTTGTCTGTCATTGCATATTTCTCTCTTTAAGATCTCTTTTTTTTAAGAATTTCAAGAGCATCAGCATTAAAACAGCTATTTCCCTGCATTTTGTTCAAGGCTACAGAAATAGGCTTCAGGGTATTCAGCATGTGTTCAACATATCTCTTAAGCCCAATGTTGAGAACTTTGGCTGTGACAGTGCCATCTATTTTTTCACAATTTTGTTCACAAACTATCATCAGATTAGGCCAGTTCTTGAGATAATGCTCAAAACAGTCCACTACTGAGTTCCATTGCATGTCTTCTGGGAGAGTTAGCTTGGTTCCTCCCACTTTTTTCAGAGCAGCTGCTGCAAAGTGGTTCTTACGAAAGCATTTTGCAGTTTCAACAACATTAGCCTTTATTTCTGGAACACTGAAGTCTTTGGCTAGGAAGTGCATCAAATGAGCATTGCAACTGTATGTTATTAGCTTGCTAGTCTCTTCACTCCCTTCTAAATAATTCCTTCTCATATTGGATATATTTGCAGCATTGTCTGTGACCAAGCTACATACTGGACATTTGAATTTTTTTTTCACAGTTTGTTGTAGCTCTTACTGATACTTGTAAGTATTCTGCACACTGCTCAATTTCTCTTTCATACACTTTATCCAGCAATTGGCCTGCGACATCTGCTCTGTTGGATGGACTGTATCCTGGTCTTAATGACTGAATCATGTTAATGAAGTGTGGATTCTCAATCATATGGAAAGGAGAGTTTGTTGCATAAACAAACCGGACAATTTTTTCCTCAATTACCTCTTTTTTTTTGTAATCTGCTGGTCCTTATCACAAACTTTACCTGTAGTTATAGGTTTCAGAGGGGTAGCCATGTTAGTCTGTATCAGCAGAAACAACAAGGAGTCCTTGTGGCACCTTAGAGACTAATGTTTATTAATAACATAAAATAAAATAAAATAAATTTGTTAGTCTCTAAGGTGCCACAAGGGCTCCTCGTTGTTTTATCTATGGTTGTTTCTGGATGATGGCAATATTTTTTTTTTCTTTTTGCTACAGGCGGTGATGTACTATGGCTGTGTGACATACATGATGTGACTGAAACACTATCTTTGGCAGATCACTATCATTTTCTATAGTTTCAGAGTTATCTTGAAGATAATGAGTCTTCAGAATCCTGTATGTTGAGGATGGATTCTGCTAAACAAAATATGTCAATGCATTTATTTTAATTATTATTACCATACTACTCATTTAGTATTACTCATTGCATTCACTGACACTCAGTACTACTTTAAAGGTGAAATTGTAAAAGGAAGATCTGCCTATTTCAGCTATTTATATTTTATCTCAACTGCATCTAAAATGATAGTACCATAGAGTAACAACTATATTTTTTGCTCAAATATGAGAATTCAAGAATAGTCCAGAAGGAAGACAGGCAGTCCTTAAGAAAGAAGTGTGAAAGAAAAAAGTTGACCAACCTGAAAATCCTGCATGTTCAGACATGTTCCTCTTGTCATCTTCAACACCGCTTCCTCCTGAGAAGGAACATTTCTCATGATGATGTTTCATTGAGGCAACCAGGCCTTGCATTGCTTTGTTGCACTGTTTGCATTTTGCACGCATACCTGTCTTACCCACAGGTAGAGGAACATCATTAAAATATTCCCAAACTGTGTCTCTTTTATGGCCTGGTGCCATTGTTGGTTTTCCCTTCTAGTGAGAGAATGGTATGGTAGGTCTCAAATCAATGAAGGCTACACTCAGAAAGACCTCAAGACTTTAGGAATATGCTGCTCAAATAGTTTCACTTTTGTTTCTACTGCCTGTCTCTCCCTTCTCACATTCATCTCCAGTCTTCTCTTGGTCCAGATCTATTCCACCCTCAACCATCTTCTGTTCATTGAACTTTTTGAAACTTCGCACTTTTAGAGAGAGGTAAGGGACACAAATTTGCAGAGGGACAATAGGGTTGAGATCTTATTTCTTACCTCTATATAAATAAATTAGTGGAGATATCCTATCTCCTAGAACTGGAAAGGACCTTGGAAGGTCATCGAGTCCAGCCCCCAGCCTTCACTAGCAGGACCAAGTACTGATTTTGCCCCAGATCCCTAAGTGGCCCCCTCAAGGATTGAGCTCACAACCCTGGGTTTTGCAGGCCAAATGCTTAAACCACTGCGCTATCCCCACCCCTCTTGCTGTTAACAAGCATGTTATCTCTGTAGACACAAATCCACAGTTTGAGAACTGCAAAACTGAGCATCTCTGATGGTATCTTCTAGACTGAGCACCAAGTCCCATTGGGTAGATAGAATAATTTAAATAATCTATACAGAAGCCCCTGGAACCCCTTAAGATCAGGTCTCTAATCCATGAACTATTGGAACTCATTTAGAAAACTTTTCTTAAACATTACATGACTATATTGTCTCATACTATAGAATTAGAATGTATAATCCCTATTCCATGGGGAGATATCTTTGAGCTATAATGTATCTTAATTAAAACTTTAGATAGGTTTTTCCCTCAAAAAGCATTTTATGAAAAAAATCCTATTTAAACAAAAAAAAAATCCGATTTTTAAATTTTTTTTAATCCTTGATTTTTATCCACCCTGATTGCAATTAATCACAGTTCTAATCGCACTGTTAAACAATAGAATACCAATTGAAATGTATTAAATATTTTTGGATGTTTTTCTACATTTTCAAATATGTTGATTTGTTACCCGCAAAAAATCCAGGACACTCTGCTTATACCCTGCCGAGGGCTCAAGGCACGACCTGGTCAATTTCAGGCATCCTCACCCTTTCCCTTCCAAGGGTTCAAGGTATAAGACACCTATCCTTACCTACAGGGCTCAGGAAGAAACCTGGTCAACATACATACCCGCCCTTTCCCTCGGGACTCAGGGTTCTAGAGGACTGTGGAATCACTTCCCAGTGAAAGAGCCTTACACAGCTGTGCTCTAAACATCTATTTATTAGCAACACACACAGAATACATAGCCGAGCAAATCTCTCATACTCACCACTCCCAATATACAGACAAAATTCACCCAGTGGCCAGTCAGGATCTGCTTGTCTGGGGGTTCCAGCAGTGCCTCTGCACATCACAGTCATGCAGAGGGTTCAGAGTTCTAGCAACTTGATATTAAATTGCAGTCTGGAGATGAATCCCAAAGAGCATTGTTTTTTGGTTACATTATATAGGTAAAACTAGCTACCTCCTTTAACTTCACTAAACCTATCACATTGTTCAGTACTCCTAGGTAACAAACTTTAACCAATCACACACTGGCACCTATGTTTTCTCGTCCCTGCTCAACTCTTTTTATATTTTATCTCTCATGCCCAAATTGTTACTTATGACCTTTTTTTGTGCAGATGGTCAGCATAAATTCACTGGTCAGAGTTTATCTTATCTATTTTACCCGTTCTTGGGGTCTTTCTGTTTCTTCCCTAAACTTCCCAGCACTTGGGTATCTCTACTTTAAAACTCTTGGTGTTATGACTTGTGTTAGGGGCATTCCTGAGGTGGAGCCACCTTAGCAGCAGTGGAGCATTTTTTCCCTCTTAATTTTAATGGTGAAATCCCTGAGTTTCACCCAAGACTGGTTTAGTATGCGGTGAGTTAAATCTCAGGCCTACAGATTTTAATTACAACACAGAATATGAAGTGTTACTCCTGGGGGAATTTTGCACCACTGCGCATGCACAGAATTCATATCGCCTGCAGATTTTTTTTTTCTTCCCCATAGAAAAATGACTTTCTGACAGGGAAGCAAAGAGAAGCTGCAAAAACAGTCACACACCACTCCCTAGCAGTGCAGGTATGTCATTTCAGACAGCTAGAAGAGAGGTGAATCACCGCGGGGTGGGGGACAGCCCAGATAGTGGCTGCTACCCTGAGCCGGAATCAGCTGCTAGTCCTGGCTGGACTGGAGGCAGGAGAGGATGGGGCTTCCTTTTCCTCTGCAGGGAGTTGTTGGGGATGTTTCAGACCCACCCCCAGGAACCTCCCCCAGCTGCAGGAAGCTCAGCATCCTCCCCTGCTTTATGTCCACCATGGCTCTCAGCTGTGCCTGTGGGAGGAAATCGCTGTAGGGAGAGCTGCTCCCCCATCGATCCAACCCCCTGTGCGTCCAGACCTTCCATACCCAGACACCCTTGCCAAGCCTCACTGGGTACATCCAGAACTCCCCTAGCCTTCCATACCTGAACCTCACCCCATTCACCCTCAACCGCTGCATCTAGCGTCACCCTGCACCCAGACTCCCTGCTGCTGGACCCTCACCGCTGCACCCAGACCACCCTCTATTGAGCTCCCTCCACTCAAACCCCCACCGTGATGCCCCACCTTGAGCCCCCACATCATTAACCCTCAACTAGCTACACCCAGACACTCACTGCACCAATCCCCATTTCCCCAACACCCAGACACCCCCACTGAGACCTCCACACTCAGACCCTTCCGCTGAGCCCCAGTCACCTTCATCTGGAAGCCTCTGTAGAGTACCATTGCCCCTGCACCTGGAACCCCCCTCAGTGAGCCTCTGTGCATCCAGATCCCTCCATACCTAGATCCTCTACTGAACTGCCTGCTCCCAGATTGTCCCACAGAGAATCCTCTCACCCCATACCTGTATCCCCCCATACTAAGCCCCTCCATGCTGCCCAGCTGAGCTGGGTGTTTCTGGGGCAGGCCCAGACCTTGTGTGTCAGTGTTGGGTGCAGCCTCACTGCTGAGTCCATGTTCTGTAGGGTGATCTCCCACCTTCGTGCAGCCAGTGGCCTGTGTGCCCCACTGCCACGCTGGAACCTCTACATTTATTTATTGACAAATAAAAGTTTAGAATTTTGCAGGCTTATAATTTTTTGGCTCAGAATGCCCTCAAGATTAAAAGTATATAGTGCTCACTTTATATTATTATTTTTATTACAAATATTTGCACTGTAAAAATGATAAAAGAAATATTTTTCAATTCACCTCATATAAGTGCTATAGTTACGGCCATACCAAATTCATGGTCATGAAAAACGCATTACGGACCATGAAATCTGCATAGTATAGAGTAAAAGAACACAAGAGACCAGATTTTATTGGGGAGACTAGTGTTCCTTAAATTGGGGGTTCTCACCCAAAGGGGAGTTGGAGGAGGGTCACAAGGTTATTGTGGGGTGGCCGCGGTATTGTCGCCCTTCTGTGCTGCTTTCAGAGCTGGGTGGCTCGAGAGTGGCAGCTGGTGGCTGGGTGCCCAGCTTTGAAGGCAGCGCCCCATCAGCAGCAGTGCAGAAGTAAGGGTGGCAATACCATACAATGCCATTCTTATTTCTGCGCTGCTGCTGGTGGTGGCTCTGCCTTCAGAGCTGGGCTCCCGGCCAGCAGGGGCCACTCTCCAGCTGTCTAGCTCGGAAGACAGCGTAGAAGTAAGGGTAGCAGTGCCGCAACCGCCTCTACAATAACCTTTTGACCCCTCCCCCCCACAACTCCTTTTTGGGTGAGGACCCCTATAATTACAATGCTACGAAATTTCAGATTTAATTATATGAAATCATGAAATTAACGATTTTTAAAATCCTATGACTGAAAATGACCAAAATGGTCCAGGCCCTTTCTTTGTCATGAAAGTGCAACTTACAAATGTAATTTTTTTTTTTTTTACATAACTGAACTCAAAAACAATATAAAACTTTAGAGCCTACAAGTGCACTCAGTCCAACTTCTTTTTCAGCAAGTCATGAAAACAAACAAGTTTGTTTACATTTACAGGAGATAATGCTGCCCACTTGTTATTTACAGTGACACCCAAAAGTGAGAACAGGCATTCACATGGCACTTTTGTAGCCGGTATTGCAAGGTATTTATGTGCCGGATATGCCAAACATTCTTATGCCCCTTCATGCTTCAGCCTCCATTCCAGAGGACATGCTTTCATGCTGATGACGCTTATTAAAAAAATAATACTTTAATTAAATTTGGACTGAACTGCTTGGGGGAGAATTGAATGTCTCCTGCTCTGTTTTACCCACATTCTGTCATATATTTCATGTTATAGCAGTCTCGGACAGTGACCCAGCACATGTTGTTCATTTTAAGAACACTTTCACTGCAGTGCAGATTTGACGAAAGGCAAAGAAGGTACCAATGTGAGATTTCTAAAGATAGCTGCAGCACTTGACCCAAGGTTTAAGAATCTGAAGTGCCTTCCAAAATCTCAGAGCAATGAGATGTGGAGCGTGCTTTCAGAAGTCTTAAAAGAGTAGCACTCTGATGTGGAAACTACAGAACCCAAACCACTAAAAAAGAAAATCAAACTTCTGCTGGTGATACCTTACTCAGATGATGAAAATGAGCCTGCATTGGTCTTCACTGCTTTGGATTGCCATCGAGCAGAACCCGTCATCAGCATGGATGCATGTCTTCTGGAATGGTGGTTGAAGCATGAATTTTTAGCGCATCTCGAACATAAATATCTTGTGATGCCAGCTACAACAGTGCCATGCCTGTTATCTCTTTCAGGTGATGTAGACCGGCATCGTGCAGCATTATCTCCTGCAATTGTAAAAAACTTGTCTATCTGAGTGATTGGTTGAACCGGAAGTAGGACTGAGCGGACTTGTAGGCTCTAAAGTTTTTCATTGTTTTATTTTTGAATCCAGTTATTTTTTTGTACATAATTCTACTTTTGTAAGTTCAGCTTTCATCATAAAGAGATTGCACCACAGTAATTGTATCAGGTGAATTGAAATACTATTTTTTTTTGTTTCTTTTTTGCAGTGCAAATATTTGTAATGACAAATATAAAAGTAAAAAGAACAAGAGTACTTGTAGCACCTTAGAGACTAACAAATTTATTTGAGCATAAGCTTTCATGGGCAACAGCCCACTCATCAAAGGCATAGAATGGAACATACAGTAAGAAATATATACATACAGAGAACATGAAAAGGTGGAAGTAGCCATACCAACTGTTGGAGGCTAATTAATTAAGATGAGCTATTATCAGCAGGAGGAGAAAAAAACATTTTAGACAGTTGACAAGAAGATGTGAGGATACTTAACATGGGGAAATAGATTCAACATATGTAATGACCCAGCTCTCCCAGTCTCTATTCAAACCCGGCTTAATGGTATCTAGTTTGCATATTAATTCAAGCTCAGCAGTTTCTCATTGGAGTCTGTTTTTGAAGCTTTTCTGTTGCAAAATTGCCACCTTAAGTCTGTTACTGAGTGACCAGAGAGGTTGAAGTGTTCTGCTGGTTTTTGAATGTTATGATTCCTGATGTCAGATTTGTGTCCATTTATTCTTTTGTGTAGAGACTGTCCCGTTTGGCCAATGTACATGACAGAGGGGCATTGCTGGCACATGGTGGCATATATCACATTGGTAGATGTGCAGGTGAATGAGCTCCCGATGGCGTGGTTTATGTGATTAGGTGCTATGATGGTGTCATTTGAATAAATATGTGGACAGAGTTGGCATCAGGCTTCGTTGCAAGGATAGGTTCCTGGGTTAGTGTTTTTGTTGTGTGGTGTGAGTATTTGCTTCAGATTGGGGGGCTGTCTGTGAGCAAGAACTGGTGTGTCTCTCAAGATCTGTGAGAGTGAGGGATCATCTTTCAGGATAGGTTGTAGATCTTTGGTGATGCACTGGAGAGGTTTTAGTTGGGAGCTGAAGATGACGGCTAGTGGTATTCTGTTGTTTTCTTTGTTAGGCCTGTCCTGTAGTAGGTGACTTCTGGGTACTGTTCTGGCTCTATCAATCTGTTTTTTCACTTTAGCAGGTGGGTATTGTGGTTTTCAGAAGCATGATAGAGATCTTGTAGGTATTTGTCTCTGTCTGAGGGATTGGAGCAAATGCGGTTGTTTCTTAGAGCTTGGCTATAGACAATAGATGGTGTGGTGTGTCCTGGATGGAAGCTGGAGGCATGTAGGTAAGTATAGCATGGTGTTTATGTGACCATCGCTTATTAGTACAGTAATGTCCAGGAAATGGACTGCTTGTATGGATTGGTTGACTGTTATCAAGTATCCTCACAGTTATCTTTTCTCAAGAGTAAATGTACCCAGTTTTTTTAACCTTTATAGATTAGGTTTTCTAAACCTTTCATCATTTTTTGTTGCTCTTCTCTGAACAGTCCAGATTGTCCATATCTTAAGTAAAATATGATGCCCAAAACTGGACACAGTATTTCATCTGAGACTTCACCAATGCTGAGTAGAATGGGACAGTTACTTCCCGTGTCTCACGTGCTACACTCACGTTAATGTATCCCAGAACAATATTAGCCTTTTTGCAAGTGCATCACAATTTTGTCTCGCATTCAATTTGTGATCTGCTTTAAATCTGAGGCCCTTTTCTGCTGTACTACTGCTTAGCCAATTATTCCACGTTTTGTGTTTTTGCATTTGATGTGGTTAATCCTCCCCTTTTCGAAGAAAGGCATACTGTCTATGAACTGGATAGACACACAGAAAAAAGATACAACACATCATATTGGCTGCTTGTTGTTCTGCCTGCACCACCATAAGATCATCTAGGCACATTCGCACCACTAGACATTGCCTCCCAGTGCTTCTTGTCCCTGTTCAGAATCTGCCTGTTCTTGCTGCCTCTTTTCCCTTTGTGGATCTGGAGTTGATAGATTACCTCAAAAAGTTCTCTAGAGAAACCAAAGCCACCGTATGCTAAGAAGCCTATAATGAGAGGCCTAAAAATGCTAACAAGAAAAAGCATATCTTCCTAGAGGCTTCTAAGGAAGAAGCAGCAATTTCTTTATCATCTAATCAGTTACTTACACACGTGTAGGACAGTCACAAAGAAGTTTTAGTGGGAAGATTTTTGGAAAGCTGTTTCACTTGCAAATAGTTAGTTTGTTTTCTCAGCTCCATCTGTTTGCCAAACAAGTATCAAAACTTTGGATTAAGGCTGTCATGCTTTGACATACTAACTTTTTCCCACTACCCATTAGATCTGTGATTTCCTCACTACAGGCATCAAAAAATTCACCTCTTGGAGAAGAAACTCACCATTCTGGAGGACCTCAGAAAAGCTGGACTCAAACCATGCAGTTCCACAGTCAGATCCCAATTTGGTCACCGTAATTACAGATGCCAGTCACATCTGACCTAGAGCCAATATGAAGCAGATGTCTCTGCATGGCAAGTGATGAGATGGTTGTGGTTCCAAGAGACATAGAATTCCAGTGTTCCCTAGTTTTAGTAAGTTCTTGTATCTACCATAAAATTAGAGGCACTTTGCAGTTGTGGCTTGTAGCAAAGAAGTCTGTTGCTGGAGTTCTCCATTTCCTGTAAATTTGGTGAAATATTTGTGAACTGAGACACCCTTTCATGGGAGGTACGCTGGGACAGCGCTGAAAGTCTTTAGTAATGAAGAGATTCCCAACTATATAGATTGCTCTGATAGCTGGATTGTTTTCTGTCCATATCAGAGTAAGTGATGCCTCCCTGAGTGAGGTTACCTGTTTCCCCTTGATTGTAGAGATAAGCCACCACTGCTGCAAACATATGAGGGCTGCATTCTGTAAAATTTGAGGCTTGAAGTGGAAGAATAGCAGGTGAATTGTTTTCATTTCTAGTCTGTAGATGTGAAGGTATTTCTCAATGTCTGTATCGTCTTGTATCTTAGGAATGTACAAAAGGAGAGATTTAAAAAGACTGAGACTTTTCAGCTTGGAAAAGAGACGACTAAGAGAGGTTATGATAGAGGTCTGTAAAATCTTGAATGGTGTGGAGAATGTGAATAAAGAAGTATTATTTACCCCTTCATGTAACACAGGAACCAGGAATCACCCAATGAAATTAATAGGTAGCAGGTTTAAAACAACAAAAGGAAGTACTTCTTCACACAGTGCAGTCAGTCTGTGGAACTCAGTGCCAGGGGATGTTGTGAAGGCCAAAAACAGTATCTGGGTTCAAAAAAGAGTTAGATAAGCTTATGGAGGCTAGATTCATCATTGGCTATTCATCATTGGTTGTGCGTGTCTCTAAGGGTACGTCTACAGGATTATTCCGATTTTACATAAACCAGTTTTGTAAAACAGATTGTATAAAGTAGAGTGCATGCGGACACACAGAGCACAATAATTTGGTGGTGTGCGTCTATGTACCGAGGCTAGCGTCGATTTCTGGAGCATTGCACTGTGGGTAGCTGTCATGGTGTAATTCCCCACTCTGAACCTTAGCGTCCAAGAGATGGGGTACCAACATGAATTCCTCTAAGCTCAATTACCGGCTTAGTACTTGTAGCACTGCCACCAACCAGGATTCCAGTGCCTGGTACACTCGGGGGTCCCCAGGCAAGGTTTTGGGGGGACGAAAGACCCAGACCCTCTGGATCTTACCACAAGGAAAGTAAACCCTTTCCCCCACCGTTGCCTCTCCCAGGCTTCCCCTCCCTGGGTTACCCTGGAAGATCACTGTGATTCAAACTCCTTGAATCTTAAAACAGAGAGGAAAATGCACCTTCCCCCCCTCCTTCTCTCTTCCCCTCCCAGATTCTCCCTGAGAGAGACAGTAATCCTAACACAGAGAAATTAGCCTCTCTCTCCCCCTTCCCTCCTTTCTCCCCACCAATTCCCTGGTGAATCCAGACCCCGTCCCCTGGGGTCTCACACCAGAATAAAAAAACAATCAGGTTCTTAAACAAGAAACTTTTAATTAAAAGAGAGAAAAACAGTAAAAATTATCTTTGTAAATTTAAAAAATGAAATAGGTACAGGGTCTTTCAGCTATAGACACCGGGAATACCCTCCCAGCCTAAGTATACAAGTACAAATTAAAATCTTTTCAGCAAAATACCAATTTGAATTCCTTTCAGCCAAATACACATTTGAACTCCTTCCAACCAAATACACATTTTCAAATAAAGAAAACAACCATAAGCCTAACTCGCTTTATCTACCTAGTACTCACTATTCTGAACTTATAAGAGCCTGTATCAGAGAGATTGGAGAGAAACCTGGTTGCACGTCTGATCCCTCTGAGCCCCCAGAGTGAACAACAACCAAACACTAACAGCACACACGCAAACTTCCCTCCCTCAAGATTTGAAAGTATCCTGTCCCCTGATTGGTCCTCTGGTCAGGTGACAGCCAGGCTCACTGAACTTAACCGTTTATAGGCAAAAGAGACATGAAGTACTTCTGTTCTATTAACCCTTGACTATCTGTTTTTGACAGTAGCTATCCCGTAGCTATCCCATAGTTCCCGCAGTCTCCCCCGCCCATTGGAATTCTGGGTTGAGATCCCAATGCATGATGGTGCAAAAACAGTGTCGCGGGTGATTCTGGGTAGATGTCGTCACTCATTCCTTCCTCCATGAAAGCAACGGCAGACAATCATTTTGCTCCCTTTTTCCCTGGATTGCCCTGGCAGACGCAATAGCATGGCAACCGTGGAGCCCGTTTTGCCTTTTGTCACTGTCACCGTATGTGTACTGGATGCCGCTGACAGAGGTGGTACTGCAGTGCTACACAGCAGCATTCATTTGCCTTTGCAAGGTAGCAGAGACGGTTACCAGTTCTGTACTGTCTGCTGTGCCATTGTAAATTGGCGATGAGATGATGGTTATCAGTCGTTCTGTACCGTCGGCTGCTGTCATGGGTGCTCCTGCCTGACTTGCTGAGGTCGGCCGGGGGCGCAAAGAGAAAAATGGGAATGACCCCCCCTCGAGTCATTCCCTCCTTTATGTTGTATCTAAAAATAGTCAGTCCTGCCTAGAATATGGGGCAAGTGTACTAGAGAACCAGTGTACCAGAGAGCACAGCCGCTCCGTGTCAGATCCCGCAGAAATGATGAGCTGCATGTCATTCTAGGGGGTGCCCCTGCAACAACCCCACCTGTTGCTTCCCTCCTCCCCCAACCCTCCTGGGCTACCATTGCAGGGTCCCCCCATTTGTGTGATGAAGTAATAAAGAATGCAGGAATAAGAAACACTGACTTTTTAGTGAGATAAAATGAGAGGGAGGCAGCCTCCAGCTGCTATGATAGTCCAGGCAGTACAGAATCTTTTCTTTAGACATGAAAGGGGTGGGCCTGATGGAGCTCAGCCCCCAGTTGCTATGATGAGGACAGTTACCAGCCGTTCTGTACCATCTGCCGGGAATAACCGGGAGACATTCCTATTTTTACCCAGGCTCCCCCGGCCGACCTCACCTAAGGCCAGCCAGGAGCACTCACGGGATGATAAGGACGGCTACTAGTCCTTCTGCACTGTACCGTCTGCCACCGGGGAAGGGAGGAGAGAGGGTGCTGCTGTTCAGTGCCGCACCACCGTGTCTACCAGCAGCATGCAGTAGACATATGGTGACATTGAAAAAAGCCAAGAAATAATTTTTTCCCTTTTCTTTCACTGGAGGGACGGGGGGTAAATTGACAAGAAAAACCCTGAACCACCCCGGACAACGTGTTTGACCCTACAGGCATTGGGAGCTCAGCCAAGAATGCAAATGCTTTTCGGAGACTGCGGGGACTGTGGAATAGCTGGAGTCCTCAGTCCCCCTTCCCTTCCTCCATGAGCATCCATTTGATTCTTTGGCTTTCCGTTATGCTTGTCACACAGCACTGTGCTGTGGACTGTGTATCATAGCCTGGAGATTTTTTTCAAATGCTTTGGCATTTCATCTTCTGTAACGGAGCTGTGATAGAACAGATTTGTCTCCCCATACAGCGATCAGATCCAGTATCTCCCGTACGGTCCATGCTGGAGCTCTTTTTGGATTTGGGACTGCATCGCCACCCGTGCTGATCAGAGCTCCACATTGGGCAAACAGGAAATGAAATTCAAAAGTTTGCGGGGCTTTTCCTGTCTCCCTGGCCAGTGCATCCGAGTTCAGATTGCTTTCCAGAGCGGTCACAGTGGTGCACTGTGGGATACCGCCCGGAGGCCAATACCGTCGATTAGCGGCCACACTAACCCTAATCCGATATGGTAATACCGATTTCAGTGCTACTCCTCTTGTCAGGGAGGAGTACAGAAACCGGTTTTTTAAGAGCCCTTTATATCGATATAAAAGGCCTCGTGTGGACTGGTGCAGGGTTAAATCGGTTTAACGCTGCTAAAATCGGTTTAAACGCGTAGTGTAGACCAGGTCTAAGCCTCTGATTGCCTCATGCTGTGACTGGACGACAGCGGATGGATCACTTGATCTCCCTGTTCTGTTCATTTCCTTTGAAGCATCTGGCATTGGTCACTGTTGGAAGACAGGATACTTGGCTAGATGGACCATTGATCTGATCCAGTATGGCCATTCTTATGATATAATAAACTGTTTCTCATAGCTGAAGAGTGAACACGAAGCTTGGTTGGTGAGAAACTTTTACACACTATATATGATTAAACCATGGAAATTGTTGCCACAGGAAGGTGAGACGAAGAATTTAACAAGATTAAAAAAGGGTTAGGTTATTTACATGTAATTCAAGACTGTACTAAGTTATTCTAATTAGGGCTGTTCGTGATTGATCGCGTGATTAAAAAAATTAATTGCGATTAATCAAACTGCTAAACATTAATAGAATACATTTATTTAAATATTTTTGGATGTTTTCTACATATTCAAATATATTGATTTCAGTTACAACACAGAATAGAAAGTGCGCAGTGCTCATTTTCTATTTATTTTTTATTACAAATATTTGGACTGTAAAAAACAAAAGAGATAGTATTTTCAGTTCACCTAATATAAGTACTGTAATTTAAATCTCTTTATCAAGAAAGGTGAACTTATAAATGTAGAATTATGTACAAAAAAAATGCACTCAAAAACAAAACAATGTAAAACTTCAGAGCCTACAAGTCCACTCAGTCCTACTTCAGCCAACTGCTCAGACAAACATGTTTGGTTACATTTGCAGGAGATAATGCTACCTGTTTCTTGTTTATCATGTCACCTGAAAGTGAGAACAGGCATTCGCATGGCACTGTTGTAATCAGCATCGCAAGAATTTATGTGCCAGATGCACTGAAGATTCATATGTCCCTTCATGCTTCAACCACCATTCCATAGGATATGCATCCATGCTGATGACGGGTTCTGCTTGATAACGATCTAAAGCAGATGCATGTTCATTTTCATCATCTGAGTCAGATGCCACCAGCAGAAGGTTGATTTTCTTTTTGATGGCTTAGGTTCTGTAGTTTCTGCATCTGAGTGTTGCTCTTTTAAGACTTCTGAAAGCATGCTCTACACCTTGTCCCTCTCAGATTTTGGACATTACTTCAGATTCTTAAACCTTGGTTCGAGTACTGTAGCTATCTTTAGAAATCTCACAGTGGTACCTTCTTTGCATTTCGTCAAACATGCAATGACGGTGTTCTTAAATCAAACAACATGTACTGGGTCATCATCCGAGACTTCTATAACATGAAAAATATGGCAGAATACGGGTAAAACAGAGCAGGGGACATACAATTCTCCCCAAGGAGTTCAGTCACAAATTTAATTAACGCACGATTTTTTTTTTTAACAAATATCATCAGCATGGAAGCATGTCCTCTGGAATGATGGCTGAAGTATGAAGAGGCATACAAATGTTTAGCATATATGGTATGTAAATACCTTGCAACGCTGGTCACAGAAGTGCCATGTGAACATCTCAGGTGACATAGTAAATAAGAAGCGGGCAGTATTATCTCCTAGAAATGTAAACAAACTTGTTTGTCTTAGCAATTGGCTGAACAAGAAGTTGGACTGAGTGGACTTGTAGGCTCTAAAGTTTTACATTGTTTTGTTTTTGAGTGCAGTTATGTAACAACAACAAAATATATATTTGTAAGTTACATTTTCATGATAGCGACTGCACTACAGACGCTCCCCGGGTTACGCAAGACCCAACTGAGGCAAATTTGCACTTACAGAAAAAGTTCCATAAACCAGAAATAGGATTTTCGAGTTAAGGAAATTTTTGTGTAACATACGGGTATACGTTTCCGACTTATGCAAAATTCAAGTTATGCAAGGCTTTCTGGAATGGAACACTTGTGTAAGTCAGGGGGCATCTGTACAGTATCTATATGAGGTGAATTGAAAAAATACTATTTCTTCTATCATTTTACAGTGCAAATATTTGTAATAAAAATAATATTAAGTGCGCACTGTACACTTTGTATTCTATGTTGTAATAGAAATCAATATATTTGAAAATGTAGAAAAACATCCAAAAATATTTAATAAATTTCAATTGGTATTCTATTGTTTAACAGTACAATTAATCATAATAAAATTTTTTAATCACAATTAATTTTTCTAATTCTAATTAATGACATTTACAATTTTAGAAGAGATAGTAAACCTTATGTTTCAGGTCTTAACTATTAGAGATTAGTATGAGATCTGTGTAAGGGCATGTGTAATATGAGATCTATGACAGGACTGCCTCTCTCAGGACTTGCTGGTCTCTAGTCAGTAAAAGTCCAGCAGAAGGGGGTCAGGGAAGTTGAAGTGCTCTCAACAGAAGAGATTTGCAAAGCAGCCACCAGGAAGTTAATCCACTCATTTACTAAGCACTATAGGGTGTACTTCAGTGTCTCAGCTAGTCCAAATATTAGCCTAATATTTCTGAGGACTTTAATTCAGGAATCCATTTTTTAAAAAAATTATTAAGAGGGATATTTTTTCCTCTCACTGTTTTAGCTCATTGGCATTGTTGTGTAAAGCCTACTAGTATGGATTATTGGAGCTGCATGCTTTAAAAAAGGGAATTTTTCCCTGTCTGTAAAATGGGTTTGAGAGTAGCTCCAGTATTCGTATACCCACACAGTTATTTTGTATTCTTCATGTAAAGTGGTTCTGTCAGCATTTCAATAGAATTAAATTTTCTTGGGTACTGTGTGCACTAGTAGCAATGACTTTCTGTGATGAAGGCTTGGATTTGTCTGTTTGCCTGAAAATCACCTATTGAAAGTGAAGACCCATTAGTATGGATTATTGCAGCTGATCTGACAGAAAACCATTGTATAGATAAAGTAAATCACCTCTTTCATCTGTCTCTTTGGTATCTAAGGGTTAGTTCTGTAAGAACTGTGTAATTGTGGGCAGACTAAAATTAACAAGATGTTTTTTTCCAATTACATCTGTGAATAGTCAGACATTAAGTGTGCAGAATTTGATGGGGATGAGGACTTGTTGGAGTATCTTAGCGAGTGTTTTGTATGTGTGTGAAATCATAGTTATATTGCACACTTTCCTAAAGCTCTGTTTCATCCCTTTTCTCCTGCTTATAAAGCTGGATTGATCACTTTCGGAATTTGATACCTCTTATGAATATCAGAAATTTACAGTGTACATTTTTGGGTCATGAAAAGTGGTATATTTCTTCCTAGTATCTCTCCTATGAGATTTCTTTGCTTATATTTGTCAATTCCTTTCTGACAGTCACTTTTTAATGTAAGCTTTACTCCTGGTGAGAAGGACTGTCTATATATATAGTTTGTCAATGACTACTGGGAACTGATTTCCCTAAGGTGGAGGCAGCAGGACTGAAGCCCAAAGCCTGAGCCCCACTGCCCCTGTGAAGGTGGGGAATTCACTGTCTGCCTTCTCCTTCAGCATTGTACCCCAGGTGTCTCTAGAGGGGGGCAGGGCTCAACTGCTGCAGGCAGCCCCAGCAATCAACACCAAGGCAGTGCATCCGGGAGCAACAGGCAGTCAGAGAGGCTGCCAGCCCCCCCGCAATCACAGCCCAGGAGGCTGTGGCTGCAAGAAAAGAAAAGAAAAGGTCCTGTTTCAGAGCAGATGGTCTGACCTCGTGCACAAGGCAGGTCACAGAATCTCACCCACCCACTCCTGTATCAGACCCCTAACCTACGTCTGAGCTATTGAAGTCCTCAAATCGTGGTTTAAAGACTTCTTCAAGGGGCAGAGAATCCTCCAGCAAATGACCCATGCCCCACTCTGCAGAAGGCGGCGAAAAACCTCCAGGGCCTCCTCCAATGTACCCTGGAGGAAAATTCCTTCCTGACCTCAGATATGGCGATCAGCTAAACCCTGAGCATATGTGCAAGACTCATCAGCCAGACTCCCAGGAAAGAATTGTCTGTAGTAACTCAGATCGTACCCCATCTAACATCCTATCACAGGCCATTGGGCATATTTACCACTAATGGTCAAAGATCAATTAATTTCCAAAATTAGGCTATCCCATCATACTATCCCCTCCATAAACTTATCAAGCTTAGTCTTCAAGCCAGATATGTTTTTCCCCCCACTGCTCCCCTTGGAAGACTGTTCCAGAATTTCACTCGTCTAATGGTTAGAAACCTTTGTCCAATTTCAAGTCTAAACTTCCTGTTGGCCAGTTTATATCCATTTGTTTTTGTGTCCACATTGGTGGTTCTTCACACAGTGCACAGTCAACTTGTGGAACTCCTTGCCTGAGGAGGTTGTGAAAGCTAGGACTATAACAGGGTTTAAAAGAGAACTGGATAAATTCATGGAAGTTAAGTCCATTAATGGCTATTAGCCAGGATGGGTAAGGAATGGTGTCCCTACCACCATGGATAGCAGGAGAGAGATCACTTGATTATTACCAGTTAAGTTCACTCCCTCTGGGGCACTTGGCATTGGCCAATGTCGATAGACAGGATACTGGGCTGGATGGACCTTTAGTCTGACCCAGTACGGCCATTCTTGTGTTCTTATGTTCTTCTTATGTATTGAGCTTAAATAATTCCTCTCCCTCCCTGATATTTATTCCTCTGATATATTTATAGAGAGCAATCATATTTTGAATGAATAGCTTTGACTCACCTACCTCTATTATAATGAAAATTATTAGTATTTAACAAGACTTGTGGAGAGGGAGCCTTGATTCAGGATGAAGTTGAGAACCAAAGACTTATGGTTGTTCCTCCTTTCACTGATAAAATAATGATGTGTCTACTTTCCAGATTTTTCACTAAGGTCCCCAGATGCCTCTTGAATCAGTTCAACATTTGTCTAGGCCTTTTCCCTAGACTTTACAGTTTATGCAGGAAAACTGAGGTACATAGTGAGCTATTACCTGAACAAGTTTCTATAAGTATTCACAGTTGAGTGTGATATTTCCTGGTCTTGTGGTTGGAGTACAGGACTAGTAATCAGACTAGTGGCCTATTTTTTTTTTTCTTTCAGGGATGTTAAACACCTCTTGACTTACGTTGGAATTGTACCAATACAGTCTTATGGCTTACTTTTTGTAACCACTTTTGAGATGTCTGATAAGAGCTGCCATTATTAGCGGTAGTAATAAAATAATGTTAGACTCTCAAAGATCAATATGTTTTTAACTTTTTCTTTCTTTTTAATAACAAAACAATAGCAATTTGTTTTTGTCAGATATTGATTTTTTTCTTATTACATAATATACTTAGTGTAAGAAATACAAAGGCATCTTGTACAAATAATCTGAGGCAGAGAAATGCTAAGTATTTATAATTTTCAGAAATCTGCTCTTGTGTTCACAGGATAAAACTGATGATTACAAATGGCATATGCTTCAAGAGGTGTCCTTCAGAGCATAAATGATATTCTGTTGAAACAAGTGGATATGGCGTGACAGACCCAAACCAGTAGGGTACAGGAGTCTGGTAGAGGGCAAATATACTGGTCACTGGCTGAGTAGTTTTCTGTTCCCTGAGTGACCAGAGCAGGGGCTGCACTAGAGTAATCAGGAACCTGCTAGAACCAATTAAGGCAAACAGACTGATTAGAACACCTGCAGCCAATCAAGGCAGGCTAATCAAGGCGCTTGGGTTTAAATAGGAGCTCACTCCAGTCAGGCCAGAGCCAGAGGAGAGGAAGTGTGTGTGAGGAGCTGGGAGCAAGAAGTACAAGGAGCTGAGTGAGAGCGTGTGCTACTGGAGGACTAAGGAGTGCAAGCGTTATCAGACACCAGGAGGAAGGTCCTGTGGTGAGAATAAAGAAGGTGTTTGGAGGAGGCCATGGGGAAGTAACTATCATAACCTTAGTCCCAGATTTGGACCTTAGCGTCCAAAATATGGGGGTTAGCATGAAAACCTCCAAGCTTAGTTACCAGCTTGGACCTGGTACTTGCTGCCACCACCCAAAAAATTAGAGTGTTTTGGGGCACTCTGGTCCCCCTGAAAAAACCTTCCCTGGGGACCCCAAGACCCAAATCCCTTGAGTCTCACAACAAAGGGAAATAATCCTTTTTCCCTTCCCCCCTCCAGGTGCTCCTGGAGAGATACACAGACACAAGCTCTGTGAATCCAAACAGAGTGACTCCCCCTCTCCGTTCCCAGTCCTGGAAACAAAAAGCACTTTCCTCTTCACCCAGAGGGAATGCAAAATCAGGCTAACAAATCCAACACACACAGATCTCCCCCTAATTTCTTCCTCCCACCAATTCCCTGGTGAGTACAGACTCAATTTCCCTGAAGTAAAGAAAAACTCCAACAGGTCTTAAAAGAAAGCTTTATATAAAAAGAAAGAAAAATACATACAAATGGTCTCTCTGTATTAAGGTGACAAAATACAGGGTTAATTGCTTAAAAGAATATTGAATAAACAGCCTTATTCAAAAAGAATACAAATCAAAGCACTCCAGCACTTATATTCATGCAAATACCAAAGAAAAGAAAACATATAACTTACTATCTGATCTCTTTGTCCTTACACTTAGAAACAGAAGATTAGAAAGCAGAACTACTTCTCCAAAGCTCAGAGAAAGCAGGCAGACAGACAAAGACTCAGACACAAACTTCCCTCCACCCAGAGTTGAAAAAAATCCGGTTTCCTGATTTGTCCTCTGGTCAGGTGCTTCAGGTGAAAGAGACATTAACCCTTAGCTATCTGTTTATGACAGTAACCCAGGGAGTTGTAGCTGTCATGCAGCTGTTACAGGAGGCCTGCTGTTACAGGAGACAGCTGCAATCCACAGGGCCCTGGGCTGGAACTCGGAGTAGAGGGCAGGCCCGGGTTCCCCCCAAACCTCCCAACTCCTGATCAGATACAGGAGGAGTTGACTCGGACTGTGGGTTCCACCATAGGGGAAGATCACTAAGGTGTGCAAATCTGCCAATAAGTGCAGGACTCACCAAGGTAGAGGAGGAACTTTGTCACAATGGGTATTGTCATAGGATAATCTAAATTGTAGTCAACATTTTTATTATAATACACTTTACTCTTGTTGTCAGATACTAATAATTAATACTTATTGATAACTACTTAGCATGAAATAGAGGCTCTCAAAGAATATCTTTAGTCACCAGTTTTGCCTCTCTTATTAAATCTGAGTTGTGTTTTGCACTTAAACAGAGGATGAATCCCTGCTTTAAGCTATTTGGGGTAGAGACTGTCTCTCATTACGTTTGTGTATAACACTTAGCACAATGGATTCTCAGTTTCAATGGGGTCTCTAAGCACTAATGTAATACAAATATAATAAATACTACTACTGTGTTTTGTAGATGAAGAATAAGGTGTCTCCTCTGCAAAAGTTCATCATTTACTCTTGGATTATAGAATTAGTTTGTGAGAATTTACAAGAAAATAAGTTAAAGCTAATATTAACTCAAACTTTAAATGAGGTCTTAAAAATAAATAAATAAAATTAGCATTGTAATGCTTATTTTTGCTCCCAATTTCAGGAATGGAATAACTTCGATATTTCAAATTTCCCATATTGTTAAAATTCATTGAAATCACATGCCTAGGTTATATTTGAAGAAGTTAAGTTGTAATACTGATTGTGTGTATTTTTTATAAATATAGACTATAGCGGTCAGTAGTTGAGGTCACTCTTAACTAGAGCTTTTATGACATCAGAATTAACTCAAACAATTGTTAACCTTCCTCTGTGGCTAATTTGGCTTGTTTCAATTCTATTGATTATAATGTGTCAGTAGCAGGAGACACTGGACTTGTTTGAAGAGTTCTCATTAGTAGGTTACTGTAATCCCAATTGTGTTGGCTCTTCAAAAGTTCCTAGGCCACAGATTTGCTTGGCAATCAGTTCTTGAAAGGTTGCATATAGCTCTGTTGACTTTGCTCCAGAGCCAGTCCGGCAGTACTACAAGCAAGGAGGCATAGAGGAAGCTTAGTAAATAGCACAGTAAGGGCCTGCAGTGAGGCCAAGTGGCCTCCCTCCAAGCCGGAGAGCGAGGGACCATTACACTCCCCTGGGAGGGCGGAGCCTAGATCGCCCCACCACCCTCGTCAGAAGTAATGGGGTGTGACCAAACCTATAAAAGGCCGGCCCTGCAGCACAATTGCAGGAGAGGCTGTGGAGGGGAAGGACGCTTTGCTGCGTCCCCGAGAGGAACCCTCACTGAGCAGTGCCCAATTCACAGACTCTGACGAGGACTAGCCCGGAGTGCCTGCTGCCATCTACCCTGAGTAGCCGTAGAGTCCTGGAGGCTAGAGGTACCGAATACCATGGTAGCGGCCATGGGGCAGCCCCAAAGCAGCTGGCTGCAGAGCCAGGGGTGGCCCAGTTGGCATGTTGCGGCTGGATCCTCGCTGATGCAGGGATAGCCAATTCTGCCCCTGCCAGGGCCCTGGGCTGGGACACGGTGGAGTAGGGTGGCCTGTGTCCCTCTGTCACCCCACCCCAGGGTGGCTGACCCCCTACACTGTGAAAGGAGGCACTAGCTCTGAAGAGGAGCTTCCCTTAGCACTCACCTGTAGACTAGTTTGCCTGAGCCCTGCCCAGGCCAAAGCCAGCCCTGAAAGACTGTGTGCTTGCTGGCACCCTGAGCCTACTCAGGTCCAGCTCACCTGTGACTGTTTTGCTTGCTGGCTGCTTGAGCCCCGCCCAGGCCAAAGTCAGCCGAGAGACTGTTTGCTTTCTGGTAGCCTGTGCCTCTCCAAGCCCAGGACCCAGTTCCCCTGAAAAGCTGTTTGTTTGCTGGCTGAACCCAGCCCTGAGACTGTTTTGCTTGTGGGCTGCCTGAGCCTCCTCAGGCCCAGGCCCGACTCACCTAGAAACTGTATTGGTTTGCTGGCTGCCTGAGCTCCGCCCAGGCCAAAGCCAGCCTTGAGAGACTGTTTTGGTTTGCTGCCTGCCTGAGCTCCGCCTTGGCCACAGCCAGCCTGAATAGACTTGATTTAAGGGCTGACTGCTTGAGTCACTCAAACCCAGGCAAAAGCCTGACAGGGACTATTAATCACATAGCCCTATTGCCTGTCTTGCAGACTCTGGTCCTGGCCCGACAAGACTAGCCTGAGTGGCCTCCCTCCAAGCGGGAGAGCGAGGGACCATTACCCGACCATTAAAAACAGTGATGATGGGACCCAGGGTATTAGGGTCCTTCCATCCAACCTAGCTCTCCCCTTCACGCAGCGCCAGACTCCCTAACAAGGCCCTTTCCCCTTAGACCTACAGTTCCTCCAGGCCTACGCAGATCTCTGCTATTCCTCTTACCCACATCATCTCATTCAACTCTCCTCTTTCTAGTTGTATTTAGATCTTAAATTGCTCTAATAAAAGTATAGTGTATGTACACGTGAATCTTACTTTGTGCTTAAGATCTTTTCTGTTAAAGTTTTAACCCAGAAATCCAAGATGTCATTCCTTTGTATAGCCTAGCCGCCTCTTTTTCCATCATTATGCAATGTAGATTATTTGATCTGTAGCCCTAAGGATTAATCTGCTGGTCTGTATAAATTTGTCTGTCTTATACATTTGAGTATTTGATGTAATAGGCTTATAGATTTATATTAAAAATAAGTTTGGCTGTAATGTAAGAGACTCACAGGCCAAAACCCTGTATGTTAAGCTAAGGCAAAGTTAGCACATTTTGGGACCCTTACTCAGAAAAGTAATAATAGACAAAACACCCATGCAGATGTCTAGAGACCTTTTGCCTAAACCAATGAATAATGGAAGATGGCAAAGGGAATTTTTCAAAGTGGTATGACAAATGTAACAAGTATACCACAAATGCGTACTTAGCCGTCATCCATACGCACATACATACTAGCCTATGGGGTAAGTGTACCCTAACATTTCTATGGGGGAAGGATGAAATTTGGGCATAATAGGAAGGATTTCCAACCAATGCCCTATAAAAAGGCGAGGCAGCTCGCCATTAGGGAGGTAATCTACCCACCTGTCTACTCCTATCTACTCTTCATTGCCTCCACCTTTAGCAACGTATCGATGCTACCCGTCTACGACGACTATTAATAGGCCGTATTTTATTTCTTTCAAACTGTAAGCTTAAGGTAACTAGGCTAAACCTATGTTTTATTTAGTTTAAGGCTTACAGAGTTAAGTTAAAGAGTAAGAAACTTTAACAGCTCTGCATTTAGCTTCCTCTGCCAGAGGTGTGAAAATGGTACTGCCACAGGCGTGGTCTCATATCTTCCAACACTAGGTTATTAAAACAGAGTGTGAGTATTAACCACGTTTGCAGCTTATAATATTGTATTATCATGTGTATCTCTTGAATAACAGTAATACAAATGTAACTCTGTAATTCTAACTGTTTTACCATTTGCTTACTATTTCATTGATTTTTAATAAAAAGGTCTTTATGTCTATATCTGTTTCAGTGTAAGCTTCCTGTCATACCCCCGAAGGTCCTTTTATGAACTCTATGAAGCCTGATTCAGGACAAACTGTTATCTTCTGATCAAACAAGTTGGCGAGCCTAAGCCCTTATGAATTAATATCCATAATAATCATTAATATTATTATTAATATTAATTAAGTGGATAAATTAAATGAACATTATTAACACACCCCAAATCAGGCTACAGATCATATAGAAGGTTTTTAAAGTCTTTCATTAACTTTTATGAATCTCACTTTTGGAGATATATATATACATCTTCTAATTCTAAAGTATTCTGAGACATGCTCTTTTCCTCCAGATAATCGTGGTAGAGGAAGATAGTTACTTATAAAGAAAGGGAGTATGTCTTTGCCTCTGTCTTCGCACTAGACACTTTTTTTTTAGTGGTGTCATCCTATTATTTTAATTTTAATTTTACTTAAACTTCTGTTTTCTCTTGCAGCACTGACAGCATCTTTTTATCCCAAGTGACTATTACTGGTTTACTTTCAGAACCAGACTGGGATTATCTATGAAAATCTTCCCCTTCTCTCTAGCTGTAGGAAGAGCAAACTGCTGAGTTGGGATTTTTTTCCAATTTTTTCTTTCTGTCTCCCTGATCCTTTTTTCTGTTTATTATAGTAGTTTGGAAGCACTGCATTAATCAGTGACACAAATTCTGCAGCAGTTACAGCCTCATTGTTTAGAGCAGGGGTGGCCAACCTGCAGCTCTTCAGAGGTTAATATGTGGTTCCTTACCTAAGCTCTAATTCTGGTACTGGAGCTATAGATGCTGACTTTCCAATGTGCTGGTGGGTGCTCACTGCTCAACCCCCCTGCTCCGCCCCAAGCCCTACCCCTACTCAACCCCTTCCCCCAAGGCCCCTGCCCTTCCCTATAGCCTGCCGTGTCTTCACTCCTCCCCCCACCTCCCCCATAGCCTCCTGCACACGTGAAACAGCTGATTGCAGTGCGTGGAGGGTGGGGGGAGTAGGCGCTGGTTGGGGGCTGCTGGCAGGTGGGAGGCGCGAGGGAGCAGATGCGGGGCTGCTGACGTATTACGGTGGCTCTTTAGCAATGTACATTGGTAAATTCTGGCTCCTTCTGAGGCCTGGTCTACACTATGCGTTTAAACCGAATTTAGCAGCGTTAAACCGATTTAACCCTGCACCTGTCCACACAACGAGGCCTTTTATATCGTTATAAAGGGCTCTTTAAACCGATTTCTGTACTCCTCCCTGCCGAGAGAAGTAGTGCTGAAATCGGTATTGCCGTGTCAGATTAGGGTTAGTGTGGCCGCAAATCGATGGTATTGGCCTCCAGGCGGTATCCCACAGTGCACCATTGTGACCGCTCTGGAAAGCAATCTGAACTCGGATGCACTGGCCAGGTAGACAGGAAAAGCCCCACAAACTTTTGAATTTCATTTTCTGTTTGCCCAGTGTGGAGCTCTGATCAGCACGGGTGGCGATGCAGTCCCAAATCCAAAAAGAGCTCCAGCATGGACCGTACGGGAGATACTGGATCTGATCACTGTATGGGGAGACAAATCTGTTCTATCAGAGCTCTGTTACAGAAGATGAAATGACAAAGCATTTGAAAAAATCTCCAGGCTATGATAGACAGAGAGGCCACAGCACAGTGCTGTGTGACAAGTGTAACGGAAAGCCAAAGAGTCAAATGGATGCTCATGGAGGGAGGGAGGGGATACTGAGGAGTCCAGCTATCCCACAGTCTCCGAAAAGCATTTGCATTCTTGGCTGAGCTCCCAGTGCCTAAAGGGTCAAAAAACATTTTCCTGAGTGTTTCAGGGTATATGTCGTCAATTTACACCCTTCGCCCCCTCCCCCGAAAGAAAAGGGAAAAAAAAAGTTTCTCGCCTATTTTCAATGTCACCCTATGTCCAGCGCTGCAGCACCCCGTCTACCAGCAGCATGCAGTAAACACCAGCATCCCCTTCCCGGTGGCAGATGGTGCAATATGACTGCTATCCATCGTCGTCATCAGCCTGTGAATGCTCCTGGCTGGCCTCGGTGAGGTCGGCCGGGGGAGCCTGGGTAAAAATGGGAATGACTCCCGGTCATTTCCGGCAGATGGTACAGAACGGCTGGTAACCGTATTCATCATAGCAACTGGAGGCTGAGCTCTGTCAGCCCCCCTCTTTCATGTCTAAAGAAAATATTCTGTACTGCCTGGACTATCATAGCAGTGGGAGGCTGGGCTCCTCTCCCCCGCCACCCTTTAATGTCCTGCCTGGACTTCATAGCAGCTGGAGGCTTTCTTCCCCTCATTTTATCTCACTAAAAAGTCAATGTTTCTTATTTCTGCATTCTTTATTACTTCATCACACAAATAGAGGGACACTGCCACGGTAGCCCAGGAGGGTTGGGGGAGGAGGGAAGCAATGGGTGGGGTTGTTGCAGGGGCACCCCCTAGAATGGCATGCAGCTCATCATTTCTGCGGGATCTCTGGGGCTCTGACACGGAGCGACTGTGCTCTTCGGTTCTCTAGTAGACTTGCCCCATATTCTTGGCAGGACTGACTCTATTTTTAGACAAAACAGAAAGAAGGGAATGACCCAGGGAGTCATTCCCATTTTTGTCCATGCGGCCCCGGCCGACCTCAGCGAGGCCAGCCAGGAGCACCCATGACAGCAGCAGACGGTACAGAACGACTGATAACTGTCATCTCATCGCCAATTTACAATGGCATGGCAGATGGTGCAATAGGGATGGTAACCGTCTCTGCTACCTTGCAAAGGCAAATGAATGCTGCTGTGTAGCACTGCAGTACCGCGTCTGTCAGCAGCATCCAGTACACATATGGTGACAGTGACAAAAGGCAAAATGGGCTCCATAGTTGCCATGCTGTGGCGTCTGCCAGGGAAAAAGGGCGCAAAATGATTGTCTGCCGTTGCTTTCGCGGAGGAAGGATTGAGTGACGACATTTACCCAGAATCACCCGCGACTCTGTTTTTGCATTGGGATCTCAACCCAGAATTCCAATGGGCGGCGGAGACTGCGGGAACTATGGGATAGCTACAGGATAGCTACCCACAGTGCAACGCTCCGGAAATTGACGCTAGCCTTGGTACATGGACGCACACCACCAAATTAATGTGCTTAGTATGGCCGCGTGCACTTGACTTTATGCAATCTGTTTTACAAAACCGGTTTATGTAAAATCGGAATAATCCCATAGTGTAGACATACCCTCAAGCTCAGGTTGGCCACTCCTCGTTTAGAGAGCCACACCTAGTTTCATTTTACTAATGTATGTTGCCTATATGTCTACCTTTCTCGCCATTTATGGCATTTTATGGGTGAAACAATTAGCATCTTTTGGTGCGGGTGGCGTGATGATCAGAAATGTCAAGTAACGTAACAGTGATCCCAGATTACTTCCGACCTTTACATATCCTGCAGAACAAAATTTTTGAGACTGTAAAGTTCTAGGCTTAAGTGGGGTTACAGCTTCTATTTATGAAGAACCAAGGGCATTTATTCTGTAGTTTGAGACATGGGCATTATTACAGGGCTTGGTTGTTGAATCCCCTTTGGCTACTGGATAGGTTAATTCTATTACCAGAAGATGGTGACAGATGAAGAAAATAAGATATTAAGGCTGCATCTACACTAATAAATTTTGTGGCTGTAATTCACCGTTGGTGGTAACATAAACTAGATTCTAGGCTACAGGAGGCTGGTAAAGCCTAAGTCTCAGAATCGGGCCCTACTGGGATTCACAAACCCCCTGTTTAGCTGCCACCAAACCCTATAGGCACCTAAAGTCATTTGATGCCTACATTTTTGCAGTAAAAGTTCCCTAGTCACCTATGTTTCTGCCTGTGTGCATGCG
Source organism: Gopherus flavomarginatus (assembly GCF_025201925.1). Taxonomy (NCBI): domain Eukaryota; kingdom Metazoa; phylum Chordata; order Testudines; family Testudinidae; genus Gopherus; species Gopherus flavomarginatus. The sequence continues at coordinate 30,055,463 of NC_066620.1, read as the reverse complement.
CACTGTAACCCCACTGCAGGCCCAGAGCAGTGCACAAACTGGGGGAAGATAGGTGTTCCTCCTCCTAACTTGCTTTTGGGTCCTGATCAGGTAAGTGTATTCAGAGCTTGCCTAACATATGGAGCCTCTGTAGATGATCTTACACAAAACAGCCTGAGCAGTATGAGGAGGACTTCCCTCATAACTTTTAGCTCAGTGGTTAGGGTTCTGACCTGTGATGTGCGAGACCCCTAGTTCCATTTCCCCTTCAACTGAGGCAAAGAGGGCATTTAAACAGTGATTTTCCACTTCTCAGGTGAGTGCCTTAGCCACTGGGCTATGGGATATTCTGATGTGGTCTCCCTTAATCTCTCCTGCTGAAGTTGAATGAGGATTAATAATGAATGAATCATTGGGCCAAAGAGCGAGCGAGAGAGAGCAAGCATCAGAATGACGCTATAGCCTAGTTAGAGCACTCACCTGGGAGTAGAAAGCCATGATCCAGTCCCCTGCTTCAATAACTTTTAAAAATTATTTATCCATGTTGGAATATCTTCAGCAGAAGAGGTTGATGGAACCTTTTCCCCGCCCCCATCAGCATATCCCGTAGCCCATCTGAAAGGTGGCGGATCCCTGTTTAAATGCCTTCTCCCACTCACGTGGAGGAGGGACTGGGGGTCTCCCACATCCCAGGTGGGAACTCTTGTCAATGGGCTAAATATTATGAGGGAGCTCCCCATGCCTTGGCTTCTTGCAAAAACAGCATAGGCTCCTATTGCCAAGAGCGAGTTTGCAGCTGAGAATCCCAGGCAGAGTGAGGTGCCTCCCTTGCAGCCTTAGCATGGGGAGAGCTGAGACCCCAGCTGAGTAGGGGGACACCCAGGCAGGGCAGGTCGGCTGCCAGCCAGGTTTGCCTGGTCCAGATGTGCTGCTGGAAAGTGATTACACAGCAGGGAGGGAGCTACCACGGACAGGGCTCAGGGGGGCTGTGATCCCAGGCCCAGCCAGCGAGAGGGAGCAGGTCCCACTCCCTTCCCCAGCCGCTGAATCCCAGACCGAGCTGCAGAAGGATCCCTCCTTGGACAAGCTGAGGGAACTTGCTGGCCACAGCGCTGCAAGCCTGGATTCAGGCACCTATCTCTGTGAGAGGGGCAGGGCTTAGCACACACTCCTCACCTTGGACTCTCCCATTGGCTAGCTTAGGTGGAGACCTGACTGGTGTGCTGGATTTTGTGATCCCATTTTGATGCACCGTTCATTGTACAGGAAGCCTGAATGTCTTACCTGGTCTTTGTGAATTGCAGTGATATTCTAGACACCTAAAAGTTAGGTTTGGCAGTGCTCAACTTCATCGTGAATCTGATCCTTAGTCTTTGCACCTGAGTTCCCCATCTGTAAAATTGGGATATTAGCACTTTCTTACCTCATGGAGGTGTTGTGAAGATAAATACGTTGGAGATTGTGAGGTGCTCATATACTATGGTAATGAGTGCCATATAAGTAGCAGAGAAGCTTGCTGGTTTTTTTTTATTTTTTAAATCCTGTTTTCTTATAGAGCTCAGTCCATTTCACATCTCCTCCAGCATCTCTGTGACCTGACAATTTTTCAGTAAGGCTTGTAGGTTGAGAAGTGATGGTTTACATAATGGATAGAGAAATAATAATGAAGCGAGAACGTCAGAAGTATATGGGTTTTTTTTAGAATTTTCTTTCACATTAGCTGCTGCTGTTTGAAGTAGCTTTGCTTACAAAAGTATGTATTACCCTCTCTATATTATTCATATATTTTATAATTTTTTAATGTTTTTGAAATAATATTAAAATCTTGAACTGTGAAGGATGGCTTTTGTTTTGTATTATTTTTATTCTTAGATTAAGTGCATTGACCACAGACTATTTAGCATATTGAACAAAAAAATTGGGGTTTCCTCAGTAGATCTCTTCCTGCACAACCTCCATCACTCACTTTTATTCCATATTTCAAGTTTAAAATGGTTTAGAATGAGAGAGAACGGATATACAAAGGTGAGTCCAAAAATCTTTCCTCAGTTAAGCAAAAAATGTGTTTTCTGAAAAGGCCTATGTAAGAGATACAGGTTTCTTTATTAATTAAGAAAGAAGCATCAAGTTTATACTTTGACTTCCACATGTATTTGTTCTTGTAGTTTTGTTTAATGTGTGTGGTACAATGTTGTGAATAAATGATTTAATTGCTGAAGTATTAAAACAGATTATTCCTTTCTCATTGCATTGTGTATTCCTGTCAGAACATTTTCATGAGGTAATAGCTTGAAATAAAGCATAGCAATAAAACAAAAGCCCTACAAATGAAATTTATCATACCATTGTTCTTGGTTTTATTAAGGGGTTGTAGGGAGCACACACTTATTACCATCATCTTCTTTGTGTCTTTCGCCAAATAAACAAAAAACAAAGCAACTTTTTTTCCTCTTTAGGTAATGCGTAATGCTATGCTAGTTTTCCCCCTCTGTAGTAAAGAGCTAGCACATTGAGATGCACCATCCCTGAAATGCTTAGGGAACCTAGCCGTAAATTTTGTGGTAAATATGATGACAAAGTACATGCCTTCTCGATAGCTTATGGTTAACTTAAAACTTTTGTATCATTCACTGTAAAGGTAGTGGTAAGCAGAAGTAAAAAGCACTGACATTTAAAAGTTGACTCTTCATTAGCACAGTTAATAATTTATTTGTTGTTAAAGTAATCCCTAGTATAAAGGACACAACATAGAATTTGCAGCATAAATATTGTGTAAATACAAAGAAAGAAATGGGTTAATGTGTAGAAAACAATTGAAAATAAAAATATATAGAGCATACATGAAGATGAACTTGTGCATGCACTTCTAGCAAGTGGATTATTGTGGCATCTTTCTGGCTGCACGTGCTTAGAAAAGCAAGTCGTTAATGCTTCTTTTGTACCAGGAGAATACCCAAGCTTCCTGCACGCTTTTTTACTGAGTTTTTTTGAAGCTATATAATTCAAATTAATGAATTTCCTTTTGACCTTTCGATAGATGATGATGTACCTGCAGATATGGTTGCAGAAGAATCGGGTCCTGGTGCACAAAATAGTCCATACCAACTTCGTAGAAAAACTCTTCTACCTAAAAGAACAGCTTGCCCTACAAAGAGCAGTATGGAGGTAATTTTTTTTTTATAAAGTATATTTTGTTTTCAGGAATAGGTGGCTAACATGAACACTTTTGCAAGTGCTATAATGTCTTAACTAATTCTTATTTATGTGGTTAAAGGGTGCCTCCACTTCAGCTACCGAGAACTTTGGTCATCGAGCTAAACGTGCTAGAGTATCTGGAAAATGCCAGGATTTATCAGGTAATATTTTTTGGGGAAGGGGAAGATTGGAGAAAAAACGTTTTGACTACAGCAGAGGTTCTCAAATTTCATTGCACTGTGACCCCCTTTGGACAACAAAAATTACTACACTATCCTAGGAGTAAGGGGCCAAAGCCTGAGCCCCACTGCTGCAGGCGGGGGGGTCTGAAGCCGAAGCCCAAGGACTTCAGCCCTAGGCAGGGGGCCTGTAACCTGAGCCCTGCCACCCAGGGTTGAAGCCCTCGGGCTTCGGCCATGGGCGGTGGGGCTTGGGCTTTGGCCCCAGGCCCCACCAAGTCTAACAGCAGCCCTAGTGACCCCAATAAAACAGGGTCACAACCCACTTTGGGGTCCCAACTCATACTTTGAGAACCACTGGACTGCAGTGTACAGTGTTGCAAAAGAGTTGTGTTCCACCCCCCATCGCCCCTGATAGATAAATAGAAGAAAATGAAGTGAGAGGAAAAAACAAGTTTCTAATTGTTTGAACTTAAATTTTGGAAGCTTGTAGGTGTTCAGATCTGACTTTTAAAGGTATAAAGACTCACTGATTAAAACCTTGCTGCCTGAGAACTGGTGCCTGTGGCGAGGGCTGGGCTTTACTGGTGGTGCTACCTAGTGGTTAGGTCATTGGGTCCCAGTTCTTCTCAATTACCGGCATCCCTCGCCGGGCATCACTCCAGCGCTGTGGTGGTTTATCTTCCTCTAGATAGCAACTTGGCCTTCTGGCCATATAGCTATCTTTCCCCCTTCCGAACTAAAAAATTCAATAACTCCACAACAGAAAGGATCTTCATCTCACCTCCAGACCTCTATGGATTGGTATACCCTTAACTTGAGACTTACAATGTCTCTAACCTCTCCTTTCCTCCAAGTTTATGCCCCCTCCCCAAAAAGGGCAGTTGTTAGGGTAGCCTGGACCTCCATCTCCACCTGGCTCCAACCAAGAGGCAGTGATAGCAAACACCCTGGAGTGCTTTGGGGCTGCCTTCCTGTGCCACATCTTAATACTTGCTTTCCCAGAAGACCTTAAAATTCTTCACTTAAAATCCAACAGAAAATAACAAAAACAATGGAATTTACAGCACACCTGGGCTCAGCTGGTAGCCACCTTCTTTACAGTGTAGCCCCAGCTTCAAACTGGCCTAAGTTCCTGCATTTCACTCTCACTGCCTAATGCCATTGTACTCTCTGTCTACCTAGGGTTTCAGGCAGGTCACAGTCCTTGATCGGCCTCCATCTCCAGTCAGGCTTCCCTCAGCCAAAGAAAGAAGTTTCCAGCTATCTCTCTCCTGGGTCTTTTCTCTAGCCTCTTCTCTGAAGGCTGGGGTAGCTGCCATTGTAGGCCTGTTCCTTGCGGCCAGGACCTCGACTGTACTCTTATTCAGGAGCCCCCAATATAAGTCTCTGCTCCTTTATTGTCATGCCCTGTTTCCCGAACCCCTGAGATGCCTAGCTCCCTTTTAAGCTCCTCCTCCAGCTGGAGCAGGCTCTGCAGGTACAGCAGAACCGAATCACCTGTGCCCAGAACTCCTCCTTAACCCCATCTGTCCTAGGGTTGAGTTTATACACCGCATCACCGTGACAAAGATGTCTCTCCATACTCCTCACTCAATTGATGTTAAATGGTGGCTCTGCTGGTGCAGAACAGGGTCAAGGATTTTTGAAAGAAACAGGATTTTGACAAAGACAGGAGAAGAATCAACTGCCAAGTGGATTTTCTTTCTCGCAGCTGGAGCCATATCCTTCCACACACCTACCATGGCCTCTCTCCCCATCTTTCACGGCTTCTCCAAATACTGGATTCTGTACCATCATTCTCTTTTAGTGGATCTTCCCTGCACTTCAGTGTGACCATATGCCCTGCTTTTCATACTATTGTATCCACCCATCATGTCTCAGCTCTTTGTGGTGCTCATTTTGCATTAAGAATTTGAAGGCTGCCGTTTCTCCTTTGTGGGCAGTGCCTCAAAACAGAGGAACCACAACAATGCTTGTGTATCTCTCTTACCTCATCCATTTCCACACTTCCATGCATGTAGTCTGTCATCTGTGTTTCTCTTCATTCTTTCTCAGCATCTTCCCTTTCCTATTACTCTTACCACCATCTTCTTACCTACTTGCTGTCTCTCATTGAATTCCCATTCTCCTGTTTTGTCAGCAAGATCTGACCATTTTATCTCTGATTCCTTCCAGTTCTTATCAAAACTTGGTTCTTTTTCACTGACTCAGCATCTGTTGCCTTTCTCCCCTATGGTTCGTTTATCCTCACTCTCCAAATCTGAAGGTCATGGAGTTTGCACTAGGCAGCTCCTTCACCCATTCTGTAACTTATAGCTCCCCCTTTTTTTGCTGGAAGGCCATTCTATTTGGTTTGTGTCTCTGAGTGAGTTTTGTCTGCCGACCCCCAGTTCTGACATTGATGAGTAGCTTTATAATAATAGTAATAATTATTATTATTAATAATAAATTTTTCCACCTCCATCTTCTGCCCTTGAGGTTGTCTAGAATAACTTCCACAACTACCAGTGTGGTTCTACTTATGCAGTTTCTTTTGTTAACTTTATTTGATATCTAACTTTGTACCAATTCCTCTACTCTCTTTTGACTTGGTTTTTGTGTCTGTCTCTGTATGTCACTGACTCTCACCAACTCCTAGTTATTCTTCAACCTTGTTTGCTCTTCCACACAGCTTTTGTGATATTCATTGCACCAACCTTTCTGACCTCTGTACTGCTCTTAGACAGCTCCTTGTTCCATGCCGTAAGCTTTACTTCTGTTTATATTTTTTCTACTGATTTCCTGTGTTGTACTCTACACCATGTCTATCCCTTTAATCCCCAAGCTTGATTCTGTGTCCCATTTTTTTTACCATTGCTGTCACAGTGCTTGCATCTTTGGAAAAAGAATTGAGATTATGCAGATAGCTCCAGCATGGAATTGCTTCACAGATGCTCGCTGTAAGAATTGCAAACCATGGTTTATGGGCCCCTAGACTGTTTCATAACAGTATTCTTAGTAGACAAGTACACGTCAACTACAGATCAGACTTTTCAAACTATGACTAAAAAGGCCTGTCCCTGAACCCACTCGGTCTGCCAGCCAAGATGCTCTCATTCTCTTCCTTGTTCAATTTTTTGTTCCATATTCTAATTTTGTAATAGGGGTGTGTGTCTTTGTGTGTGTTGTTCCAACAGAGTAAAAATAATGGAAGATATTAGTGATGGGGAGTAAGGTGTTTCTGGGGTGCCATTGTGGGAGACAGTGTGGTGTCACTGAGGACCAATTATCATAGGGAACCAAGAGATGGAATGAGATCTCAGGACCACTGGTGCAGATGGTGGTGGTGTGGGTAAAGGCATGGGGGTGAAGACCATAGGGGACCTTGAGAATATATCTCAGAAGATCGTCACTGTCACTACATGGATTTTCCGGATAGAAAGACAGCGAAAATATAGCACTGATTATAGTGTCTTCCAAATTAATGGCAACCACATACAGTATCTGAAAAAAACACATAGCCTAGGAACTGGTTCTTAATTTTAAGATCTATCCCAGACTTGTTACTCATGTGTAAAACGAGTTTACCATTTCAAAATTTTAACATCTATCTCTGTACAATATCTAATTGTGTGTCAACCTTATTTTGACAATTTGAGTTAGTTTTCTAATCTCTGAAACCCTCTCATTTAGTTGTCTTTATCTGGACAACACTATTTCCACTCTGTGAAAGAAAGTATATTATTAACATATGAAAACCTTGATGAAAAGTGTAATGTTCATGTTAATATTCCAAATGAATGTCCTAATTGCTTTACTAAAATAAAAATTCAATGTTTATGAAACACCCACATAAAATAATTCAGTTTACAAAATGACAGTCTTGTATAGTGCTTGTTTGAAATACTCAAATGGCATTTAATTTCCAAATAAAAATAGAAAGATTTCCTTTCACTATATTCTAAATATTTACTTACTTAACCTGGAACAATCTGTAGGAAAATACACACCACTTCTACCATGATCCGTTGCTCTCTTCTGTCACCTGCTCCTCCTTGTCACCTTAAATCCGCTGCTTAAGTCATCTGACTTCCACTTCTCTCCTTGCTTGCATTGTCACCTTTTTCATCTTCCACTTTAGCTGTAAATGTTGGTAGCTCTCCCGTGATGTACCCTCCTACCCCATTTTAACTGCTTTTGGAACATTAGATGACTGCCTTTAATCTTGTACTTCCTCAGCCAACTTTTCCTGCTCAAAAGGCTCTGGAGCTGCTGTAGATGCTAAAATATGCTACAGAGTACTGTATCACATAGTATTGGTTACTACTGTTCCATTAGTTGAATGTATATGTACTCAGATGAATATGCAGACTCAAAAAATAATTCACACAGTAACTTGCCTTTCTTTCTCTTCCAAAACTCTGTGTTTTCAGCCTCCTATATTTGTTGACTTTTTTATAGTATAGTGATGGGTTTAGAAAATATGTTTGTCATATCTACATCTAACCCTCTCCTCCCAATTAATTTTAATAATTTCCACTTGGGTATATACTGATCTTTTGCTTTCCTCAGTTGTGTAGTCTCCAGCTTTCCCCTACAAAAAGGCTTCCATACAAGACATAGTGCTGCACATCAGGATTGAGAGACCATTACACTTTTGAGCTATATGTATGAGGGCTGTAAATCCTTTCAATCCCTCATCCCTCATTTTTGGTCATACTAGTTCCTGTTCTCAATCAATTGTTAAACTAACAATAAATATGAATCAACTCTGTACACATAATACACAGGGGGGGAGAGAGAGAGCTTTAAAACACAGTAAAGACTTTACCATTGGTTAAGTCTTCATGTCTGCTGTGATCCAGTCAATTAGTCATATTAAGAAACATTTAAGAAAATGTTTACTTTTTAAATATTACAAATTTTACCATTTACTGTGTTAAATAAAGAGAAGAAGGAGAATGAAGGTGTGGGGATAGCAGAGTGGTTTTCTCCTTCTCCAGTCTCCCACATTTTTTTCCCTCTCCCCGCATCCACTAGTCTACTGTCCCTTATGGTTATACCAATTACTTGAAAAGCTGTCAATTTTATTTTTTTTATTGTATATAAAATACATACATTCTTTCCTTTGTAAATGAAAGTAAGGGTGTGTCAGCAGTGGGCAGGGTGAGGACAAAAGAAGATAGTGAGGAGTTAGTAAACTGGTAGAGAGATATAAGAGTAGAGAATAGTATGCATGTTGCTCAATCTCCCCTCCCCCCATAGACAGACAGACAGACAGACTGTGACCATTCTCTCTCATAGTTGCCATGTTTGTGTGGCTCCATGTAACATTTTATATAAATTATTTAATGAGCTGATTTACCTATGTTCAAAAAATAGCATATGACTAAACTTTTTTGTATGGTCCATACACCCTTCCCTGAGCAGCAGTGAGGGTAGGACACGGAATTGCACAAAAACTTGGCAGCTGGGTTGGAGGGTATCTAAGGGTTCAGTGGTAGCAGTGAAGAGTGCTTGTGTGTGATTGGGATTGCTAAACTAAATAGGTGGTTGCTAGGGTGTGTGGGACGCTTGGATCGGTGGGTCCTGGAGAGTGTCTGGAGGGAGGTGGGAAACTGGGTGGTATTTTGGTGTCTGGGGTTGTTGGATTGTTGGGGGTAGGTTCATGAGTACTGTTTGAGTGGGTGGATGGATGGATGGGACCTGGCCGTGGGATGCTCTTAGGGTAGGTAGGGTGCTGGTATGTTTGGGAGTGCTCAGGTAGGTGGGTGGATGTTATCTGGTGATGACAGTGGGGTCTCTTTGGGGGGCAGGCTCTGAATTCTCTTTGGAGTTCTGGCTGATGGTTTAGGCTTTGGCAGGGAACCAGGGTCTCTCTGGGGGTATGAGATCTGTCTGGGATGCTGGGAGTCTGGGGTCTGGTTCAGGGGCAGATGAGCTGAGGGCTAGTATTGAGCCCCCCTTATCTTCTGTTTTCTCCAGTCACCTACCTGCTGCTGCCACCTCTCTGCCTGTATTGCTGCTGTGCCTTTTCCACTTGAATCCTGCAGGAGCAGCAACTAAAAGGCAGACAGACATGTGGCCTGTTTGCCTGAATCCAGTTTCCACAGCTGCCTGTAGTGGCCTCTGGTGGAATTGTAGATCCTGCCTGCAGCTCAGCCAAATATGTGACATTTAGGTTGAGCTGTGGGAGTGCAGACTGGGCTCCCTAACACATGAGTGTCACAAGATGTGTGACAGTTGGTAACCTTGCTTATTGTCAGTCTCCATAGTGAGGCCTTTCCAGTCTCCATAGCAACTGAAGACAGACTGTATCTTTTGGCTCTGAAAATGGGTTTAGGACTGGCTCTCAGGAAGAATTTCCCAAATGTCTCTGCCTCCAGATCTGGACAGATGGCAGATTTCAGGTCTTCCTTTTTAGCAGCTTTTCACGGGATTTCAAAAAGAGTGTTAACTAAATATCTGTTTCTTCATCGGCTTCTAGGTTTTTCTTAAAACTTTCAGTTGGTTTTCTGAGGAGGTCAGTAACTTCCCTCCCCACATCCAAAATGTCAGACAGATAGCTTGGGTAAGCAGCTTCCCCTGCTCTTAGTTGGTAGGTTCCTGGAGGCAGAGGTGATGCTCCTAGCCAGCACATTGGCATTATCCACAGTGAGGTGTTTGAATGAAGCTGTAAGGAAACTCAGGTCTTGGCCAGTGTATAGGCAAAGGTCCATGTTACTATGATTGAGCAGGCTGCAGGGAAGCTCTCTTATCTGAGACCAGGTCAAGAAGTAGTAGTATGGATTCAAGGATTAGGTTTCATTTGTTTGCATGTCCCCTGAAAAGGCTGCCTGCCTCCCCTCAAGCATGGGAGTCCCATTTCCACAGTTTGCACACCCAGCCAAGAAAGCTTCAGTGGAGCTCCCTGACTCCATAGTATCAAAGAGGGAAGAAAGCCCTACTCCCAGCCACCACATAGGTGAGGTTCATGCTGAGGTGGTGGAGAGGTCTGCAGTGGTAACCCTATACCATGGAAGCTTTTATACTTTTTGATCGCTAAGGTACTTCAGTGCGTCTGGCAGCCCCATAGATATTGGTCACTCATCTGTCTTCAGTTGCTCTGGTTCACTTGTTCTCTGTGGTTGGTTCACACTCAGCTAAGAGTAAGTAGTAGAAAGCAGGGAGTTGCACAGTTCAAATCCCCTTCCATTAGGGATGGTCCTCTTTCTTCTCCTCACCTCCATGAGTCCCACAGGAGGCTACTCTTTTTTTGAGACACATGTTGGGAACACACATCTCCAGCCTCTGTCCTTATAGTCACCCTGGTAATGTTCCCTTTCTCTCACAGGGGTTCCCCCTTCACTCAGGAGTTTGATCCAGGGCACAGCAAAAGATGATGTTGCTCACAGTGAGCTCTTAAAGGGGCAGCAAGTTTTTTACTCATCCCCTAAAATAGGCTGTCCTGTTGGCCTCAAAACTTCTGTTGAAGCCTTAAAAATCTGTGGAAATATTCTCCCCTCAAAGATCCTCTAAAGTTAAGGGAAATTTCTGAATCTGCTGTTTGGAACAAGATCTCAGACTTTCAGCTAGGTTTTCTAGAATTAAGCACAAAAGGAGAACTCTACAGGCTCCTGTGTTTATAGAAAAACAAGCAAGCAATGGGAGGAAAAAATAACATTCTTGCTAATTTGAAGATCTGTAATTACTCCTCAACTGCTTTGTGGGGACATGATTAAGGAGGAGTAAGAATTCCCCAACAGACAAATGAAATTTTATATGCACCCAAAATACTACAAAGACTTCAAAACCCTGCCTAAGATTGCACCTGCTTACTAGTCCTTAATAAAGGGCATTGAGGAAATATCATAGTCAAACAGATTCTGAATGGAAATACTGAAATCTATCATTATGGCATTATCCTCTCAGGACTGCATATCTTTAATAGATGGCCAAGAGGTTTCTCTTGACACTTGGATCAGGAAGAGTTATTGAAGATACCTTAGTTTCTGATACAACAGGAAACTTTCAGTACTCCCCTCCTTTGGGCTTCTCTACATAGGAAGGTTATACTGGTGCAAGATTCAAATTAAGCTAAGGTGTGATTTATACGACTATGTTTATACTGGTATAATCTCCTTTGTGAACACTCTTACTGCAATATGAGAAGGCCTCTTTATTTGATTTAGCTTATTTATTGGGAAGGCATTTAAATAAAATCCCCAAAAGCCATTTGTATGGTGGAATAAGTATGTCCACAGAGGGGTTTATATCTGTTTAATTATATTGTAATAACCAGAAGAAGTTTCCTGTGTAGGTAAGCCTTTTGACCCATAACTTCCACATGGGTATTCATAAAGACTCTAAACATCCTTCCCCTTTCAAAGAAAGAGATGTCTACTCTTGTCCTGATGAGTTCATCAGGACCATTTCACAGTCAGTGCTACGCAGGATGTAGTAGCCAGTGTAATCTGCCTTCAGCTTTAAGTGAATGAGTGGAAGAGCCAGTTTTGTAGTCCTCACAAAATGCCAGCATCTATGGGTTCTGGTTGCCATTCCAGAATAAAGTATTTCAGAATATAGTATTTATGATTTGTCAAGCATTTGAACATCTTTCCCAGTTATTGAATTATTGACTCTGCTCCCGAGCTTGTAGTCTCCTGCACAGATACTCGGCACAATTTCTGCTGCATATCCAGCCTGTAATTGCAGCAAATTGATATATAAAGATCTTGGTCTTGAGCCGGGACTTCCATCTCTTGAGAAGTTGCTCTTAAGGATTTAGCAGCAGCTACCTGATCTTGGGTTCAGAGAGACTGGCCATCAGTGCAGATACCAGATTTTATGTAAATGGAGCACATCTGGACTCATGTGACTCATGGGATGTGGCCCAAAGAGGAGGCATCATGGAGGAGTATATCCTTTTTTGGAGACCCAATCAACCTCCAGATCATTGCATTTTAAGTAGAATGCCCACCGAGGAACCTACTTGAGTCCAGGTCTAGTTGGAAAACCAAAAGTTCATAGGTAGACACGCACCAGAGTCAGAATTGTTTACAGTAGTGTCTGTTGACCTGCACATGCATCGTGCGTTGACCACGTGGCATATCCAAGGTTTTAAAAAGCCATGCAGGTCAACCCCTCTCCAGTTCCCTCTTACTGCCATATGGCCAGAGTCCAAACCCCCGTTCCTCTGTGCTCTTAGCTTGCATTGAGTACTGTATTTCTCCTGTTATTGCTGTATGTAGTTCTTTGTAGTATAGTTGTCCATCCTTGTTTTTCCCCCCATCTATTAGTTTGTTAGTAATCCGTTAGCTAGATTAGGAATGGGAATCAAAGACTTTCCCCTTGGTGGGAATCTTCCCTGGCTAGGGCACTATGCCCAGGCAAGCCAGGTTTAAGTACTGTGCTTCTTGCCCTCACTAGTTCTCTGTGACTGCATGCAGCAACAATCTACCACTACTTCTTGCCCCAAACCCAAGAGGCTCATGAACTTTGCCTCCATAAATTCCTGATGGATGCAACAATGCACCCTCATGCGCCACAGGATCTGCACCGGTGTCCAGCCCCACTCCTGGTCCATCCCACCTGGCACCGGTGACACCACCGAATCCACCCAAGCAGCATTGTGTGCATACGAAGCACACACGGGGACAAGGGTGGCTCGCCAATGGGGGCCACCCCCAAGCACGTTTCCTCTCTGAGCCATGCCAGTTTGGGTGAGAAGTTGCACACCGACAATGTGAAGACGTTTCAGAGCATAAGTCCAGGTACTGTGCTCCAGCAGCGTTGACCTTGGCTCCAGTGACCGCTCCGCAGTCTTTGCCTCTGCCACCATCCATTATGCTAAGACTGTCTGGTCTCTCCTGCTTGGTTCTGTGCATGTTAGGATGCCTGTCCCCCTTGACTCCCACGGCTGAACTGATGTTGCCATTAGCTGGCTCCCTGCCAGTTACCGTTGGTCCTCCGTTCCCGCTTGAGGAACCTCTCCTATTGATGGACTGTCTTCCATTGGCTCTTGTAGACGTGCGGACTCACTCCTGCAGCGCCTCCTGCTGGTCTGTTAAAAATTAGCTCATTCCAGCTCTGGAGTGCCCTCTGTAGGCCAGTGATCCGCCTGTCCTCTGGCCCCCGTGTCCCTTCCTTGACCCAGTGCCCTTTTATCTGGGCTGCTGCCCCCTGGCAGTAGCCCCTGTGTCTTAAGGTCTCCCTCTCCCAGGGGAACCCCAACCCACTATCCCCACCTCGCCTCAGTGTATGGCTACTGCCAGTCATCATCTAGCTCCCATACCCTGGGGCAGACTGCAGTATCAGCCTACGCCTCACTGGCAAGGTTGGCTTTGAACCTGCTGCCTTTGCATACCCCTGAACTGCACTCTGTAACCCCCCATACCTCTTGGCCTTGTGCTAGGCCGCAGCCTGGGGCTTTCCAGGCTGGAGCTCCCCAGCTCCTCTGCCTTTCCCCAGCCCTGCTCCACTCAGGTACCCTGTCTCTAGCTCCCTGCAGCCAGGCCCATCTCCCTCTACAGGCAGAGGGATACTGCCTGGGCCTCTGGATCACTGCCTCTTATAGGGGCCAGCTGGGCCTGATTGGGGTGTGGCCCAGCTGCACCACTTCTCAATCGGCCCAGTTTAGCAGCTCCCAGCCACAACCTTCCCTCAGGGCTGTTTTCAGCATTCAGGGCAGAAGCAGGGGACCGGCCCGCTACCGGGAGCGCTCTATGTCCTTGGGCTGCCCTGCTGGCTGGAGCACTATCCCCCTTCCCTGGCTGCCTTGCTGGCTGGAGCTCCTTCTCCCTTCCTGAGCTGCTGCTGCTGGCTGGAGTGCTCTTTCCCTGGACTGCTGCTGCCGCCCCCACTCCCCCACCTCCAGAGGGAGAAGCCAGGACCCCACCACCGCTACCACCTGTGAGGGGTCCTTCCTGCCTGGCCACCAGGGTTGCTGGAGGAGGAGCTGCTGCTCGAGCTGTGTTTGTCCTGGGGAGCTGCTGGAACCTGGAGGAGGAAGAGGACTGAGAAGACCACCGGCTGCTGGGGGAGCGCACAGGACTCTGGAGACCACTGTGGAGGGGGCCATCAAAGACTGAGTAACTCTTTAACTGTGCTCTAGTGGTGGGGATTTAGACAGTGTTTGTGGGGACACAGGGGGTGTGGCTTGGAGCCTGCCCCCTGGTCCATCTGTGTCCCCCCCCCCCAACCCTCACCACCACCGCTGCCCCTTCCACCACCCCCACAGGCCACTTACTGTCTTCCTCGGTTCCTACCTCTGGGACTCAGCTGCTTGCCTGACCTGCCATGCCCTATTGACACCGTTTGGGCCTGCAGCAGCAGCCAGCCAAACACTGACTTCGCACAAGCGCTCGTGGGTGCACACACCCCCGCCCTCCCCCGGACTGATCCCTTCCCCTCTGCAACAGGTCCCCTAGCTTTCCCCTTGTTGCCTGCCCCGTTTGCCCCTCGTAGCCTTCCCCCACCCCCAGCTTCAGTTTGTTTGCCTGCCCCGCCCGTCTCCCTTTACAGCTTTGTTTGTCATGCCCCAGCTCTGAAGCTAGCCCCTTGATCCCTCTGCCCAACTCCCAGCCTGGTTGCTCCCCTCCTCTGTGACCCCCTCACCTTGATTAGCCCCTCCCCTCGTGCGCCCATGCCCCTATAGTGCGCTTGTGCTTCTCCCCTGTTTGAGTTTGCCCATATTGCACTGCACCCCCCCATTGATGTTGTACCGCTCTCCTCCCCTAGTGCAGCTAGAGGAGCCGGGTTTGATCCTGTGTCGGTGACTGACACCCCCCCCCAGTCCTTGATAGTCCCCCTATCTGCCCCCTCCCCCATTTTGGCACCCTCCTTCCCTGCCTGCAGCCTAGCAGGGAGAAGTGGTTGACCTGCATCCCCTCCCCCATTCCTTTCTCTGGTGTCTCCCCTCCCTCCCTACTCACCATGGCGGGAGGTGCGGCGGGTGGGACCCCTGGGGCAAGGTCCATCCCCCCTGCTCCGCCTGCTCCCCCGACAACCCCTCTAGTCTCCACCTCAGCCGCCGCTGTCGGACCACCTGCTACCGCTCCCGCTGAGGCGCCGGCAGCGGCGGGTGACAGGGTGCCCTCTTCTGCTGCCACATCCCTTACCCCCTCCGATTGTGGGGGAGCCCTCCCGGCCGACAGAAAGGACCACGGCAAAAAGAAAGGAAAGGGCCCCACTAAAAAGACTAGGCCCTCCATGGCGGAGACTGCCACCACTGCCATGGCCTCGCCACCGGCCGTGGCGCCCCTCCCCACTGTTCCCTTCACCAGCCCTGCGGGTGCCCCTCCCCTGGCCCCCAGGGCGTATGCCCAGGTGGCAGCGGCCCCCCCGCCTGCCGCTACGTCATATCCCCCGACCGCCGCCTCTGCTACCATCTACAGTGGCTGGGGCCCCTTCCCCACCTTAACCGGGAAGCACAGCGTCCGTTGCCTCCTGGTGCCCGCCTCACCCCATGTGGAGACCTACGTGTGGGCGTTGGCGAAGGTGGTGGGGCCCACGGCCATCGTGGCGGCCTTCAAAATGTATGGCAAGGTTGTCTTCTTCCTTGCCTCGGAGGCCGCTGCCCAGGAGGCGGTGGAGAAGGGCCTGGCGATGGGGGGCGTTCGTCCCCCTGGAGCCGCTGGAGGACCTGGGTGTCCGTGTGGTCCTGACCTCTGTCCCTCCCTTCCTTCCCAATGCCACCCTGTTACCTGTCCTGTCTACCCTGGGGAAGCCCACTTCCATTGTGAGCCCTCTCCCATTGGGCTGCAAAGACCCCGCCCTCCGTCACGTCTTCTTGTTCCGCTGGCAGGTGCAGCTTCAACTGCCACCAGCAGCACGTGGCAGAGAGGGGCTCGAGGGGTCTTTCCTGGTTCCCTATCAGAGGGCCCATTACCGGGTGCACTACTCCACGAGGGAGGCCTGGTGTTACCTCTTCCAGGCGACGGGGCACGTTCGGAGGGACTGCCCCTTGGCCTGGCACGGAGGACCGCTTGGGACCCCCAATCCCCGGCAGGGTGCCAGCCCCGTCATCACCGGCGCCCCTGGCTGCCCGGTGCCCAGAGCCGCCCCTCCTCCCTCCCAGCCCATCACTGCTCCCGCTCGGGCCTCAGGGGTACCTCCTCCAGTGCGCTCAGATGAGTGGGAGAGCTCTGCCTCTACTGCCTGCACTCCGGCGGAGCCCATGGAGGAGGGTGCGGCAGGGGTACTGCTGGGCGTGGGAGAGGGCTCTCCCGAAGGGGAATCTTCCCTCCCTCCTGTTGTTCCACCAGTACCTCCCTGAGTCCCTGAGCTGTCATCCCTGCCCCCCGACCCAACCACTGTCAACCAGCCCTCAGGCGATGCCATGGAGGGCTGAACCCGAGTACAGGGTAAGCGGGGCAAGCAGAAGGCTTGAGCTCCACTCGTGCCACCTGATGCGGAAGCCCCCCATAAGACCAGAAAGGGGGCCGCAGACACCAAGCCTTCCACATTGCCCATGGGGTCAGTCCATCTGCCGGTGCCGGCTAGGGAAGACGTGGCAGCACCGGAGGGTACCACCATTCCTCCTCTGCAGTCCCTCCCTGCAGAGGCCCCGGATGAGGCCCCTCCTGTTCCCTTGCCACCTGCGCCCCCTGCAACACCCGAGGTGAGCGTCGCCTTGGGCACTAGTGGGAAGGACCCTAGGGTAAGGGGAGGTGAGCTCCCCTCCATCTTTGCGGAGATCGAGGCTCTGGGTCTGACCTCGGTCACCCAGGGGGAGGACGACCCTCTGCCAGTGGGCCTCGACCTGGCCAGCCTCACCTCAGCTTCCCCTTCCCCATGTTCCATCGCCCCGACTGCTGCATCCGCTCCTGCCTCCGAGGGTCCCCTGTATTCCTCGACCTACCCGGCTGCGGGTGGCACCCTGCTGATGGCCACCGAGCCTGTTGAGGTGACGACCGGTGCCTCGTGGCTGGGACCCGAGCTACCAGGGGTATCCCTCGTTGGTGTGGGGCGACCGGGTTCCTTCCCGGGTGGGGGCCCCACCTTTGCCACACTGAACACCCGGGGCTGTAGGGTGAGTTTCCGCAGGAGCCAGGTGCTCTCCTTCCTTCGGGGGGGGGTACTCTGTGGTTTTCCTGCAGGAGATCCACATGGATCCAGCTGCCGAAGCCAGCTGGCAGCTGGAGTAGGGGGACAGGGTCTACTTTAGCCATCTCACAGCCTGTACGGCTGGAGTGGCTACCCTGTTCTCCCCCAACCTACGGCCTGAGGTGCTGGGGGTCGCCGAGGCTGTGCCGGGCCGCCTGCTGCACCTCCTGGTCCGCATGGAGGGGCTCGTGGTCAGGCTCGTGAACGTCTATGCCCCGACATCGGGCCCGGAGCGGCTGCGGTTCTATCAGCAGGCGTCCGCCTTCCTCGGCTCCTCGGATCCTCACAAATACCTGGTCCTGAGTGGGGACTTTAACACCACACTCGAGGAGTGGGACAGCTGGGGAACCGAGCAGAGCCCAGCCGCCTCGGACGTCCTCCAGCAGATTGTCAGCCGTCACTCCCTGGTGGACATCTGGCGCGACCACCACCTGGACAATGTCTCCACGTTTACTTATGTCCGGGTGGGAGCCCATCGGTCGTGCCACTCCCAGTTGGACCGCATCTATTTGTCACGCTTCCATCTTTCACGGGCCCAGTCCTCCAGCATCCGGCCGGCCCCTTTTTCGGATCACCACTTCGTCACTGTGATGGCCTCTCTCTGTGCAGAGAGGTCGCGGCCAGCCTATTGGCATTTTAACAGCTTGCTGGAGGATACGGACTTCGTGGCATCCTTCCGGGAGTTCTGGCTGGCCTGATTAGGGCAGCGGCTTACCTTTCCCTCGGCGCGGCGGTGGTGGCATGTGGGAAAGATGCGCATCCGGCTCTTCTGCCGAGACTACACCCTGGGCGCCAGGCGACGGAGGGTTGTAGCGATAGAGCAGCTGGAACTGGAGAGGCATCTGGCTGCCAGCCCCAAGGATCCATCCCTTTGCAGAGCGTGCCGGGAGAAGCGGGAGGAGCTCCGGGTCCTCGAAGACCATTGGGCCCGGGGCGCCTTTGTTCGACCCCGCATTCGCCTCCTTCGGGAGATGGATCGCGGCTCCCGCTTCTTCTGCGCCCTGGAGAAAAAGAGGGGGGCCAAGAAGCACGTCACCTGCATTCTGGCAGAGGACGGCACCCTCCTCACGGATCCAGCGGAGATGTGCGAGCGGGCCAGGACCTTTACTCCCCAGATCTGACCGATCCTGCCACTTGCAGAGTGCTCTATGATGGGCTCCCAACGGTCAGCGCGAGCGACTGGGACCGGCTAGAGCTGTCTCTCTGGCCGAATTCTCGGAAGCCCTCTGTTGCATGCCCACCAACAAATCTCCAGGCATGGACGGGCTGACCAGGGAGTTCTACCGCGTGTTCTGGGACGTCCTCGGCCTTGACCTGGTCGCCGTCTGGGCCGAGTCCCTGCAGAGCGGGGTCCTCCCTCTCTCGTGCAAGCGAGCCGTGCTCACCTTATTGCCGAAGAAGGGGGACCTCCGCGACTTACGTAATTGGCGTCCCATCTTGCTCCTCAGCACGGACTACAAAATCGTAGCCAAGGCCATCTTGCTGCGGCTGGGGGCCGTGCTGGAGGACGTGATCCACCTAGACCAGACCTACACTGTCCCGGGCCATAGCATCTTTGATAACCTGTATCTGGTCTGGGATCTCTTGGAGCTTGGATGCAGGGATGGTCTGTCATTCGCCCTCCTGTCCCTGGATCAGGAGAAGGCGTTCGACAGGGTGGACCACGGGTATCTCCTGGGCGCTCTGCGAGCGTTAGGCTTCGGATCCCAGTTTGTGGGTTTTCTCCAGGTGCTGTACGCTTCCACAGAGTGTCTGATCAGGCTCAACTGGACCCTGACCGAGCCAGTCAGCTTCGGGCGGGGAGTACGACAGGGGTGCCCCTTCTTGGGCCAGCTGTACGCTCTGGCGATCGAGCCCTTCCTCTGTCTCCTCCGCAGGAGGTTGATGAGGTTGGTGCTTTGGGAGCCGGGGCTACAGCTGGTCCTGTCGGCGTACACCGACGATGTGCTCCTCGTGGTCCAGGACCCGGGCGACTTGGCGCGGATGGAGGCTTGCCAGGCAGTGTACTCGGTGGCCTCCTCCGCTCGGGTCAACTGGGTCAAGAGCTCTGGCCTGGTGGTTGGGGACGGGTGACAGGCAAGCTCCCTCCCACCCGCGCTTCAGGCCATCTGGTGGAGCGCAGGTCCGCCGCTCTATCTCGGCGTTTACCTTTCTGCCACGCATCCATCTCTTCCGGAGAACTGGCAGGGTTTGCAGGGCAGGGTGACGGAGCGGCTCCGGAAATGGTTGGGACTCCTCCGGTGCCTTTCCCTTCGAGGGAGGGCACTGGTGCTCAATCAATTGGTCCTGTCCATGCCCTGGTACCGGCTCAACACCCTGGTCCTGGCCCCGATTTTCCTGGCCGACCTCTGGAAAGTGGTTCTGGAGTTCCTCTGGCCAGGACTGCACTGGGTCCCTGCAGGGATCCTCCACCTGCCCCTGGAGGAGGGAGGGCAGGGCTTGAAGTGCCTACGCACTCAGGTCCACGTCTTCCACCTCCAGGCCCTGCAGAGGCTTCTTTATGGTGCAGGCAGTCCGGCGTGGAGAGTACTAGCGCACGCCTTCCTGCGCCACTTCCAAGTGCTCCGATACGACCGGCAGCTCCTTTGTCTTGATCCGAGGGGTCTTCCGCGAGACCTCTCCGGGCTACCAGTCTCCTCCGGACATGGAAGTTGTGTCTGTGACCAGGTCCGTGTCGGCCACCGAGGGGGCAGATCTCCTCACGTAGCCCTTGCTACACAACCCCCAGCTCCGTGTGCAGGTGGCGGAGTCTCCCATGGTGCACCAGAGGTTGGTCCTGGCAGAAGCTACCAGGGTTGGAGACCTCCTGGACTACGACTGGGGAGGCTGGCTGGATTCCCTGATGCTCGCTCAGCGTACGGGGCTCTCCAGACCTTGTACTCCCCGGCGCGTACTACAGTAGGTGGAGGCCGCTTTGCCGCCCGCTGCTCGGGCCTATCTCGACCGGGTCCTGCGAGAGGGCACGCCCTGCCCACCCACCACTCCGGGCCCTCCGGACCTTTTCATCAGGTCTCTGCCCCGTGGACCCGACCGGCCCCCTTGCCCCTTCTCCGCAAGCCGGCTGCATGATCTGCAGCCAGTCCGCTTCCAAACCGCGCCAAGTACACATCTCTACACGCTCGTGCTGCATACTCTTCTCTTCCTCACCCTTGTGTCCTGCCCCGACACAGAGTGGCAGGACTTCCTGCTACCTCTGGAGGGTGAGGAGCCCTGGTTGGCCAGCCTATACTCTACCCTGGTCCCGAGGACCACCGGGGATATCAGTTGGCAGCTCCTTCATGGGGCCATGAGCACGGGCATGTACTTGGCGCAGTTTACCCCTGTCCCAGACAATTGCCCCTTCTGCGGCGTGCAGGAGACCCTGGCACATGTTTACTTACAGTGCGCCAGGTTGCAGCCCCTATACTGGCTCCTCACCAATATCCTGTTACGTTTCTGGCTGCACTTTTCCCCTCACCTCCTTCTTTATGCACACCCTATCCATGGCCCCACAAAGTCGCGGGACCTCCTGGTCAATCTCCTCCTCGCCTTGGCAAATATGGCCATCTACGCAACCAGGGAGAGGAGGTTGGCCAATGGAGACTCCTGTGACTGGGGGGCTTGTTTCCGATCCTTAGTCCGTTTATGTATCCGGGCGGAGTTCCTCTGGGCGGTGTCCACTGGCTCCCTTCTCCCTTGACGCCTTCGAGGAGCAGTGGGCGCTGTCTGGGATTCTCTGCTCGATGTCCCCGTCAGGCTCCCTTCTTATGACCCTCTGACCGCACTCCTGTCCCTGTTCTGTTATTAGTTGTCCCTCGAAATCAGTGGAGTTCTGAGGTCCTGTAGATCCTCCCCTTAGGCTGGGGGAGGGATCTGTTAGCAATGGGCGGGCTTCCGCCTGCCCAGTTCCCAGAAACCGATAGGTACAGCTCCCATCCTCAGATTGTCCCATTGCTTCTGACAGCTCCGCGTCTGCTAGGCCCATCCTTAGACTTGGACTAGTGCCCTGATGCGGATCCTGCCTTTTCTCCAGCCCATTCTTACAGTCCAGACAGCAGACCTGTCCACCAGCTTATGGGCGATTCGCCAACCCTGTGTGCCTTGCTTGGCGAACTTGGCATTTGCATCAACAAAGAAAAATCAGTACTTACCCCTACTTGCAACCTCATCATTATAGGGGCGCACCTTGACTCTGTCATGGCTCGTGCCTTCCTACCATCAGACCATTTTTCTGCCCTCATTGCTCTCATTGTGAGGCTTCACTGTCGACCATGCATGCCCGTCTGACAGTGTCTCTCGCTCCTTGGCCATATGGCAGCCTGCACCTCAGTTACACCCTTCACCCACCTTCATATGCACTGCCTGCAACAATGTCTCTGCTTAACTTGCAGTAAGCAGACGGACCCTCTCACCAAACCGGTCCTTCTTGCCCTTTCCATCCTCACCTCCCTCACTTGGTGGCGCAACCCATTCTCTGTCCTAGTGGGTATCCCTTTGATGCCTCCAGTGCCACACACCACTGATGCCTCCATGGTGGGCTGGTGAGCACATGTGGGAGACCACACGGCCTATGGCCTCTAGATGCCCGGGGAAGCGAGAATGCACATCAGTGTCCTTGAACTCAACGCTGTTTGCCTGGCCTGCCAAGCACTCCTGCCATGTCCAGCTGCCCTCCGACACCATGGTGATCATTGTATATGTCAACTAGTAGTGTGTGCGGACGCCATCCTCCTTTGGCATTGGTGCCTCAAACATGAGAACTCTCCACACCGTGCACCTTCCCAGTGCAAGCAACTCTCTTGCAGATACTCCTTCCATGCCAACCACGAGTGGGAACTCCACAACCCCATGTTCCGTTCCATCTTTTGTCAGCGAGGCACACCTTGCTGGGATCTCTTCGCCACTGCGAACAATCACAAACTACCTCTTTTCTGCTCATGGGGAGCCCTAGGCCCAAGCATGCAAGGATGCCCTTCTCCCTTGGACCACCGAACTCCCCTATGCCTTCCCACCCATTCCCCTGCTTCTGCAAGTCCTATGTAAAATACACCAGGATCAGGTGACTGTCCTCCATGTGACCCCTACTTGGCCTCGCCAGTACTGCTTTATGGACCTTCTTCTCTGAGTCTGCCTCCAATCTGGCTTTCCAACCTTCCTAATCCCCTGACGCAGGATCATGGCCGTATCTGACACCCCAGCCTTGGCCCTCTTCACCTCATGGCCTAGTATTTGGATAGGGCTGATGGTAGATACAGTATGCTCCACTCCTGTCCATGACATCCTGGCACACAGCCGGCACCCATCCACTGGAGTTTCCTGTGAAGCCAAATGACGCCACTTCACCCTTTGGTCACGTGACCACGGCTCCTTCCTGGATGACATCTATTGTGAGACAATATGGCCTCACACACTCCTCAATTCATGTCCACCTGGCGGCACTCAGTGTCTTCCTCTTTCCAGTGGATGGCTTCTCTGTTTTCACTCACCCAACTGCTGCCTGTTTCCTCTGTGGCCTTCTAAATGTCTTTCCCAGAGTCCACAAGCCCATCCCCTTTCTGGTACCTTAACTTGGTCCTCTCTGCCCTTGCTCTCTGCTGCTCTTTGAACCTCTTGCCACAAGCTCCGTTGCTTACTTTTCCATGAATGTCATCTTCTTAGTGGCCATTACCTCTGTATGTTGCGTCAGCGAACTGGTGGCCATGATGGCAGAGCCTCCCATTACTGTCTTTCACAAAGGTAAGGTCTCCTTCTGCTTCAACCCCAAATTTCTCCTCAAGGTGGCATCCCTGTTCCATCCACCTTTTACCCCAAGCTACAAACCTCCACAAGGCACTGCGAACTCCATTCCCTGGGCATATGTAGGGCACTTGCATTTTACCTTCAGCACACCTGCCCCTTTCGCACCTTCTCTCGCCTCTTCGTCGTCATTGCTGACTGCTGTCGAGGCTGTGTGCTCTCCTCACAACATATTTCTCGCTGGATCTGCCACTGTATTACTGACTGCTTTACTTCCTCATGTTCCTCCGCCAACAAGGGTCACGGCTTGTTCCCCGCGGTCTCATGCCACCACGTCAGCCTTCCTTGCTGACGTTCCATGGCAGGACATTTGTCATGTGGCCACTTGATCCTCTGTCCATACCTTTGTCACACATTATGCCATCGCCCCTGCTGAAAGGCAGGCACTGTCATCGGACAAGCTGTTTTACAGCAGGGCTCGACTGCTGTCGAACCCTTGCACCTACCTCCACTCTGAACACTGCTTGCTACTCTCACACGATTGGCATCCACGTGAGGCCCATCTCTTGAAAAAGAGAATGTTACTTACTCTAATTGAAGGTTCTTCGGGATGTGTTGTCCCTATCTGGATTTCAACACCCGTCCTCAATTACCTCCACGGTGTGCTCCTTTGTAAGAGGGAACTGGAGCAGCAGCGATCTGCGCAGCTTCTTAAAGCCTCGGATGCACCATGTGGTGAACGCACAGATACTACTATGAACACACCTGGTGTATGACACACATGCACACCCCAATTGGAATCCGGATAGGGACTACACAATTGAAGAAACTCCAGTTACGGTAAGTAACCTTCTCTTACTACAAGAGGAAGACGCACCTAGAAGTGGCAGATCGGGTCATCTTATCTCAGAAGTGGACTCCTATATGCCCATTTCTCCCTCTAAGCCATTGAAGGTGAGATTAGTAAAGAAGATTTCAAAGGAAAAGGCCAGAATGATCCTGGTTACCTTCTGCTTGACCTTAATCTTGGTACTTAGACCTGATTCAGACATAACTGGATCTTTGTCTCAAGATACCAGCATGAAAGAACATAAAGTAATGGGCATATTCTACATCAAGATCACATGCTGTTAAAATGGTCGGCTAGGATACTGAGAAAGAACTTGTCATTCATTTTTAATGAGTAGGTGATAAACATCCTCCTAGCATCTCAGTGGAGACTTGTTGATGTCTGGGACTCGCTTGAATGAGGTTAACATATTGGTGTTAAAAGGGGTGCATCAGGACAAAATCAGCCAAAGTAAAGCACATTCTAGTGTTTCTACTCAAGGCTAATACTTAGTAAAGACAAATCTGCAGTTGTAAGAAATCAAGGAACATCTCTGATCACCGCCACAGTAAGGTTCCCCCAGACCACCTTTCTCATTCAGTCCCTCAGTAATACACAGGTTTTTGTTGAGATCTTGACTTGTGGGATAAAAATGAATTATTAAAAAAAATTGGAGTTTATTTAAATTGTTTTTTAATTATTTAAAATTAAATTTGAAATTATGACTAATGTTAAGGCCTAAACTTAAGATCTTTTATACTTACAATCTAGAAATCTATTACAATTATATAATGTAAATAAAATTAATGTTAAGCAGTATTTATTTGTTTGCCAAAGGTTTTTAAAAAGTTAAACCACTGAACAGGTGGAAGTAACTGGGTAAAGCACCTGTTTGTAGAAGTGCTAAATCGGATTTTTAACAACAGTTGTCTCTTCTGCAGGTGTAGAGAGAATACTTGAAATTTCTTTTATTCAGTCAGGTCAGTTCAGTGACTAGTTCATTAAAAGTAAAGAAATTGATTGGAAGTTGAAAAAGCAGGAAAGCTTGTTTTCCTCTTCCAATCTCTGAACAAAAATGAAATGTGAGAGGGTGAAATCAGAAACAATCACTTTAATTCACTAACTGCAGATAATGCTTCCTTTTTTTAATAAATCAATTTTCAGTAAATCAAAATAAATCAATTTTGAATGCGAAATGTTTATCAAACATTTTTTTTTCTTATGAATCTAGCACATTTTAGGTAATTTTTTTTAATAAAATAAAAATATGCAAATAGTGTTTTTATGCATTTTTATTGAATTCAGTCAAATTAGTTTCCATCAAAGTAGAACATCACACAAATCACAAATAAAAATGAATCCTCCAGTAAATAAGAAGCGTATCGTCCACCATTCTCAAACAAATAGCAAAAAGAACCAAATTTAATGTAAATACTATATTTAGTTGCAAATCAACATGGTTTCATGGTTACCAACCTATGAGAATCAGCTTTTTTAAAGAAAATAATTAAAAAGTACAAATGTGAAACAAGATTAAAATTGATTATTTAAATCAACGCTTCCTGCTTGCTGATTTAATCATGATAAAAATCAGTGATTTATATCATTTTGATTTAAATCAATCCACTCCGGTCTGTGCCTCTTCTCACTGAAAGTAACTTACCTGCTTACTACATCTGTAACCAGAGGGATTTTGGAGCTTGGCATGCTCTCTGTGAAACCTCAGTTGTATAGTTATCAAAGTATGGTAATTCTTCAAACTGACCTGGCCTTTTTTCTCACTGTCACCATAATCTTCCTGCTATGAGAGAAAGTGGTACTGTTGTCCTTCTGGCTAAGACCAAACATCATACTGAAGTATAATATCATAAGTTTATGTGAATAGGAACATCAAAAGGATGTGTGTATAGCAAAGTCATTCAAAGTCTTAAGTACAGCTTTTGCCAAGTGTATTACTGCTCACTTTTTTAAAGAAGTGATGGTCATTGTGAGTGGAGACATCACACACATCTTGCAGTGAGAAATAAAAGGTCAGTTTGTCATGTTCCACCTATGGCTTCTCAAAACACCATGGAATTGATCACCTCCTCTGGAGATACAGTAATTCCTCACTTAACGTTGTTGTTTCATTGTTACATCGATGATTTATTAGAGAACATGCTTGTTTAAAGTTGCACAGTGCTCCCTTATAACATTGATTGGCAGCAACCTGCTTAGTCCACTGCTTGCAGGAAGAGCGGCCCATTGGAGCTAGCTGGTGAGGGCTTGGAACCAAGGTGGGCTCGCAGCCACACATCCGCTCCCCTAAGTTTCCTGTGCGGTAGCTGCCCAGCAGGCTATCAAGTGCCGGGAAATTCAGGTATCCCTATCCCCACTGCTGTGTACTACTCCTGCCCTCGGCCTTGGAGCTGCTCCCAGGAGCCTCCTGCTTGCTGTGCAGGGGTTGGAGGGGGAAGAGGGGTGCTGATGTCAGGGTGTCTCCTCCCTCGCTCTTGCCCCCCACTCCTGTACCTCATCTCCACCGAGTGGCAGTGGGGGTGTGGGGGAGACACATGATAGGGCTCTGGAAGAAGGGAGGTTGCTGGCAGCAGCTGCTGTCTCAACTTGCTAATATACTTAAAAAGGCAGTGTACTTGAAAGGGCAATGCATGTGTCTCTCTTACACTCTCTCTCTCTCTCTCTCTCTCTCTCTCTCTCTCTCTCTCTCTCTCTCTCTCTCTCATGAACACACACACACACACACACTCTCTGTCAGTCTCACACACACATGCACACACACACACCCCCGGCACTTTGGAAAGTGGAGGGAGTGGTGCACTCCAGTGGGATAGCTTGGGGTCATCATCATGTTCAGTTTCCGCAGGGAATATTTGCAGACACTGCCATGCATCTATTCTGTCTCTTCCCTCCATTCATGCTGCCTTGTAGAGTGTGAGGCTACGTTAGCAACAATGTGTTAGTTCAGGGGTTCTCAGACTTTTGTACTGGTGACCCCTTTCACACAGCAAGCCTCTGAGTGCGACACCCACCCCTTATACATTAAAAATCCTTTTAAATATATTTAATACCATTATAAATGCTGGATACAAAGCAGGTTTGGGGTGGAGGCTGACAGCTCGCAACCCCCCATGTAATAACCTCGCAACCCCCTGAGGGTCCCAACCCCCAGTTTGAGAACCCCTGTGTTAGTTCATCATTTAGCAGCAGGGCATTCCTTGGGAAATATCCCACTCTCTTCCATTCTCTGACCTCCACCTCAACCATAAGCAAGGAGTTACTGTATTGACTCCTCCCTGTCTCCATAGAGGTGATATCAGCTTTGTAAATCAACAACAAAGACTGCCTGATATGGCAAGGACAGAGAAGAAAAAATTCTGTCTCACCATTAATTTTCTTTCTAGACTTGTGCACGTCAGCCAGCCTGACCCTCTCTGAGAGGATTGAGTTATGTCCAGATTCTTTCTGGCTTTTGCTGGCTTGTTAAATAATTTTAAAGGGACGTGTTCCTCTAAGAACCTTTCTAAATTTCTCAATCCTTAAATTTGTTGTGGAGGCTCTGCAGCAAATGATTTGAGTTGAATAATATGTGTATAGGTTTATTTATTGAAACTTTTGGAAGTTGTTGTTCTGTACAGTTCTTCCTGAGGAGTAATCCTGAACACAATCTGAGCCAAAGAACTGGTCTGACTTCAGTGACTAAGGAGATGGGGAATATCCTCACTGTGAAGAGTGTCAAGGAAAATGCACTAATGGAAAATGTTTCCATTCTAAAATGTATGGAGAAAGAGAGTGCAAAGTACGAGGGGTGGAGTACAGTACTAGCTATAGTCCCCTTTTCTCCACCTTGATGTCCTAGCTTAATCCCTAGTATATTTTTTAAAGGTAACATTTGAAATGATCAACTTTAATTCTTAGTTACCTTTTCCCCACATTAAAATAGAGATCAGGGCAAGGACATTGAGGGGAAAAGGGGGCAGAGCACATTGGGGTCATTGCTTGATAGCAATCTCCCAACGTCCCCAGCACCATTCACAAATCTTTTCTAATGTCAGTGTGGAAAAACAAGGACTTTTTATTAATGGCGTTTTCTGGCAATTAACCCTTCTGAGAAAATTGTCCTGTGCTTGGGAGTTTGATGGTATTTTGTCTCTGGGATTTGGAGTTCTTGATTGCTTTCTATGCTAAGATATGCGCCAAAAATTTAATGTCAGAATAAATTTAAAACAGCATTTAAGAGTTTTATTGAATTTTTCTATATAACGCATGTATAATAACTTAAGTATAATAATATGCAAATAAATTGGTTGCTCTAATCAAAAGGTTGAGGGAATAAGTTTAAAATTAGGATTTGAAGGATGTCTAAATCAGTGTTTCTCAAACTTTTGTATTGATGACCCCTTTCACATAGCAAACCTATGAGTGCGACCCCCTCCCCAATTAAAAACACTTTTTTTTGTAAAAAGAACAGGAGTACTTGTGGCACCTTAGAGACTGACAAATTTATTTGTGCGTAAGCTTTCATGGGCTACAGCCCACTTCTTCGGATGCATGGAATGGAACATGTGTTGAGGAGATATATATACACATACAGAGAGCATGAAAAGGTGGGAGTTGCTCTACCAATTCTAAGAGGCCAATTAAGTAAGGAAAGAAAAAAAAAGAACTTTTGAAGTGATAATCAAGATAGCCCAGTACAGACAGTTCGATAAGAAGTGTGAGAATGCTTACAAGGGGAGATAGATTCAATGTTTGTAATGGCTCAGCCATTCCCAGTCCCTATTTAAACCTTTCTTTTGTGATTAACACTATTATAAATGATGGAGGCTGACAGCTTGTGACTCCCCATGTAATAACCTCATGACCCCCTGAGACATCACGACCCCCAGTTTGAGAACCCCTGGTCTAAATTAATCTTAATTATAGAGTTACAGACGGTGCCCCATATTATGCCGATTATTCATGCTTACCTCTGCATGTAGATTAAATTTACTCAATGAAATTTACTGTTTAAATAAACTACCAGATTCAGGCTGCAGAGGATGTGATGATTAGTATTGTGTGAGCTTGAACAGCTTTTCTCCTTCAATTTGTAGTACTAATCATGTGTAAAAAACACTCTAATCATTAGAATAGTAGGAAAAGTCAATGATTGCTTTAAATCAGAAACTGGGTAGGTTAAATGTATCAATAATTTGATGTACATTAATATTTTAATAGCAGCACCTGCAGAACAATATCTTCAGGAGAAACTGCCAGATGAAGTGGTTCTAAAGATCTTTTCCTACTTGCTGGAGCAAGATCTTTGTAGAGCAGCTTGTGTGTGTAAACGCTTCAGTGAGTTGGCTAATGATCCAATTTTGTGGTAAGTGAAAAGTTATTCCTCATTATCTTGAGATATATTGTATGTGCTGCACAAAATGCCAAGTACAAGAGAAAAATTAAAATGCTGGTTAGGAATTATAATTAGTTTAAATTAAAACAAATGTGTTTTAATATGCTTACCTTATATCAGTTTTATCTGTTATAAGCAGATATGCACAAGCATATCAGTTACATGTAGTTAAAAATAGTAAAACTTTTCCGCCTAGAATTATGCCTCTTTAGTAATGTTATCTGAAAGTTCAATTACTTATCTTTTAGTACCTTCCTCCCTCTTAAAGTTTGTGTGGGAATTGTATACCTTGATCCAAGATAGCAAACTCTTCCTTAAGTGTCAAGGAAGATCCTGCCTACAACCGCACTATGATTTTTATTTGTTTGGATTTTCAAAAAGAATATAGGTGTTGCGTATGCAGACTTTTTCTCTTTCTAGGGTTATTGGGATCCTGAAAACATCTTATTTAATTGAGAACCAGTATTCCAGATTAGAAAAAAATTGAACTTGAATATCTAGGAAGACACGATTAGGTTTATCTCTGTTTGTTTCTTTATGGCTTGTAGATTCCTCTATGTTAACCCCAAATGCTTTTGTTTTGCTTGTAACCTTTAGCTGGACCTCAAGGTGGTTATTCTTGATACTTAGGTTTTGTAAATGGGTTTTTAAAATCTAGCAGTAGCCTGAGTTTTCAAATGTACTTCCTTTCTTTTTGTTTTTAATAAAATTTACCTTTTTTAAGAACAGGATTGGATTTTGTCCTAAGAGGTTTGTGCACATGATGGTTACTTAGCTGATGGCAACAGCTGATTTCCTTTGATTTCCTTTCTCAGCTCTTCCCCGGAGGGGGCATGAAGGGGCTTGAGGGTACTCCACAGGAAGGAATTCCTAAATGCACCTTCCTGGGTTCTGAAGGGGGTTTTTGCACTTGGGTGGCGGGAGCATCTACGCATCCAAGGTCAGGGAGAAGCGGTAACCTTGGGAGTTTAATACAAGCCTGGAGTGGCCAGTATTAATTTTTAAAATCTTTGCAAGCCCCCACCTTCTGCACCCAGAGTGGGGAATCAGCCTTGACAGATGCAATTTTAATTCTTCAAATAATGTCCCTATGAGTGCTCCACTTTAGGTGCTTGTGCGTCCCTGTGCTTGTAATCAGAGACTTGTGGTACCAGTGCCTGGTTGAGTTGCACATGTGCAATCCCCATCTCATGCCACTTCAGGTGCTGTGCGACCAGGGGCGGCTCTAGACATTTCGCTGCCCCAAGCACGGCATCATGCTGCGGGGGGCGCTCTGCCTCTCGCCGGTCCCGCGGCTCCGGTGGACCTCCTGCAGGCGTGCCTGCGGAGGGTCCGCTGGTCCGGACCAGAGGACCCTCCACAGGCATGCCTCCGAAGGCACCCTGCCTGCCACCCTCCCGGCGACCAGCAGAGTGCCCCCACTGCATGCCACCCCAACTACGTGCTTGGCGTGCTGGGATCTGGAGCCACCCCTGTGTGCGACCAACACACGCACACACCCCTCCACCCCCAGTTCCTTCTCTAGCGCCTTTGGCTTAAGTCGGAGCATTTAGCTGCGCTCCAGAGCTTAGTCTTCCTAGCATAGCCCTTATCCTTTACTTTCTTTCCCTGTTTCTTTTTGGAAGAAACAAACAGGGAGAGAAATAATGTGTTACTCTTCCCTTACTTAGAATTTCAGGTTTCCGTTAACCGTTAATGTAGGACCCCTGATAAGGAGGGGAAACATTCCCATCAGGGGCATGCTCGGTTCACTGAGTTTCAAAAGCGGCCTAACCTGCAGGCTCTCAATACCTATGTCAGACGGGCACTTGCAGTGTGTTTGGCTTAGGCAAGACACACATACCCCAAAAGTGCTTACACTGTCAGAAGTTAAAAGCCTGGATCCGAAAGGCCAGAGACTTGCTGCTCGAACTGCTCCTGATGGAGAAGTCTCTCCGTCTGGCATCTGAGCCAGAAGCTCGGACCCCTCCTGGACAGAGGTCACCAACAGCAGCCTCTGACAGAGGCTCTTCTTCCTCTGTGGCTCACACTACAGACCTAAAAAGATGGCTAAAAAGTGTGCTCCATCCTCACCAGATTGAGGACCAACCAAGAAATGGCACTCCCCAAACAGAGAGACACCGTCGGTACCGACTGCACTGGCAGTCTTTGCAGTCGAGGTTCCTAGACCATCCAGTACCTTGATACCACGAGAGCTAAAGACTCCAAGAGAGCTAGCTCTGACATAAGCAATGAGGGGAAACTGAAAATCCATGCCGTGGCACCATCGGAGCAGACTAGATACCCAGCACCGAGCACATCGAGACAGCTAATGACTATGCTGTCACTTACCATTGGCACAACACAATCGATGCAGCCACCCATACTGACAATGACCTCACAGACATCAGCATCGACCCTTTCGGTACTACAGCAGTTACTGCACTGCTCCAGGTCTCCTCAATACCAGAATCCTCCATTCTCTACACCAGCGTCACTCCAACATAGTCAGTACCTACTCACCTTGCTGCTCCGCTCCTCCATTCTCAATCGATGAAGAAGAGAGGATGAAGGGGAAATGTATTTTCCACACTATTTTCCCCCCTATCCATGAACTGACCAAACTGGATCCCCCATCACAAAGGGGATATTATACTGGAGCTAAAGAGCACCACTGGTTTGGACACCCTGGGATGACACTCATGTCTACCTCACCACACTGGCTTTATGGGAACCCTTAGATGGCATATCCTCCACACTATTGCAAGCTTCCCAGCCCACCCAGCGAGAGCACATGACAGTCTTCCATACCATTGGTATCAGGACCATCTGAAACTCCGGAGGAGATACCTAGACAACCAGAGGAGACCTCTGACTTAGAGATGAAACCAGCAACTCACCTATCCTCATCATTCCTTGATGACACCATCATCGTTACCCCATCCCCCCGCCCAATGTGGGCGGCCAATGATTTTAAACACTTTCAGGACCTCTACAGGAGGGTCACAGAATCCCTGGACATCGTATCCCTGGGGAATTAGTTAAATTGGAAAAGATGGGCATCAGTGTGAAAATTGAAAGGTGGATAAAGAACTGGTTAAAGGGGAGACTACAAGGTGAACTGTTAGGTTGGAAGGAGGTTACTAGTGGAGTTCCTCAGGGATCAATTTTGGGACCTATCTTATTTAACCTTTTTATTACTGACCGTGGCACAAAAAGTGGAAATGTGCTACTAAAGTTTGCGAATGACACAAAGCTGGGAGGTATTGCTAACACAGAGAAGGACCGGGATATCATACAGGAAGATCTGGATGACCTTGTAAACTGGAGTAATAGTAATAGGATGAAATTTAATAGTGAAAAGTGCAAGGTCATGCATTTAGGGATTAATAACAAGAATTTTAGTTATAAATTGAGGACACATCAGTTGGAAGTAACGGAGGAGGAGAAGGACCTCGGAGTATTGGTTGATCTATGGATGACTGTGAGCTGCCAATGTGATATGTCCGTTAAAAAAGCTAATGCAGTTTTAAGATACATCAGGCGAGGTATTCCCAGCAAAGATAAGGAGGTGTTAGTACCGTTGTACAAGGCACTGGTGAGACCTCATCTGGAATACTATGTGCAGTTCTGGTCTCCCATGTTTAAGAAGGATGAATTCAAACTGTAACAGGTTCGGAGACGGGCTACTAGGATGATCCGAGGAATGGAAAACCTGTCTTATGAAAGGAGACTCAAAGAGCTTGGCTTGTTTAGCCTAACCAAGAGAAGGTTGAGGGGAGATATGATTGCTCTTTATAAATATATCAGAAGGATTAATATCAAGGAGGGAGAGGAATTATTTAAGCTTAGTACCAATGTGGACACAAGAACAGATGGATATAAACTGAACACTAGGAAGTTTAGACTTGAAATTAGATGAAAGTTTCTAACCATTAGAGGAGTGAGGTTCTGGAACAGCCTTCCAAGGGGAGTAGTGGGGGCAAAAGATATATCTGGCTTTAAGACTAAGCTTGATAAGTTTATGGAGAGGATGGTATGATGGGATAACCAATGATCAACTGCTAAAATTAGGCTATCAGCAGGTAAGTATGCCCAGTGGTCTGTGATGGGATGTGAGATGGGTTGGGATCTGAGTTACTATATATATATTCTTTCCTGGGTGCTGGCTGGTGAGTCTTGCCCACATGCTCAGGGTTTAACTGACTGCCATATTTGGGGTTGAGAAGGAATTTTCCTCCAGTGCAGATTGGCAGAGGCCCTGGAGGTGTTTTGCCTTCCTCTGCAGCATGGGGTACGAGTCACTTGCTGGAGGATTCTCTGCAGCTTGAGGTCTTCAAACCACAATTTGAGGACTTCAATAACTCAGACATAGGTTACGGGTTTGTTATAGAGGTGGTGGGTGAGATTCTGTGGCCTGCGTTGTGCAGGAGGTCAGACTAGATGATCATAATGGTCCCACCTGACCTTAAAGTCTGAGTCTATGAATAACAACATAAGTTCCTTGACATCTTCCATACATCGACATCTTCCAAAATAGCTTTGTCCGTGAATGATGCAATCATGGAACCCCTTATGTTCATTTGGTAGACTCCAGCAACGATCCCTCCCTCCTGCAATAGATCTGACAGAAAATATTATATGCACAGACAACAGAATTTCTCTGTTCTCCCTATGCCCAATTCTTTGGTGGTGGACGCTGTTAATAAGAGGGGCAGACAATCTTACCCCCAAAACAGCCCATACAACAACAATTGGAAGAGGCTCTGCCTCTTTGGCTGAAAGGCCTACTCCTCGGCGACACACCACCTTCGGATTGGCAATTATGAAGCAAAGCTGGCAAAATATGACCACACAAACTATGAGAAGTTCTCCAAATTTATTGAATTCCTGCTGGAGGAGAAAAAAGAACAGTTCAGAGGACTCATCTCCTAGGGACAGCTGATCTCCAGGATGGCATTACAGGCTGCTTTGGACTCAGCAGATACTGCTGCGCAATCTACAAATACTGCAGTAGTCATGAGACAAGTTTCTTGGTTGTCTCTCTGTAGTCTCCCAAGGGAGGTGCAATCAGTTATGGAAGATCTGCCTTTTGATGGGCCTAAGCTCTTTGCGACTGAGATAGATGGGTATCTGCACAGGCTTAAGGACTCGAGGGCAACACTGATGTCCCTGGTCATCTATACTCCTAGGACAAAGAGATGACAAGGAAAGTATTACGGCCCACACCATATTCAC
Organism: Gopherus flavomarginatus; assembly: GCF_025201925.1. Lineage (NCBI taxonomy): Eukaryota > Metazoa > Chordata > Testudines > Testudinidae > Gopherus > Gopherus flavomarginatus. Next base: position 30,020,890 of record NC_066620.1, on the reverse strand, counting down.
AAACACATAGGCAATACGAGCCACAAGGCCAAAAACAGCGGCCCGCAAAGAGATGACAACCTCCACCTCAATCTACCACTTCTCACCAACCTTATTCCAGACAGCAAGTTTGAGATGTTGGTTGAGAGTCCAAGACCCTCTGCATCTTTCAGTGCTGGAACTTTCTTCTGTCTCTCAGCCATTCAGAGATCACCTGACTCCATACTACTCAGTTTGGCAATCCATCACTACAGACAGATGGCTGTTGGAGATAATTGATGTTGGATACTCCGTCCCATTTACTTCCACCCTCCCTCTCCCTCCATCTTCAGGGACTCCTCTCACGAAGATCTACTGTGACAAGAGCAATAGAGTCCTGTGGCATCTTATAGACTAACAGATGAGACTGTGACAAGAGGTAACCCACCTTCATCCATCTAGGAGCAGTAGAACCAGTACCAACAAAACACAGAGGGAAGAGTTTCTATTCAAATTACTTCCTCTCTCAAAAAAAAAAACAGGAGGGTGGAGACCATTCTCGATCTCTGATGGCTCAACAAATTTGTCAGACACCAACAGTTCAAGATGGTCACAGTGGCCACCATAATTCCAGCACTAGAAAGTGGGAACTGATTCTCGGCACTCGACCTTCTGGATGTAAACTTCCATGTAACAATTCACCCATCACATTGAAGGTTTCTTCAATTCGCTCTAGGACCAGATAACTTCAAATACAAGATTCTACCCTTCAGACTGTCCACTGCTTCTCAAGTTTTCTCAAAGGTACTCGCAGTATTCACATCGTACCTGTGCAGGAGAAGTATCATATTTCCGTATCTGGACAATTACCTACTGAAAGTGCCAAATCAATCCGCAACAATAGAGGCCACCAAACAAATGGTAGCACATTAGGTCTCCAGTTAAACACTCAACAATCAACCCTCACACCAGTACATTGGAGCCTACCTCAGTTCACCTGAGGCAACGGCCTCTCTACCAAGGCAACAGTTCTAACTCTAACAAAGCTATCTTCCACAATACTAAAAAGTCCTCGGACAAAAGCCGGGACTTGTCTACAGTTACAAGGCCACATGGCTGCAACGGCTTTCGTTGTCCAGCACGCAAGAGTCCACATGCGGACCTTGGAGGCATGGCTCTGTACACAGGACTCCCTAACAAGGCGCAGCATAAACAGAAGCCTCACAATGCCAAGCGCAGTGAAAGACCCGCTCTCCGAGGCCAGGGAGCACATCTGAATTCTCATTTTGCCCAGGGCCGCTAGTCCCCAACTGAAGCCCTGCTACACATAAATCTCCTGGAATTACAAGCCGTTCACAATGTGTGCGTCCAGTTTTTACCCATGATCAAGCAGAAAACCTTCCTCCAGATCATTAATCAAGATATTGAACAAAACTGGCCCCAGGACCAGCCCTTGGGGCACTCCGCTTGATACTGGCTACCAACTAGACATAGAGCCAATGATCACTCCCCGTTGAGGCCAACAATCTAGTCAGCTTTCTATCCACCTTATAGTCCATTCATCCAGCGCGTACTTCTTTAACTTGCCAGCAAGAATACTGTGGGAAGACCGTATCAAAAGCTTTGCTAAAGTCAAGGAATAACACAACCAGCACTTTCTCCTCATCCACAGAGTCAGTTATCTTGTCATAGAAGGCAGTTAGGTTAGTCAGGCATGACTTGTCCTTGGTGAATCCATGCTGATTGTTCCTGATCACTTTTCTCTTCCATAAGTGCTTCAGAATTGATTCCTTGAGGACCTGCTCCATGATTTTTCCAGGGACTTAGGTGAGGCTGACTGGCCTGTAGTTCCTCGGGTCGTCCTCCTTCCCTTTTATAAAGATGGACACTACATTAGCCTTTATCCAGTCATCCGGGTCCTCCCCCGATTGTCATGAGTTTTCAAAGATAATGGACAATGGCTTTGCAGTCACATTTGCCAGCTGCTTTAGCACCTCGGATGCAGCGCATCCAGCCCCGTGGTGCTCGTCCAGCTTTTCTAAATAGTCCTCAGCCACTTCTTTCTCCACAGGGGGCTGGTGGGGACTTCTTCCCCATGCTATGCTGCCCAATGCATAAGTCTGGGAGCTGACCTTGTTCGTGAAGACAGAGGCAAAAAAAGCATTGAGTGCATTAGCTTTTTCCACATCCTCTGTCACTAGGTTGCCTCCCTCATTCAGTAAGGGGCCTACACTTTCCTTGACTTTCTTCTTGTTGCTAACATACCTGAAGAAACCCTTCTTGTTACTCTTAACATCTCTTGCTAGCTGCAACTCCAAGAGTGATTTGGCTTTCCTGATTTCACTCCTGCATGCCTGAGCAATGTTTTTATACTCCTCCATGGTCATTTGTCCAATCTTCCACTTCTTGTAAGCTTCTTTTTTGTTTTTAAGATCAGCAAGGATTTCACTGTTAAGCCAAGCTGGTTGCCTGCCATATTTACTATTTTTTTTATACATCAGGATGGTTTGTTCCTGCAACCTCAATAATAATTCTTTAAAATACAGCCAGCTCTCCTGGACTCCTTTCTCGCTCATGTTGTTCTCCCAGGGGATCCTGCCCATCAGTTCCCTGAGGGAGTCAGAGTCTGCTTTTCTGAAGTCCAGGGTCCATATTTTGCTGCTCTCCTTTCTTCCTTGTGTCAGGATCCTGAACTCAACCATCTCATGGTCACTGCCTCCCAGGTTCCCATCCACTTTTGCTTCCCCTACTAATTCTTCCTTTTTTGTGTACAGCAGGTCAAGAAGAGCTCTGTCTCTAGTTGGTTTCTCCAGCACTTGCACCAGGAAATTGTCCCCTACACTTTTTCTAAAAACTTCCTGGATTGTCTGTGCACCGCTGCAATGGTCTCCTAGCAGATATTAGGGTGGTTGAAGTCCCCCATGAGAACCAGGGCCTGTTATCTAGTAACTTCTGTTAATTGCTGGAAGAAAGCCTCATCCCCCAGGTCTGGTGGCCTATAGCAGACTCCTACCATGACATCACCGTTGTTGCTCACACTTCTAAATCTAATCCAGAGACACTCAGGTTTTCCTGCAGTTTCATACCGAAGCTCTGAGCAGTCATACTGCTCTCTTACATACAGTGCAACTCCTCCACCTTTTCTGCTCTACCTGTCCTTCCTGAATAGTTTATATCCATCTATGACAGTACTCCAGTCATGTGAGTTATCCCACCAAGTCTCTGTTATTCCAGTCACATCAGAGTTCCTTGACTGTGCCAGGACTTGCAGTTCTCCCTGCTTGTTTCCCAGGCTTCTTGCGTTTGTGTATAGGCACTTAAGATAACCCACTGCTTGTCCCGCTTTCTTGGTCTGAAACAGGAGTCCTCCCCTCTTGCACTCTCCTGCTCGTGCTTCCTCCCGGTATCCCATTTTCCCACTTACCTCAGGCCTTTGGTCTCCTTCCCCCGGTGAACCTAGTTTAAAGCCCTCCTCACTAGGTTAGCCAGCCTGCTTGCAAAGATGCTCTTCCCTCTCTTAGTTAGGTGGACCCCGTCTCTCCCTAGCACTCCTCCTTCTTGGAACACTGTACCATAGTCAAAGAATCCAAAGCCTTCTCTCCAACACCACTTGTGTAGCTATTTGTTGATTTCCATGATTCGATGGTCTGTACCTAGGCCTTTTCCTTCCACAGGGAGGATGGACGATGGACTTACTCCTCAAACTCCTTTATCCTTCTTCCCAGAGCCACATAGCCTGCAGTGATCTGCTCAGGGTCATTCTTGGCAGTATCATTGGTGCCTACGTGGAGAAGCAGGAAGGGGTAGCGATCCAAGGGCTTGATGAGTCTCGGCAGTCTCTCCATCACATCATGAATTCCAACTCCTGGCAAGCAGCATGCTTCTCAATTTTCCCAGTTGGGACAGCAAATAAATGATTCAGTCCCCCTGAGGAGGGAGTCCCCAACCACCACCACCCGCCTCCTTCTCTTGGGAGTGGTGGTCGTGGAACCCCCATCCCTAGGACAATGCATCTTATGCCTTCCAATCATGGAGTCTCCTTCTGCTCCCTTCCCTCAGATGCATCATCTAGTCCACTCTTCGCATTAGTACCTGTGGAGAGAACATAAAAACGGTTGCTCATTTGTATCTGCATTGCTGGTACATGGACGCTCCTGTTTCTTTTTCTGGAGGTCACATGCTGCCAATTTCCCTCACCATCCTTCTGTCCCCGCTGCGCAGTCTGCTCTGATTCTTCAGAATGTTGTGCTCGTAGAAGTATCCCTGACGTCTGTCCAGGAAATCTTCATTTTCTCTTATGCAACGCAGAGTTAATAACTTGTTTCTGCAGACCTTGAACCTTCTGTTCCAATATGGAGACTACCTTGCACTTTGTACAGATGAAGTTGCTTCTGTCCTGTGGAAGAAAGACAAACATGGCGTATCCTATGCAGGTCACAACGGCCGATTGCTCACCATCCATATCACCTTTCTTCTAAGAGCTTCCTCAGCTGTTGCGGCAACTGCTCAGAGGAGCCTGCAAGTTGAACACCTCAGTGGGCTTTCCCCTGGTGAACTCCTAGTCAAACTCCCTCTGTTAGCCTCTCCGCTGTTTGCCACTCAGCTGGTTTGTAGCTGATTTGCCTTTTTATAACAGTCAGGCCCACTCAAGGCCCACCTGAAACGAAGCACTCCCAATTCACACTTTTCAAACAAACAAGCACACAAATTGACAAACTGTCCCCGCAACAGACACTCAGAGATGACCTGCTCCAAAGAAGTGCAGAACCTTTTACTGAATAGTCGCAGAGCAACTATCTGTCACACACATCTACACAAATTCATGGTATCAAAAGAGGCAGATCATATCGATCTCATCTCACTTACCTATTATTCTGGACTATCTACTCAACTCAAGGAATCAGGACTTTCAGTGAGTTCAGTCAAGGTACACCTCTCTACCATCACAGTATTCCACCACAGAATGGACAGAATATCCATTTTCGCGCATCCCATCAGCCAGTGCTTTCTCAAGGGCCTCAACAACATCTACCCTGCCATTGGACCTCAATTTAGTGTTCTGGGGAATCACCAGACACCCCTTCAAGCTGTTATCTACATGTTCTCTCCTTCACCTTTCAATGAAGGTGGTCTTCCATGTTGCCATTACTTCCGCAAGATGGATAGTAATACTTGGGGCCCTCATGACTGATCCACCCTACACAATATTCTCCAGAGATAAAATTACCCTCAGGCCGCATCCTAAGTTCCTACCCAAGGTCGTCATTTCACCTCAACCAACCCATTCACCGAACATTCTACCTGAAACTACATAGGGACAGATGGGAAGCCATACTGTATACCCTTGATTTACGCAGGGCCCTGGCCTTTTACCAGGACCAGCTCTAGGCACCAGCAAAGCAAGCTCATGCTTGGGGCAGCACAATTCCAGGGGCAGCACTCCAGCCATTCTATTTTTGTTAGTTTGTTTGTTTTTGTTTGGGCAGTTGCACTCTTGGAGCTTGGGGCAGCTTGGAGCCAGCCCTGCCATTTACACAGACATAATAAGGTCGTTCCTCAGGACTCTGAAACTGTTTGTCTCAAACTGTTACTGTCAATATAACCTGCAACCCACAACAGGGATTTGCACATACTCTACCAGGGAAATATCAACCTGGATAGCTTTTGTAAACAGTGTTCCCATTACTGACATCTGTAGAGCTTCAACCTGGGCATCAGCCCATGCATTTATGCAACATTATGCATTAGAACAACATATAACATCTAATGTAATGTTTGGGCTCATTGTACTGTCATCTGCCATGACTTCAACTCCAAAGACCCTTCCTTCCACCGGAGGGCACTGCTCTGAAGTCACCTAAAGTGGAGCACCCACGGGGACAGCACTGGAAAAAGAAGAGAGAGTTACTCACCTTGTGCAGTAACGTAGGTTCTTCAAGATGTGTGTACCTGTGGGTGCTCCACTACCCTCTGTCCTACCCTTTACTTTGGAGTTGCATACTAAATACTCTGTAGTAGAGAAGGAACAGAGGGCAGGTTGGTCACACAGCGCCAGATCACTGCTTAAAGTGGCACAAGACGGGGATGACGCATGTGTGACCAAACCGGGCACTGCTACTACAAGTCTCCGATTACAAGCACAGGGGCACACAAGCACCTAAAGTGGAGCATCCACAGGGACACACATCTCAAAGAACCTATGTTGCTGCACAAGGTATCTTTCTCTTTGCACTACCAAATGCAGCGTGTTGTGTACTCATGCACTAGGATATTTGGCAGCTGTTTTTGGGATATGGTGGTGAACATCAATAAAAAGAATAGCAACATTTTAAGAGAGGTTATGCTGCTCTGTCCTTTCTGTCCTTATGTTGGCACACACTTCAGCTGTGATTCAGCAGAGCACGTAACCACATCCTTTAATCTCTCTATTTAGAGAAGTATGTAATGTGCTTAATATTATGCATGTACCTAAGTCTTTTGCTGACTTGAGCCTTTAAATGTGCACCAAATGCATATTACAAAATGCAGCAGTGTCTCTTCTCTTCAGTCTTCAACCAGAATTGTTTTAACTTAAAGCCACTTTTACTCATTAATTTTATAAGCACCAGTAAAATATTTTTGGTTTTAAAACTTTGGGTTGAGATCTTTGAAAATACTCAATATTGACCAAACTCTGAAATCTATGGAGTTTTGCCATTGACTTCAATGAAAGTAAAATAAACAGTGAATGCTTTTGAAAATTCCTCCCTTAAGGTTTTAAATAGGTTTGTTGTAGTTGTGATACACCTGACTTATAACTTTGTACCATTTAAATACATTCTTAATTTTCTGTTCTGATTATTTTTTGTGAAAACATTTTTTTGTTTAGGAAACGACTGTATATGGAAGTATTTGAATATACACGTCCAATGATGCATCCAGAACCTGGTAAATTCTATCAGATTAATCCAGAAGAATATGAACACTCAAATCCCTGGAAAGAAAGCTTTCAGCAGCTGGTATGAATGTTGTCTTTTCACATCCCCAGAAAGATTACATATTGTAATTTAAAGACAATTTGCATAGCTGAAGTACCAGATTTCAGTAACTAAACCAATATGTGCAGGATTCCCTCAACAGCCAGAGAGAGACTGGTTGCATGCTGTTTTTCTTAAAATCTTGAAAGAAAAAAAAGTTGTGCGTTGTTGTTGTTTTTTTTTTGTTTGGGGGTTTTTTGGGGGGGGAGAGGAGGACTCCCTTTTTTGTATTGCTCCTTTTAGCTTGTTTATGCTGGGCAGTCAATACACGGGCAAAGTTACTGAAATATTGAGGGAATTTTACATTTGCAAGTCACCTTTTAAAACACGGTATTCCTGTCAAGCTTTGATGGTGATGTAGAAGGTTTGCAGCTTTATGGTGCAATATTATAATAAATCATGATTTAAAAAATCATTGTACCTGTCTGAAAAAGGTGCCTGTATCTGAGTAACTCTTTGACCACTCTTGGCAGAAATTTGACTTCCTGTGATGGAGCTTCTGGTGAGCTTACCAGCTCAATGTTTCTGGGCGTGAATTGAGGTTCTTGTTAGCGTGTTTGTCATTGATTCTATGGAGCTTTGTCATAGCCCTTGGCTATGTATTCTTGTTGTCATAATGGAACTGACTCATTAATATTTGGTGCACTTTCCTTAGTAAGCTCAGAATACATTGACAGTAGCATTTGGTCTTGAACGAGAGGACATTCTAGCTTATGTGCCAGGAGTTTAGCAGCAAATCATCTTTTAAGGCCAATGATGGGAATTCTAATCCAAAATATAAGAATGGGTGGGCACCACACTTTCCAAAATGTGTGTAAAGGAGTAATAAAGTAAGATACTGAGTTCAGTTTATTAATATTTATAATAGTATTCACATTCTAAGATTGTTGAATAAGGGCATTTGGTTTGGCTATAAGTATGGGGCTAATGGTTAGCCCAGAAAAATCAGGTGCAAAGCTGCAAGGAAATTGAAAGATTTGTTAAAATAAAATCTCCACCCCACTTTGGTAATGTGACAGGTGGCCACAGAATGAAAATGGGGGATAGGAAAAGCTACCATTTTGATAAGATGAGAATTCTGCTCCCTTTTTCTGACTTTCGCCTTACGCAATCAAGCGCCTTTTAAAAGAAAGGATTGTGTGTTCTTTTTATACCTTTTTTTTTTTTTAAATCCAATCCTTGATGTTTAAGTAGAGGAATACCATGTAAAAGTGAGGAGGTGATATTGCCATCGTTTACAGGACTGGTCAGATCATCACTGAAATGCTATGTCCAGTTCTGATGTCTACACTTTAAATAGGATGTTGAAAAATTGGAAAGGGCTTGAAAAAGAGTTACGAGAATAATCTGAGGTCTGGGAAAATGTGCCGTAGATTGAGAAACTTAAGAAGCTCAGTATCTTTTGTTTATCCTAGGGAAGGTTAGTAAGAGGTTACTTGATCGCAATGTGCAAGTACCTGCATGGGGGAAAATATTTCTGATATCAGAAGGCTCTTTAATCTAGCAAACAAAGTAATAACATCTGTTGGCTGGAAACTGAACCTAGACAAATTCACACCTAAAATAAGGCACACATGTTTCAGAGAGGGAGATTAACTATTGAAACAACTTACCTATAGATTCTCCATCACATGAAGTCTTTAAATCAAGATTTAATGTTTTGTAAAAGATATACTCCAGGTCAATCAGAAGTTATGAGTTTGATGCAGGAATGACTTAATTCTATGCCCTGTGCAGGAGGTCAGATAACATAGTCATGATGGTCCTTTCTCATCTTAAAAATTCTGAATCTTTTATTGCTTGCTTAATGGTTGATATCAGTATTAACATTACAACTTCTTCCTTGGTCCTAATTAACATTTTAAAAATACTTGGTGGAAATTCCAACTCATGGAGTCCAGATGTATAATGAACACATTTTCAAAATATAAATTATGTTACAGAACCTATCAAACTATTACAGCTATACCCTTTTGCTGATTTACTTTCTAAAATGTTTATATATACATGTGTGTATATATACACGTATACAACAAGCTTGCTTAGTTATAGGTTTATCTTGAAATATTTTCTCTGTTTCAGTACAAAGGAGCACATGTAAAGCCAGGCTTTGCTGAACACTTCTACAGTAACCCTGCAAGATATAAAGGAAGAGAAAACATGTTGGTATGTTTCTGAATCACTTTATATGAATATTTATATATCTTTCTCATCCATTATTTTTTTTGCTAAACTCATGTTTGTATTTTGTTTTTTAGTACTATGACACCATTGAGGATGCCCTCGGTGGGGTTCAGGAAGCTCATTTTGATGGACTTATCTTTGTTCATTCTGGTATATATACTGATGAATGGATATATATCGAATCTCCAATCACTATGATTGGTGCAGGTATTTAATTTGAAATCTTTATCTCAATGTGTAACCTTTCTTTTCTCTTAATAGCTGTGTTACAAAAATCTTAGAATATAAAGTAACATGTATAAAGATTTTTCTGTATCCAGTCGTCATATGTATCTTCTGTGGCAAGAGTGTGTGTCACTAATAGAGACAACTGGGGTATGTCCTGTTCTCTTTCAACCAGACAAGAAGCCAGAGATCAGAATGAAGCAATTTACACTCTTGGCACACTGTCTTTTTCTACTTTCTGCAAGTAGACTGTGCAGTTTTCTTCTTGCCTCACTTCAGAAAGCAGCTGATGGTTCTGACAGAGGTGCTTTCTCTGTTTGTTAGTTATTGCTGTATCTGGTTTTCTTTATAATGGAGAAGAAACGAGAGACTTAAAAAAAATTACTTTTGAAATATTGCCTGCTCTACACTGCAGCTGAGATGCTCAGTCCTCTTTCATGGGACCTGTTTATATGCAGAGCTTCACTGTGTCTGTAGAGCAGACGCCGTCAGTTTTTTTGCGATCAGCTGTTGACCATAATGGAAGAAGCCCAAACAATTTGTGCAACACATTAGGGCCCTCCTAGAGTCATCTCTTCTGCCAGACCATAGATTCATCCTAGAGAAGGTACCTGTACTCAAACACAAGAAGCCTGGGAAACAAGCAGGAAGAATTGGAAGTCATGGCACAGTCAAGGAACTATGATGTGATTGGAATAACAGAGACTTGCTGGAGTAACTCACATGACTGGAGTACTGTCATGTATGGGTATAAACTGTTGAGGAAGGACAGGTGGGAGAGAAAAGGTGGAGGAGTTGCACTGTATATAAGAGAGCAGTATGATTGCTCAGAGCTCCGATATGAAACTGGAGAAAAGTCTGTTGAGAGTCTTTGGGTTAAGTTTAGAGGCAAGAGCAACATGGGTGGCATCTTGATGGGCTTCTGCTATAGAGCATCAGACCAGGAGGATGAGGTAGACGAGGCTTTCTTCAGACAGAAGTTTCCAGATCACAGGCCCTGGTTCTCATGGGGGACTTCAATCACCTTGACATCTTCTGGGAGAGCAATACAGCAGCGCACAGACAATCCAGGAAGTTTTTTGGAGAGTGTTGGGGACAACTCCCTGGTGCACGTGCTGGAGGAACCAACTAGGGACCATGCTCCTCTTGACCTGCTGCTCACAAACAGGGAGGAATTGGTAGGGGAAGTAGAAGTGGGTGGCAACCTGGGCCATGAGGTGGTAGAGTTCAGGATCCTGACAAAAGGAAGAAAGGAGAGCAGCAGAATACGGACTCTGGTCAGAAAAGCAGACTCTGACTTCCACAGGGAACTGATGGGCAGGATCCCCTGGGAGGCTAATATGGGAAGGGGGAGGCAAGGAGTCCAGGAAAGCTGGCTGTATTTTAAAGAAGCCTTATTGAGGGCGCAGGAACAAATCATCCCTTTGTGCAGAAAGAATTGCAAATATGGAAGCAGACCAGCTTGGCTTAACAGTGAAATCTTTGGTGAACTTAAACACAAAAAGCAAACTTACAAGAAGTTGAAACTTGAACTGATGACTAAAGAGTACAAAAATACTGCTTGAGCATGCAGGGATCTAATCAGAAAAGCCAAAGCACAATTGGAGTTGCAGCTAGCAATGGATGTGAAGGGTAACAAAAAGGGTTGCTACAAGTATGTTAGCAACAAGAAGGTGGTCAGGGAAAGGCAGCTGAATTGAGGAGACAACTTAGTGACAGATGATGTGGAAAAAGCAGAAGTCATAGAATCATAGAAGATTAGGGTTGGAAGAGACCTCAGGAGGTCATCTAATCCAACTCCCTGCTAGGCCTTAAAAACTTCTAAGGATGGAGATTCCACCACTTCCCTAGGTAACCCATTCCAGTGCTTCACCACCCTCCTAGTGAAATAGTTTTTCCTAATATCCAACCTAGACCACCCCCACTGCAACTTGGGACCATTGCTCCTTGTTCTGTCATCTGCCACTACTGAGAACTGCTGAGCTCCATCCTCTTTGGATCCCCACTTCAGGTAGTTGAAGGCTACTATCAAATCCCCCCTCACTCTTCTCCTCTGCAGACTAAATAAGCCCAGGTTCCTCAGCCTCTCCTCAATGCTTATTTTGCCTTGTTCTTCATGGACAAGGTCAGCTTCCAAGACTCTTGCATTGGGCTGCACAGTATGGGGAGGAGGTGCGCATCTCTCAGTGAAAGAACAAGTTAAGGACTATTTAGAAAAGTTGGACATGCACAAGTCCATTTGGCCGGATGCCCCTGAGGGAGTTGGCTGATGTGATTGCAGAGCCATTAGCCATTATTGGCCATTATCTTTGAAAACTCTTGGAGATTGGGGGAATCTTGGATGATTGGAAAAAGGCAAATATAGTTTCCATATTTGAAAAAGGGAAGAAGGAGAGTCCGGGGAACTACAGACTGGTCAGCCTCACCTCGGTCCCTAGAAAAATCATGGAGCATGTCCCCAAGGTGGCAGTTACTAGATCTAAGCTGATAAATAAGCTTAGGGGTTATCTCATGCAGGTCCCCACAATTGTACCCTAAAATTCAGAGTAGGGGTGACACCTTGACAACCTTAAAGGAGGGAAACAGATCAGATAGATAGATCATAGAAAATTAGGGTTGGAAAAGACCTCAGGACCAACCCCAACTAAATCATCCCAGCCAGGGCTTTGTCAAGCCAGGCCTTAAAAACCTTTAAATATGGAGAGTCTACCAACTCCCTAGGTAACCCATTCCAGTGCTTCACCACCCTCCTAGTGAAATAGGGTTTCCTAATATCCAACCTAGACCTCCCCCACTGCAACTTGAGACCATTGCTTCTTGTTCTGTCATCTGCCACCACTGAGAACAGCCTAGCTCCCTCTTTGGAGCCCCCCTTCAAGTAATTGAAGTCTGCTATCAAATCCCCCCTCGTCTTCTTTTCTGCAGACTAAATAACCCCAGTTCCCTCAGCCTCTCCTCAAAAGTCATGTGCCCCAGCCCCCTAATCATTTTTGTTGCCCTCCACTGGACTCTGTCCAATTTGTCTACATCCTTCTGTAGTGGGGGGACCAAACCTGGACCCAATACTACAGGTGTGGCCTCACCGGTGCCGAATAGAGAGCAATAATCACTTTCCTCAATCTGTTGGCAATGGTCCTACTAATGCAGCCAGAATGCCGTTGGCCTTCTTGGTAACAGGGGCACACTGCTGACTCATATCCAGCTTCTCGTCCACTGTAATCCCCAGGTCCTTTTCTGGAGAACTGCTGCTTAGCCAGTCAGTCCCTGACCTGAAGCGGTGCATGAGGTTTTTCCGTCCTAAGTGCAGGACTCTGCACTTGTCCTTGTTGAACTTCATCAGATTTCTTTTGGCCCAGTCCTCCAATTTGTCTAGTTCACTCTGGACCCTGTCCCTACCCTCCAGCATATCTACCTCTCCCCTCATCTTAGTGTCATCTGCGAACTTGCTGAAGGTGCAATTCATCCCATTATCCAGATCATTAATAAAGATGTTGAACAAAACTGGCCCCAGGACTGACCCCTGGGGCACTCTGCTTGATACTGGCTGCCAACTACACATTGAGCTGTTGATCAAAGCCATTGATTGAGCCCAACAATCTAGCTAGCTTTCTGTCCACCTTATAGTCCATTCATCCAATCCATACTTCTTTAACTTGCTGGCAAGAATACTGTGGGAGACCATATCAAATGCTTGCTAAAGTCAAGATATCTGACATCCACCACTTCCCCCGTATCCACAGAGCCAGTTATCTCATCATAGAAGGCAATCAGGTTGGTCAGGCATGACTTGCCCTTGGTGAATCCATGTTGACTGTTCCTGATCTGCTTCACCAACTCTATTTAGAGTAGCACAGCAACAGGAACTACTGCCGCTGAAGTACGGCTACTGTAATAGTGGTTCAAGGGTAGTGGTCCTTGCCTCTCCATGGACAGCGGGAGGATTCCTTCTCCTGCTGATGTACCAAGCACAGCTGTATGGGCATGATTCGGGGAAAAGATTAAGAAGTAGCTCTCTCCTATTTACTTAGCAATGCCATTGTATTGTAGAACTACAAAGAATACCAAAGTCCTTCATTTCTTTCTTTGCAATATTCCCTCAGGTTAGTTGTTTTGATGCAAATCTGGGTGGATATTCTTAGGGTTAGTCTAAACATATTTTTGTACTGCTATAAGTATATTGGATTGATATAGTTAGTGGTACAACCTTCTGGAGTGAATGTAGTTTTACTGCTATAAAGGTGCTTATCAGTATGGTTTAGTCTCATAAAAGTTTCTAAACTGATATAGTTATAGCAGTATAAAAATGGTGTAGGCGAGCCCTTATTTCTGAATAAGAGTGTTCCATACAGACTTGTACCAAAAGAACTAAAAGTGTGAATGAATTATAACTGGTTTAGTTATTTCAGTTCCAGTTTGTGGTGACATAAAATTGGCTTTTTTGTTTACTACTGTTTCTTGAGCACCAATATCACTGAAGTCAACACAGCTTTAAGAATATTTTTTTAAAACTTGTGCTCCCTCTGCTGGCTCTTCAGCAATAGCATGCAAACACTTTTTTTGTCTAGACTAGAGTTCTGCAACCTTTCAGAAGTGCTGTTCCGAGTCTTCATTTATTCACTCTAATTTAAGGTTTCGTGTGCCAGGAATGCATTTTAACATTTTTAGAAGGTCTCTTTCTCTAAGTCTATAATATGTAACTAAACTATTGTTATATGTAAAGTAAATAAGGTTTTTAAAATGTTTAAGAAGCTTCTTTTGAAAATTAAATTAAAATGCAGACCTCCCCTGACTGGTGGCCAGGACCTGGGCAGTGTGAGTGCCGCTGAAAATCAGCTTGCGTGCCGCCCTTGGCACCCGTGCCATAGGTTGCCTTCCCCTGGTCTAGTCTCAGTATAAAGATTGCTGAAGAACCTTGCTATTCATCAGATTTCGAGTTACTGCATCTTGTAGATTACCAATTTTAAAACATTCTTTTAACACTTATTTTGAAAAGCTTAACACTTATTTATTCTGAACTGTAGTTCAGTTTTAAACTGTAATAAACTTTTAGTACATTAAGTATAAAAAATAGACTTTCCTACAGCACTCTGTATGTAAGTGGTGAGAAATGAGGAGATACCACTTTTTTGATGTTGTGAAAGTTGTAAAGAACATGCATGAATTAGCAAGGATCAGCTATGTGATGGTGTACTGAATTTATGTATTTAATCTTAATAGAAAGATTTAGAATCCAGACCATATACAGCACCAGGTTTTAACTGTTTTACAATAGTACAAGTTTGAGCCCAAATATGTTACAGTCTCTCTAATTTTTATTAGAAAACTTAAATGGTATTTTGTAATCAGTTCTGTTTTTCTACGCACTATATTGAATTATCTATTTCTGGTTTGTTTTAATGGGGAACAATTTCCTAGTAGTTAGGGAATTGGAAGTCAGAACACCTGGCCAAGTCTGCACTAGAAAAGGTTTGCTGGTATATATTTAATACTAGTATTAGGTGTGGCTTTTACACCAGTAAAAAAGTGCTTCCCTGAACAACATAAGCTATACTAGCAAAGGCACTTTTATGCCAGTATAACTGCATCTAAACTAAGGCCACGTCTATCCTACAGATTTCTGCTGGTGTAGCAGATTTCTGCTGGTGTAGCTAGGTCATGGATCCTCTTTGCACCTATGACTGAGGCAGCTGTATTGGCAGAAGGTGGTAAACAACTATACTGGCAAAACTGCATTGTTACTAGAATAGCTTGTTTTTCTAATGGGGAGTGGTTTCACTATGCCAGTGCAAAGCACAGCTTTGCTGGTATTGCTGTGTCCACATTAGGAGCACTTTTCAAGTATAGTATACTAATATTCCTAGATGGTATAGTGCTCCTAATGTAAATGTGCCTGAGAATCCGCATCTTTTTTTTCACTTGTAGAACTTGAAATTGCATCGTGTTTGTTTTCAGTTTTCATAGGAAAAGAGTAAGCTTTTAAAATAACTTCTTGTTTACAGCACCTGGAAAAGTAGCAGATAAAGTCATAATAGAAAACACTAGGGATTCCACCTTCGTTTTTATGGAGGGGTCTGAAGATGCATACGTTGGGTATATGACAATCAGGGTAAGCAACCTTAGTAGAACTTCCAATAATTTCCAAAATTATGCTTTATTAAAAAATATCAAAACATTAAATTTTATTCTTTTAGTTCAATCCTGATGACAAATCTGCTCAACACCACAATGCACACCACTGCTTAGAGATTACCGTGAACTGCAGCCCAATAATAGATCATTGTATCATTCGAAGTACCTGTACAGGTTAGTGTCCCCTTCACTGTTAAATTAATTCTAAACACTGTTACTGAAATAGGATAATTGCAGTGAACAGAATTTTTTTCGTCCATTTGCAGCACAAAACTTAGTCATGAACATTTTTCCCTCTCATTATATTTGGCTAGAACTTGTCCTTTTCGATGCAGACCTTGCTGTAGTTTATCTATACTTTAGTCACTTTGAAATTGAAATTATTGCCATGCATTCTATGTAAAGCTATGCCTGAAGATCATTTAGAAACTACAGCTGGTACAGAGTGCCCTGGTCTGTTTGGATGATGATATTTCATGTTGGGAGTGCATAACAGTTATTATTGATGTCTGCTTACCAGACATCATGGATGAGATCCTGGCCCTACTGAAGATTAGTGGAAGGGTATCTCTGGAGAGGGTCCCCTTACTCTGGAACCTGCTCTTCTTCCCCATTGTTTAGACAATGCAATACTCTGTTGATGATCTTGGCATGATACAAAATATTTGATTACTCCAGGCCCTTGAAGATGGTAGATTACTGAGGGTGTAAATACACTCACGTGGGGGAGTAGTTAGCAGCCTTGAGAGAGTGTAGAGAGCTTTGTTGTATCTTTTTGTTTTTCTTGTGCGTATTGTTCAGTGAAGGTGTGAAAAGTTGGATGAACTATTCTTTTATTAACTTAAATAAATATACAAAATATTGCCCATTCTGCCAGTGACATGCTGTTTGAGTAACTTTTGACATTTGACTTAAACTCTCTGTCTGAGCTTCCATATCTGTAAAATGGGGATGGTAATAGTTTCCTATCTGGGCAAAGTACTTTTCATTGCTTTAATAAAAGGCATTAAATGAATGCTACATTTTTAAAATATCCATTTTACATGCCATTGCATACTGTATGTTTTCTCGTAAGAATAAGGCCAAACTGTCTATAAATACACTACACTTGGAATCTTTGATAACTGTACACTTTTCTTCCAGTGGGCTCTGCAGTATGTGTTAGTGGCCAGGGAGCTTGTCCCACTATCAAACACTGTAATATCAGCGACTGTGAAAATGTTGGACTTTATATTACAGATCATGCACAGGTATTTTCTATTTCTGATTTCCCCCCTAACTTTTGTTGAACTATTTATTACTGTTGATTTTTGATTTTTACTTACTTTTTGCCAGGGAATATATGAGGACAACGAGATCTCCAATAATGCATTAGCAGGAATTTGGGTTAAAAACCATGGAAACCCCATTATCAGACGGAATCACATTCATCATGGACGTGATGTTGGTGTTTTCACGTTTGACCATGGCATGGTAATGTACATTTTTGTTTTGAAGAGAGGTTACTGTACACTACTGTACATCTGTAGCTCTCAAATATCACTGCACAATAGTTTTGAAGAAATGTTTTTTATTTGTGACCAATTATTTTTAAAATCTCTGATGTTCCTTCCCCCAACTCTCCTCATAGTACAAAATTGTTTACCTTAGTTTTAAAAACAAATGTAGCTAAAAAGTGAAAAATCAGAACAAAGCATAGCGAAGGACCACTTCACAGTAGGTTGGCAACACAAATGGATTAGATTCAGGATTCAGAATAATGAAAAATCACTGCTGTAACAAAATATTGTAAATATTTAGGTGCGCACTTACACTATTGGCTCTTAAATAAATAAAATAAGGTTTTTTTTATGTTAATTCTGTATCTTATGAAAGTACCTGAAAGATTTAGGAGTGTAGTAAAATGTAGCATGAAAACAAAAGAATTTAATGGTGCATCTCTACAACAGAATATACCAAACCTTTTTTAGTAGAGGGTCTTGAGTAATATGCAGGATGCTGGCTCTTTTGTTGTGGAATTGGTGGTGTAATCCACCCATTATCACAGAATTGTGCTTCAGAATTGAAGCTTTCCTTTAGAAGAAAAAGCTTCTTACACATAGGTATTGCAAAGAAAACCTTAAAAATACGAACTGAATGAAAACTGATGCAATGGTTTTGTCTTGATTTTGCACAGACCTTGAAACACTAACTGGAATGTAAACTATCCTGAATAATCCCAATGGGTTATTATCTCTGAAATACAGAGATGACATTATACACGTCTACACTGTTAATTGTTTTATTGCTGATCATATTAGCAGAAATATCCTGTTGGAGTGCAACATTCCCAAAGCATAACCCATGCATGCTTGAGTGCCAAAAGTCTCAACTTCACCCAGTTGCCAAAACCAGCAGTTCTTTTTCGAGTGATTGCTCATGTGTATTCCACAGTAGGTGTGTGTGCTTGCCACATGCACTAATGCCGGAAGTTTTTCCCTTAGCAGTACCCCTAGTGAGGGAGCACAGCTGTGACCCTTAGAGTGGCTCCTCTATATCGCCCTA
Source organism: Gopherus flavomarginatus (assembly GCF_025201925.1). Lineage (NCBI taxonomy): Eukaryota > Metazoa > Chordata > Testudines > Testudinidae > Gopherus > Gopherus flavomarginatus. The sequence continues at coordinate 30,002,834 of NC_066620.1, read as the reverse complement.
TAAGGGGAGCTGCGCAGTCCCCCCACCCTCAGTTCTTTCTTGCCACCAGTGAAGGTAGTCAGAACTTTGTGCTCCAGCTCTGCTGTAGCGCTTCTAGCCTTAGGAGTACAACTCTTCTTTGTAGATTGCTTCTCTAGTTAGTTGCCTGGCTCGGGACATGCCCTGTGCCCCAAGCTTCAAGTTGTGCGACTCCTTTCACAGTTCTATGCCCAGGAGCGACCCACACTCTGTGTCTTCGCTGTCTGAGTGAGACTCACGTAAGTGAGCGTTGTAAAATCTGCAGATCGTTGAAGCCTCAAACGAAGTGTGAAAGAGATATCCAACTCCGGGCCCTGCTAATGGAGTTGGCATTGGCCCTGGCACTGGAACGCCTACCCGACTCGGCTCCGGGCACCGCATCATCGGTGCGGAGTGAGGCTCCATCCACCAGTCGGCACCGCTCCCCCATCAAGAAGCAAGGGGAGACTCAGCGGCGCCGAGAGAGGGACAGGGGTGAGGCCAGACCCGAGTTGGGCAGCCCACGATCTCCCTCGGTTACCAGACCTCTGACTCATGCTGAGCGGAGTAGTCCAGTCCCGTCCGTGCATGCCTCCTGTGGTGAGAATGCTGTCAACGCCGGAAGCAACACAGGCAGCGCGTGACATCTTCGCCCTTCTGTGCCAGGTGCGCCACCTGAGACGGGCCCCCAATCCTGAGGGAAGCCACCGCTGGGAGCTCCTCAACCCTCTCCAGTCCGGCATAGCCCCCTGCTCCAAGGACAAGATACCTACCTGTTCCGAGGGGCCATCCCGGAGCCCGCACCAGACTTCCACTCCGTTAGCTGATTTGCCTGAGAGGGCTGATTTGCCATAGAGGTCGCAGGCACCGAGACAAGAGGCGTCAACGCTCCTCTTCCCACCGAAGCTATAGGAGCAGGTCTCGACGCCATCGGCACCAACGCTCAGATCCTGCCTCTGGAAATTTCCACTACATTCATCCGACGACCTGGGTATTCACCCACGAAAACTCATGCTCCAATATGTTAGTTAGTCTATAAGGTGCCACAGAACTCATTGCCGCTTTTTCAGATTCGAGTGTTCGCTCCGTGATCCGTCGTGCTCGGAATGCCCCTCGACCATCATCAGCACCAGGCGTCGTAACTATGGTCGCCGGGGGGAATCTAGAAGCAGCACCTCCAACGGGAAAATGTCTTCATCATCGAGGTCTAAATCTCAAGGTCGGCACCGACACGGCCATGAATGCTCCCCACACTCGTACGGCACTGTGCGTTCCTCAGCGACTTCGGCACCTGGACACCCACCCCTGGGCCATGCCGTCCCCCATGATCAAGCAGCTTGGCTCGTTCCCCAAGTGGATCAGTGGCAAGCGGCGCCTTGGCAAGGGCAGTGGTGTCAATGGCCCCAATTACCTGCACCAGCGAGACCCCATTCAGTGGCTGGGGCATCACAGGTACACTCTAAGACCCCACCTTGGCACCAGGAAAAGTCAGCTGATACCGAACCAGTGGCACCACACCCGGACTCATACTTAGGGGTAGAACCACTGGAACCGCCCGACGCCCTGGGGGCAGAACCGATCCCCTCATGGGCACCAGAGGAATCCATAGTGGCGCCACCACCTGCCCTACAGGAAGATTTTTAAGGCTCACCAAGAGCTCCTTAATCGAGTGGCCTTGAATCATCAGCTTCAGGCTGAGGAGATGGAGGAGCCGTTGGACTCCCTGTTCAACGTGTTATCCTCCTCAGCACTGGGCCATGTGGCCTTACCTCTCCACCAGGGGGTGGCCAACATATTGACTTCGCTTTGGCGAACCCCGGCCTCCTTGACACCTATTTCTAAAAAGGCGGAGAGAAGGTATTTCTTGCCAACAAAGGGGCACCAATACTTGTACTCTCATCCGGCACCCAGCTTTCTGGTGGTGGAGTCTCTAAACCACCGAGAGAGGCATGGTCAACCCGCGCCCACCCACCAAGGATAAAGACACCAGGAGACTGGATAACTTTGGCAGGAAGGTTTATTCATTGGCAAGCTTACAGCTTAGGGTGGCAAATCACCAAGTCCTGCTGAGCCAGTATGATTTTAACTTATGGGGGTCACTGCCAAAGTTTGAACCTCTTCTCCAGGAAAGGGACAAGAGGGACTTGAAAGCTTTGGTCGACAAAGGAGCGGCAGCGGCGAAAGCGGTTCTTCAAGCGGCTTTGGACGCAGCAGATACAGTGGCCCGTTCAATGGCCTCAACCATTTCCATGTGCAGGGCGTCGTGGCTCTCACTGTCCGGGCTGTCTGCGGAATTCCAGTCCCTCATGCAGGACCTGCCCTTTGACGGAAAGGCCCTGTTTGCGGATCAAACAGACATCCGTCTGCATGGGATGAAAGACTCCCGCACCACCCTGCAAACTCTGGGCCTATATGTCCCCCCAGCAAAGGACAAACCCAGGCCACAGACCTCTGCCCCTCCAGCTAGAGGCAGATATGAGCCCCTACCTAAGAGGCCGAGGGAGCAGAGATGCAGGTCCTAGTGCCAGTCCCGCTCGGCCCTGTGATCTGGCCCCTCAAAGGGCAAGAGGCAGGGAAGAGGCTCTTTTGACTCTTTGCGGGAGGCCACCAGGCCTGTTCCCAGGGAAGCCCCCCAGTTAATAAAGTTGTGTTCTGCAACCATTTATCTGCCTTCAGAGTGCAATGGTCCCATGTAATGTCGGACCAGTGGGTCCTCAGCACCATTTCCAAGGGCTACATGTTGCAGTTCACTTTGCTCCCCTCCTCATCCCCGTCCCCGGGGACCCAGACCACACCTTCCTTTTAGACCAGGAGGTGACGCGCCTCCTCACGCTGGGCGCAATGGAGAAGGTACCTCAGGAATTCCAGGGCAGAGGGTTTTACTCCTGGTATTTCCTGATTCCGAAGGCAAAAAGCAAGCTCAGGTCCATCCTTGACCTGTGGAACCTCAACCAATTTATGGTCCATTACAAATTCCATATACTTTCCCTGACCTGTATTATTCCATCCCTAGACCCGAGGGATTGGTTCGCAGCCCTGGACCTCCAGGATGCATATTTCCACATCCATATTTTCGAGGGTCATAAGCGCTTCCTCCACTTCCAGGTAGGGCGGGACCGCTACCAGGACCGTAAATTGGTAGTGGTCCCGCCCTACCCATGCCAGGCTCAGAATGAGGCCCCTCCAACTCTGGCTGGCCTCCCAATATTCCCAGGCCAAGGACAACCTGGACACGGTGGTCACATTACCTCCCAACATAGTGGCCGACCTGCAGTGATGGTCCCTCCCAAACAACATGTTACAAGGGATTCCCCTCCGAGAGACTCCTCCCTCGCTAGATCTGGTGTTGGATGCCTCGAACCTGAGTTGGGAAGCCCATACAGGGAGCTTCAAAAGCCAGGGCAGAAGGTCGACCTCGGAATTGTCTCTGCACATAAACGTCAGGGAACTCAGGGCGGTACACCTGGCGTTCATAGCTTTCAGCCCGCACCTACGGGGAAAGATGATCAGAGTCCTCACAGACAATACAGCCGCAGTGTATTACATCAACAGGCAAGGGGACACGCGCTTTTCGGCTTTGTGCCAGGAAGCCCTGGACCTATAGGAATTCTGCATAGCCCATGATATCTCTCTGAGGGCTTTTCACCTACCCGGCACTCGCAGTACACGAGGCAATCACCTAGCAGGGTTTTCTCCCACCAACATGAGTGGTCACTCCACTGGGAGGTCACTCGACAATTCTTCTGAGTGGGGAGCTCCCCAGGTAGATCTCTTTGCTACCGCCCATAATTCTCTGCCTCCAGTTCTGCTCCAGGGCAGGGGGGCAATCTCTGATGCATTCCTGATTCGGTGATCGGGCCACTTATTCTATGCCTTTCCGCCATTTCCCCTGATAGGCAAGGTCTTACAGAAAGTGAAGGCAGACAAGTCGAGGGTTATCCTCATAGCCCCGGATTGGGCCCAACAATACTGGTACAGAACCCTCCTGCAGCTCCTAGCGGCCCCATCTCCTCTCCCAGGACGGGGGATGCCTCCTGCATCCCAACCTGTCCACACTTCATTTGATAGCGTGGCTGCTCCATGGTTAGACGAGGAGGAAGGGAGGTATTCGGAGGATGTCAGGCAAGTTCTGCTGGAAAGCAGAAAGCCGTCCACACAACAGCCTACCTGGCCAAATGGTCTAGGTTCTCTAGGTGGGTGAGAGAAGGGGGTACTTCCCCATCATCCGCATCGCTTCAACTCATACTCGGTTTCCTCCTGTCCCTTAGGACTCGGAGGCTAGCTCCCACCTCGGTCAGGGTACACTTAGCGGCCATTTCGGCTTTCCACCCTCCAGTGCATGGTCACTCAGTATTTTCCCATCACATGACATCCCGGTTTCTGAAAGGACTGGATCGGGCATTCCCTTACACCAGGCCCCCAGTCTCCCTATGGGACCTGAACCTAGTGCTTTCCCGCCTCATGGATCCCCTTTTTGAACCCTTGGCCACGTGTTCCTGGTCCCACCTAGCATGGAAGGTAGTGTTCCTGATGGCGATCACCTCAGCCTGCCATGTCCCAGAGCTTAGAGCCCTAACCTTGGAACCCCTGTATAGAGTCTTCCACAGGGGTAAGGTCCAGCTTTGCCCACATTCTGCTTTTCTGCCGAAGGTGGTCTCAAGTTTTCATATGGATCAGGACATTTTCCTTCCAATACTCTGTCCCAAACTCCATTTCTCCAATGAAGAACGACGCCTACGCATGCTGGATGTGCGTAGGATGCTGGCCTTTTACCTAAACCGAACCAAGCCATTCCGGAAATTCCTGCAACTTTTCTCTGCATCAGCCGAACCGCATGACAGGGTAACCAGTTTCTACCCAGCGACTTTCCTGCTGGAACACCTCGTGTATACACACGTTACAACCTGGCAGGGATTGTCCCGGCGCCTATCATGAAGGCACATTCTACGAGAGCTCAGCCCTCATCAGCCACCTACGTAGCTCACATCCCTATTCAGGACATTTGTAGAGCTGCCACGTGGTCCTCTGTCCACATCTTTTCATCGCACTATGCGATCATCTCCCAAACACGCAATGACTCCAGGTTTGGTAGTGTGGTACTCCATCCTGGAAACCCTTAAACTCCTACCCACCTCCACCAGATATAGCTTGCAGTCACCTACTGTGGAATACACATGAGCAATCATTCTAAGAAGAAAGGGCAGTTACCTGTTCCATAACTGGGGTTCTTCGATAGAGGGGAAGGAGGGCGGGATGCGGGATGTAGCTGAGCAACACATCTCGGAGTTGTCTGGCAATAAGGAACTGAAGGTGGGGGGAGTGAGCAGCTCCCCTTATAGCGCGATATAGAGGCGCCACTTTAGGGGTCGCAGCGGTGCTCCCCCACTACAGGTACTGCTAAGAGAAAAACTTTCGGCACTTGTGCACGTGGCGAGCACGCACACCTACTGTGGAATACACCTGAGCAACACATCTCGAAGAATGCCAGTTACGGAAGAGGTAACTGTCCTTTTCCTCCAACCACTTCTCTCACGCAGTTATGTATATAAATATGTGCAGTACATTGACTGAAATTGTGGAGGGAGAATAAGGTGAATTTAATGTATTATGAAACTAAACACGAGGGCTACGTCACTAATTATATTATTCAATTTTAATATTTAATATAAATAGAAGTGTACTAACCTGTATAATTTGGAACAGAAAGTGGACATGCCATTTTTTCTGAAAGGCAGTTTCATACTTCAATGATGGAATGCTGTTTAATGATGGGTGTGTGATATCATGAGCAGAGAGTATCATTGGATGTCACATAGGGACTGCTCTTCAAGCCTTTAAAAATGATAAAATGGCTCCTTACCTACGTTTTATTTAGGCTGCTGAGTATTTATCTGAAAATAAATATATAAAAAACAGATAATCCATAGCAGTTTTCTTATCTATTTAATGTGCTCATGGTGTTGCTGCAAGGTATAGAGGTTTTATAAAGATGTTCATGATGATGCACTGTTTTGATTTCTTACATTGAAAAAAAAAAGTGCACCAGTTCTGTCTCTGTTGTTTGCTTATAATGCAGTAAGACATATATAACTATCCTCTCTAAATGGGAGTTAGAAATAGGTCAAACTGAGACCGATGAATCATAATGTCCCAGTTTTAGTATTGTAATATTCTTAATCATAAAATCCTTTGAAAGAGCACTTCCCACATCTTACGGGCCCTTTTTGGCTAACAGTATTCTCTTTGGGGTTTTTTGTGCTGGTAACTGGGTAACATCACTGGACAAAATCTCTTTATGGTAACACTTTTTATATGTAACTACTAAGCATGTCTAAGCACAAACACAAACAAAACCTAAAATAAATTTTCTATGTACCCTTCGTCTTCAACTTCTGTCATTCTTTGATATATTTTTTCACCCTTTCTGACACATTTACGTTTTAAAAATCCAGAGATAGTATGTTCCAGTACTGAATTCCTACCCTATATGTACTCTGTTCCTTTTGAGTTTTTCCAAATTTCTGCTCTTGAGTGCTGGCTGCATAAGATTCTACAGTGCTTTCTTTGTCAGATGTCTTGTTCTCAGGCCATTCTTTGTGTTTCAGCAATCATGGGCTCTTTAATTTCTTGTCACTGGTGTGGCAATTTTCCAACCTTTGTATAAGTGCTATGGCACTGATTCAGATCTGCCAGTGCCAAACTTTTAACAAGAAGCATTTAAAAATTCGATATGTTGTTGACAGTCTTAGATGTTGTGCATTGGACACTGTTACTAGGTGCCTGACATGAATTGCCGCAGCCATCTACCATAAACCATATATTTACTCAGTGCATGAAAAGAAACTTTCATTTACCAAGAGAATAAGTTTTCATAATTCTCTAATTTAAAAGCTTTGGCAACAGGCAGTCAGTTTTGTGTCTCCCCCCCCCACCCCCCCGCAATATATAATAATACTTCCTACCCTGATGAGTGTTCTGTGTCTGTGTCCACACTGAGAAACAGTGTGTAGACTGGGACTTACTGGGTGATTTCAGGAATTTTGCGGCTCATTTTTTAAATAAAAAATAAAATAGAAAGCTTATTTAAATTAAAAAATAGCTATAAAAACCTTTTTGTTATGTTGCACATGGTCAAAATTCGGTAGTGTAATCAAAATTCATCTTGGCTGTCAAATCAAAGGTCTGATCTTGTAAACCCTCACAATTGAGCTTAGTCCCATTGACTTCAAATTATGATATAAAATAAAACAACACTTGTACTGAAGTGGAGAGGATTCCAAAATTTTGTGAGGCAGATTTTATACTTACATTTCTTTTTAAGCTACCAATCAGATTAACTATGGTTGTTAATTGAATTGATATCAGGAATTCAGATAATCTTCATCTCATTTAACCAGTTTGTAACCAGTTCACTTTTTTTCCTTCTTGTTCCCCTCATATTTTGTTTCTTATCCATTCTTCTCTTCTAGTCCTTTCTTTACAGTACTTCCCACATTGTTGTTCTATTTGGTTTGTTGCACTCATTCTGTTCCCTTCATGCTGGTGCTTCTACTGCTGCCTGTAGCACTTTCTGCAGCAACAGAGTGAAGCTGGCTCTTGATAAACTGAAGAAGTCATTCCTGTTTCTCTATTCTCATCATATGTTTCCAACAGAAATTAGCAGATTGTTGGGGGTTTCTGCATGCAGCTATTTGAGTGAGTCAGAGGAGTAAAACTGATTAGGTTCATGTTCATTCTGATTTGCTGAGTAAATGTTGTGAGCACCTGGTGCACTTGGTGTGTTTCTTTTAGGAGAGTAGCAGACACAAGCAATTTAGTTGACTTGCACATCATAAATCATTTAAAAGTTAATTATGTCTACTCTATGATGAGGTATGGTGTGGAGCTGACAAATGGTACTGTTACCATAGAAATGCAGATAAACAATGGCATCAACATGTTAAAATGACGACCACTGAAATATTTTGATTCATTTTTGTTAGTTGAACAACATGTATTATTTCAAGACAAAAAACTGAATTTGTTTGTGACAAAGCATTGCAAGAACAATCTAAAAAGTAAAACAAAATCTACTAATAAATTTGTATCAGTATCACTGAAATGTAATAGTTTCGGTGACATTTCTAGTCGACATCATTATCATCTTATTCTTTATTATGATGTCTGTCAAGAGTTTCTGGGTTATCACATATCAGGGGGTAGCTGTGTTATTCTGTAGCCCAGTTTTCATTGCCTTGGCATGTACCCAGTTATGTGCAAGGAGGATTGTTCTGACTACAGACACAGTTGATTATGCAGTGATCCTACTGGTACAGGCACAAATAAGGTCTTGAAGAATCTCAGATGCCATTGGGCCCCTGAAGAATACAGGAGGTGGTCCATCATCCACATTTTTCCATCCATGTTGCAATGGTGATCCAATATATGGTTTACCTATGAGAAAAGACATCCAAATCTTTGTTTGCCAAGATGCTCTTTTGATACATTCTTCCAAACTGTCCCACCTCATGAAAGTTTGGGCAGTGACTTGTCCTTTCTAGACTAGCCTAGATTGAGGCACAAGCGATCCAGGTCTCTTTAGTCCTTTTTTGTCCTCACTCTGGTCATGCAGCAGCAGTGCTACCAACTTCCTTGTTGCAGAAGTTGCAGGGTGTGTGTCTGTCATAAACAGATAGTTAAGGGTTAATGTTTCTTTTACCTGTAAAGGGTTACAAGCAGTGAATCTGGACCACCTGACTAGAGGACCAATCAGAAGACAAGATACTTTCAAATCTCGGTGGAGGGAAGTCTTTGTTTTGTGTTGTTTGTCTGTTGTTCTCTCTGGGTTCTGAGAGTAACCAAACGTACCTACAGGCGCTCTAATTTTCTGTTCAAATAGTGAGTATAAGTACAAAGGCGGTTTAGTCTTTTGATTGTTTTCTTTATTTGCAAATATGTATTTTGCTGGAATGATTTTAATGTGTATTTGTGCTAGGGGGAAGGCTCCTCTCTAGTGTCTATAAGCTGAAAGACCCTGTAACATTTACCATCTAAATTACAGTGACAAATTTTACTTTTTTTCTTTCTTTTATTAAAAGTTTTTTTTTAAGACCTAATTGATTTTTTCCCCTTGTTGAGGCTCAAGGGAATTGAGTCTGTACTCACCAGGGAATTGGTAGGAGACAGGGAGAGAGAAGAGTGGGGTTGGGGAAGGTGGAATCCCTGTTTTAGATTCACGGAGCTTGAATCTGTATTACCTCTTGGGGAGGAGAAAAGAGGAGGGGGAAAGGTGCATTCCTCTCTGTTTTAAAATTCAAGGAGTTTGAATCACAGTGATCTTCCAGGCTAACCCAGGGAGGGAAAGCCTGGGAGAGGCAACGGTGGGGGAAAGGGTTTACTTTCCTTGTGTAAGATCCAGGGGGTCTGGGTCTTGGGGTCCTCTGAGAAGGTTTTGGGGAGACCAGAGTGTACCAGGCACTGCAAGTCCTGGTTGGTGGCAGCACTACAAGATCTAAGCTGGTAATTAAGCTTAGGGGGATTCATGCTGGTACCCCATCTTTTGGACGCTAAGATTCAGAGTGGGGGTTATACCATGACGTGGTGGCAGCAGCGTGTGGGTTAGATAGAATCCAAAAGCCAGTAGGATTTTTTTTTCTTTTCTCTCTGCTAGCTGTTTATAAGCAAGAGAAGAGGGGTTTTTAAAAAAGCAAGTCTGCAGGGTTTTTTTTTCTCTCTCTTCATTCTGAGTACTCTGAAGGCAGACATTAAGTTTAACGAGGGTCTTTTGTTAAACAAAGCAGGCTTAAGCTGTGAACAACAGAGACCAGCAAAACATGTTTGCAAATCAAAGGGGTTTTTTTTATTTTTTTACTCTATCAAGAAAGGCTAGTTCAAAAATGTTAAGAAAGACACTGTTGCTAAGCAACCCTAAGAAGGCAACAAAGCAGCAGCATTTCAAGCAGTAAACACCAGAGGGCGCCCCAATACAAGAAAGCAGGAACCATGACTACCAAGGATACACTGAAACAGGAACGGGCAAGACTGGATGCAGAGGCACAAATCAAAGACGCAAACCACAAGCGAGACATGGAAAAGAAACTACAAAAACTAGAAATGAAACAAAAGAGATGGAACTGAGAGAAAGAGAAAGAGAGGCTGCCCACAGGAGAGAGCTGGAGATAAAAGAAAGAGAGAGGGAAGAGAGAGAAAAAGACAGAGGCAGCCCACAGAAGACAGATAGAACTCCAGAAGGAGGCCCACCAGCAGACCCTGGAATTAGAACAGGCTAAGCAGAAAAACACAGCCGATCCTAGCAACCCTTTGCCAGTTATTGTTCCACATCCCAAGAAATTTCCCACCTATAAGGCAGGTGATGACACTGAGGCCTTCCTAGAAAATTTTGAAAGGACTTGCCATGGATACAGCATCCCTGAAGACCAGTACATGATAGAACTGAGGCCACAGCTCAGTGGACCCTTAGCAGAGATGGCGGCTGAAATGCCTAAGGAAAACATGAACAATTATAAACTTTTTCAAACCAAGGCCAGACTCAGAATGGGGATAACACTTGAGCATACCCGTCGGCGGTTCAGAACCCTAAGGTTGAAACCAGATGTGTCATTCCCCCGACACACCTACCACATTGGAAAGAATTATGAGGCCTGGATATCGGGAACCAAGGTTAACAATATGGGCGAGCTGCACCTCCTAATACAAATGGAGCAGTTCTTAGACGGTGTCCCTAAGGAAATAGAAAGGTACGTCCTAGATGGGAAACCCAAAACTGTAACCGAGGTGGGGGAGATTGGAGCCAAATGGGTGGAAGTAACAGAAAAGAAAAAAGCTACTGTCAAGGGGAGCGAATACCACAGGGGGCACACCGACAATAAACCCTACAACCGAGGACAACCCAAGACCCCACCTACAACCCAAGGAAAGCCGCAGACTCCCTATTCTCCCACCTCACCAGTCTCCAGTAAGCCACCTCAGCCCAGTGACCAGTCAGCTGGGCGATGCTTTAAGTGTAATGAACTGGAACATATAAAGGCCAACTGCCCCAAGAACCCCAACCGAGTGTAGTTCATTACACCACCATCACACCAACGATCCGCAGGCCCAGATGCCTCTCAAATACCCTTGGAGCGAAGGGAAATTTTGAGAGTTGGTGGAAAGAAGGTTCTTCTTCGAGTGATTGCTCACATCCATTCCAGTTAGGTGTGCGCGCTGTGCATGCACGTTCGTCGGAAACTTTTTACCCTAGCAACTCCAGTGGGCCGGCAGGTCGCCCCTGGAGTGGCGCCGCCATGGCGCTCAATATATACCCCTGCCGGCCCACCCGCTCCTCAGTTCCTTCTTACCGCCGTGTCGGTCGTTGGAACTGTGGAGCGCGGCATTGCTGTCCTCCACGTCCCTAGCTCTCCTTGTTACTACCGTTATTACTACAGTTGTTAGTTAGTCGTTAAGTATAGTTAGTTAATTAGTTGTAGTGTAAATAGTATTTGTATATAGTTGTTCGCCGGTCTGGGCTGTAGCCCTTCCCGGCACCGGGCTCATGCCTGGTTCGCCAGGCTTTAAGCAGTGTGCGGCCTGTAAAAAGCCTATGCCAACCAGCGACCCTCACGACGCGTGTCTAAAGTGCCTGGGGGAATCGCACAGGTCGGACAAGTGCCGCATTTGCAAGGCTTTTAAGCCCAGAACAAAAAAGGAGAGAGACCAGAGACTCAGGACTCTCCTAATGGAAGCGGCACTTGACTCAGCAGCTTCGCAGGCCGTGATCTCGACGCCGGCACCGGATCGCACCGGCACCGGAAAGACTCCCCGGCACCGAACTTCCCCGGCACCGGGTGCAGAAGCGAGACCATCAACGTCTGCTACTCCAGCCAGGCAGACTCGAATGGAGCACCCGGCATCGACATCGGCCGCGGCACTACCGGCACCGTCGACTCCAGGCCCGGTGGGTCCATCGAGTCCGGTACCGCCAAGCTCCCCCATAAGATCTGGGGTTGAGTTATTGGTCCCATCCACTCCGGAGACCTTCGCCTCGGCACGGGACCTTATCGCCCTGACTGAGTCTACTCAGCCGCCACCCCCGGTATCTCCGGTGCGGGTAGCATCTAGGGGCAAGCCCATGATGACGGCACCGTCTCGGGACTCGCGCTCGCGATCGAGGTCCCGACGCCACGGTCGCTCGAGATCCCGCCGCCGCTCGCAGTCCCGGCACCACTCCCCTCGGCGGTACCGGTCGCACTCGCGGCACCGATCGACCTCCAGACGGTCACGGTCTGACTCCAGCCGTCGATACCGGCACCGTGACTCTAGGAGCCAGTCTCGCCGTCATTCACCGCGCCGGTCGACCTCCCGGCACCGAGCTGGTGGCAGGTCCCGGTCCCGGTCTACCTCCCGGCACCACGTCGGTGGCAGGTCCCGGTCCCGATCCCGGCACCGAAGCAGCGGCCGGTACCGGTCCAGATCCCGGCACCGTGACAGAACCCGGTCCCGATCCCGGCGCCGCTATGACTCCCGGTACCGATCCTCGGCACCGAGAAGATCTTCGGTGCCGAACCGCGCAGACTCTTATCAGCCGCGGTCAGCCCCGCCATGGCCTTCTAGACAGCCGTCGGTGTCATCTCAAGCGGACAGCGTGTATGCGCTTGGCACCGACAGACAGGCGGCATTATTCCAGGACCCTCCGCAACAGGACCAGGGTCCGCAGCAGTGGGGGTTTTGGACACCCTGGGCGTACCATCAAGCCCAGGGCCCCCAACAGCTTCCTGCTAGGCCTGCAACGGCGGAGCACAGGGTGCCAGAGGCTTCGTTGTCTCGCCCCCCTCCCTCCCCGGATGGAGAGGAAGGATCGAAGCAGCAAGACCCTGGTCTTGCTCCTGAGACAGAGGCGAGGGCTGAGGGGGACCCCCCACTGGACACTTTCTTGCCAGGGGTCTCCTCTTCCTCCTCCCCCGACGAAGCGGTGGCTGGCACTTCCTCCAGTAGCCCTCCTCCGCTAGATCTCAGGGCATACCAAGACCTTCTTAGGCGAGTAGCACAGAATCTGAACTTGCAAGCCGAGGAGGTCTCTGAGATCGAGGACCCCATCGTCACCATCCTCTCATCCGATGCTCCCACCAGGGTCGCCCTACCCTTCATTAGGACGATCCAGGCCAACGCCAATACAATCTGGCAATCACCGGCCTCCATCCCCCCTACGGCGAGGGGCGGCGAGAGGAAGTACATGGCCCCCTCCAAGGGCTACGAGTACCTCCACGTCCACCCGACACCGTGTTCCCTGGTGGTGCAGTCGGTGAACGAGAGGGAGCGCCATGGACAGGAAGCCCCAGCCCCCAAATCCAAGGAGGCCAGGCGTATGGACCTCCTCGGCCGCAAGGTCTATTCGGCTGGGGCCCTTCAGCTCAGGGTTTCAAATCAGCAAGTCCTTCTTAGCAGATATGCTTTTAACTCATGGGTGGCAGCGGACAAATTCAAAGAGCTGCTGCCACAGGAGGCCCGTCAAGAATTTGCGGCCATTCTGGACGAGGGCAAGAAGGTTGCACGAACCTCGTTGCAGGCCTCTTTGGACGCTGCGGACTCGGCTGCCCGCACCCTCGCCTTGGGGGTAACGATGCGCCGCATCTCCTGGCTTCAGGTCTCTGGCCTTCCACCGGAGCTCCAATACACCATCCAGGACCTCCCGTTCGAAGGCCAGGGCCTGTTTTCAGAAAAGACAGACCCCGGACTCAAAAGTCTTAAAGACAATCGAGTCATTATGCGCTCCCTCGGGATGCACACGCCAGGAACGCAGCGCAGACCCTTCCGGCCACAGCAGCAACAGCAGCGTAGGCCATACCCCCAGTTCCGCCAACGGCAGGACCTTAATAGGCGCCGCGGCAGGAATGGAAGGCGTAGACATTTGGGGAACCAAGGGGGGCAGAATCAAAGCTCCTCTAAGCCCCCGCCTGGGCCCAAGCCTTCGTTTTGAAGGTGCGCACGAGGGCGCAGTAACAGTTTTCCCCACGGATCCTTCCCCCCGTTTTCCAACCGCCTTTCGTTTTTCCTCCCGGCGTGGACCCAAATAACATCGGACCGCTGGGTCTTACGCACGGTGCAGACGGGATACCGCCTGCAGTTTATATCATTTCCTCCTTCCCGCCCCCCTTCCTCGTCCCTCTTCAGGGACCCCTCTCACGAGCAATTCCTTCGGCAGGAGATACAGACGCTCCTCAACAAAGGAGCTATAGAGGCGGTTCCGGAAAACGAGAAAGGCAAGGGGTTTTATTCCCGCTACTTTCTGGTCCCCAAGGCCAAGGGAGGCCTCAGGCCTATCCTCGACCTGCGAGAGCTCAACAAGTACCTAGTGAACTTGAAGTTCCGCATGGTATCCCTGGGGACCATTATCCCATCCCTGGATCCGGGAGACTGGTACGCCGCCCTCGACATGCAGGACGCTTATTTTCACATTGCCATTTGGCCACACCACAGACGTTTCCTTCGATTCGTGGTGGGCCGCCTTCACTACCAATTTGCAGTCCTCCCATTTGGCCTTTCTACGGCTCCGAGGGTATTCACAAAATGCATGGCCATCGTTGTGGCACATCTTCGGCGCAGTCGTATCCACGTGTTCCCTTACCTAGACGATTGGTTAATTCGGGGCACGTCGGAGCTACAGGTTTGCAGCCACGTCCGCAGGATCACCGGCCTGTTTGCTACCTTGGGCCTCATGATCAACGTAGACAAGTCCACCGTGCTCCCCACGCAGAGGGTGGAGTTCATCGGGGCCATCCTGGACTCCACCGTGGCCAGGGCTCTTCTGCCGTTACCAAGGTTCCAGGCGTTGTCGGCGATCGTTCAGCGATTGCGGGCAGCCCCCTTAACATCAATACGGACATGTCTAACCCTGTTAGGCCACATGGCAGCATGCACATTTGTGACCAGTTACGCTCGGCTCCGCATGAGGCCCCTCCAGTCGTGGCTCATCGCACATTACCGGCCGGCAAGAGAACCACTAGACATGCTGATCACAATTCCCCAGGGGGTGTTGGATTCTCTCAGCTGGTGGCTAGACCAGTCCGTAGTGTGTGCGGGGCTCCCATTCCACCCACCCCAGCCCTCGGTGTCCCTAACGACGGATGCCTCAGATCTTGGCTGGGGGGCCCACCTGGGATCCCTGAGAACACAAGGCCTGTGGTCCTCGCAGGAGGTGAAGCTGCACATCAACATGCGGGAGTTGAGAGCGGTCCGCCTTGCTTGTCAAACGTTCTGTCACCAGCTTCGGGGTCGTTGTGTCGCGGTGTTTACCGACAACACGACGACCATGTACTATATCAACAAGCAGGGCGGCACCAGATCCTCTCCCCTATGTCACGAGGCGATGCAACTCTGGGACTTTTGCGTAGCCCACTCCATTCACCTCACGGCTTCCTTTCTCCCCGGAGTACGGAACACGCTGGCGGACCGCCTGAGCAGATCCTTCCTTTCACACGAGTGGTCTCTTTGCCCGGACGTCGCCCTCTCGATCTTCCAGAGGTGGGGTTATCCCCGTGTGGACCTCTTCGCGTCCGGGGGGAACAGGAAATGCCAGGCGTTCTGCTCTTTTCAGGGCAGAGAACCCGGGTCTATAGCGGATGCCTTCCTTATTCCGTGGACGACCCACTTATACTACGCGTTTCCCCCGTTCCCGCTGGTCCACAGGGTCCTTCTGAAGGTGCGCAGGGACAGGGCTCGCATGATCATGGTAGCCCCGGCGTGGCCCAGGCAACATTGGTACTCCATGTTGCTGGACCTGGCCATAGCCGACCCAGTTCCCCTGCCCCTTCACCCGGACCTGATCACCCAGGAACACGGGACTCTCTGTCACCCGGACCTGCAGTCGCTGCACCTAGCGGCGTGGTTCCTGCGTGGCTGACCAGTTCTGAACTGCGCTGCTCCACCCCGGTACGGGAGGTACTCTTGGGCAGCAGGAAGCCTTCCACTAGAGTGACATACTCGGCCAAGTGGAAGCGTTTCTCCTGTTGGTGCGTGGAGAAAGGTCTCCGCCCGATGGAAGTTTCGGTGGCCAATATTTTAGACTATATTTGGTCCCTCAAACAACAGGGCCTGGCGATATCGTCCTTGCGGGTCCACCTGGCAGCTGTCTCCACCTTTCACCCGGGTGGGGATGGCCGCTCCGTTTTTCTCACCCGACGGTGACTAGATTCCTGAAGGGGCTGAAACGTTTGTACCCTAACGTCCGACTCCCTGCTCCAACCTGGGATCTTAACCTGGTGTTGTCTCGGCTCATGGGGCCCCCCTTCTAGCCGTTAGCTACTTGCTCCCTACTCTATCTCTCTTGGAAGACTGCTTTTCTAGTAGCTATCACCTCAGCTAGACAGGTGTCGGAACTCCGGGCTCTCATGGTAGACCCCCCGTATACAGTCTTCCATAAAGATAAGGTGCAGCTGAGGCCACACCCTGCCTTTCTCCCCAAGGTGGTCTCAGCCTTCCACATCAACCACATCCTGGATATTTCCATTACATGCATCTGAGGAAGTGGGTATTCACCCACGAAAGCTCATGCTCCCAAACGTCTGTTAGTCTATAAGGTGCCACAGGATTCTTTGCTGCTTTTACACATCAACCAAGAGATATTCCTCCCGGTTTTTTTCCCGAAACCTCACTCTTCAGGCAGGGAGCAACAGCTCCACTCGCTTGATGTCCGTAGGGCTCTCGTGTTCTATGTGGAGAGGACCAGACCGTTCCGCAAATCCCCCCAGCTTTTCGTGGCAGTAGCGGACCGCATGAAGGGGCTTCCCATTTCTTCGCAGAGGTTATCCTCGTGGGTAACGTCCTGTATCAGGACCTGCTATGACTTGGCCCACGTCCCTACGGGCCGTGTGACTGCGCATTCTACCAGGGCGCAGGCGTCGTCGCTGGTTTTCCTCGCCCGTGTGCCCATCCAGGAAATCTGTCGGGCAGCGACCTGGTCATCGGTCCACACCTTTGCTTCCCACTACACCCTGGTCCAGCAGTCAAGAGAGGATGCGGCCTTCGGATCTGCAGTGCTCCATGCCGCTACTTCTCACTCCGACCCCACCGCCTAGGTATGGCTTGGGATTCACCTAACTGGAATGGATGTGAGCAATCACTCGAAGAAGAAAAGACGGTTACTCACCTTTGTAACTGTTGTTCTTCGAGATGTGTTGCTCACATCCATTCCACACCCGCCCTCCTTCCCCACTGTCGGAGTAGCCGGCAAGAAGGAACTGAGGAGCGGGTGGGCCGGCAGGGGTATATATTGAGCGCCATGGCGGCGCCACTCCAGGGGGCGACCTGCCGGCCCACTGGAGTTGCTAGGGTAAAAAGTTTCCGACGAACGTGCACGCGCGGCGCGCACACCTAACTGGAATGGATGTGAGCAACACATCTCAAAGAACAACAGTTACAAAGGTGAGTAACCGTCTTTTATCGCTTGGAGAGACACGGGGGCACAAGTGTCAGCTATCCACCAATCCTTGGTGGACCCCAAATTCATCAACCCAAAGGCCAAAGTGACAATTTACCCCTTCATGTCACAAGCTGTAGACTTGCCTACAGCTGAACTGCCTGTCCAGTACAAAGGCTGGTCAGGAATGTGGACTTTTTCAGTCTATGACAGTTATTCCATCCCCATGCTACTGGGGGAAGATTTGACCAACCAGGTAAAGGAGGCCAAGAGGGTGGGAATGGTTACCCGCAGCCAAGCCAGGCAAGCTTCCAGACCCATCCCTGTTCCTGAGCCGTCCACAGGGGCCCCGTCTGTGTTGCCAGAGACCCAGACAGAGGTATTGGACCCGGATCCCCTATCAACGACTGAAACGGCCACAGTGCCTCCAGTCCCAAACCAGGAACTGGAAAAGCAACCAGCACCAGAACTATTGTCAATACTGACGCCAGCGCTTGCAAACCCATCTTCGACCCCAACGCCAGAGGGCGCCAGCGAGCCTGAACTGGCAGAAGCAGCAAACAACCATACCCAAGAGGCTCAGCCAGAGCCAGAAATACCACCTGGTGTACCAGCGGAGAGCGGCTCACCAGCAACGAAAACAACCCCATCACCTACATCGCTTCCCGAGGGACCAAGCCCAAGTCCACAGTCTAAGGAAGAACTGGTGTCTCCAGCCTCAAGGGAACAGTTCCAGACTGAGCAGGAAGCAACTGACAGCCTTCAGAAAGCTTGGACGGCAACACGGAACACCCCACCGCCTCTCAGCTCTTCTAACCGATCCCGGTTTGTTATAGAACAAGGACTTTTATACAAGGAGACTCTTTCTGGTGGACACCAGGAAGACTGGCATCTGCAAAAACAGTTGGTGGTTCCAACTATGTACTGGGAAAAGCTCTTAAGCTTAGCCCATGATCATCCCAGTGGCCATGCTGGGGTGAACAGAACCAAAGACCGGTTGGGGAGGTCCTTCCACTGGGAGGGGATGGGCAAAGACGTTGCCAAGTATGTCCGGTCTTGTGAGGTGTGCCAAAGAGTGGGAAAGCCCCAAGACCAGGTCATGGCCCCTCTCCGGCCACTCCCCATAATTGAGGTCCCATTTCAGCGAGTAGCTGTGGATATTCTGGGTCCTTTCCCAAAAAAGACCCCCAGAGGAAAGCAGTACATACTGACTTTCGTGGACTTTGCTACCCAATGGCCAGAAGCAGTAGCTCTAGGCAACACCAGGGCTAAAACTGTGTGCCAGGCCCTAACAGATGTTTTTGCCAGGGTAGGTTGGCCCTCCGACATCCTTACAGATTCAGGATCTAATTTCCTGGCAGGGACCGTAAAAGAACTGTGGGAAACTCATGGGGTGAATCACTTGGTTGCCACCCTTTACCACCATAAACCAATGGCCTGGTGGAGAGGTTTAATGGAACTTTGGGGGCCATGATACATAAATTCGTAAATGAACACTCCAATGATTGGGACCTAGTGTTGCAGCAGTTGCTTTTTGCCTACAGGGCTGTGCCACATCCCAGTTTAGGGTTTTCACCGTTTGAACTTGTGTATGGCCACGAGGTTAAGGGGCCATTACAGTTGGTAAAGCAGCAATGGGAGGGGTTTACGCCTTCTCCAGGAACTAACATTCTGGACTTTGTAAGCAATCTGCAAAACACCCTCCGACACTCTTTAGCCCTTGCTACAGAAAACCTAAAGGATGCTCAGGAAGAGCAAAAGGCCTGGTATGATAGACATACTAGGGAGCGTACCTTCAAGGTAGGAGACCAGGTTATGGTCTTAAAGGCACAACAGGCCCATAAGATGGAAGCATCATGGGAAGGGCCATTCACGGTCCAGGAGTGCCTGGGAGCTGTTAACTACCTCATAGCATTTCCCAATTCCTCCCTAAAGCCCAGAGTGTACCATGTTAATTCTCTCAAGCCCTTTTATTCCAGAGACTTACAGGTTTGTCAGTTTACAGCCCAGGGAGGAGATGATGCTGAGTGGCCTGAAGGTGTCTACTACGAAGGAGGAAGTGACAGGGGTGTGGAAGAGGTGAACCTCTCCACAGCCCTGGAACATCTGCAGCGACAACAGATCAAGGAGCTGTGCACTAGCTTCGCTTCATTGTTCTCAGCCCCCCCAAGACGGACTGAACGGGCATACCACTCCATTGACACAGGTAATGCTCACCCAATTAGAACCCCACCCTGCTGGGTGTCTCCTCATACCCAAACTGCTATAGAACGGGAGGTCCAAAACATGCTACAGATGGGTATAATCCACTCCTCTACCAGTGCATGGGCATCTCCAGTGGTTCTGGTACCCAAACCAGATGGGGAAATACGCTTTTGCATGGACTACAGTAAGCTAAATGCGGTAACTCGTCCTGACAACTATCCCATGCCACGCACCGATGAGCTATTGGAGAAGTTGGGACGTGCCCAATTCATCTTTACAATAGACTTAAGCAGGGGGTACTGGCAAGTACCGCTAGATGAACCTGCCAAAGAGAGGTCAGCATTCATCACCCAGGCGGGAGTGTATGAATTTAATGTGCTTTCTTTCGGGCTGCGAAATGCATCCGCCACCTTCCGAAGGCTGGTAGATGGTCTACTAGCAGGATTGGGAAACTATGCAGTTGCCTACCTCGATGATGTGGCCATTTTTTCAGATTCATGGCCCGAACACCTGGAAAAAGTCTTTGAGCGCATCAGGCAGGCAGGACCAACTGTTAAGGCCAAAAAGTGTCAAATAAGCCAAAACAGAGTGACTTACCTTGGACACCAGGTGGGTCGAGGAACCATAAACCCCTTACAGGCCAAGGTGGATGCTATCCGAAAGTGGTCGGTCCCAAAGTCAAAGAAACAGGTCCAGTCCTTCTTAGGCTTGGCCGGATATTACAGGCGATTTGTACCACACTACAGCCAAATTGCTGTCCCACTGACCGACCTGACCAAAAAGACCCAGCTGAATGCAGTTAAGTGGACTGATGAGTGTCAGAAGGCCTTTACCCAGCTTAAGGCGATGCTCATGTCTGACCCTGTGCTAAGGCCCTTCGACAAACCATTCCTAGTAACCACAGATGCATCTGAGCATGGTGTAGGAGCAGTTCTCATGCAGAAAGGACCAGATCACAACTTCCATCCTGTCATATTTCTCAGCAAGAAACTGTCTGAGAGGGAAAGCCACTGGTCAGTCAGTGAAAAGGAATGCTACGCCATTGTGTACGCCCTGGAAAAGCTACGCCCATGAGTTTGGGGACGGCGGTTCCAGCTACAAACCGACCATGCTGCGCTAAAGTGGCTTCATACTGCTAAGGGAAACAACAAAAAACTGCTTCGATGGAATTTAGCTCTCCAAGATTTTGATTTTGAAATTCAACATATTTCAGGAGCTTCTAACAAAGTAGCTGATGCCCTCTCTCGTGAAAGTTTCCCAGAATCCACTGGTTAAAAATTGTCCTTAAAATGTAGAAAGTCTTGTAGTTTACATACTTAGTAGTATATATAAAGGTGCATGTGTTGTATTAATCTGTTTATTCTAAAGTTCTAGGAAGAAATCACTGCCAGTGAGGTTCCCCACTGTCTGTGATTTGGGGGGCGTGTCATAAACAGATAGTTAAGGGTTAATGTCTCTTTTACCTGTAAAGGGTTACAAGCAGTGAACCTGGACCACCTGACTAGAGGACCAATCAGAAGACAAGGTACTTTCAAATCTCAGTGGAGGGAAGTTTTGTGTTTGTTTGTTTGTCTATTGTTCTCTTTGGGTTCTGAGAGTAACCAAACGTACCTACAGGTGCTCTAATTTTCTGTTCAAATAGTGAGTATAAGTACAAAGGCGGTTTAGTCTTTTTGATTGTTTTCTTTATTTACAAATGTGTATTTTGCTGGAATGATTTTAATGTGTATTTGTGCTAGGGGGAAGGCTCCTCTCTAGTGTCTATAAGCTGAAAGACCCTGTAACATTTACCATCTAAATTACAGTGACAACTTTTACTTTTTTCTTTCTTTTATTAGAAGTTTCTTTTTTAAAGACCTGATTGATTTTTTTCCTCTTGTTGAGGCTCAAGGGAATTGAGTCTGTACTCACCAGGGAATTGGTGGGAGACAGGGAAAGAGAAGGGTGGGGTTGGGGAAGGTGGAATCCCTCTGTTTTAGATTCACAGAGCTTGAATCTATATTACCTCTTGGGGAGGGGAAAAGAGGAGGGGGAAAGGTGCATTCCTCTCTGTTTTAAAATTCAAGGAGTTTGAATCACAGTGATCTTCCAGGCTAACCCAGGGAGGGAAAGCCTGGGAGAGGCAATGGTGGGGGAAAGGGTTTACTTTCCTTGTGTAAGATCCAGGGGGTCTGGGTCTTGGGGTCCTCTGAGAAGGTTTTGGGGGGACCAGAGTGTACCAGGCACTGCAAGTCCTGGTTGGTGGCAGCACTACACTTTCTTCTGATTTGGCAAGATCTCTGAAATGGTAAGCTCTCTTTTGTTTTGACAACATTAAACGTAGTTTTTCCCCAATTTCAAATAGGCATAACACAGTCACATTCTATTAATGCATGTACAGCAGAAAATATGTTTCAGAAGTCAGGAGTGAGGGCGTAACAAATTGTATGTACAGATATGAAGCAGCACTTGTCAGTTGTGCTGGTAATGGTGCTAATTTCAAGCCATGCATTAGCCATGTGCTCAGTTTTTTGGAAAATGACCAGCAAGGACAAAAACAGCTGTATCAAGTGAGCTAATCGTTATGGTTTCTTTGACATCAAGAGACCCAAAAATTCATATTAGCGCGTGCAGAAGCAATCTCACGTCGGCTTTCTCTTGAGTACTCTACAAGTTTTGGGCTTCTTCAGCACATCTACTAGTGACAGACTTTGCTACTTCACTGTTGGAAAAGCCTCCAGCAAGGTGGAGTGTTTGTGCTGGGTGTGCTCCTACAATCTCAGGTGCATTTTGACCCATGTATTCACAGAAGACTTTTATAAGTGATTGCTGGATGCCACATTTAGAAACTTTTTCTGTGGAGTGTGACAGACTCAGGCCAGTGGGGTACAGGAGTCTGGTAGAGGGCAAATATACTGGTCACTGGATGAGTAGTTTTCTGTTCCCTGAGTGACCAGAGCAGGGGCTGCACTAGAGTAATCAGGAACCTGCTAGAACCAATTCAGGCAGACAGGCTGATTAGAACACCTGCAGCCAATCAAGGCAGGCTAATCAGGGCACCTGGGTTTAAAAAGGAGCTCACTCCAGTCAGAGAAGGGGGAGCCAGTGGAGAGGAAGTGCGTGTGAGGAGCTGGGAGCAAGAGGCACAAGGAGCTGAGACTGAGAGGGTGTGCTGCTGGAGGAGTAAGGAGTACAAGCGTTATCAGACACCAGGAGGAAGATCATGTGATGAGGATAAAGAAGGTGTTTGGAGAAGGCCATGGGATCGTAGCCCAGGGAGGTGTAGCTGTCATGCAACTGTTACAGGAGGTACTATAGACAGCTGCAATCCACAGGGCCCTGGGCTGGAACCCGGAGTAGAGGGCGGGCCCGGGTTCCCCCCAAACCTCGCAACTCCTGATCAGATACAGGAGGAGCTGATCCAGACTGTGGGGAAGATCACTGAGATGAGCCAATCTGCCAATAAGCGCAGGACCCACCAAGGTAGAGGAGGAACTTTGTCACAGGAGGCACAGGGCATCCACGACCCGCTGGTATTTCTTATACCCAACCTAGATCCTGTCTGGTGCTGTCTTTCTACAGTTTTCACAGAGTTACTGTTGTCATCTGTCGAAGACGAAAGATTACAGAATTAGCTTTGTCAAATCCCTTAGGGCCTGCCTCAGGTACTCAGCAGCCAGTTTTATCGAAAGTGTGGGGAATTTGTCTCCAGCCATCATTTGTGTGAAACCTGTGATATCTCTCATGTACACTGTGGTTTCTTTGTTGCATGCTCTAAGCTCATGGATTCATTCAGCTTGAGCTTCCAGCTCATGTCCAAAATCAGCTTTGTCTGTTCTTTCCATTGTTCCATCAGCTTGGAAGAGGGAAATAGGCACAGATCCTATTGGGTAACTAACAGCCATCACCTCTGAAATATCATCTCTGTATCTTGCTAAGGACAGAAAACAATATCTGGGCTGATAGCTGCTGTGATTCTCCCTCCCTTGCCAGACTTAAATTTGGTGGTCTTGACCACAGAGTCATAAAAGATTAGTGTTGGAAGAGACCTCATGAGGTCATCTAGTCCAACCCCTGCTCAAAGCAGGACCAACACCAACTAAATCATCCCAGCCAGGGCTTTATCAAGCTGGGCCTTAAAATCCTCTAAGGATGGAGATTCCACCACCTCCCTAGGTAAACCATTCCAGTGCTTTATCCTCCTAGTGAAATAGTTTTTCCTAATATCCAAACTAGACCCCCCCACTGCAACTTGAGACCATTGCTCCTTGTTCTGTCATCTGCCACCACTGAGAACAGCCTAGCTCCATCTTCTCTGGAATCCCCCTTCAGGTAGTTGAAGGCTGCTAACAAATCCCCCCACTCTTTTTTTTTCTGCAGACTAAATATTAAAGCTCAGTTCCCTGAGCCTCTCCTCATAAGTCATGTGCCCCAGCCCCCTAATCATTTTTGTTGCCCTCCACTGGACTCTCTCCAGTTCGTCCACATCCTTTCTGTAATGGGGGGGCCCAAAACTGGACGCAGTACTCCATGTGGCCTCACCAGTGCCGAATAGAGGGGAATAATTACTTCCCTCCATCTGCTGACAGTGCTCTTACTAATGCAGTCCAATATGTCATTAGTCTTCTTGGCAACAAGGGCACGCTTCTGACTCTTATCCAGCTTCTTGTCCACTGTTATACCCCTCTGCAGAACTGCCGCTTAGTCAGTGGGTCCACAGCCTGTAGCAGTGCATGGGATTCTTCTGTCTTAAGTGCAGGACTCTGCACTTGTCCTTGTTGAACCTCATCAGATTTCTTTTGGCCCAATCCTCCAATTTGTCTAGATCACTCTGGACCCTATTCCTACTCTCTAGCATATTAACCTGTCCCCCCAGTTTAGTGTCATCTGCAAACTTGCTGAGGGGGCAATCTATTCTACCTCAGCAAGTGTTTTGATGCCAGATATCTGAAGAAGTTTTGTGTCCCATCAGAATCAAGTGCACCTCTCACAAATCTCTTCATTTGTTCTTCACCAACATCTGCTGTTTTCAGTTGAGACTCCTGTACATCTGATGTTACATGCAATCCAGTGGACATGTTGATAAGCTCCTCTGGATGTGATTACGGGTCAAATGGGTTTGTTATATTGTTGACATAATTTGTAAGATCCTTTAACGTGCTCTTCATCCCTCTTCAGTGCAGAGGCAAGGGCTTTTTTCGGTCATAGCTTTTGCTTATTCATAACATGAAACTGTGTAATATCCAACATGTAATATTGACTTGTGCATAAGTGTCACTGAATCAGAAAGCTACCTTCTAGAATATTTCAAAAGCTAGCACTGACAATTACAGCTAGCAATAGACAATTACAAATTAAAACTTTCTACCAGGCAGACAAGCTGCTGCACTGTATGTACAAACAATTACCGATTGAGAAGCATTACATTAGGAATTCATATACATTTATGTCTACCCACGATGCAGTACAAATTATGGGCATGCAATCTTCTGGTACTGCTGCATAGCCTTCAGTGAGAGACTGATCTAGTCAGCAAATTTCACTTGGAAAATATAGAACACTATTATAATCACTTGTGAGATACTTTGACAATTAAGAATATGCCATTTGAAAACATTTCATGTTAGTATATTACAAAATCTGGATATTCACCACATACTCAACAGCTTCGTCATCTCGGGGGGGGGGGGGGGATATTTGCCTATGCAAATCCAATAAAAATCTTTTAATAGATTGTTGTTTGGTAGCTTTGACTAGTAAACACCACATTAAGGTGTTGAAATTAATGTAAACAGTAAAAACTATAGCCACAGTCATGTTGCCTGGCTATACCGGAAGAAGGACAGGAAACACTGAATGTGGTTTAATTAGGCCACAACTTTATTATTGAGTGTTTGGAAGTACTCCAGATAAAAGTATACAGTACAAGTAACTCTATGATCATTTCAGTATTTACCCAAAGGGCTTCTGTCAGCCCCTTCATCCTGGTCCCTGGCCAACCCACTGCTGGACTTTACCATTCCCCCCTGCCAAATGAGGGTTAAGGTGGGCTATGAAGTGGGGGGGCTCCCTCCCCTGCCAGTCATAAGAGCCCCGAAACCCTTTCCCTCCCCATTTCCACTCTTTTAACCAGCATCTCCTTTAAATCCTTTATAAAACCAATTATCTGATCACTGAATCCCTTCTCTATGGAGTGTCAGAGTACCTGCACTGGACATCCACTCCACACTTACAGAATGAGTTGTGATATCATAACCTAACCAAGCCCCCCTTATCCTCCCACCAACCCACTGTGGGGAAGGCCATTCTGCCTTGGCCAATCTGTCTGTTAGGGAAAAATTCCTTCCCAGCCTCCCAAGAAAGGAGCAGCTAGCGCAGTGCGCCCTCAGCAGAACCTTACCAAACCTGTTATTTCACCACTTTCAAGGTGGGGAGGGTGAGTGGTGCTCTGCCTAGTCTGGCTGAAAGAAAACTAAGAGAGAGAGAGAGAGAGAGTTGCCCCTGTGAGTGCTGCACTCCTGGTATTGGTGCACCCCTGCACCTTCACTCAGATTTTGACAGCAGTACTTGTACCGGTCATGCATGGGCAGAGCCTGCCCTCATGCGTTGAGCGTGTTTTAATAATACGCATGCGCGACTGGTCTCCTCAGTTCCTTCTCTACTGT